>NC_064600.1:2852034-3452034 GCF_943734735.2 Anopheles gambiae | reverse complement strand
GTTTACAACCAATTGCGTGTTTTGGAGCGTTCTGTTCCCTCGAGTGTCTCGAGCACTATTTTCCAACAGGTTTGTTTCCAACAGGCACTATGTTCCAACAGGTTTGTTTCCAACAGGCACTATATTCCAACAGGTCTCCCGGGAGGCAAGTGTCTGGGCCGTGGACTATTACCGGCGGACCGGCATCTGGAAGCGGGCAAGATACGTCTCGCAGTCGCTGCAGTAGATGGCGGGCAGGATGCAGTGCTTCTTCCGGCAGAGATTGCACTGGACCGCCTTGGCGGACGGTTTGACGATCGCGCTCCCGTTCCCGTACGTCGTCGCGATCGGGACGACGCGGGTCGGCAAACCGACGACATTCTGCTGCTGCTGCTGCTGCTGTTGTGCGTCCTGTAGCTGTAGTTGATAGTGCTGCTGCTGCTGCTGCTGCGGCTGACATCCGTTGGCAGACGGGGAAGGTGACACGTTCGTACCGGGCGACCCGTCCGGACCGCCCCCCTTCGTGCCCGGCTCGAAGCTCACCTTCTTCTGGATTGGTTTCGTCTGCTGCTGCTGTGCGACACTATTGCCGAGACCTAGAAGCTGCTGCTGCTGCTGTTGGGTCATGAGCCCCATCGAGGGCTGCTCGTGGTAGAGGTTGTCGTACCCGAGCGGCAGTGGGACGCGCTGGTAGGGTGAGCTGGACTGCTGCTGCGTGTAGGAGGGCATCGTGGTGACTCCACCATTGTAGCCGGCAGCGCTAGTGAGCTGCTGGAGCTGGTGCTGCTGTTGTTGGGGCGTCGTCGTCGTCGGCTGCTGCTGCTGGTAGGCGTTGAGCGGTTTCGGCGGCTTCTGGTAGACATTGGGCAGGGTGTGGCCGTTCGGGGGAGTGGGCCGCATGGTCGCTGGCGTTACACCGCCCAGCTGCTGGTGCTGCAGCAGCGTGGCAATGTTCTGACGCAGCAGCGTGTTGGAGGCCGGGCTCGTGTTGGTGGTGATGGTGGTCGGCGACGCCGACACGGTCTGGTAGCCACCGACGGCATGCTGCGGTGGTGGTCCACTACCAGCCCCACCGTCTCCCAGCAGATGCGGCACGGTCATGTACGGTGAGGTTAGCTGGGAGGAGGAGGAGCTGTTGCGCCCGTCAAAGCTAAGCTCGCTGCCCGTGTCGCTGCCGTAGAGTCGTTGCTGCTGCTGCTGCTGCTGCTGTTGAAGCTGCAGCGACATGTTGGGCGGCACGCCGTACAGTGAGGGCGTCGCCTTGGTCGTCGGCATAGCCGCACTGAACTGATGCGTCTTGAAGATGGTGGCGTTCGCTGGGATGGAGGAGTACTGCTGCTGCTGCTGCTGCTGCTGCTTGTAGCTCTCCAGCTCGGGGCTGCTGTTGTTCACCGCACCGTAGTACTGCTGCTGCTGCTGCTGCAGCTGGCGCTGTATCTCCAGGTTCTGCTTGTGCATGTCGGCCGCCAGCGAGTAGACTGGGGCGCCGGGCGGCGTCGGCTGCTGCTTGAGCTGCTGCGTCGGCGACGGTGCCTTGATCGGGTGGTACGTAATGCTGGTGGACAGTGTCGGCAGCCGTTCCGGCAGACCCGCGGCAGGAGCCACCGACTCGCCACCGTTGCCCGCGGGCAGCAGTACGCCCGGCGTGACGTCAGCATCGGTACAGCCGACGGCGGCCGCTGCCGCTGCTGCGGTGGGGCCACCACCACCACCGCCGGCTGTCCGCAGCACCCGCTCCAGGATTGGGTTCGGGATGAACCCGTCATCCTCGTCCTCGTCGGCCGTCGCCACCAGTATGACCTGGTCGCAGAACGACACGCTCTTCTTCTTGGTCCGGCCGGCCGCCGGCAGTACGTCCGACTTGCTGGCCGCTGCTGCTGCTGCTGCTGCAGCCGCCGCCCCATTGTTGAGCGTCTGCTGGACGACCTGGTTCAGCATCTCCACCTCCCGGATCTCCTCCTGTATCTGGCTCTGGGCGATGTCGTACCGGGGCTTGGGCAGCTGCATCCGGTACACCATGCCGATGTCGCGCGGGCAGTCGACCACATCCTCGCCGCTGCCGGTGGAGAAGTCTGCGCTGGGCACGGTGTCCGGCGCGTCCGTTGCGGCTGGTTGCGGTGGTGGCGGCGGTGGAGGTGTTGAGCGAGCGTTCGCTTTCTGCTGCTGGTCGGCGAGCAGCAGCCCGCTCATGCCGGTGCGCACGTTCGGCGGGTGCGCTGCCGACTGCGACTGTAGCTGCTGCCCGACGGAGAGCTTGATCTGCTCGAAGCGTGAGGCAAGGTCGCGCACGCTGCGCTGGTCTCCACCGGTCGCGGGAGGGCCGGCCGGGAGCTTCGGCCCTTGCTGCTGCTGGGGTTGATATTGCTGCTGAGCGGGCGACACCTCCCGGCACTGTTGCTGCTGCTTCAGTGCGAGCTGCTTCAGCTGCAGCTCCTTCAGCCAGATCTCCGAGCGCGTGGTTTCGTTCAGTATTTCGCTCGTGCTGATCGGGTTGTTCAGGTTGTGCTGCTCTTGGTGCTGCTGGTATTGCTGCTGCTGCTGCTGCTGCTGTTGAAGTTGCTGCTGGAGCTGCTTCGCCTGCAGCTGCGCCAGTATGCTGGTCGTGTTCTGTATGCCCGTCTGCCCGGAGCTGTGGGACATCATCATCATCATCATCGGCGGCTTGCCCTGCCCACCGGTCGTCTGCAGGCTCTGGATCTCGCTCAGCTGCTCGTGCAGCGGCTCGAAGTCGATTGCTGGCGGCGGTGGCGGAAAGTCCTCGCTTGCCTGCCGCGAATGGCACGTCGTCGACGGTGGGCTCGGGTACGGTGGCAGCTCCAACTGCTGCTGCGGTACCTGCTGCTGCTGCTGCTGCTGCTGCTGGTAGCGGACGATCGAGTCGACCTCCTCGGTGGGCGGCGGTGGCGGCAGGTCCTGCGGCTTCGCCGGCGACTGCTCCTGGTGCACGACCGCACAGGTGGTGATGATGGTTTGGCACGAGTCCTCGCTCATGCTCGTGTTGGAGCTCATCGTGGAGAGGTTCGAGACGTTCGCCTCGTGGAAGGGCTTGATGCCGGACGGTGGATGGGCGGCCGCTGCCGCCTCCGTGACGTACTCGAGGTGCCGCAGGTTGACCCCGTTCAGCGGCAGCTTCTGCATCTGCAGCATCGAGGGCGAGGAGGAGGCGGAGGAGGAGGAACCGTACGGAGCTCCGTTCGGTTGATGCTGCTGCTGCTGCTGCTGGTGGTGCTGCTGGTGGTGCTGCTGCTGCGACGCCCCTGCCGTACCACTCGAGACGGCGCTCAGGGCCGACCCGATGCGTACGGGCGGTGGCGGCGGCACCTTCGGCACGGACAGCGACCGCCCGCTGCCGTGGAAGCTCTTGCGCATCAGCTTGCTGCGCTCCAGGTTCGGGTTCGTGTTCGAGATGGGATGGTAGTCGAAGTGGCCCTCGGACAGGTAGCCACTGTTCGCGTTGTCCTTCGCGCTCACGCTCAACCCGACCGCACTGTCGTCGAGCGAGGCGCCGTGCAGCGCCCCACCGGCCGGCCCGCCCGCCCCGCCCGCTCCACCCTTCCCCTCCAGCAGGTCGGCGCCCTTGCCGGCCGGGTCGCAGCCGGGCCCGCCCGACCCGACCGCCTCGGTCAGGTCCGGCATCGACCGGTTCTTGCGCCGGATCAGCCCGCCCATCAGCAGCTTCCGCCGGATCTTGTGCTGCTTCTTGCCCGACTTGGCCTCCTTCTCCTTCCGCTCGTTCGCGTCCTTCTCCTCCTTGTGCTTGCGCAGCGTGTCCTTCGCGTTCACCAGCCCCGGGTCGGCGAGCGCCTTGTTCCGGTCCTCGCTGCGGCTGCGCTTCTCCCGCCCCTCCTTGCCGTCCTTGTCGGAGGAGGAGGAGGTGACGCGCGCAAACAGGCTGCGGCTTTCCCGCTCGCTGCCGCCCGCCGGGCCGCCCGCCGCCGCCTTCAGATCGACGGCCGGTTCCGGCTCGACGTGCTCCGCCTCGATCAGCTTCAGCGTGACCTTCTTCTTCGGCAGCGTGGCGTAGATTTCGATGCTTTTCGAGGGCGACGCGCTGGCGGTGTTGCTGGTGCCGGCGCCCGCCGTCGTACCGGCCGTCGTCGAGCCGGCCAGCGCATGGTGATGTGGGTGGTGGTGGCCGCCGCCCGCCGCCAGCAGCTTTTCCTTGCTGTTTTGCCGCCGGTGCTGGAGCGCTCCGCCGCTCGTCAGCACGTGATACTGCTGCTGCTGCTGCTGCATCGTTTGATGGTGGAGGTGGAGCTGCTGCTGCTGCTGCTGCTGCTGCAACTGTTGCTGCAGCTGCTGCTCCTTGATCATCTCCCCTCCCTTCTCGATCAGGATGCGCCGGTTGAGCGAGCGGGCCCGCATCACGCACGTGTTGTGCTTCATGCGCGCGAACGTCATCGTGTGCGGGTTGCTGTAGGGGGCGTCCATCGCCGCCCGCGCCTTGCTGGCGGCCGCGTGGCACAGCACCAGCGCCGTCTCGAGATCGTGCGCGTCCTCGAGCAGGCGCGACTTCTCCAGCAGCTGGTCCGCCTCCATGCACAGCTTCTCGCAGTCGCCGGACAGCACGACCGAGTCCGGTATCTTGACCGCCGCGCCGGCCGCGGACAGCAGCAGCCCGGCGGCGCTCGGACCGGCGCCGCCGCCACCCCCGCTCGGCTGGTGCTTCGACGGGAAGGAGTCGGTCGACGAGAGGGAGTAGGAATCGTAGCCGGCGTCGTAGAACTGGGCGGCCCCGTGCGTGCCGAGCCCGGCGGCGCCGGCCGAGTTGTTGGCACGGGTTGGGCTGGCCGGGACGCTGCCCCCGACCTGGCGCTTGCCGACCAGGTACAGGTACGGATTGTCCAGCGTGGTGGAGGAGGAGGAGGAGGCCGAGTTGCGGTCGCCGCTCCAGTTGCCCGAATCGCGCCGCCGCGGCTGATTGAGATGGTCCGGCATGGAGAGGCCGTCGGGCGAGGAGGCCGTACCGCTGGAGGAGGACGGTGACACGTTCGGCATGCCCACCGAGTTGGGGGGGACGCCATTGTAGCCCAACTGTTGCTGCTGCTTGGTGGGACCGTTTGCTAACACTCGCAACTGTTGCTGCTGCTGCTGCTGCTGTTGATGTTGCTGCTGCTGCTGCTGCTGCTGCTGAAGGTCGTGAGCCGATGGGAAGATTTTGTCCTGTATCACGGACAGGTTCTGGTACTGCGCGCTCAGCACATTCTGCACCGCCTTCCGGCTGATGTAGTGCTCCTTCCCTTCGCCGTCCTCGCCGGCCGCCGTGTTGGCCGGGCCGCTCGTGCTGCTGCCGTTCGCCGACGCGAATATTTTGCTCTGTATGACGGTCAGATTCTGGTAGTCGCAGATCGGCAGGGCCCGGTTCGGGGTGGGTGTGATGGCACGCCGGACATTCGAGCCCATCGACGCTTTCTCCGGGCTCGGCGTAACGGCCCTGCGATGCTGGGCGAGGGTCGTCAGCTCCTGCTGATGTTGCTGCAGCTGCTGCTGCTGCTGCTGCTGCTGCTGCAGTTGCTGGGGCTGGGGCAGTGCGTACAGCAGCAGCAGCGGTTGGTAGCGACCCCGGGAACACTTCTCGACGACGCCCTCCCAGCTCGGGCCGACCTCCTTCACGTTCGCGTCGTCAAAGTACACCCAGACGCGCAGCTTCGTGTGAAAGAAGAAGGTGGTGTAGTGCTTGCCGTAGTACGACACGACGCCCACCAGCTCGTGGTGGACGGTTTGGGCCCACCGGTGATCGGACACCTGCTGGAACACGTCGCACAGCCGCAGGGTGGTGCCGATCGCTTTCAGCACCGCGTGCACCTGGTCGGCGGGCGGCCGCTCCGAGTCCCACACGACACCGATCGACACGACGTCCGGCCGGTTTAGCAGCGCCCGCCGGATGCCGATCTTGGCGCCGCACGCACTCTGCAACGAAAAACGGGGAGACAGTGCATGAGCAAAACGAGGGTGTTAGGGGTGTGATATATGCAGTTTTGTCGCGTGGGTGCCACCACACTAAACCGTGCTCTAGTGTTGTTATTTTACATGCACATCGACGCGTTTCTAGTGCGATTCGCATAAAGTACAACGAGTTGGCGGTTGCTTTGACAGGTAGAGCAATTACAGTTTGTCCAAGATCGTTTCATGCGTTGGCTAGTTATGCGCTTAATGAATAGCAATAGGGCACGGCATAAACCTGTAGGCTTTTAAACTGCGTAGGCATAGCGATCGTCCCGCAGTGTTGTGGTAAGCACCAAGTCTGTTATACAACTGGTTGTGTGTTCTAATCCCAACCATAAACTGAATTAGAACATTTTAATAGTCATGCTTATTGCATTGGTTCAATAATGTCATACATCCGCATAACCAAGTTTACCGAAAGATGACAATTTTCAATGTATATACATATATATATATACACACACACACACGCATGTTTAATGGTTAAAAAAGATGAATTGGAGTTTGTTTACATTTTTGCAGACTGAAATGATTTAGGCTTAGAATCTGAATCTAGGGTCTAGTGAGTCGTTTTTATTTGGAGTTTTGACATGAATGTACTGCAAAACAACTTGTAGAACTCCAACACAAAAACGTCAAATTCAAAATCAGACACTGATACACCATCGCTAATTAGCGTTTAAAATTTAATAGTTATGTCTACAAATATTCCAAATAATATCCTAGAATCTCTGTACAACGAGACCCATTTTAGGGCAATTCCCTGAAGCTGCTTTATAGTGTCGTTGTGCTTCTTCAAAACCCTTGGTACGCTTACGCCATTACATAAAGAAGCGGGGGACCACAGCTAACAAGCCCTAAAAAGCCTCTGTGGGGGAAGCAGCAAAGTTCCGTCCGAGATACGAACACCCATACCTACGGGTAAGCATGTTGTGAAGTCATCCATTTGACAGCTGTACCACGGGACGGTCTGATCGATCGCCTCGTTAAAAAGCGTACACATTCGATCTTTGCTACCGCAACAATTAAACCTTCATATCTCACTATGGGGATTGAGAGCAACCTTCAACCGTTTCTGCAAAGCAAACTCCTTCTTACTCTAAAAAGAATGATCTCTCGAGTTAGGCTTATTTATTAGAAGAAAAAAAAGAGAACCCCATACATCGCTACAGCTTCGCTGGAAGGAGGCAGAAAAAAGCCGCTGTACCCAATGACACACAGTACACAAAGCCACCGCGTCTCTCTCTCTCTCTTATGCGTCTGATCGCAACACGGATCGACGCACATAAATCAATAATTGCGCGGCTTCCAATTCCAATACGGCTTGTAAAGACCTTCATCAAAGAGAAAAGTTAAAAGCAACGATATTTGTTTTTTTTTTAATAAACCAATACCACATCGTGTGGTACCCCAGGTCTCGTCTGGCAGCGCAAACAAAGCCCTCCGCCAGCATCAATGTAGCGCACACAGCAATTGCGTGCACTTTCCGGTGGCTCTAATGCAGGCGCTGGCACCTAATGCGCGCCACCTGGTGTGGACACGACGATCTGGTTAACCTTGGACCGCGGGGGGGAGCACAAGAGTTCTTTCGCGCTCTCTCGCGCTTACTCGATCAAAACCGTTCATTCGAAGCGAAGCGATTGGAGTGGCCAACTCTGCCCCCTTCTCTGCGCTCTTTGCGGAGTGTGCGCTTACTTGCAGGATTAATGTTATGATTTACGAGGTAGACACTCACATAGAAACACACGCGTAGATATAATGTGCGCTAGAGCAGCAGAGAGCAGGCACCGAAGGGATGCAAACAAGCGAAAGGGAAAGCAAGAGAGGCTAGCAGTACAATTGTGCTTGGATTTGCATATCGGCTGACATTATGGCCATGTTGCGCGATCATTTGCAGCCTCAACAATGGTGATCTGTCTCTACCGGGGGATGCTGCGGATAGGGGAAACTCTGGGTTCTAACTTCGGGGGAGTATGGGGGGGGGGGGGGAGGGTTTGTCATGTTATGCACGGCGACATTGACACACGCGTACTGGCGCCTGCCATCAAACAAAGAACCGCACACGCGTGAGGTTGCTGTTGCTGGTGCGCCAAAGCTATCGAATGTTCATGGCCGTGATCGGCTTAGCAGCAGCTTCTGGCTTTCCTTCGCCTGCGCGAATTATCTCCATTACTCACACCACACCGCATGACACACCTACCGCGTGTTGTACACGGATTTTTGCTACTTTCTGTTCGGAGCGACCGCGTGCGTGCACAGATGGTAGCAGCGATCGTTTGGCATCCTCACCGTTCGTTCGCATGCCAATGTTCAATGCTTCAGAAGATTGCTTTTGAAGAAGCACTTTAAACAAAATGGTAGTGGTGGGGACAAGGTTTTGAAGAACCGAGGGGGCAAGAGAGCGAGAAGTGCCCTTTCATTTCTCTTTACATTATTGCTGACATTGAAAGCGGAGACATAACACAGCATTTGCACAAAGAGACAGCAGCAGCCCCCACACCACATATGCGCGCGCGCGGGCGCTACAGACCATTAGCAGTGCACATTATTTTCTACAAATGAAAACACAAAACGACTTGTCTCCTCTCCCCGCGTGTGCGGTGGCCTCGTCATCGCTATACATACTCGTTTTTTTTTCCTGCAGACATCTCTCTATCTCTTACCCGCACAAGCAAGCAAGTAGGATACTGCTCTGTTCTTATTTGATTTTTATAGTCATTTAAATTGCGCACCCAAGAGTAGGTTAGTCTGTACACGCTTAAAAGCTAATTGGAGGTAATTTTTATCTTCTAGGAAACGGTTTTACATTCCTACTTGGTGATCTTTTTGTAGCCAAACACATGAAAAAGTTTTCTGGATAGTTTTTTTACGGCGCGCGCTCCAAATCGAGAAACGCACCCACGACGACGCGGAGCTGTTGTAATGCGGGCGGGTGCATTTACCGATTACGCCGCCGAGTGAGCCACTGCTACGGTGCGCTCGGAGCGCAATAAAAACTTATTCTACATGCAGCGACGGAAGCATATAACCCGAACTTACCGGACAGTCGCGGATGTCACCCATGTTGCCCGCGTTCCGCAGCAGCTGGCCGAAGGTGATGTTTTGCTGGTGCTGAATCGACAGCGAGTTCTGTGACGTGAGTGCCGACGCCGACACGTAGTGTACCATCTGCAATAAAAAAAAACAAACGTGGAGTGGAAGGGTAAGAAAAAAGAAAAAACACACAAACACGCGTGGGGCATTAACGATTGGATTCTGAATAGAAGGCAAAAGAGGGCCCGCGATAATGACATTGTAAGGCAATATATTTTTAACTTTGCTTCGGCAAGAGTGGTTTACAGCGCGCCTGAAGAAAGGTGGAGAAACGCGTGTTCTTCTGCTTCAAATCAGCGCCACAAAATTACCATTCCCGGTCTAGTTTCGTATTCAGATCGCTTCTTCACGGTCGTAAATGCTCGAAGAAACGGACGGAGCCGCGGAATAGGCCGCGGCAAACGGATGGTGGTGGCGGTGGCGGCGGCTGGATTTCGCATTAGTTGCATTAATTAAAAACGAGTTCACCGGTGGTGCGATTCCCGTTAGCAAATCGTGCCAGGCAGGGGGAGGGGGTGTAAAATAGTTTCAAACGGCTTCAAAAGTTATGCTGCGCGCGCGCGCGCTCGCGCTCGGTTCAAAACTGGTCTGTTTTATCGCTTCCCGCCGGCAAACCTGTCGGCAGGCACGGATGGGGAGAAGGGAGTAAGAAGCGGAAGGGGAAGAGACATGGAAAGAAATCAGAGAAGTTTTTCCAGCCCCAAACCCATCCCTTCTCGCTGCGATGCGAAGGGTACGGGGTAAGATAGTTTATGAGAATTCTGTTCGCAATTCAAAATTCTTCCATTCGGCGGTTGCTGGTGTCTCGGTGTGTGTTTTAATGTATGCACCCCGTCCGGAGGGCTGTTTTATGTGCGGACCAGTGTTTTGTGTGTATGTGTGTGTGTGTACAGTTTATAGGCAAAAAATGGGCTTTTGTTTTATTGCTTTATGAATTATTGATGTGCTGATTGAGTGTGGCAGCGGAATGCGATGCGATCCTGCACAACGCACCCAATAATGCCGGTGGTAAAAGTGTTCCTCCTCGCACGTTTTGTTTGTTTTTCTGTTCCCTGATTGAGCCGTAAACATTTTTGGATTTTTTTTTTCTTTACAACCACCAGTAAATGTTACAAAGCGCAAGAAATGAAAATAGAAAATGATTGTCGGACCGTTTAAAAAAAATCAGGAGCTTGTGATTTCAACTGATTTAGCCAGTAAGAATCGTATGGCGTGTGTCAGTCAAAAACACTATTGTAGTTTTCTTATCAGAAAAAATTGAAACGAGTCAGAAAATTGAAGAAAAAGCTACTTTAAACCGTTCTGTGCCAGTTATATAAAATGAACTACAAAAAAAAACGCTTCCATAACACATGTTTTGCAAAACCACGCGGTCAGGGAGGGGGCTAGAATTTCACTGCAACGGGCGTGATTAGTTGTGTGCTAAAACAACCCTGCCCCACGCTACCCCAAACCGCGCCCCACCAGAGAGTTGGGGCTTTTCGCTGCGTCAGCGGTTTAAAAGAAAACGCACCAACACACATGCTACGGATAACATGCCGGCCGGGAACGAGGCAAATTGCGAAAACAAAATTCCCCACAACAGCACACACACACACACGTACCTGCGTGAAGGGTAGCTTTTCCGAGTTGGCACCGCACTCGCACACGCTCTGCTCGACGACGCGCATCGCGAACCGCTGGTGGGCGACGCACTGGGCCGCCTCGCAGCTATCGCTGTCGACCGGGGACAGATGCTGGTGTACCCGGTGCAGCAGCAGCTCGAAGCATTCCGCCGCATCGCCCAGACAGCCGAGGGGGAAGCGGCGGCCGGCGAGCGGTCCGCTCGCCAGCGCACGGCGCAGCGGTTCCGGGCATAGGGCCGGTTCCGAGCTGGTCTGCAGCTGGGAGAACAATTCCTGGGAGGCAAAAAAAAAAAGGGGGGGGGGGGAGGGGGGCGGGAAGAGAAAAGAACAAAGAGAAAGAGAATTAGTTTTAATGCACAAGGCTACAGCACCACCACCTAAACCCAAAGTCAATTTGTTTCGTTTTGTGCCAAATTAAGACGAATTATAAAAGCAAGCAAAAACCGCAACCGCATCAAACTGCGGGGAAAATAGCGGTTAGGTCTACAGTGTGTCACAGCTGAAACTCACAACGACCGCATCGATGCAGGACAGATACTCGTAGCGCTGCTGTTGCTGCAGCTGATGCAGCTCGTTCTCCAGCTTGACGCGCTGCAGCAGCTCCTGATGGTACTGGATTGCCTGTTGTTGCTGCTGCTGCTGCTGATAGCTGCCCCAGCCGCCCGGATGGCCATTGAACCGCCCCGGCTCATCATTGCCATCCCGCCGGTCGGGATGCTGCTGAGCGTCGCCGCTCAAGCAAACGGTGGCCGAGGGGCTCCGATGGTCCTTCGGTAACGTGGCACTGCTGCTGTAGTGGACCGGCTGGGGCTGCTGTACGCTGGGGCTGCTCGTCGCTGCCTGCTGCGAACCGTTCGTAGAGGCGCGAGAGTCCACCGCATCGTCAACCTTTTTGGCGGTCGCCGCCGGGACCGGATCCTTGCGTTTGTACCGGAACTTGATCATTGTCTGTAATGCTTCACTCTACCCTTTCACTGCTTATACACACATTTACACGGCTAAAAATGCACACACACACATACAGAATGGAAGATAAGTAACGTGACTAATCGCGCACCAAGGTAAGCACTTAAAAAAGGTCCAAATCGGTTGGGCTTTCACTCGTGTCCCTAAAGGCTTTTGTGGTCCCTTTGTCCGGTGCTTCGCCAACACACCATATCCATGTGCTCTTCTGTGTCCGTGAAGGTGAAACATGAAACATGAATCATCACCGATCGGAAATTCCAGCCATAGCAGCCCGAAACGCCACCAACATTGCAAAATTCCTCACCAAAGGGAGGGAGGGGGTTCGTCGCTTACGCTCCCGATATGCAAGTTTTTCGTTTTTTCTGCCACCATACAAGGACTTAAGCTACGCAATTTATTTTTTCTCGATGAATATTGAACCGCGCGCGAGCGGAGTTGAGTAATATCAAAATCAGAAATTATCTCATTGCACTCCATCTACGGAGGGGGAAAAAAGGGTACACACTTCACGTGGCAATTATCTGCGTTTGCGGCGTAAGCACGCAACAAATAATAATAATAATATTAATAAAAACCCGCTTCACCAAGGTGAAGATGGCCCCGCCGCTCATTACCACATCCAGATCGGGCGTGTTGGATTATAAACGAATCCGTTGGGCGAAAAAAAGCAAGACGCCTTTCGGTGCTGCTGCTCCCAGGGTTTACCGAGCTGCGCTTATCTCGGCTGGCAATCGGCTCTTTTAGTAGCCAGTGCTCGAGTAGAGAGCATGTTTTACCGGTCTTGGCATTTCTTCCCTCATTAGGGAAGGGTAGTGTGGAGCATTTATCGGCCTCCTTCCGCCCAGCGCCAGAAATCAATTAACAATTAACGCATTTTAAACCAAGTTATGCTGTTCGTTAGTTAACACACACACACACACCCGTTCGCTTGTGTGGCCTATCCCATTTCGAACGAGTTTCTGGCGGTTGATTGCTGCTGGGCGTTTGGGATGGGGGGAGGGGGCGTCCATTTAAATGGCGTAGCATGCAAAAAAAAGAACGCAAAAAATCTGCACGCCCCACTCGTCGTCGCAGTTGGTTGTTGGGTGAGCGCGCGGAGTGCGGCGGTGCTGTGAGCTGTGAGCGCCGACGGTTTGAGCTGACGTAGTGGTTGATGGATGACGGTGAGCGAGCGAGCGAGCGTGCTGCCACAGCTCGGAGCTACGGTGAAGGGGCGCTGTTAAGCCAGACATTGATTTCAGCCTCCCGCACACACCTTCTTTTCTGGGGGTGCAAACGGGAAGGGGTGAAAACACCACGTATGACCCCAATTTCTGCGTCCACAACAGCACTGTACCTTCACATTTACACACACACACACATACAGAGAGGAAAAAGGGTACCACCATACACACGTGCTCGCGAGATAAAGTCCTAATGCGCCCTCTATAATTGCATATCACAATCAGAAAAGAGGGGGACAGGAGTGAGAGCAGAGTGTGAGTCACGGTGGGAAGCTGCGAGATGCTGCTGCTGCTGCTGCTGCTGCACCACCACCGCCAACGTTCTGGGTCGTTGGTTGCTTGGATACACAGCTCTTTTTTTTATCTTACGCTTATGTTTCCTCTCAAAACGGGGCACGCCACACGGGACGTTTGTGTAAGGCAAACAAACTCAAACACACACACACAGAGACGCAGAGAACCACAGACCTCTCCAAAGGTAAGCAGAAAAGCACCCTTTTTAAAACAACATGTCCGAAGGGAGGGAGAGGTAGCTTGAGACGGTTGTTGACGGTGCTGCCCTCTCGCCAAGCTCGCCAGCTCGAGCGCGCAGGAGTGCTGCTTGCGGGGAGCTGATCTTTCTTCCTCCGTTTGCTTCTCCGTTCCCGATTTGCTTGGGTGTGTGCGTGTTTTTTTGTCTTGTGTTGCTCTGTTTATTCCTCTTTCTTTCCAGATTCCCCTTTTGCGGGCTTTACGTTTTTTTTCACACACAGCCAGCGCCATAAACAGCGTGTCACACACAGCTCATCCACATAGCAGGTGCTGTTGGCCCGAGCAAAGGTGTGAGGCCCGAGCACTCTCGAGCCACAACAAACGCGCACGGTGGAGGAGGAGTTTGGCCCTAAGAAACTGACTCACACCGCACAGATACACACACACACACATACTCACATAGCCACAGGCACAAGAAAAGAGCTTGATTTTCTTCTCCTCTTCCCACAAACAACGGCCAGAAGCCCGACAAGACGTGCCTGGAAGGTCTCTCGTACTCGAACGGGAGTCAGGGAAGCACTGCTCCGACTTCTTCAGTCATTCGTTAACCTTTTTAAGACCCGCTTAAGACTGCTGATCACATTAGTCACAGGGGCGGGTTTTATTGTTATTATTTTTTTGTGCTCTCACTCAACACACACACACTAAAATAATAAATTCTTTACTTTTTATCTTACAACAGGACACTTCAAATTAAACCGATTGCGCGCGTCCGCTCTTGAGCACACACACAGGCGGGTTCGTCGCCTACCGTGCACTGAACTGCAGGTGCTGCGCAGCGCCTGGCGAAATGCTTGGCACCGCAAATCTCCCCCCGGGGGTAACGGGTGCAGTGTGCAACTCACTCCGGGCGGCGTGTGCCGCAAGCAACCAAACCAACAAAAAAAAAACAAACGAAAAACAAAATACAGCCCGTGCACTGTGGCGGCGTGGTGGTCCGCTCGCACCTTGCCGTGCAGTGGAACTAAAAGCTCGCGCGGCTGCAAAATGTACTAAGTTCTCATATTTCTGATTTACCGCAACGCGCGCCCACCAATACACGGATGGCCTGCGATCGCTCACCACCACCACCACTGCTGCTGCTGCTGCGGCGAATCGTACACGACACGATCGAGTGAGTGAGTGAGTGCCCCTGGAGACAATTCGAGCAGTTCGGCCCGAACAAAGCCGAAGAGTGGCCAACCGATGCCATTCGAGTAGGGGAATGGCGCACCCGATCCGCCCCGAAACCTGAACCCCACTTGATCACGAACTTGTCTCTGATGGTGGGAAGAACGAGCGAGAGAGCGTAAGAGAGTAGGAGAAGAGTGCGCGAGCGAGAGCGAGAAAGAGTGCCAATGGAGTGCTTTTCAGTTCTTTTCGCACCGCTATTCCGGTTTTGAGAGGTTGAGCGTGCACCCACCGTCTTACAAGAAAGCCACAGTTCATGTTTTCGATTCTACTCGAAGGTTTCTGTCCGCTTCTTCTTCTTCTTCTTCCTTGCATCAAAGCGAGGCACACACACACACATAGACAAACTCACCCCCTTAGAGTTGTGTTTTATGGTACCTCCCCATCCTTCTTGCTCGCCCTCTTCTCAGCAGCTCCTTTCCTTTCTCTGCAGTTACACCTTCACCATTCTTGCAAAACACGTTCGTCTCTTTGTATCTTTCTGGAGACTTTGACTGGAGCTCGAAAAGCTCCAGCCTACGAACGAGAGAAAGAGAGTGCTTGCGTGTGTGAGAAAGAGAGCGAGAGAGAGCACAACTCAGCAAGAAAAAAGAGAAAACGACACAGAAAAACTCGTTTCTTGCCTTCAAGTTGAACAACTTTCTGGCTTCTTCGCCTTAGCGCTCACGTTCTTTAAGCTTCAGCTTCTTTGATTTTCTGCTCCGTCTGTTTGCGTCTCGGATTCGGCTTCTTCTTCTCGTTGCCTTATTCTTAGCCTCTTACCATACACACACACACACACACACGCGCGCGCTCGGAGGGCTTTTTCTCGTTTTACCGCTCCTCGCGGGCAAGGGTTGGTGTGGAATAGGGTGACTAACTAATAAAGTTGCTTTGTTTTTCACCTCAACAAAGCAACGGTGAAGAGGCAAGCAAGATAATAAAACAACGAATCACTGTGTGGCTTTCCCTGAGCTGGGCCGCTCCCTGACACACCACTGCAGGGTCCCTGCCGGAAAGCTGCGCTATCGATTCTTTAACCTTTTGCTGTGTGCCTTTTTCTAGTGGATCTTCTTCTGTACATTTGTGTAGAATAATATATATATTTGTGTGTGTGTGTGTGTTTGCTTTGTTCTATGCCCTGCCTTCAGTTACCTGGTAGTTGAGGAGCCTTAACCTTTGCGCTACCTCTTCTCGCCGTGTCTCTGTCTTTGTGTGCTGTATTTATATACAGCACATCAATCAACCTTTTTTTCTTCCTCGATCTGTCCCTTCCCTGGACGGCGGCTGGGTGTGGTAAGGTGGTAAGGCTCTCGGTGAACCGTTTTCAAAACGGCTGACCAATAAGGAGCTTTGCGTGTCCGCGCGCGTCATGTGTGCACACACAGTTAGACGAAAGCCACAGGTACGTTTGTTTTTGGCTCGTCTCGCCAAGATGGCGGTGGGCAAACGGCTCCAGCAAACCAGTCCGCTTATTTAAACCACCAGCGGGCCTCAATAAAATGTGCTCGATTGGTAATAAAGTGTCGCTTATTGCACAAAAAACTTCCATCCACTGCAGCGATGCCGCATTCATCCTGCAGTGGAGTCGACAAGCCGAGTAGTGGACGACAAACTCGTTCTAACCGAGGCGTGTAGCTCGCGCGCGCGCGGCTTTGTGGTGAGTTTTCTGTTCGGCCGTGGTGAGTATGGCCAAATAACTCACCACAATGCCGCGCGCACCGTTAGCTAGACAACGAACCCGTTTCGATGTTTTACGGCGCGATTTAAAGAGCCTCGATCCCGTGCTGCTTTACTTAATCTTTATCTCTGCGTGTATGGTTTCTTTTCCTGTGCGTTCAACTGCAAACATAATTCCCTTGATGCACTGGACGGGTGGGGGGGTTAAATATTCTGGAACACGTTTCGGTTGGCACAGGCGGGAAAACGTGTTTCCTTTACGATTCTTTTCCCTGCAGGTTGGTGGTACACAGGCACAGCGTAATTATTGCACTTTACAGTCGATTGCTGCCGCAACGATGGGACAGGAAAAGCACACACACACACACACACAAACACTTCGGTATGGTCCGTCTCCCGCGGGCTTTCCCGAGTGCTTGTCAATCTGGCCAGGGTCATTCTCACTGACTCAATGCTCACCCCATCCGTCCAGCCAGACCATTAAGATGCACTTTGCACACGGGAACGCTCCGTTGCAAGGCAAAGGAAACGATAGAGGCACCCCGAAGGGATCGCTACGTAGGGAGTGCAATTACACCGTCGCCGTGGTGGAAATTACCCAGTCCCAGTCCCGAGATTGCTTCCCAAAACAAAACAACAACAAAAAAATCCAACCAGCACCGAAACAGGTATGGATCCTCGCTCGCTCTCTCTCTCTCTCTCGGCTCACCCATTCGAAACGGATATTCGTCATTTCGTATTCACTGTCACGCACTTCCTTCCAGGCAAAAGCACCCGTCCGTCGCAGGATTCCAACCGTCCGTGTCGCCGCGCCGCGCCGTGCGTGTGTTAAACCCTCCATTAAACCTCCTTAAAGATCCTTTTCCTCTCCGAATCCGATCGCACTGCTTTGTGCGTGGAATTCTAATGGTCTTTTGTTGTGTGTCTTCTTTCCTTCCCTCTTTCCGCTGCGAGACACATTCCAGGCAAGCTGTCCCCGGCGGTGTTACGTGGCTTTTGACTGTACATGTTCAGAGTTAATGGCAGGCAGGGACTCTGCTCGACCGTAAGGCTCATGCAGCGTTCAGACATTTATGTTTTTATTGATATCTCCTTCTTTTTCTTTTTTGTTTTCTTTCCTTCGAATGCCAAAAATTGGTTACCAAAATGGGCAACCAATAATCGCACACAAAGCGGGCCGTCGTCGTGGAACACAGTTTTCACGCAAGAATTTCCCACCCACAAAACGCACAAACGGCCGAGACCCCGCTTAGTGGTAGGGTTGGCGACCGTGTAGGCAATTTCTCCCCAAACAGGCCCCAATCATAACACTACCCTACCGAAAATGTCGAAACTTTCGGAAACTTCCAATTTCGTTTGACCGAGATTGCACTCGCACATACACAAACACGTACGTGTCGGTGTGTGTGTGTGTTGAAAGTGTTGAATCATGTTTCCTGCATGATCGGTTTATCCCATATCAAACGCTCCGAAGCCACAGCGAAAACGATTTTTAACCTCGCTTCCCCAGCCCGCAAAAAGCCATTGGTTTTGCATTGGTATTGGTAAGAGATTATGATGGGAATTCCACAGGTTGGGCTCGGTAAAAGGCAGAAAAAGGGTGCGGAGGGGGGGGGGGGGGAGGTGGGGAGAGTCTTCGCCGCCCAAGCCTTGGGCGCGAAACCGCGATTGTGACGACGACCCCCATCATCATCAATGCCTTGGTGGACACATCAATATTCTGCTTGCAATCACCGTCACCATTGTGTTGTTGGTACAGTGAAGCACATGTTTTTTTTTTTCTACAATCACAAACCAATGCATTAAAGACATTAAAACAGTGAAGGAATTTGTGGAGGGAAATCTAAATTCCACCAGTAGCCCATTTAGCAGTTACCGTTACCTACCGCTAGAGGGCGCCAAGCGTGTCTCCTTACGGACAAAGGCGTCGCTAGCGTTTCAGTGCGCTCCCCAAGTAGCAAGCGCCTAAAGTTATGCTACACAGTGGGGGAAACGCTTCGCGGTATATTCTTTTTCGATACCGTTACGCTCGTCGTTACTGTGCAGAGTAGCAACAACATTTTATTGCTATTAGATTTACCATTCTAAACCAATACGACAAAAATGAATGGAAAATTAAATTTAGATTGTATCCTCTTTTTTTCAGCCGTTGCCAAAACTTCTTGTAGCAGCGAAACAAATTGACTTTAGATGGAACATTTTAAATTCTAGCTAGGCGCGTCGGTTCATACAAACCACAGTTGTTCACTACTTACCTTGAGAGCACAAAATATACAGTCCGGACCTCCACAGTCGTGTGTTTGTAGCTGGCGGAACGAGCGCCGGAAAGCGTCCAGATGCCAGAGCACCTATTTGATTTATGCGCGGACGCACACATAATAACGCACACGAGAAGAGCAAGGGGGCGGTGCACATGAAAAAAGGAGAGCAAAATGTGTGAAGAACATTAGTGATGGGAAAAAAATACGAGTTGTAATGAATAAAGCATAAAAGAATGCCATTAATGTTTGCTAACATAATCAATGGTTGAATTACTTCATCGTAAAGCATACATTGCTTGCAACAACAAACAAGTTCGTTTAGAATGAGTTTTAAAAGTGTAAAGAAATTAATAAAAAAAAGATATAAAATCGAAGGGTTCGTCGCTTATCCCACCGCCGGATCGAAAAGTCTTGCGTTTATTTTTATCTGCTTAGTTAGATTTTCGAAACCGGCATCATCTATCCTTTTTCTTCTTCTTGTTTTCAGCTTCTTCTTCTTCTTCTTCTTTTCATCTTCTTTATCTCCTTCTTACATTTGCTCTACTTGTTTGTAATTAATACAGTCAGAGAATAAAAATAACAATAACACCAGACGTCATACACTTCCTCATTAGCTAACCCCCTCTATCCCCCGCCTGCCCCCTTCCCCTCCCCTCCGGAGTACCGGTAAGGTAGAAGAGCTTATGACAGCAGATGTTCCGAAAATCGTGTCCGGTCGTATGTTTTCCTTTCGCTTCGCGCGCACCTGCCGCGACATTACGGAGCGTTGCGGAAAACCGAAGTGAAAAACAGAGGGAGAGTGAACGAGAGAAAGAGAGAGAGAGAGCGAGCGAGCGAAAGCGAAGAGGGAAATAGGAGACATATTGCCGTAATTTCATCCACCAAGCGGCCGGCAATTTGAGACATCGCAGGCGTTCTCCCCCGGGAGGGGGGGGCGCCATTTTACACTTGCCAGTAAGAACGCACAGCATCAGCGCAGTAGTAGTGGGTCGTTAATTGAAATGGAATGAAATTTTTCATTTACTGCCCCCCCCCCCCTGCTCACACAGCCACAGTCCCTTGCTTGACGGGTACAATACAAACAAATTGTTTTGCGGTTACCACGGGTGCTTTGGGGAGGCCCCCACACCCCACAAAAACGTTTGATTACCTTGCACGTTTGAAAAAACGCTCCGATCGGGTTGATTTGTTGCAGCAGCATTATTGTGGTAGCACGTTTGCTCTCGATGCGGACACGGGGTTTGCTTCTCTACGGCCAGACGCTTTAATGCGATTGTTCATGGTTTTCAAATTTCTGTTTTCTCGTATTTCTTTTTTTTTTTTGAGTATGTAAGAACTAACCACAAAAAAAAAGCTCTTCAAACGTTTGCTCGCACACATACACCTGTGCACAGGGCTGGTTAGTAAGCAGTCTCTATAGCACTTTCTTCGTACAAACAGCCGCAAACAAATGTAAAACAAAACTCCCGAACCTTCCCAACGGGCAACTTCAACACACGGAAACGCACACGTGCAGCAGAACGCGATGCACTTGGCTCACTTGGGGAGAGGGTGTGCTTTGGTCCCTCCTATTAATGCTTCCTCCCTTCTGCCGGCAAGAACGCGCGGCACGGCAGTGTTCCGCTTGAGGTGTGCACGGTGCCTCGGTGTTGTTGCTGGTTGGCTGCACTTGCTGCGGCCGAAGACGTTTCAGCTTCCTTCCCGTGCGCGCTACCAAAGGCGTTGCGGTGCGTTGAGTGTAGAAACATTTTTTGATTGATGCCACCGTTTTGCGCTCCGTGTGTGCGACGGTTGGTACATTGAAGTGAGCGTTTGCATTCTTCCCGCTGCCGGCTGGGGATTGATTTGGCGTTGGCGTGTTGCTTAACGTTTCATCCTTACACTTCCGTTGGAACGTTTAAATCAAATAATCGAGAGAAGAAAACAAAAAACACACACACACACACATTTCATCTCACGAATGAACACAAACACAACGCCGGCTAATAGTAACTGGACGCCATATTGATTGTGGGACGACGACGCGCTTTTACTGGCAAAACTCATTTAAATGGTGCCTCCCCGTTCGATTGCATAAATCCAGGCGGAGTTCACCAAACGCTTCGCACGCACACACACACACCACAAACTACGCGCGATGTCCCAACAGATCGTTCATTTATGCTTTGCGCCGATTTTAATTCCGAATCCACCACAGCGATGAATCCAAGCGCGCGCACACACTCACACTGATCTCTCTCTCTTCTCTCTTTCTCTCTCTCACACACACACGTACACAAATATCTCGCACGCTGAGCGCCGTGTACGAAAGTCGCGCCACATAAAACTAACGCAGCTGACACGAAACACGTCCTAAGATCATGTTGGTCATCTGAAGACTGATCATGCTGCTGGGGGATCTCGGAAGACGGCGCGCCACACAAGCGCGATCGTGCACCGCACTCACACACACGCACACACCGAGCGCACAACACCCCGCCTTCGGGTCCCTTCCCAGCTCGCCCACATGTTCGATCGCTCCCGCTCGTTCACTCTTACTGCACACGCGCCGCGTTCTCGCTTCTGCACAGGTGAAACGGACGCTCCAAAGGAGAAGGCAACACGAGATCGCTAAACCCGGGGACGAAGCAAGAGGAAAAAGCAAGAAAACCCCTGTCTCAAAGCACACCACAGCGCAGCAGCAGCAGCAGCAGCAGCAAGAAGAAGAAATATGCTCGTGCGGGGCTTAACGCTATGTTTTGTGTTGGGCGCGGGAGGTGGTGGCGGTGATGCTTGGATGGCGGAGGAGTGGAACGGAATGGTGGAACCAGCAAACGCTCTAACAATACACGAGACGAGAAAACTCGCAAGCATCGTAACGCTGCGTCACACGTCTTAGCATAGAGCCGTAGCATAACGGAAAGGACCGGGAGGAAAGCAACCGAACGAAGAAAACGCATGCCAGCGTCAGAGAGAGAAAGAGAGAGAGAGCGAGCCCTGGACCAGTACAAGAAGGGACCCGGGCGGGGAAACAGGTAGCTCAAGACGAAAGGTTAAACCGAAGCGGTGCAGCAGCACGCTCACGGGGGTTCGTCGCTTTTCGTCGTTCCTTCTGCTGCCGCTGGTTGAAGTCTTTCGATTTTAAAAAGCGTTCGATGGTACCCCGGTGGCACAGCTCGTTTTTTTCTGTTGTTGTTTTGTTGCTTCTCCCTTCTCTCCCGCCCTTCACCCTTCGAGGGGCTGTGCGTCTTCGTTTCTTTGCTCGTCTGTGTAGTCTTCCTCGAGGTTTTGGAAAAGGGCTCCCTCTTTTGTTGTGTTTTTTTCTCTCTCTTCCATCCTCTTTTTGGTTTGCTTCCTTTTTTTCTTGCCCTCTTTCTCTCTCTCTCTATCTCTCTCTCTCTTCCTTATCTTTAGTTCAGGTTACACACTTGCTTAATTCTTTTCAATGTCTTCCCCGTCGCGCGTCCTCCTTTTCCCAGCACGGTTTTCCATACCATAACCTTTCCACCCTTGTTTTATTTCTTTTTTTTATTTTATTTTTCACGTTTTTCATCTTCGCTGCCGGGGCGAATCCATCCACCTTGTTTACGTGTTATCCGTTTTCATCTCCCCTTCCACGAACGGGCCCGAGCAAGAATTATGGATCGGTTTTCTAACCTGTACTATATAGCAGCGAATTTGAACGGTGCGCATCGTTCTCGTGCTCGGGCGCTGCTATTTAAAGGCATAACGAGACAGCGCTGGGCAGCTTCAAGCCATGCGTCGCTTACATCGTTTGGAGACGATTGGCAGCAGCAGCTAGCTTGTAAGTCTTACTTCCTTCATAGAGCACTCGTATGAGCAGCATTTTTGGAGTGCTGTTGGGTCAGAATACAGTTTTTTTTTTTTTTTAAATAATTATTCATATAAAATTGCCTTTCCAACTCTACAGCATAAGGCAACCTGTTGTAGATACGGGAAATACTGTGACATTTTCAGTAAAATAGGCCGCAACACACTGCTTCGGCTAGCCCAAGCCGCCCAGAGTGTCTCCAAAGCGACAAAGAGCGCGCCAGATTGGATGCCAGTGAGGCAGGGGTGTAACAGGAGAAAAAACGACCGGTCACTTTTTTAAATTGACCCCTGCGTCCGAGCATTAGTGGCAGGCACGGGCTACGTACGATTGATGCAAGCACGTGTGTGTGTGTGTGTGTGTAGTACCGCTGAATAAAACATGCCCGCGAACATATCTCTAACACAAGCGCGCTACATAGACGTTTTTCTTCTTCTTCGCTTATTTGCTTTACCGAAAAGGGAGACACAGCAAAGCTGCTATAAAAACGCATTAAGCCTCGCCGTGCGGGCGGGCAGGCAAGAGGGAGAGACCCAAAAACCCCCCGCACCCCACTGGGCTCTGGGTTTGAGGAGCCCGCTGCCACGCTACAACTGGCCGGCCCCCCAAAACCCTTTAAATGGTAGCCCCCGCAGGAGGGGCCCGCGACGAGCAGCCCAAAGTGAGAACCCACTCGCTCGCGCGCGCTGCCATCGGCCGTGGAGTCGTGGGTGGGAGGAGGATAACGAACGACCGGAGGGGAGGATGAGGAAAGGGAGGGCCGGGTCCGAGCGGTCCAAGAAGTAACAAAATCACCACCAAGACACCCCACCGCACCACCATTCCCCAAACTCCTCCCGATTCGATTCCGCTTGGTCAATTCGTCGTTCTTTTTTTCATCCAAGTCTCTCTCTCTCTCTCGCTCCTTCTGTGTCTCCCCACTCGGTTCGGTGCGTCGACTAGTTCGTTAGTCTCCTTAAGAGGTCTTTCGCAACGCTTCCTCCTCCCCCCCCCCCCTCCCCGGCACACCAGCTCTCTCTTGGGCGCGCGCGTTGTACGTATACGGCCGATCGAATCTAAGCGCGCGATGGCGAAGGGATTTAAAATCGGTTGTTTCTGGACGAAGGGAAGGAAAAACGGCAGCACATATACACACACACGAGGTGCGAGAGGTTCGTGAAGGCAGACACGACACATATTAACAATTCAGTGGATTTTTTTTCAGCTTTTTGACTGTAAAAACGGAGAGCAGCGTGTAGTAAGCATAGATGTTTTTACTCAACCCTTTTGCTGTGTACTAAGCGCGCAAGGGGATTTCGTCGGAAAGGTTTTTAGAGTATTATAAAATAATTGCGCGCGTTTCGTATTTTTCCATCTAATTTTTTTTTCTTTCAATCCATACACCAATCTACACAATTTTTGAAACAGTTCCAACTGCTTTCATTCCCGATCGGTAACAACAAGATAAAAGATGGCGCTTTTTTGCAGATTCGATCTCTGGCGGGCGAACGAAACACACACACCCGTGCGCAGCGCCTAATCCCGCACGACCACAGGGTCGGTCTGCATGCCGTTGCGCTTAATCTCGACCGGATTTAGCAAAGCAGCGCAACAGAACGCGCGACGCTCCGCGGCTGTTGCTAGGGGGGCGGGGTATATGATTATAAAATACTTTTTTTTTACATAATTTCCAGCAAATCCCCCCCTAGCAACCAGGACAGCTTCCTCATTGTTTCTCGAGCGCAAAATTGTGTCCCATCGGTTCCACCAACCCCCCGCGTAAATGTGCGCGCGCACGGCTCATCTCCGCCTTATCACACACCGCCGGTCGAGGAAAACTAGCTCAGCGTACGTGTATGTGCGGCGTAGGTAAATGGAAGAAGCGCAGAAATCTCATCCACACACACACACACGCGCGCGCCGTAAAGAAGGTCGCAGTCAGACACACTGCCACCAGAGTGAAAATTGATGTGGTTTGTGTCTGGTGTCTCGCTTCTTCTCCCTCTATCACTCATTTACACGCTGGACAATTGCCTGCGGGAAATGGTTTTTTGTATTGTCGTTACCCGCAAGCACGCACAGCAAGCGAGAGATGCAAATCAGGTTCACCCACAAAGAGAGAAAGAGAGATAGAGAGCAACAACAACAACAACAAAAACAAACGCCAGTGAGAATGAAACCGATATGATACGCCTGAATGTGTTACTTCTTTTGCAGCGATTTTTTTTTTGGTTTTTGGTTTCGTTTTTCCTTTCAAATTTCGCTTTGGAAGCTGATGGCCCGAAAATAATCGGTAAACTGCACTCAACCTCCTTTTTTTCCCCCCCTTCTTCCCTTCGCGTCTCACAGTAGGAGTAGGTGGTGGGGAGGCGATGGAAAATGGGTAGCCGAAATACGGAAAAAAGGAAAATTAAGCTGGTGAAATGTGCATGAAAGTGTGCTTTTGTTTTGGGGCAAGTAAGCTACTTACGATCGCGCTTTTTTTTCCCGTACGCCAGCTCCGGTATTGCCTAACAGCGTGAGTATGTGGTGTATGTAGTCCACTTTGTATTGTGTGTGTTTGTGCATGTGAATGTCTGACGCATGTCTAAGCGAAATCAGTTTTAAAAGCAGTTGAAACAGACACGTACCGTGTCCCCGCTTAAGCCTTTTAAATTGTATCAACATCAACGAATGGAGTCGCACACACCTTACAGACGCTTATCGGTACAACCGTAATGAGAAGCGAGCGGGGCAAAGGGGGTCGAGATATGCTAATATGTTATCTTGTAAAGCCAACATGCGACGGCTAATACAGCCTTCTGCTGGCGGAACACACAGCACCACAGCGCTGCCGGCGCCGCTTCTAGAACGGATATTGAATATTTGCTTACCAGGCGACGAACCCTCCCGGTGGCGGATGTTCTCGTGGCGACGCATCTACGCTGTGTCGCAGGATGTTGCGCGCACTACGCACTCTACCGGCAGAGCGGTATGTAATTAAGCTGCAATTATTGAAAGCCCCCCCCCTCCCCTCCCCCCTCTTTGCTGCCACATGACCAGCTTCCTTGGTCCGTGGTCGTCGTGTGCCACACTAATCATTTCCGCTGCGCGTTATTAAATGCACACGCCCCGGGGGGGGAGAAGCGAACGTGCCCCAGCGAAGCTAGTGCAGGCACACACACACACACGCACATCTTAGCACCTGTTGATGGGTCGCAAATGATGGGCCAAATCGGGCAAAAGCAAGTCCCCTGTTTGCCGTTCGATAAATTGATGGTTCTGGTTCGCATATCAATCGGTCCGGTGTCGCCCATTTGCTCCTCTTTTGCCTCTCCCTCCCCCTGCGAGACACCTGATTGCAGGCGTAACGGTACACACCTGCCTGGGCCCGGTGCAATGCAGCGCGGGCACAAGTTGTTTGCACTATCGCTCGTTCTTCCTTTTTCCTTCCTTCCGGGCACCGGGAAGTGGTTGGCAAGGGAACTTGGACTGGAAGCTGGAGTACAGCATGATGCACCCAGAACCCTCCTGGGCCGGACAGGAAATTAAAACATGTTTCTAACGCAACGCATAATGCCTCGCCGCCCGGTGCTAATTATCATAAAGGAAGCAGCGTGTGACATGCTCCCGGCATTCGTTGTATACCGCTTTGGTTGTTCGAAGCACCGAGCAAGCGCAACTTCATCGTCAACCTCGGCTCGGGGAACGTCTAAACGTTCTTTCGTGTGCTTAAAAAAACCCCACTTGAAAAGCGCTCACGCAATGACTCATTTTTGCTCCATCTCCAAAAGCGATCTCTAGAACGAGGTTTCAAAAATCAAAAGCAAATTACGCCCGAAGGAGCTGGGGAGCAGAACAAAGTATATAGAACAACAACAAAATAAGGGAAAGAAGGGAAACAGAATCAGCACCTGCTCTCGCTGGCAACCAAGCAAAAGACGAAAAAAAAAATAAAATAAAACCAAAAACCCTTTAAAACTTTGTGTCCGCGGCAAACGAATCTCTTGAAAACGCGCGTGGCAGACGGAACAGGTGGACAGGCCATGTGCATTTACACAGCAGCAGCAGCAGCACTGCCATCTTTTTTTTCTCAAGGCACCTGACGGGTACCATGTGTGTACCACCACCAAGCACCCCCACCCCGTCACCGTCTGGTAGAGGTTTTGTACGAAAGAAAGCAGCACCCAAGTGAACTCGCTCTGTGAACAGCGTTTCCACGCAGATGCGCTGATGGGTGTGTGTGTGTGTGTGTGTGTGTGTGTGTGTGTGTGTGTGTATGTGCACTTGCCGTGGGACCTCCTTGGTCACCCCGTTCCGGTCCGCATGGTTGGTTCGTGTGGGAAAGCTCCACCGAGCGTGGATAATTTATGTTTTCACATTCGGTGCACGGGTATAGGCTGCGGTTGCCGACGGTGAAAAGCGGAAGAATAGAGATAGATCTACATGTGTGTATGTGTGTGTGTGTGTCTGTGTTTGTGAGAAGGAAACGCGTTGCCCGGGAGTGAAAAAGGAAGCAACGCGCTGAAGTTTCCATCCGCCGATGAGTGTGTGTCCTTCGTTTGTTTCTTAGGCACCTTTTTTTTTGCACGGCTAGATGTAAACTTCTTGGAGCTTTTTGCTCCAAGACTTCCCGAAAATATTGCTCTGATTAGCTGTTTTAAAGGCAGCAAGCAAGACTAGCATGTCTGTTAATAAACGCGCATGATGCCCTTGTTCTTTGATTTTGTTTAATGAAGAATTGGCGAAGAATCAAATCAATGTGAATTGCTCGAAAAAAAACTTCTACATGTATTCAAACATTCGTAAATCAGGTATTGTGGATGTTGAGGACCACCTTTTTATCCTACATTCGGATCTCAACACATCTGTACAGTAATTCGACAGCCAAGATGTCACAACAGATGTGGAATGATATCTTGATCGCTTTATTGGAGCTGCTAGATGCAGTTTTGTGATACATCTCGGCTCAACTAGATTTCAATTCAATTCGGAATAGGTCCAAATATGTACCTTACTAATAAACGCGCATGATGCATTGTTCTATGATTTTAAAGAGTTTTCAGTGTTTGTTTGTTGAATTATTGTTTGAAGAATTGTTTGAAGAATTGGCGAAGAATCAAATGAATGTGAATTGCTCGAAAAAAAACTTCTACATATCTTCAAACATTCGTAAATCAGGTATTGTGGATGTTGAGGACCACCTGTATAACCTACATTCGGATCTCAACACATCTGTACAGTAATTCGACGGCCAAGATGTCACAACAGATGTGGAATGATATCTTGATCGCTTTATTGGAGCTGCTAGATGCAGTTTTGTGATACATCTCGGCTCAACTAGATTTCAATTCAATTCGGAATAGGTCCAAATATGTACCTTACTAATAAACGCGCATGATGCTTTGTTCTATGATTTTAAATAGTTTTCAGTGTTAGTTTGTTGAATTGTTGTTTGAAGAATTGTTTGAAGAATTGGCGAAGAATCAAATCAATGTGAATTGCTCGAAAAAAAACTTCTACATGTCTTCAAACATTCGTTAATCAGGTATTGTGGATGTTGAGGACCACCTGTATAACCTACATTCGGATCTCAACACATCTGTACAGTTATTCGACAGCCAAGATGTCACAACAGATGTGGAATGATATCTTGATCGCTTTATTGGAGCTGCTAGATGCAGTTTTGTGATACATCTCGGCTCAACTAGATTTTAATTTAATTCGGAATAGGCCCAAATATGTCCCAAAACATAGTAAGTGTTTGAAGATTCGAGCATCGCAGTAAAATTTAAAAGATAATCCCTTCAAATTGTTTAATTGACGTCCACGAGTGGTCCTAAAGATTATCTGCCACATTTGCTTAAGGATATTCTCAAAATTGATACGTCCCAGTTCGAGATTTTCTCATTTTGGTGTCGTAAAGCTTAAATTGGGCATTGTCAACTCTACTGCACTGGCAATGGAAAAGAATGGAAACGGAAAGCATTCCATTTTCGGTGTCAAATCCGTGGCTCCATTGTGTTGGAGCAATACCACATGGTCAATCCTGTATAGCTAAAACAAGGAACCGTTGTAATTTGGATGACTCATCGAAGAATTAGAGTCGAGCTAGCCACTGCTGTAGTGGTACGAACAGGAGGAAACATCTATTCCAATGCTCGCCTGACGTATTTATATTTAAGAAAAACGTAAATGTAAAAAAAACAATGCAATCTTTCAAGACTGTCCAAATGATAGACTCGGTCCTCAGTAATAATTTGTCCCCGCACACTCACCTGTACCGCACAGTTGAGGAAGCAGTTGTTCTGGCCGGGCCCGTTCAGCAGCCCCTTGGCGTGCCGCACCGGCCAGTGATGAGCGGTGGTAAAGTTGACGCCGTGCATCAGTTGGTCCGCCTCCGTCCGATAGCTGCTGCTGCTGCTGCCGCCCGCGGTCGTTGCCACCGGGGCGTGTGCCATCCCGGCAGCTGGCGCCTGGCCGCCCGTCGTGTTGCTGCTGCGCGTTTTCTCTGACGGTGGTGGCGGCGGCGGCGGCGGCGGTCCCAAACCGGTCACATCCACCACATTAAAGCGGGGCGATATCATTATAGTGGTTTGGATGTGGTGGTGGTGGTGGTGGTGTGTGTTTCTTGTTCACTGCTGACGCCTCTGTCAGCCTCTTCGTAGCGTTCGGTAGGGTAGAGGCGAGCAATCAGCCTATTTAATTTCGATCATTTTTATTCGCAGGCAAAATTCGCAGTTGCTGCCGGGCACGACGGGAAGAGGACGTTTGATGAAGGACGAGAGAGTGAAGATAAAAAGGTGTTAAAATAATTGAACAAAGGTTTAACATATAACGAAGGGGAAAACATAGGAAAAAAGAAATATAAAAAAAAGCAATGGAAAAGAAGAACTAAGCTAAACAAATTATAACCAAAGCGAACTAAAAAATAACGAAACCAAAACCAAAAACGAATCCATTTACGCTTACCTAAGCTAACAAAGTAAAGTAGTAAGTGAGCGACCCGTTCTAGAACCACCGTAAGCCCTACGATTACGATAAAGCAAAAAGATAAAAATTCTAGCCCCCATCCCCAACGAAAGCTCCTGGTTTGGGATTAATTTCTCACATCGATATATAGAACCAGCACCCCCCTCCGTCACCGTTACGAACAGTTAAAATGAAACGCACGCTGTGTGTGAGAGTGTGTTAATCGTTTTTTTTTTCTTCTCTTTTCTGGTATATTGCGTATGACACGTTTTTGTTAGGTTCGTTTGTGTTGCTTGCTATTTTCTGTTCACAAAATTCGTTATTTTTTCCACCGATAGTGTTGTTTTGTTTGCTTGCTTTTTATTTGCTTCACTGTTAAACAATTGTAACGCCTTTCTCTTAGTCACTGGCTTCCCCCTTCCCATTATTCGATTCTAGCCTTTGTTTTTCAAACTATGCTTGCTTCATTTATTGCTTCTCCTTCTAGATTATTATTTCCACTGGTTGTAATTTTCCCCGCACTGCTCAGTACACCACCGGCCAGTGGTGTGTGTGTGTTTGTGTTTTTTTACTCTTTTACTGCCCTGTTGTACAAAGTACAAAATAACTAAAATCGATACATGATTTCATCCATTTAGTGCATTTATTTTCTGCTTTCCGTTTGTTTTCAGTCAATTTGTGAAAAATGCTGTTTCACGCTCCCCTCCCCCCCTCCCCCCCCCCTTAACCGGCGATAATTCTGCGATTGTTATTTTACTTTGAAAGTAGTAAATGCGTCGCTAAATGTTTTGCCCTGTTCTCTTTGTTTTTATTTCTTTTTTTTTGTTCATTTTCTTCGTCTTCTGTTGCAATTCATCTACTTAAAATTGCCTCTTGCCCACTGCCGCTCTGGAGTTAAAAACTGCACATACATCATCATTTTATTATCGGTGCAACAAGTGCAGCAGCCATATCGCGCGGGGCCGGTGGGCCCTTTTGCCTTCATTATTCGTCCCAAATGCATTCGTTTCGCCGTTTCGCCGGCTTTGCAGTGGGGCGATTTGGCTTGGCCTCACACTAATGCGTAGAATAAATAGCGTAACAAGAGATTATAGCTGCTTTTTTTCCTTCCATGTGGTGCTCTCTTTGCAAAAAAAAAACAAAACGTAGCTACTATGCTGGCCTACGGCGACCGTACGACTCTTTGAGTGTGCCACCGCCCGGTTCTGCAACAGCCCCGACGGGGGTGGGGGAAGAAAACGAAGTTTTCTGGCGCGATTATCGATGGGCCATTTCTCGTGTGTTACGAATAATCATTTAAAACTCAAAACAAAAACCACTAAAAATGCTGCTCCTATCGCCGCTACATTGAGGCCGTCCGTAGTTGTAATGTAATGTATAGTGTGTTCATGTAGAAACTTGAGCAATTTTAATCGCTAAAACCACGGCGCCACACCCGCTGGTACGGGCGCTTCCGTCCGATACGGAGGAAAGAGAGTTCAGCCCATTTCAGCGCTGGTTAGCTGCCTTTTAACGCTAAAAAACAAATAAACGTGCTGCTGGGGTAGGCGCATTCGCGAAAATGATACAACCAAAATTGCAACAACAACAAAAAGGGCAGTATGGCAGCCGATTTTGATTCCGAAATGGGGAGCAAAAACAAAAGGAAAGGTAAAGTAAAAAAAAACAACACACAGCGTTAAGGTCGAATGTACAATCCTACATATACCATATACACGGGAGTAATTCGTATGCTTTTAATTTGTTTATATGCAATTTTTTAATTAACACGTATTACGGTATTATCACAATTGGGGGTTGTTTTTTTTTACTTATCTTCTTGCTTTGTTTACGAGCTATCCACATGATTTTCCACTCTGTGTGTGTGCGTTGTTATTCTGTTTTTTTTTCTGTTTGTGTGTGTGTGTGTGTTTTGTTCATTTAGAACAGAATCTTCTTCGATTATTGTGTTTTTACTGCCGTGTTTCGGCCTCGTTTCCTTTACCACAACACAATGCTGTTTTTAAATATATATCATATTTTTTGCTTTCTAAATTCGTATCTGCTAGCCCCTCTATAATTCGTTTTTGCACCCACAAAACTGGCCCACGGGTTGGCATCATATCTTGCAGCATACCACACACCAACAACACAAATTGGTTGAGCACAATGTCAGTTGACAGAAATTAATCAGTATTGAGATACTCATGCCCCTAAAATTCTGTTTTTTATTTCTTCTTCTTCTTGATAATTGGAAGATATGTGTGGTATCAACAGAGACATAAACACCTTCTATTCTCCTACGCTTAAATATGATCGTTGCTGCACAATATAATAAACATCAAACTATTGCTATATTCGTCCGTGCACCGTCGTGAATGCGGGCTGGGATTTGAACGCGCGAACTACGATGTGGCAGGCCATGTGCTTACCCACGGCACTAGCAGGCCGCGTTCGTACCGTTGCGCTGTTTGTCAATATGTATCAACGGTACACCGGTGCTTATCAGTTGTCGGATTCGAACTATTCATAATTCATATTTCGTGTGTTACCATTTCTATTGCGAGACTTGTCGCCGACCCGTTTGCCAGTTGAAGTGTAACAAAACAAATCTCCCAGTGGCCTATTGCTGTTTTCGTGCCTGCCTTTAGGGTGGACCAGCGATAGTGGGCCCACCGTCAGTGTTTTGCTCCGGGTTCGCCCCTGCTGCGGAAGATGAACCCCCCGAACCGGACCCAGACGGCGGAGGAGCAGGAGGAGGAGGCGGCGGAGGAGGAGGAGGAGGAGGAGGGGGAGGTGCTGAAGTAGGTGTAGCAAGTGGCGGGTGGGTGGGAGAGCTGCACGATCGCAGCGCAGCGATGGTTGCCGTCTCGGGATGGCGAAACAGCGACCGGTACGACGACCGGAACAGGTGGCCGTGTGTATTGCCATGCCCGTGGTACCCGAGCTGGCCACTGTCCTGGTGGGTGGGATGGGTCGCTAGGCTGCTGTGGATGCTGCCCGGGATGCTGCAGGCGCTCGCGTGCTGGTCGAGCAGGGAGCTGCCGTGCAGTGGCGACAGCCGGGGCGATCCCAGCGCAGGATGTAGATGGCGCTGCTGTTGCTGGTGTTGTTGCTGTTGTTGTTGCTGCTGCTGCTGCTGCTGTTGTTGTTGCTGCTGCTGCTGCTGCTCTTGCTGCTGATGGTGGTGATGTTGCAGATAGTGATGGTGATGGTCGTGCAGGTTGTGCGACAGATGGTGGGGCGGCTGAAGCCGATGGCCCAGCGACGCCGTAGCACAGGAGGTGGAGGAGGAGTTCGGCGAGGAGGCGGAGGACGAAAGGATGGAAAGATGGTGCGACAGCCCCGATACCAGCTCGGCCGACACCTTGGCCGGCGGCGGGGAGGACAGCGCGCCCGGGACGCCCCCGTGCAGATGCGCATTGAGGTGGGCGTGGTGATGCGGGTGATGGTGTGCGTGCGGATTGTGAAGCGGCGGCTGATGGGAGGAGGAGCTGGACGAGCACGAGGGCGTCGGGGAGGAGGAGGAGGACGGATTCGGATGCAGCATGGGTAACATGGCTGCGGCCGCGGCGGCTGCTGCCGCTGCGGCCGCCGCTGCTGCCGCCGACGAGATTGAAGATTATTCTAGCCGCGTAATGTAATGGCCGCCGCTCTGCTGGGGCGGCTGCTGCTGCTGCTGCTGTGCGGAAGGGTTCCCCGTGCCACTGCTTCCGCCACTGGTTCCGCCGCCCCCACTGGCACCGCTGGCGGCCGTCACCACACCACTGCCCGGTTCGCCGAGCTCGCCGCCCGACCCGGCCGAACCGTTTGCTGAGCCGCCGCCGCCGCCACCACCACCACCACCGTTGCCGCCGCCCGCTATCGCGCTGGTAATTATCGGCAGGTGGCGGGACGGAACCGGGGGCAGCCCGGCGGCAGCGACGGCCGCCGCAGCCGCCGCCGCGCTCGGCGGCGTCATCTGCGACAGGTCCGTCATGTTGATCGACTGGCTGTAGGCGGCGGCGGACGCGGCCGCCGCAGCCGCCGCAGCCGCCGACGCAGCCGAGTGCGTGTTCAGGTCCATCGGCTGCACGGTCGAGGGCGAACTGCACGGCAGCCGGTGGTGGAACGAGTAAGGCATGCTGAGCGAATGCAGCGAATCCGACAGCAAGTACTGGTAGTTGTCGCGGGGCGGCTGCGCCGACATTAGGCCGACGGCGGCGGCCGAGTTGCCGATCGCGCTGCTGTAGCAGTCGGCGGTGGTGGGCTGGCCAGACGCGACGGCGGCCGCAGCCGCCGCCGCCCCGTACGGGTTGTCGTACTCGGACTGGTACAGCTTGGCGGCCGTCGCCGACGGCGAACAGATGGCCGCCGTGCCGATGCTCCCGATCACGCCGCCGCCCGCGCCAGCCGGGCCCGTACCGCCGCCCGACTGGCCGCCGCCGCCGCCACCACCGCCGCCGAGGCTGCCACTGCCCACCAGCCCCCCGTTGCCGAGGCCGCCGCCACCACCGCTGCCGCCGCCGCCGCCCACACCGCCCACGTGGTTAATTAGCCGCTTTTGCGAGCGGAGCTTCTCCTCCCGGCGCCACTTGGCCCGCCGGTTCGAAAACCAAACCTGAACGGGAGGTTTTATGTTACGCGCGACAGGCCAGACAGGTGCCGTTCCATGGTGGGACGAAATTAGCGTAGAAAAGCAAAGAGAAAATGTTAGTTTTTACCGCCATCACCCATCACCGTGTTTAGTGTAAATAGCAATCCTTTTAAATGTACAACAATGTTAAGATTGATAACCGATAGCATTCATGTATAGTATTAGATATATTATAAAGCAAAGCATTAGATATTATTAAATATAGCAGAAATGGTTAGTTAACTCGAGTGCAAATTAGCTGAAAGTAGATAAGAAAGATAATAAAAAGGCGAAACAAACTGCACGATGCTCGGTTTCTTTAGTAAAGCTGCCTCGGAAGCTGCCGGAGGTGGTGGTTAGTTAGTAATCAGTTTGCTAAATAAGTAAATAATGTTGTTAGTAGAAACAGAGAAAGAGATCGAAAAACAGAGAGATAGAGAAAATAGAGAAAGAATTTGCTGGCTGGGCAGGAAGACACACATCCCATTTCCTTTTCCGTAGGTCGGCATGTGAGAAGGAAGAGACATTTAAAAAAATACTTTAAATCAATCCAGTTTCCTCTTCTGTTGCTGTACAGAGATTGTGTGTAAATTGTAGTGGAAGTAAAACACCTAATTATCTGAACAATATTCCGAACCAAAGGAAATTGCTCTCCAGCAAGTCGAAGTGCCTCGTTAATTTGCATCGGAAAGCGACAACGCTCTGCAACAAACAAAGACCGAAGAACAATTTGTCTACCAACTCAAGAACAATTATTTGTCGAGCAAAAGCGAAACAAAAAAAGAACGCATAATGTTTCCTCGGCAACATCCTTTTACCATGCCGTACCGCAGGGCAAAACATTTAGCAACATTTCCGCTGCAGTTTTTAATTTTCTCCAGCAGAACAACATTGAGCACGGCTCGAATGAAGAAACATCTCCGACACGAACGAGTTGCCTGTACGGCGGGACCCGTCGTCTTCGTGCGGTGGAATCGTTCACTGCGCCGACTCGCTAAATGAGCGGTTGTCCGCCTCGGATGCTGTTGCCCACCGGATGGTGGTGGTCGGGAGTCTCTTTTCTTCCCTCTTAGTTCCGGCTTTGCCGTTCTCTCTCCCTCTCTCTCTCTGGATTCGGAGGAAGTGGAACATTTTCTGGCCCAACGCCCGTGCTGAGACAAACCCTGCAAGGGGAATACAAGAAGAAGCTCGGGTGGTTTGTTTTTCTCGCAGGGATGCCCGTTGTTGTTGCTGTTTTTTTCTTTCTTTTTTTCGGTGCACGCACATCCAATCCAATCGTCGAACTGAAGCGTGAAAACAGCGGGGAGAACTTTATGGGTGAACCAGCGCCCCGAATGATCCACCAATCGCATCCTCCCTTTTCGCCGGAGCGCTGCAGTTTACTGTGTATGGCCCTACAGGCAAGGAAAGGATGCACTTGGCACCTCCGTATTGCCGTTGTCTAATACTAAATAGTTTGTTGGTGGAATGAAAACAGAAAAAATAAACAAAATATCCAATGTGACGTCTTCAATCTAGTTGAGCAAATATTACTCTCCTTAAGGTTAAGCTGCCCCACATTTGGTGTTTAACCTTTAACCTTTAATGCAAAGGAACGTTACAAGCGTACTTCTTTGCACGGTTTTAAGATCCTGTGCTCTCCACCCTTAAATATCAGCTTGCTTAGCTTGCTTGTGTCACGCAACCGGAGCGGAGGGACGGTTTTTGATTGGGAATCAAATTACGCCTGACTTCAGCAGAACCACCCCAACGAATCAACCGTCAACAATCTGTTCTGTTTCGAATGAATCATTTGAGTTCGGTAGAACTTGCCTGCATTTGATATGACACGTTTTGAACGATGTTTCGATATCGGATGATTCGCGTGAAACTAGATGCTTTCTTTGTTATGACATTTTACGATAACACGTGCACGAACAGTTGTAGAAACGTTTTGAACAGAGCAGTTTTAATAATTTTTTGACATGATTTAAAATCAATATTAACTATATTTCAATACGCACTCAACAAAAGGCAACAAGTTCTTTTGGTAGCCAGTAAAATATAGGCCCGGAGGCATTCGTCAAATTTAAAGAACGAATAATGCTCACCCTTTTTGGCACAGGCTGGTACAGTATCGGACATTAAGATAGGACCCTTTTTTCAATGCACCGTGCACTTGTTTTGCCACGTTACTTGTGTTTGTGTGTGTGTATGTGTGTATGTGTGTGTGTATGTGTGTGTGTGAGTGTGTGTGTGTGTGTGTGTGTGTGTGCATGTGTGTGTGTGTGTAGTAGTAGAAAGAGAGTGTGCTTTTTAATGTGTATTTGCAAGTGCGCGGGTTTGTGTCTGAAAAACATAGCTTGCCATGATGTCATATTGCGTTGAAATTATTCTTATTATGTGTGTTATCATGTGACACATTGTGCGTTTACACTTGGATAAAAACTAAAGTTTGCATCGACAGCAGCGCTTGTTCCTCGGACGAAAACGCAGGAGTGCTGTTTCATGAATGTGAATGCGACACCGGTGCGAAATGGACACGCGCACAATAGCAATGAACTCGGCATTCGCTCACAGGTGTTTCTCCAGTGCACGCCATTGAAAGGCCTTCGTGCATCTCTGCGTTGCACGTTGTGTGCGAATGGTAAACTTTGTGCGTGCATTGAGCTGGCGCGCAGTTATTCTTTTCAATGGGCGTTTTGTTTCATGAGCGCGGCAGTATTCTTTTCTCGATTTTGAAGGGAAGACGCTTACTCGCGTACTCGTTAATAGTTTTATCCATGCGATGTTTTCGCTGCTCCAAAACGATGTAATTCATCGCGTATAGAAGTAGAACGCAGGCAGAGCACGGGATCAGCCGTGTCCAAGTTTTTAACCAGCGCGTTCTTGACGGTCCAAGCAAGCAATGTTAGTAACAATGGGTCGAGGTAAACGTTGTACCGATTATCAGCACCATATGTAAAAGCGAATGGCTGCTGCTGGCATTAAGCGCAAAAGGATCGAGCTCGTAATGGAACGATCGCGCACTTTTGTGGCAAACGCGCTTCGGACAACCGAAACGTGCTTAGACAACTGAAACGCGCTTGGACAACCGAAACGCGCAAGTCAACCGGACGTCCTCAGAAGACCACGGTGAAAGAAGACCGTAACATTGTTAATATATCGAAAACACACTGATCGCAAAGGCGGTGGTCCTGCTTATCGCACCAAAAACCTAACCCAAAACACAAAAAAACTACTTACAAATCTATCCGAAACGACCTACTTGTGAAACAAACACACACATCAATACACATTCACACATATATCCACACACACACACACACAGATGCACACACACACATACACACACACACACACACACACATACACACACACACAAACACAAACACATACAAACCACACATAAACTTGGCCTAACGGGTGCACGGTGCGTTAAAAACCCAATGCCCTATCTTTCTGTCCGATACTGTAAGTGCAACAAAGAACGGACCATGAGCAACAACATGTCAACGCTTTCTTCTGCGCTATTCAATCGCTTTTTTAACAGTCACGTTCATAGAGCGATTGAAACCCCTGGAGGGTAAAATAAACCCTATTCCGTTGGCGTTAGTGATGATCAAACAAAGTTGGCAGATAATTCTTTCGAAAAATCTCGAAATCGACTGAGGAAAGGTATGTCCACCAGCACTTTTTTGGAATCGACCGAAGTTTGGGCTAGTCAGCCAGAGTTGGAGTAGTCTGGAATCATCTTTACTCATATTTAGGTATTTTTGTATAAATTTGTGCATGGAGCTTTAAACAAAAACGAAATTAAGTTATATGTCTCATCTTAGATACTTTGACCGAATCCGAACAACTCCGACCGATTCTAGCTATCTCTGGATGCTTCCAGTCAACTCCAACTCCGTCCAAATCTGACTTCGAATGACTCCGAATTCGCCTCCGGATGACTCCGAGTTCGAATGCGGATGACTCCAAAGGACTCCGGCCGATTCCAACCCCGAACGTCTTCGAATTCGGCCGACTTTAAATCGAGACCTCTCCTAATCCGGACGACTCCAACTCTGTCCGAATCTATTTCGGACCGATTCTGCATCGGGACGACTCCAACTCGGACGTCTTCAACTTTGGCCGATTTCAAATCCAGACTACTCCGAATCCGGATGACTCCAACTCCGAACGACTCCAATTCCGAATGACTCCAACTCCGAACGACTCCTACTCGGAACAACTCCAACTCCGAACGACTCCAACTCCTTACGACTTCATCTCCGAACGACTCCAACTCCGAATGACTCCAACTCCGAACGACTCCAACTCCGAATGACTCCAACTCCGAACGACTCTAACTCCGAACGACTCTAACTCCGAACGACTCCAACTCAGAAAGACTCCAACTGCGAATGACTCCAACTCTGAACGACTCCAACTCCGAACGACTCCAACTCCGAATGACTCCAACTCTGAACGACTTCAACTCCGAACGACTCCAACTCCGAACGACTCCAACTCCTAACGACTTCAACTCCGAACGACTCCAACTCCTAACGACTTCAACTCCGAACGACTCCAACTCCTAACGACTTCAACTCCGAACGACTCTAACTCCGAACGACTCCAACTCCGAACGACTCCAACTCCGAACGACTTCAACTCCGAAAAACTCCAACTCCGAACGACTCCGAGCGGAACTGGTGGTTCAGTTTTCGCCGGGTCCAGAATGGAACAAACAATAGCAGTTGTCTGTTCGAGAGCCGTAGGTGTGCTCCCATCACTAATTAAGAGGCGAAAGAACTCCGTTGGAGCCAAAGCCTCTATAAACTATTCCAACAACAAGAACTCCCATCACTACTTTCAATTCTTGGACATCACGTTCATCCATTTTCACTGTACGTATCCGGTTCGAAGGACCAAATCTTGCAACATTCGTTACACTTACACTACACACCAACACTATTGTTTCAATTCAAGTAAAATCAAATCATGAAACGAATTTCCTCCGATGTTGATGTTGTTCCACATTTAGATCAAAGAAATAGTATCGTCGTTTCCATCAAAAATCATAGCTGAAATATCCGAAAGAGCTACTTGTTTTAGCATTAATTGCATTTTTGAAAGAAAAATTTAAATCAAAGCAATAAATCGAACTTAAAACGCGTACCAACACGGCGACCTATTTCGATGCGTTCCTTAGTTAGTCGCAGTTCCCAACAGAACAGAAACAATGCAACACCACTTTGACACTCTTTTCTGTTTTTTTTTTTTTTTGTTAGCTTTTACCTTTAACTGTAAGCAAAATGCAGTCGCAAACCATGCTCACCCTCACCGGCTCTAACTCTCCCCACTGCCTAAATTCCCAATATCCGAAACGTCATCAGGATGCGCCGTGCCCCTCCGTGCCGTATTGGGCGACCCATTGTGCCCCGAAAACAAGCGATACGATCAGCTCGACTATTGTGCGAGTTAAGGGCGGTTTTATTGTTCCCACAATTGCCCTTGTCGTCATCTCAATTACACACACACACATACACGCACGCAGCCCACTTTGCATCCTTTCTTATTCTCACTCTCTCTCTCTATGTCACGAGGGTGAACGTGTTCGGGGTTGTTTTTTTTTGTCTTCTTTCTTATTCCTTTTTTTCAATTACGCCAAACCTCTTGACGGCCGGACGTTCGGGTCGAATCGAAAGATTCCAGGGGGGTTTCCTTTCCCCCTGCTTGCAGTGCAGTGCAGTACAGGAAGGGAAAATTGAACCCTCGCCCTCCCGGCTGCCGAAATCAATGGAAATGAAGTTGGAAAAATTCGTCGGAAAAATGTCATCGATGCGTAGCGCGGCGCTACGCCAGAATCATTCGCAAAGGGTATCGGCACCGGGCACAGAGCGGCGCACAGGTCGCAGCTTCTGTGAGATGAGTTTTTCCCCCCTGGAAAAAGCAACAAAAAAAAAACACACACACACACACACTGACGACGGGATGTTTCACGCAATCCGTACCCACCCTGCAGTACGACCTAATTAAAAGTGGTAAAACTCGGTGTGGAAAACCCGCGGCTAGAAGAAAACTGCCGCACGGATGCGGGGGGGGGGGGGAGGAGAGGGGCAGCCGGGATAGCAGACACCCGCAGGACGGCCGCCATTCATGCGTGACGCGAGCGTCGGCCGCTACGGCAGCCAGTGAAGCGAACGGTGAAGCCCGCCCGGCTGGAAGTAATCGCGCGCGCAATGGCCTTTCGCAATGGCCGCCATACACACACACACATACACACAGATACGCGCATCCGGCCGACATGCGGATAAACCGGATCTGGCCACTCCGCTAGCGTGTCGTTTCGGTGCAATAATAGTTGATAAAATGTGTTTTGAAAATGGATAAACTAACACAAAAATTAGTGTTCTTGCGTTGGATATTATTCCACAAAAAGGCAACTCATTTAAACCTTCCTTTTGGTTGTCCGCACACACGCAAAACGGGTCCTTTTTTTAAAACAAAATCCACTGTTGTGTCCAAAACTTACAGCACCACCGCTGCACAACCCACTTAAATGACGCGACACAACACTACTGGAGCTGCCTGGCAGCCTGGCCAGCCAAACTCGGGGCTCGGGGGGTCCGATGAGATGTTGCTGGTTGAATGTGTTCGTGCTGGATATCGCTTGATAGAGCCTCGAACCAATCCTGCCCGACGAGCACGGGTTGTGATCGTTGACTGATGGGTGTTGATGCGATTGAGCGCACCGTTTTTTTTTTTTTTTAGTTTTTTAAGGAAGACTTAAACCGAGACTGGGAGCCGGATCAGGATTTGAAAGAAAAAACACACCAAACAGGAAAATCCTTTCGCACGGACTTACGATTTGATGGTACTTTAAATTCGCAAAAATATTTTTGGTCGGCAATATCACACTTTGCCAACATCCTTGGGCAAATTCCACCGCCACACACACACACACGCACACGCTTGCAGCCACACAAATGGTGTGCAGAGGGCAACACGAGAGCGCACGTATAAAATCGATAAATTGATCACGCCTCGGTGCGTCTCGCTCGCGACTGCGCACAGCCGGCCGTGCCTACTCGTACGGAACTAATCCAGGCGAATCGTCGCATCATCATCATCGTCGTCGGCCCCGGAACACCAAGAGCGGTGGAACAACGGCCAGCAATAGCGGAAGGAGCTTGCCAGCTTGGGCGCCTGAGATACACACGGAACCGTTTGCCCTCCGCAGTCGCAGTGCAGTGTGGTGGAAAGTTTTCAAAGATTCTTACGTGCGGTGTGTGAGTGTGTGTCTGTCCATTTTGTAGTTCAGCAGTAGCAGAGAGTCCTGCTGAAAAACTAGCGCAAAAACGCACACACTCGAAAGACGTTTGGGTGCATTTTGAAAGGACAGAAATGGTTGTTTTCCACCTACTAGGACTATCCCGAAACGCAAATGGAGGCTGCGGAGAGAAAAGGGCAATAGTTGCTACTCAATTTCCACCGAAAAAAAAATGAAGCTTTTCTATTAGAATTAGAACTTCTTCGTAACAATTCTGATTAGAAAAAAAATCAGTATTTAAACATACTTTAAGTGTGCAAAACCCTTTTTCTGTTGCTCTGCTAATGTTTTTCTCCCTTGGTAACGCATTCTCCAGGCGCGCTCCTCTATCAACTTCCTGCCCTCCTCCTCCCCCTTACTGCCAACCCAGGAAGTGACCGCTGTGCAAGAAGCTGTTTCACAAACACTCATTTAACACTCGTCGCACTAGGATGCACGTGGGCTGCCGCTGCTGCTGGATGGATATGATGCATTGCCGCGTTCCGGTTCCGTCGAATTCGTTGCAGCGCTGGGGCGCAGAGCTAGAGACTTGGAACGTTCGCGGGCGCGAGATAAGAACATTGCCTCCCGCCGTGCTAGACCCGAACGAAACGTTTCGATACGCCTCAAAACCGTTGTGTAGAAAGAATTGCTTCCGAAAGCATGTAAAGCACGCGTCACGCAACAAGTATTCGGTCTCGGCCACGTCTTGGTGCTATTTTATTTTGTGATAACCTAGTGGAGCTCTATTATACAACAAACGATTTTTTTTGTAACTCAAAAACTTACGACTTGCGGCTCTTCAAAAAAGCATTTTGGACCTATCTTTTTAATGAGGTCTATAAAAAATTAGCCTAAATTTAGTTTAATTTTTCATCGCGTGTATTGCACTGGATACTTGATGCATGACGTCACTCGTCAATTGCAATAGCAATCGCAGCATTTTTGTACAACATATCCTCTAGAAAGAAATTTCCCCATACAGTGTGTTACAGGAGCTCCAGTAAACGGAATCGGAAACCAGCTTGACATTACAACAGTGCAAGCGACCATCAACGGAACAAGTCCTGATTTTTGCGAACAGCTTATCAAGGTGCCACAGACCAGATGTTGTTGATATTGCTCTGGTGGACCCAAACACTTTTGGTTTAGGTTTTTTTTTATGGCTATCATATATGCTAGGCCTTGACATCCACGAAAGTGTAATTTTCCAGGGTTTTCCAGGGGTTCTCATAGTTGTGGGACACTTCCTACACTCTTTCCCATTGGAAGTGAACTTCATACGTTGGAAATTGAACTCTATGGCACCCTTTTTAGACAAGCTCCGTGGAAATTCCTATTGGATTTGTCCAATATGAGTGCTAGAGAGTCCAATTCCCATTACATTAAGTTCATTTCACGTAAGAAAGTGTTTATAAAGTGGCCCACAGCTATGAGAACTCCTGGAAAACCCTGTATATCAGCACACTAACAAGGGATGAAAATAATGAATTTTAAAATAATTTTGGTTATTTACTTGTTGTTTTAATTTTTGTGATCAAGTTGTTTCCTTGGTAGAATGGAAAAATCGATCACGCAAACAACGCTGGTTGATATTTAGTCAAGATTTTATGTAATATTTGCTTATCTTATAGATTTTTAGATTCTTAGATAGAGATCTTATAGATCTCTTAGATAAAGAGAGTTTGAAAATTCACAATATAATAACTAGAATATAAGTGGCTACAGTATATTCATCAAAGGAATTGTTCTATTCGATTAATATACTCGACTTTTGACTACTTGTTTTCAATGATATCTTGCAACAAAAATACGTGATAATACGCCGTTGCTTTTGCAAGGAATTAGGATTTAAAATCAATAACCTCTGGCCATCATATCTGACAGCCATGGCTATCACGGTGTGAAGTGTTCTATTATTTTTAAATTTAAATAGCTTCAGAGTGTTCTATTAGCAGCATTTGCTACGGCTTGTCTTCATTCAAGCGTTCATGTAACTAAAATGATACACTTTGCCGGGTGAAAATTACAAGCAGCTGGTTAGTAGATGTGTCAGTACCATCCCCATAACCCCCATGGCTACACAAAGCGATGCGCGATTGATCTGCCATTAGTAGATTAGATTGATGACCAATACGTACGCCAATACGAGTTAAGAGGTAAGAGAGATCTAAAACACAAAGATCAATTCAGCTACATTCTTCAGCTAATAGCTTCTCGCTTACCGGAGGGGACGGGCGCTTCAAGGTTGTCGTCGCCGTTGTGTTTTATCACCTTCCGCACCAGTGTGCCCTTTTGCGATTCGCGCTCGTTCGAAAGTGCCCCTCAGCCCAGGAACTCGGGATGGGCGGATGATGTCGCGCGCTTGATGATGATGATGCTGATGATGATGATGATGGCGCGTTTGATAGATGGTCCACCCCCGGGACAGCGTTGATTGTGGCCCGCGACACACACAGGTAGGTAGAGTATGTGGGATGCGCTACCCGAGGATCACCGCTCGTTCCACACCTCGCACACGCACGCACTAGCACACACGCACGCTCTTTCCTTTTCGGATCTCGCTCTCTTCGATTTTCTTTTGCTTTGCCAGCGACAACTTTCAAACCGTAGACGGCGGCGACGACGACGATGCTGATGATGCTGATGTGCGCGAGATGGATTTCACATTTCATCGCCTACCCGCGTCCACCGCACTGCCACACACACACATCATCATCACGCACATATACACACTCACACATACACTGCCATGTCTTCCTCCCATTCCATCTCAGGCGCTTTCCATTTCAACACTTTGCCACACACACACACACACACACGAACACAGCGCGAGGTAGAGTTTCGATGCTCTTACCTGCTAAGTGGCACACACAGATGAACAAAACCGTCTTTTGGTTATGATTTTGCTGTCGTTATTGTTATTGTTTTTTTTTGTCGTTGCTTCACTATTTACTGCTGGAATGTGCTCCCGCGAACGTGATGCGCTTGTGTATGGAGATGCTGTTTGTTGTTATTCTTTCCTTCCTCCTCCCTACACACACACACACACACACTGCACACTACCACGATCGTCCTTTCACTTCCTGCATTGCATACCTGCAGGCGCAAGAGCTCGTCCTTTGCCGTCGCCCGTGCGTTGATTGGTTTACCGCTTCCTGATTGTGGAATTGGAACGCGAGTGGCCTTGCCAGCGGGGTTGACCGGACGCGAACAAGGCCAGCCAGGCAGAAGCGATCGCCCCTGTCTCCCCCCGTCCCCGGCCGGAAGGTGGATCGTGGTGGCAATTGCTCCGGGTGATCTTCCACTACACCGTCGTCAATCCACACTTGCTACAGAGCTCAGCCCACCAGTTGTGCGGGGTGGGGGTAGCGACACAAGCGACACAACAACTCAAAAACGGCACACACCAAGTGACGTGTCACCACCGCACCTCTGTGTTTTTTTGCCTTTTTTTTTCGTTCGCTTTCGCCTCGCAGTTTCACCCGCCAAGGTAGAAAAAGCCCAGCCAAGAACTTGGAGCCTTCACCCGCTTTGGCTCTAACGGGTACACACACACACACACACACATACACACCCTCGCTCACTGAGGGTGAGTTTGATATTTTGGTTTTTCTTCTTAAATATCAAGACACAAAAACACTTGTAAACGCGCAAGACACTTTTACCAAAAACAGCAACCAGTAGAGTGGAGCAGCGTTTGCTACACGCGCACGTTCGCCCTCCACCGCACTTTCCAAGGCTTTTTTTCTTTTCAGCGGAAAGAGGCACACACAAAACGACGGACTGTGTACACGCACCCGCGGGGACGACGCTTACCAGCAGGGCGCACAGCGATCGACGAGGGTCAGGTTGCTTCGACCGTCTGAGCGTGTGTGTGGTGTTGGCGAGTGCCGCCGTACGCGCTCACCGCTGCTGGAATTCGAGGGCATAGTGGTGTGCGTGTCGCCCTCCCGAGCATCGTACGGAACGCGCGATCGACGCGAAAGCTTGCGGATGTGTAGGTGAAGCTGTTGCTGCTGCGGCCGCTGCTCGAAAAGCCTCCGCTGCTATGCCGTCAGGGGTGTACCATCGGTTTCTGTTTTATTTTAAAGTAAATATTTCATTATCTATCTTTTACATGGGATTGCTGAACTTTTTTTTTTCTATTGCCAAATAAAAGAATATGTTGCTTTATTTTTGTTTTGTTCATGATTTTCTTCGAAAAAAAAAGCTTAAACTTCAACAACAACGAGTTTGATACTTCTGCCTTCTCCACTGCAACTGCTTCGCAACTCGTTCGCAATGATTTTCTTCCGACCGAAAAGGTTAATATCACAATTTTCTGTAGAATAATCAACAAACGATGCTTTCTCGCATTCTGCATCCTTCCAATTCGGTTGATACAATTGTTCGCTTCGATAGCGGCAGCTTGAACCATCACCCGATATGCCTTTTCTCGGTTGCGCTAAGAAGAGCTGCGCTAAGATGTCGACTTTCTCCCCCTACCCCGCTGCACAATTCCGGTTTTGAGCTTATCGTTTTATTGGAGCCGTGCAAGGGGCCTTTTGATGATGATTGGATTGTTCGTGTTTATTGCTTTAATTTTGCAACCATCAACACCCAGAAGATGCAAGGTAGTTTCTATTGAGGAATGTAACCATTACCTGCAAACAAATCTTCCCGGGTTAGATGGGGTAGAACCTGTTTTGTTTGTTCTTGGGGAGTGTCATTAAGCAGGAGCAGCAACCTCAGTTCACGTTCATTGCATGTACCAGCGGCACCGTACCGCTGGGTTTTGCGCCTGATGCTATGCAATGGATTTATAGTAGCAGGAAATTTCCAAGAACAGTTGTCTGAAGTTTGTGTGTGTGTGTGTGTGTGTGTGTGTGTGTGTGTGTTTTTTTTTTTTTGACGTTGACAAAATGCATTTTTTTAAATCATTGTGAATACTAGATTAACACCCCTGTTACAGGGTTTTGCTATTCTTCTTAAGTCAATGCCGTATAACTGCGGCACGTTGCTTGAAAACATTGACGATAGCCACCATTGCGGCCTTTCTTGGGCACAACAGGTCTGGGCAAGCGGTTTTGAAGCATCGCTCAGCAGTTGCAAAATGTACCCGAATCGTGAAGAATGTTTGAAGGAAGGAGAGCAGGTCGTCAGAGCTTTGAGCATAAGTTTTAACGATTCAACACATTTTGGTAGTTTCAGGAACTCATCAGTCCAGTGATTCCCAAACTTTTTTCATCCAGAGCCCACTTTTCCTGACCACGCGTACTAGTAGTCCTGGAACTGTTTTTGATCCCATATTAATCCTAAAACAGATCACGAACCATAACCGATCCTAGAAGTGATCCTGAATTAAAATCGGTCTTGGAACTAGTACCGATCCTGGAGTTGATACTAGATCCAAACAAAACCGGAACTGCTCCTGAATCGTATTCGATTCCGTATATAGATTGGATGTAGAAATTCAATATATCACATAGAAATTAAATATAAAAAAATATGAATTTAGCTCAATTTGTTGACGCTCAATTTGAAAAAAATGACGTCACTACATTTTTTAAATTTCACATTAGACATTGTTGGCCGCATCACTATTATTTTTAATCTTACCGCCCACTAATAAAAGAATAATCGGGCAACAGAAATAACTTTGGGAATCACTCGATTACATGCTCACAAGTAGCTCACTGTAAATAGCAATGTTAGTGTATTCACGTTATCTCTGTTACATGACGTTTAAAAATGTTAATCCATCATGGAATCATTTTCATATATTCCAGTGTGTGGCGTGTTCCTTTTCCACGACAAATAGAATATCGGTAGTATGCAATAAATAACACCGATATCCTCAATTTTGGGCGCATTTCAAATATGCAGATCTGGTCCAGAGATGAAAATCAAACACAATAATTAGGATGTAGGCCCTAAACCCTCGGAATAGCAAAAGGGAATGTATCGTAACTGCGAGCAGCTAGGGGTTAAGTTAGCCGAGGGTTGGCTACCCCACCGACAAACGAGCAAACGGATCCCTTACTCAAACGTTCCCTTCCCTAACCGCCACGTGGCTGCCATATCGGAAGGAAGTAAACAACGTATCAAGTGCGCCGGGAAGCGCTAACATCTAAAGTAGTTGGCGTTTGGGACACGCGCACACCCTACCGCAACGATGCCGAACAGTTGTGAAGCATTCGTCCTCTTTTCTACACGGCACTGATAATCACTCAATTATCGGTGGACCCCTTTTTTTCGACAAGTAAAATAAACCACGCTGCAGCAACGATGCAAAAGAAGGGTAACTTGATAGTGGCACTTTTTATTTCATTTCGTTTGCCTCTACAGCTCCGTGAGGGTTAGGGTTGCAAAATCATCGTTTTGGGTGAAACATCTTTCAACAGATACACATCTGTTTTTGTACAGCGCTGTTCCCTCGGTACGTAAAAATCATTCTATTGTTGCTTCGAATAGTCCGATAAAGGACGCTGAAACGATCAAAGCTATTACAAACATTAAATAAACAGCAAAATGTTTCTATTGCAGCACAACAGTGAGATAATCTGTCCTGCCCTCCATCAAATTACTTGTCATCTTTAACAATCTGTCTAATGCGTCTGCTGCCGTGAAGTGATACAATTTGTTAGATTTTTTTGTTTTAATTTTATTAGTACACATAGGAGGGAGCTCCGTGCGACACATACGCGGTAGGTTTAACGTTTATTAATATCAACACTTAGCAAATTAGTGATTAACTTTAGCACAACATTTTAAACACGTTAGTCACGCTGATTATATTGAACTTGAGGTGAAATCGCGCACAGTATCCGCTCCACATTCCGCCCCGTTGGCTCCTGCGTCCGTCCACACCGAGGCAGCTCCTAATCCTTTGCACTTGCGGCCTGTTTACCTGCGGGTGACGGGATAAGAAGGATACGTAATTGGCCACTCTCGGATCAGGTTACCTATTCCTACCGGTAATGAGCGTGCCCGGCTGAACCAACGCTCCGGCGGTACCAATCTTCGTGAACTTGCTGATGTGCTTCACGTACGCGCGTTTGTAGCTTTCGTCCGCCGACTGCAAACGGGCCGCTCCGGGGTGTTGCGAACCATCCGCACCGGTGGACGGCTTCGTGCGCGCACCCACGCTGACGACACGCTCCACCAAAGGTATCACCGTGGACGATACGGGCACCCAGTCTGTGGAACGTGCGAGAGCACAACAAAAAATAAAAAATAAATAAAATGAAAACAAGATGAGATGTGATCCGCTCGGCACACTACTCCTACTCAAAACCACCTCGAACACGTTTGGAAAGCGAACTAACACACCGTATGATGAGTAATATGTTTGAAGATCTTTGTTTCGGTGTTTATTTGTTTGTTTTCGCTACATGGGCGAAATTTTACATATAGTTTAGGACATACATGGAGTAGGATGTAAAAAATTGTTGTCTGTTATTTTTAACAATTTTTGGTTATGTTTAAAACAACTATTTTCAATTTGATTGTTACCTACCTGGTTCATACTTTTCACCACTAACTTTCTTGTAGTACATCGAGGTAGCGTTGGCAGAGCCTGCCAGCAGGCACAGTTGCAGAATGCAACATAAACCCAGCGAGAGTAGAAAATGATGCCGTCCGAAAGCGAACGCCCTGCCTGTCCTGGTACTTGGCAGCATCTTGGAAACACCTGCTGGTCCCGACGGTACCATGCTGCTGATTCTATTAGTCAACGCTCTATTCACGCTCACTCGCGTATCGCTTCACCAGCGTGTCACGGTTCGTGTTGATTGTCGCGCGCCTGTGCGCTCTCTATCCTCGCACGGGGCAATACTACAACTGACCGCGAACGGTTCAACCTCAGCCACCGAAAGCCAGAAGCAAAAGCACAACTCTCACTTCCACCCCCAAAACCTTGGGTGGCACTGGGATGGCGGCGGCGGCTGAGGCACGTATTGTCCGTTGCCTCAGTGCGTGAAATGCTTCGCATCAGTTGTGCTCGCACTGCTCACTTTCCGATCGAACCGGCATTGGGTAAGACGTCACACGCACTCCCCTCTCCACTTTGCGGATGACGTCAGGTTCGACAGCGATCAGCGATACTCACGGCGGTGATGATGGATGCAAACCGGCTTTGTAATTGCTGCAGCTTTTGTAAAAAAAACCCCTAAAGGTTTATGATACGCAACGTACAATAATTCAAACGGAACAGGAACCGAGCACTCGGAAGAAACTGCACACCTGCACATGTGCATGGACAACCGATCGGCAACACTGGAGTTTAGCTCTCGTCGGTGTATTGCCGCAATCTACTACAAACGAATATTTACGAACAAATTGTACATATAATTTTCCACCTTAAACAACCCCCGAAGCAACCAGCATAGGGTGTGCGAACCCCTTATTTCTATGACCGGCATACCCGGGCATTCCATACATTTTGTATGGGAATTCCAAGCGCCACAGTAACAACTGTAAAATACTTTTATCAAAAAAAAAAATGCTTCATAGCTTGCTCAATGGTTTGCTCAATAGATGGCGTTTTATAAGTCTATTGCTATCCTTTTCTTGCAATGTGTTTTGCCTTATGTAATCACGGCCTATATACCCTTCTAACTTCCGGAGCAAAAATCTACATGCATGGTCGTGTTGTCAGATTCGTGGATATCAACACCAACGACTATTACTCAAATCTCACTAGCTTCCGTGCTGGTGGTTTCCATTGGATTTGGTATTAAAACTGTCATTTTGCCGTTCTAGAAATTCTAGCGATGCATAACTTCAATGCGAATTCATACAACAGTACATAGGGAAGGAGAAAGCTCTCAAAGCGAGGAAAACTCCACTCCACTCCGCTATCTCAGCAACAACTGGCACCACCAGCCTTTTATTATTTTTAGAATACATCAGTTGTTTACCGTCTGCTAAACGAAGTCTTCAGTGTTTCTTTTTAGGTGGAGAGCTTGAGCCGTTTAGAACCCGTTTAGTGGTCGTTTAGTGGATTTGTGGCACTTGGGATGGGTATCAACACCAACGACCATTTCTCAAATCTCACTAGCTTTAGTACTGTTGTCTTACATTAAAGTTTAGTATTTAAACAGTCGTATCGCCGTTCTAGTTCTAGTGATGCGTATCTTCAATCCGAAACCATACAATACAGGCGGTCCCCGAGATACACGGTACCTCTTATACGCGGATTCGGAGATACGCGGTTTTCTAAATTTGACAATTCTTTGAGCAAATTGTACTGATTTGACACATCAATTTCAAATTGCAAAATAATATCCGTTTTGATCGAATGTTAAAAACTATTTCAAAAGGTTTAAAACAGTTATATTCAGTCAGAATCATATCAAATAATTCATAAAGTGACTAAAACCGCCCCCTACTTGCAAAATTACACGAAAATTTGTGATATTTTAGCTGGAAATCACGAGATTCGACTTACGCGGAAATTCGAGATACGCGGTATTTTGCGGCCGTTTTCGGTCCCCATTAACCGTGTATCTCGGGGACCGCCTGTAGTACATAACAGAAAAGTAAGGGAACGAAAGCGCTCTCAAAGCAAAGAAAGCTCCGCTGTGTGGCTATCCCACCAGCAGATGGCACTACAAGCATTTTTATTTGCTTTTGTTAGAATGCATAAGTCGTTTGCCGTTTGCTAAACGAAGACTTTTTATATTCCGTTTAGGTTGAGAGCTTGAACCGTTTAGAACCCGTTTAGTGGTCGTTTGGAGTTGTGGCACTTGGGTTAAGGGCGGTGGCAACGCTCATCGGATGCGATTTTATCGGACGGCCTGTCAAATGTTTATATGGGATTTGACAGATAACGTCGGACGACGAAATCGCACGACCGACGTTATCTGTCAAATCCCATATAAATCTCGTCCGATAAAATCGCATCCGATGAGCGTAGCCACGGGCCTAACAGATAAAATCGGATGTGACGATCCGACGGAATATCAAGAATTGATTCCATTGTTTGACGAATTTGCACGTCCGACGTTATCTGTCAAATCCCATATAAATTTTTGACAATAGCAGGGAGACCAGACATACCGATTTCTTTGAGGTTCTATCTGTGTTTTTATTATTTTACCGAATCACAGACGAACAATCAAGAAGTACGAAATTGTCATTAAATCCATTCTAATTTAGGAGTCGATTCCGATTCGAGAGCCGATTTCGATTCCAGAAACGATTACGATTACGGAATCAGTTATGGAGCCGATTCCGGAATCAAGTCCGGAGTCGATTCCGATTTCGGAGCCGATTCCGGAATCGATTCTGGAAACTGATCTCGGACCAACTATCCGGAATCGATTCCAGAAAACTGCGGAGCTAGCCGTAATCGATTCTTACATAAACTTCATTTTTCCCATCACTAGTTGTTTGGTTGATGAAACAATACAGCAATAATAATAATAGTTGTTAGATGGTTTGATGTATTTTCAAGTGCTCTCTGCAGTCATATGGCATCCATCCCGATTTTGGCTATTATTTTACCCCTTTCCTACACAGACCTTGACATACACCATATAATCTGGCCACCCTGTACAGCGAAATGACACATTGGGCAAGGTTGCTCGCTGTCAGCGAGCGAAGCGCAGAGAAAACCCCGTCTTCTGGTACGCCGTGTGCGAAACCGATAGCACAATTGTTTGTGACGCTCCGAGGTTACAGGGGTAAGTTTCGCGCAATGTGTGGTTAGCGTTCGACATTGGGTCTTCCTTTTTTGTTCTCCGCAAACAAAAACGCAAGCTTTGGCCAAAAACCCTGTTCCTTCCGCCTCCCGAATCGTGCGGTGTCAAGGCCTAGCAAAAGTGCGTGAACACACGACGACTGTATTTTACGGTGGGTGTGGTGGTGGTAGTACCCAGCAGCAGCAGCAGCAGCAGCATCCATTGCCAATTTTTTCGCTACAATCAAACGACGCCAAAGCCTCCTCAAACGTGTATATGTGTGTGTGTGTGAGAGTGTTCGAGTGTGTGCAATTCATTAGAAAATGTTTTGATCGAAAGAAACGAACCATCAACCAAACCAGTTTGCTGCCAATCCAATCTGCCGCACGGTGCGGCGGAAGCGTCCATTTTTGTATCCCCGCCACAACCCCATCAAAAAGCATCAAGGGAAGGGTGGTGGGAAAGTGACATCCTTCTTGGTGACCATTTAAAAAAAAAGTGTTTTTTCGCGCTCTACATTCTGGTCGCGAAAGGAACACGCCTTTTGCGGTGGGCACTGTGGGTAAATGTTTCCTAATTCCTTCGTCAGCATTTGTTTCTGGGTGTCGGATAGAATGAAAAACAAACAAAACAAAAAAAAATCTCTAGATTCTACAAATTCAAAGCTCATTACTCATTCAGCATTTTCTGTTGTATACACATTTGCAGGCTGGCTTCCTCCACGGGGCGTGAGTGAGGGTGTGTGTGTGTGTGTATGTATATGCGCGTGACCTGGAGTGCTTCACCGCCGTTCGCATGAAGCGTCCTCCGCGCCCAAGACTGCCGAGATTTGCGAACCAAAGCTAAAAAGCGGAGCCGCGAGGGGGGGCAACGAAATATGACAGCTCCTGCTTGCATTGCTTCAGCAAACAGAAAACTCGCAACTGGTCGGCTGACTGGCGATAATATGTGCTGCAGAACCATCATCATCATCACCACCACCAACACCACGACCACCGCCGCCATCGACAGCAGCAGCCGCAGCTGCTAAACCGGAGGAAAAGTATTAAAAAAAAAACACACAACTGTACATAAAACGGCGCGCGCCAGGATGGAGAACGAGTCGTTGCCGATTCTGCTGATCACCGCGAACGTGGGAAGCGTGTTCGAAGACGTAAGTAGAGGCTCGATTTTACGACCGTTTCATCTTTCGCCTTTCTGCGCTGCTGGGGAGGCAACTGGGCTGTAGCGTTTTATGTACCCCGCGAGATTTAAGGCTGAAGGTTCGTTCCAAGATCGAATGAACGTGAACGCGTAAATTTAATGTTCTGTCCATTTTATCCTAAAAGGCGCACTACAAGAAGTAATATTGCACTGACTGTTCAAACTAATCTGTTCTAAGTTAGTAAGATTTGATATACATTTTATAACAATCGTTCAATTAGCCAAGAAAATGGATTAAATTGAAGAAGGCATTTGGTTTTAAAATGAAATTTAGTTACAAAAAGTAACATTTTACCGAAAACACGTATGTTAGTCTCGAAATGTATGTTATACAGTTGTAATAAGTCAAACCATTTTCAAACATCATGGCAAAATAAGGGTTATTTATTTTTAATTTCGAAAATTAAAAGAGCTCAATGAGTTTTTTTCCATCGTAAAACATCGTAACAATGTCGAACTAAGCATTCAAAAGCAATAAACCCCGCAAATAACTTTTTCTTATCATCGACAAGGTTAAATATAAGGCTCTTCCTGTAACAGTTGCGGGACCGATTGAATGGCTCATCATTTTGCTAGTTTTGCATAGTTTATCGATCTTGTTCTTACACCAATAGCACGGGTTTTCCTTCACGTACCACTTCTTGTTGATACGTTTCACCCAAAAAAAATGTTCTAAATTCATCATCTCGGTCCTCTCCTTGCTTCATATTCACAGCCCTCCAACTTGCTGCACCTATGGATCAAAGAGTTTCTCGATCACATCGCGGCCCGGCAGCCGGCATTCATCGCGCTCCATCTGCAGGAGGTGGGCGGCAAAACGTACGAAAAGTCCATGGAGTACGTGCAGGAATTCATCAAGCAGCTGTGCGAATCGGACGAGCTGCAGGGCTACAACCGTATCCGGGTTTACCTGGACGAGGACTACAACTCGGCGGAACATTTTACGGTACGTAAAGCGGGGATGGAGGAGGACAGCTATTTGCTTGCTTTGATAAAAAAAAACTCACACGCACACACGAAAGCCGAACCCCAATCGACCCGCCTTCAAGGACAAATATTGACCAATTGCGAATCATAGTTTAACATATTTTTTTCGTACCGATACCCCCTTAATCATATTATGCGGTAGCGCTAGCGCCTGGCTCATGCACATGCAAATGCACACGCACCGTGACGCATACGCCAAGAGACAGGAAACCTAATCAGTGCAAACGGGCGCGTGTGTGTATGTGCATAACTGCTTAAGCCCTTTTAAATTTGCACGGCGAAGCAGCGGCGGGGGGAAAGCAAAAGAATATGGTTTCAATAACGACAACGATTGTCGGGGAGGCAGAAGAAAAACATGTAAAATAAAACAAAGGCATCCATCCATGTACCGAAATCAGTGGTGCGGGGAGATCAGTGGTGTGTTGGTGCTGCTGACCTGAATTGGTTGCGTCGTTTTCCCACGGGCGCCGTAGGGAAGCCTTACGAGCGACAACAGCAACGGAATCGATGTATCGAGAAGATGGGATGTGTATTTTTAGCTAGCATTACACGACTCACAGTCCCTGTCCATTCAGTTGTAAAGGAAAGGAGGAGAAAAAGGTGATGGGAGGGGGGCGGGGAGTGGGAGGGGAAAAACAGAGCAAAGACAATGCGAAACGCCATACAGAAAGTTCGTAATAGTAGGAACTAGTGATGGGTTAAAGTTGGCAAAAATCCGGAGTCGCATCCGATAAATTCGAAATCGACTCCGGAAGGTAGATCCGCCCTGCATTTTTCGGAGTCGTCCAGAGTTATTGGGAGTCGGAGTTTTTCGGAGTCGTCCGGAGTTATTGGGAGTCGGTTTCATCCGGAATCGTTTGGAGTCGTCCGGAGTCGTCTGGAGTCTTTCGGAGTCGTTCGGAGCCGGTCTTCGAAACAAAGGCCTGCATACGAAGTGCATGCGCAGATTGGAAGACAAAAAAGCACAACATCACAAGCACATTAAATCACACGGCTCGACTCCGGCCGACTCCGGACGACTCCGAACGACTCCGAAAGACTCCAGACGACTCCTACTCCGAGCGGATCTTGTGGTTCCATTTGCCGGAGTCGGATCGGAGTCGTTGGTGCGCTCCAGAGAGCACATCACTAGTAGGAACAACCAAACTTCTGGTTGTTACCAAACTTCGTTACATTAATGGTGGCCGTGTGTGTGTGCGTGTGTGTATGTGTGTAGACAATCCTCCGGGAATAGATTCACTTATCGACCTACGGGACCTATCGTTGGATACCATAGGGGGGGGGGGGGGGGGGGGGGTGGACACGAGCTATGTAGTGGAGACACTACTCCCTTGAGCATTGGTCAAGCATTAGAACATCAACGGAAGCAAATGTTAGGTAATGTGCACACAATGAATTTAGTTTTCGCTTACTTTCAGATAATGCATTACGAGGGCCTTTCGAGAAGCAATACATTCCTATTGATGATTCGTCTGTTTATTTTTCCTCTTCTTTCAGGCCCTCGGGAACTTGTACTTTGTCCGGAGCACGGTCAGCCACGTGCTGATGTGGAACTTTCTCACGCACGAGTGGGACTCCGTCGAGGGCAAGAGCATCCACACCGGCAGTATCGAAACGGTCGCTACCAAAGAAAAGGCAAAGTTTCCTCAACAATTCTTCCCCGAGGTAGGTGTGTTGCTGCGCCCGCCTTCGACACGAACGGCTCCGCCTAGGCATTTGGTTGTTGTTACGCCCGTTGTTACATTGTTTGCTTGCATTGCAGTGCAAATGGTCGCGCAAAGGGTTTCTTCGTACGCGCTGGTTCCTGAACGGAACCGTCTTTGATCTGGTTAACATTCACCTGTTTCACGATGCGTCCAACCTGGAAGCGTGCGAAGAGTATCCCTCGGTGTACTGCAAGAGCCGGCGCCGCGCCCTTGTACACACGCTGGAACGGTAAGCCGCGTGCTCTCCCGTGACTGCCTTTGCCGTGTTTGCTAACTTTTGCATTGCTTCTCCACTTTCGCTGGCAGATTTCACAAAGATACGGTAAACCGACCAGTGCCATATTTTGTTTTCGGTGATTTTAATTTTCGCTGCGACACAGAGGGCGTCATTAAGGTAATTGATACCGACCACACACACACACACACACACACGCTCGAGGGCGTTTGTTTTCTCCGTTTTGCTAACTTTGCCTCTTTGTCTCCGTACCACAGAAGCTCACCGAAGATCTCACAATGCATCGGGTACAGAACACGAAAAACGACAGTACAAAAGTGCAATATCGGGATGCAACCGGCACGAATGTGCTGACGGTGGGGAAGAAGGAATTTTTCCACTGCGATCAAAGCACGTTCAAGGAAGGCTGGGTAAGTGGTGCCGACCAGCAGTTTGGTTCGATTGTTTATGGTCGTTTTTTTTTTCTTTTTATTAACAACGCGACTTTTTGCAGCTGCGTCAGTTCGACCGCGAGCTGGAATCGCTTCGCAGCATCCTGTACGAGTTTCCCATCACGTTCCCACCGTCCTACCCGTACGAGGAGGACCCGTTCCAGCCGGTCTCGTACATGGCGACCCGCTGTCCCGCCTGGTGCGATCGAATACTGGTAAGTCCGGCGGCCCGCAAGCTCGTATGGGAGCACGGACTGGACGACGGCAAGCCCGGCGGCGATGGTGCCGGTTCCGGCGCCAACACTAGCACCGTTAGCTACGGTATTATTGGTGCGAACGTCTGCATGGGTGATCATAAGGTAAGCTAAAATGAATGACAAATGTGTAGAGCAGTGTCATCATTCTCGTTTTGGCCATATATTACCGTACCGAACTTATGCACAAACCATGATATTGATGCTTCTTACCGTTTGTGAAGCGGGAGTTTTTAAATTGTAGATTGTCGTTTGATTTTGTCTTAAATTGCCTCATCTATATTTGAGACCACCAAATTAAAAACAAAATGTTCTTTTTCACATTTAGTTAATATCTTCTTTTTCTTCTTCTTTGGCACAACAACCGTTGTCGGGCAAGGTCTACCTGTACCACTAGCGGGGCTTGACTTTAAGTGACTTACTGATAAACACGTGACGGGGATGGTCAGTCCTACGTATGGGGCCACGTTCCAATACGAAATGCATCGATTGAACCAACTTATTATTAAAAATGATTGCATTTGCATAACGTAGAAAGGTTTGCAGTTGCTGTAAGAACACGCAACGAACGTTGATCACCAACGGAACATTTAGAACATTTAAATGCAAATTTCAATATTTCAAATCTATTTGGGCCACACCCATGGGACAGCTGTCAACGCGCCCGACATATGTGCGTCATGTACAATATGTGCGTCATGTATATAAACAGAGCCTCCGATACATAGAAGTTACCGTTGTTTAACAATCAAATCAATAAGCGACTTTATTGGTTTTTGGCAGGCAAACATAAATATCATATAGCTAAAAATAGTTTTGAAAAATCGTTGAGCGTGTCACGATTTGCCAAGCGAATCTAAGAGCGGGCTTTAATCGATTGAATATAGGCAAAATTTAATATTCCAACATCTTGTTGACGAGCGCCTATAAGTATAATTGTACTTCGGCAAACTGCTTTGTTGAATTTTTTTTCATAAATAGACAATGTTTCATTTACATTTCTTTAAAATTCTAAGTCAAACACAAAGAAGTATTTAGACGAACAAAGGCGGAAATAATTATTAACGACCGAACACACAGCTATGCTGGGCAGGTTCGTCCCCCACCTCTGAAAGCAAACGAACCGTGGAGATACGTGTGTGTGTGTATGTTATCCGTCGATAAGGTGTTAAAAAGCGATACAATATTTAATGCTTGATATTGCAAACAGCTACCGCGCAGAACACGGTACTGCGCGACAAAAGTAAATGGTTCTGTGCAAAAGTTCAGGGTGCTGTCCATAAAATTGTGTCTCTATAATTCTAAATTTATCGCGCCTCTCTATCTCGCCGATAAAGTAGGAATACCGAAACTAAAAAAAACACAATCGATTAATCGATGCGTTTCGCGCGCGGCTCGTCATGGTAGTTGCAGAGCTTGCGGAGACAGTTTCCCAGACGGGCGTCCCCCGAGCTACGACGATTTTAATTTTGACAGTTTAAAGTTGTCATTGAGACGAAATTTATGTATTTTTTTTTTAATTTTTGTACTGACCACCGTTACAAACACATTTCCTCAGATTCCACAACTCCCCGGTCTTGAACATCTACATCGTGTAAACGGCCTTTGGAGGAAAATGTATACACTATCGAACATTATTTTAAGTAAAATACACGATATCATAGATTCCGACTTTTCCACATCGGTTATAAATTTTATATTCACAGATATTCGACACACGACTATTTCTTACTTACGCCTTGCTTTGGGACATTTTTTCGGCCCCAAATACCGTCGTATCTCGGGGGACATCTGTACACCTGTGGGACACACACAAAAGCGCACATGTATTAATCCCGTTTGTTCAACCATTTCTTTTCTCTTCCCTTTTTTGTGACGCGCGACCTTCTCCACGGACCCGCCAGCCGGTTTTTCTCAGCTTTAGAATCAAGACGAGTCAAGGTATTGTAGATAATTGCTCCTGTGATACGCATGTGCCTAGAAAGCTGCGTGTTGAACACCCTATTTATCGTAACAGTGCAAGTATGGATAGTAGTAGTAATAATAACACGATCGTAGTAAGTCTTAGTAGTTATGGTAGTACTGCGGCCGGTGGTGCCAGCCCGTCGCCGGACGCGGCCCTGATCCGCCAGCTGGCTGCCACCGCGGCCCAGTGTAGCGATAGCAGCAGCAGCACTAGTGCCGTCGCCACCACCATCATTCCGTTTGGGCCGGCGCTCGATGTGGCTGGCGACCGGTTCGCCTACCATCATCAGCTTCACTACCCGCCCGCATGTCCCAAATGTGCCGCCCGCATCGAGCAGTGCTACGCGCAGAATCTCCTCGCGCTCGAACCCCCCGGCACCGTACCGGCGGCCGTCGCTGCAGACGGCAAAGAGCAATCGGTGTCGTCGGGGGCGGTGGCAACACCGCCGCCACTTGCCCATCTCGAACCCGGTCAGGCGGCCGGACCGCTCGAATTACTGTCGCAGGCCTGCTTTCGGTATCAGCATCCGCTGGTCAGCATTAACGTGTTCGACACGGACAGCAACCTTAACGTTTGCATGTGCGCACTGTACTGTAACGCGGGCGGGGACGCGGGCAAGGGTGCCGCAGCGGCGCGTAACGGAGACGGGAAGGAGCGGGCGGGGGGCGGCAGCCCCACGATCTGTCCGAACTGTCGCAACATCATCAAGCACCAGCCGGTCGAGCACCGGAAAACGCTCATCTCCCGCCGGATGATGCTTGCCAACGATGTGATCGTGAATCGCATCGACACCCACTACCTTAACACGTACTCGATGCCGCCGGGCGGTGGAGCGGGAGCGTACAGCAATGGTGCGGGCGGGCAGCAGCAGCAGCAGCAGCAGTTCGAACCGTACACGCCGGAGAGTGCGGAATCTCACTCGCCCCTGCCGGAGTCGAGCGATAGCAGCAAAGCCTCGCACAGCACCATCCCGACGAACGACAGTGACGGACCGGCGGAAGGGGATGGCCGCCGGGCGGGCTCGAAATCCGTGCCCACCGGCAAGGAACCGGCTGGTGTGGAGCAGAGGGGCGGCGGCTCGAAATCGGAAACCGATTTGCCATACTCGATCGCACCGGGCCCGACCAGTGATGCGAAACGGTCGCAGACGTCACGGCAGCACCAGCAGCAGCAGCAGCAGCAGCAGCAACAGCACCGGGGAGCAAAGCTGACCGACGGTGGCAGCTTCGGGGGCGTTTCGCCCCGCCAGCTCATGTCGCGGCTCGAGAAGCTGAAGCGGCTGGCGGACGAACGGCGCAAACAGTACGGCGAATGGACGCGCAGCTTCTCGCAGTCCGACACCAGCGCCAAGCAAACCAAAGCGTCTTGCACCACTGCCACCACCACGGATGCCCCGTCCAACGATGAGCCGGTGCCGACGATCGATAGTAGTGCGGCCGAACCGGCAGAGAGTGCGCTGCTCGTACGATCGGCGAATAGCAATAATCATTTTAACAGCCACCACCACCGCCACGAAGAGCCAGCTGCTGCTGCTGCTGCTGCCGCTTCTGCTGCGTCGACGGCAAACGTCACTAGCTCGATTGCAATACGCAGGGACTCGGTCATTGCCAACTGCTGTCGCGGTATGTGCACAATACTATAGTTGGGGGAGAGGGAAATTCGAATATTTGATGATCGAATATTTTAGCGTACATATTTAGGCACTACCACCAAAACTACCTTCAATCGTAACGACAGCATACGAGCTTCTTGCAGGTGGCTCAGTTTGACTACTTATCTTAGGGATCTTTACTTTTAATGCGCGACCGAAAGGGGGAACCAAATGTTAGAGGGATGGACGGGATGTGTTTGAATGCTGCAGCTGAGTGGATGCAGAGCGCAGATGCAGAGTCATTTCCATGGATGGTATATTCACCTTTACACAAATCGCCTGTACCACGCCGCAAGAGGGGCAACCTTTCGTACTTATCATCTCAAGACAGCAGCTACCTCAACTCGGTTGTGCGTATCTTGTGCGGCAAACTTAATGGTGCCACTTAAACGCCCCACTAACCCATCCACTGGCACACGGGCGGAAACGGACGTAGCCGGGAAAATGAAAAGCATTAGTGCAAAAAAAAAGAAAGAAAAACAGTGTGGTGTGAAAACAACAGCCCACCCTTCTCGTCCATGGGCTGTGTTGCTGCTATAAGAATGGGTTTAAAATACCACTACGCACAGCTACTAACACTACTACAAAAATGCTACTACTGCTAACCAATACTACCACTACTCGCTTGCTCGTGCTGTTGTTGTTGTTGTTGTTGTTGTTTGTTTTAAATAGTTTCCTCGACCCACCCCCTTTGCCGCAGTACAATTTTCGTTTGTAGAAGTTTCCCCAGTAGTGCGGCACCCTTAACCGTTTTGCCGCGTTTTTATGTGTGTGTGTGTGTGTTAAACAGTTTGCACAGTGTTGTCTGTTTGTTTTTATTTATTTATTTTTATATTAATTTACAATGTGGTTACTGTTTTTGATGCACTTACGGTTAGAAATTAGTCTTTTTTTGTCAATATGTTTGTTTTTTTTTCTTCTCCTCTGCATGAATGTTGGTCGCCTTCAGTTCAGTTTTGTGTTTCACATTTTTGTTTGAGACAAAAATCAAGGTTGCTACTGACTTGTGGGACCATTTCAGCTGTGTGACTGCCGCCCTTAAGAACGAAAAGCGGTCCTCGTTCTGGGAACTTTGCGACTTTGTCGCTCACCGGGTCTAGGATTTTATCCTAGAACCTCTTGCGCCGTTGCATTTTCGCCTTGCGCTTGGGTGTTGGTATCGTCTTTGTTGCGCATCGGGAGCTCAGCAGTTGCGAGTACCGAACAAACCCTTCTACAAATGTTTTGGGCAATCGGTAGTTGCTTACTTACTGTTTGCTGATTGCTTATTGGTAGCACAGTAAGGTAGCGCGTACTACCATTCTGGGTAGCCAAAAATGCATTACCCTGTTCCTGAATCCTAAATCCTGTCCATTGCGTTCTGAATCTAAACTAAAACTAACTGTCCCTATTTCCTAAATTTATTTATAAATTTATAAATTTATAATTTTATTCGTCACTTACATAATATCTTTTTCTCATCCTGGGTGTCTCAGATGCTACTCGGAGTTCTGCCAGCCCATTCCGCTTGCCTTACCTGCGACAAGGGTCTTTCCATCGAGGTGTGTGTCTTTCTATGTGATGGCGCAATAACTGAACATTGATCACCTAAACAGTTCAGTTTGCAGATCATAGGTCTCTCCTGCAGTTGATGTTTTCATTCTCCTTTTTATTCACTAATACGCGTTCCGTTGTATGCGGACAACTGCGGACCTTTTTTTAACTATATAGTCTTCATAGTGAGTGATCTCTTTAGATGATTATTTCGTTCATTCATTACACAACATTGTAATGTCATCGGCTTCCGGGAGATCAGTTTTGCTGACTTAAACCGAGGTGGAACAAACTGTTCGCAGTTCGGAAATCCCTTACCTAGGCCTTTTGGGTAGAGATACATTTCCAAGCTCCATTCCATTCCATTCCATTCCAAGCCATTCCAAGCCATTCCATGCAGTTGTAGAAAGAAACACTACAAGGTATAAAAGATATGCCTCCACCAGATGTCCTCCGTTGCCATGCGGAATTTTAAAATTCCATTGGCGACTGTGGATGGTTTTGAACCTCAGATGAGCAGAAGTTAGTAGTAGTAGTGGTTAATTTAATTTAATATTTTTGAAAAGGTTCACAATCTATTGATCCTTATCCCACTCGACGAGCATTCCGTTCTATTGCTTGGTGCTCACACGGAGGTGTTCTTCTTTGCGAATGTGCTTGAGGACACATATTAATCTTACTCGTTCCGATTGGTCGCCAGGTGATAGACCCTCAAGCATTGCAGAGGAAGGCTTCCAGGCTCAAGATTCGAGACTCCTTTCTTGGGTTGACCTGTAGGGAACTACCGCTTTCCACTCAAATTAGCTCCCTGTGAAACTCACTCAGGAGGCTGCAGGAGGCATCAATATTGTTGCACGGTCACGCCTATAGTTCCTTCACATTGGTTCTCGCGTGGCGTTGTGCTGCTCTCATTGCCTGCTTTTGCATCAGAGGTTTCCCTATTTTTCATATAGATAGCACCCGTTGGATAGTGCAGATCACTAAAAGAAATCACATTTGTATGTCCTGATTATCGTGATCGAGTATTGTTCCAATGTATGCACAATGCTAACTTGCGTATCGCCGTCTATGCTCTTGGGTTTTAAAAATGCATAATGCCAAATGTATACGAACCACAACAAGAATATACACATGCTATGTTGTCAGTCTTGCGATTTGTGGAGTTCTTGGTGAACATTTAGTTGGTGCAAAATTTGAGCCTGAGGATCCTCAGAGTTTTTAAACTAATTTGGTCTGCTTATGACCCATTTTTGACGAAAGACGTGCTCTTTAGATAGAAGTAGTACTCACCGAGGGCACGAATGCAAAGGTAGGCTTATGCCGTTAATAATGGTCGTGAATAGTGTTTTTTATTGATGATAAAAGGTTTTTATGCAGGGTTTTTTTAATAAAGCAAGGAGATTGGATAGGAAGGGAATTTGATGAGTACGGTACCGATATTGTTGCTGTCGACGATATATAATTATGTGAACGACTACACCATTCGCCCAATGTTGTGGGGCGCTGGTCAATTGGTCCGATGGGTGTACGTGTTGCTATCCACGTAACTATATGTAAATTCCAGTGTTGTCAATGCCACTGGTGTCTCTGCCATCGGTCAATGCCTCACTGTAGTTGTTTTGGTGCAATAGAATTGCTGTCTGTTTAAGTCGTTCGGAGTCGGAGTCGTCTGGAGTCATTCGGAGTCGTCCAGAATCGGTTGGAGTCGGAGGCTTCCGGAGTCAGCCCGAGTCGACCTTCGGAACAACGGCCTGTATACGAACGACTTTGACGACTTTGGACGACTCCGACTTCATTGACTCTAATTGACTCAGGAAGCCTCCGACTCCAACCGATTCCGGACGACTCCGAATGACTCTAAACGACTCCAGATGCCTCCGAATCCGGGCGGAGACTATTCGTTCGGATTTTGCCAGAATCGAATCGTAGTCGTAGGTACGCTCCATAGAGCACATCACTAGTCGGGACTGTACGGCGGGGTGGGATAGAACATGCAATTTCAGTGTTTCCAAATATTTTTTCATCGGTGCTGCCACATGTGGTCGCGGAGCATTATCATGCAGCAAAATGATTTTATCGTGTCTTTGTGGTACGGGTTCTGATGGCTCTCAGGTACAGGCACTTTGCATCTTACTACTAATAATACTTAACTAACCAAGTATACTTAATATGTTAAGCAATACGGCCTGTTTGAATTGTTCCTTCTGAAGGAGAGAAAAAAAGATACTTAATCTGTCTGTAAGGATTGTGAATACGCGTAACCAGTGAAACTACTGTACATTGTACAATTCTTAACAACTGTCTGTTTTGCCTGTGCTTCCCTTTTTATAACCAAATCCATCCTTTTCTCCCTCTTACCTTCTCTTATTACTAATGTCCTGGCTCATGTCCTGCCATGATCGCCCGTATTTATCGACCCTCTTCAGTTTGTTCCGTCTCTTTTGTCGAACCATATACAAATACTAAGTAACTTATTGCAGCATCGGAGCGTCCTGGGCTTTGTCCAGCATTCGCTGGCGCGCGCGCGTTGCCCATGTGACATACTACTAGACCTAGTGCATACGAATAAAAGAGAGAAAAAAAACGGGTTATTCAATTACTCGTCCCCCTTTACCACAGCTCGCAGTACTTAACCACGCACTTAACCTCACTAACTAAATCCATTGACCAGCTCGAATCTACAGTGCCACTGAAAAAATAAATCACCATCCATGCGATAATGCTTTGAACCTTTTTTTTTTTTTTTTTGTTCTGCCTCTCTTTCACCGGGGCCCGCGGGTTCGCCTGGCTTTGCAGGAATGAAGCAGGGTGCATTTATTTATTCCATTTAGACACTTAATTCGCTATCGCAAAAGCTCACACGGTTGTCGTGCCCACATCTTCTCCGGAACAGGGGGTTTCGGGGTAACGGTTGTTATCGGTGATATTAGGCATTTCGAAGCAAAAGCTACCCTACCCCTCCACCCACCCTTTCACACATACCAGTGATTCCAGTGTGTGTCGCCAGTTTGTGCAGGGGAATTTTTATGTAAAACAAAATGTGGTTCAGGTTTAGCCAAACACAGGAGGGTTGAGCACAATGAGTAGTGGACAGTAGAGCAGTTATTTATCTTTGCAGCCGTGCAGCAGCAGGGTCAGTCAGTAGGGTTTTTTTTTAAATGTGTATAGGTAAGATGCTGTATCCTCACAGCTCAGTCAGTAGTAGTCTAAGCAATTGCATAAGTCCTTCAAACGGGGAGCCCTAAAAAGCCTTTATCAAATACACGTTGTCGTCGAGAAAGGATGTTTTACTGTTGTGTTGTGTTGTGTTTTTCTTCTTCTTTTTGTTGTTGTTGGTTTTGTTTTATTGACTTTTATTGGTTTTAGTTGATCAAAATGAATGATTCATGTGTGTTTGTGTGTTTGATTTGTACACTTTACGTACTGTTTCATTCCCACTAGGTAGTTTCCCGTTTCGTCATCCAGTTTGTCATGTGTTTTATCAGTTTGTTCGCCTTTCGTTTCGTTTGATTGTTCTATCGGTTGGCCTTATTGCATCAGTTTGCGTTGTGCTTGTGGTTTTGTTTAGAGTTTATTACATTTAAATTCCACGCTTGATGAAGCTTTGCAAAAAAACATAAAAAATAAGTAAAAAAAAAAAAAAAATACCTGCAGTCTCTTCTCCCCCAAACGAGACCTTGAACGAGATGGATGACTTCTATACTTCTACTCTATTTCCTCCTTACTTTTTCTTTTTCTCGTTTAAAAAAAAAAAACAATATCTCCCCACTCCCCAAATAAAATCCTTACACCTAACAGCTAACGGGCAGCTTGCGCTCGGGCCGGACGGAAAGGGCGGCGAGCTGACGGCGCAGGAGTTTCTCGACCGGCTGCAGGAGTACACCGATCTCAACACGCGCATCCACGACCAGCAGCAGGAGCAGCTGGACAAGTCGAACCTGACGATCCTGCACTCGCAGTACGTTAAGATAACACCGATCAATCCGGACGGTGGCGGCGGTGGCGCACGGCAGGCGGCAGCCTCGCCCGGCACCGAGGGAGCGGCGGCCGCTGCTGCTGGTGGCGGAGGGCCTCCAGAGGATGCTAGCGCCTGTCACGGTGATGCGGTCTCCTCCGGCACGTGCTGTGCGCTGATCTTTCGCGAAACGACCGTCTAAAGCGAGATGGTACGGTTGTTCATTGCCAGAGTCTTTCCAGCGTGCTGCGAGAGAGAGAGAGAGAGAGAGAGAGAGAAAGAGAGAAGCCAGGGGAATGAAAACAGTGATTTGAGCTGTTGGGGAGTGCGTGCAAGTGATGTTTCAGAGCGACAGAGAGATCGAACACAGTTGAATGCCCCAGCTTCCCTCCGGACATTTTGTTAACCTGTGAGCCTGTCTGCAGTTGTGTTTGTTTTAACGTTCCCAATTACACTTACCTCAGACACTTTGATGATCCTCATGTTGAGCGCAGCGGTGCTCTAGTTAATTTGACTACTTTGATAGCGTATTCTCGAGTAGTATCGAGCAGATTATTTATTTATTTTTGTGTGCTAAACATATTAACGCCAAAGCCAATAGTGTATCTCGTTAGCCTTAAAAGAGGAAATGCTGCTGAGTTTCAGCTTTTGTTTTCTTTCTGCGGTACTGGGCGATCGAAAACTGGCACTTAGGGTTTGGGCAATTTCTTCGTCAGTACTTAAAAAGAAAAGAAGTGGCATTGCTCGACATTTATGCTAGCATGCATATTCCTATGCAGACACATGCAACCGGTACTGTTCGTTTCCAACGTGTCCAACATCGAAGTGGTTCCATTTAGATTGGCCCAGTACTGTACTATATTTATACAAATCGATTACGCTTCCACGAAACCCTCTACATACAATGTAAGATTATGTGTTATTCTCTTCCCTGCCCCCGGGGTATTATGTCTCGCCAATTCACTCTGTCCTCTCAGCGAGTGAACAGTAAAAACGCTCGAGTAAGCGCTTAGCAACCCTAGTAGCAGTGTTTCTCAACCTGCTGCTGCTGCTGCAGCGGCAGTTGCCGTAGAAGAAAACGTGTTATCACAATAATAGCGAAAACAAATGTGAAGAAAAACGTAATGTAAACCCACTTATTTGGATGTGTGCCGCGAGACCCCCCCACTCGCCGCAATGGGATTAGTATTTAAAAAGGGGCGAAGCTTTTTGAAAAGTCTTGCAAACAGCAGAGAGGCTAAAAAACGTACGTTTCTGTCTGGTAGTAGTAGTATTATGAGATTAGAACAAACTCTATGGATGAATTTGCTAGCGACAGACGGTTAACCGGACATAATATGAATGTTGTGCAGTACTTAATCAGAACACAAAAGTCAGGCTGACAGACGACCCGCACGGGCAGCAGCTTAGTAATCTGGCAAAGGGGGCGCCGCAACAACAAAAGTCTGAGATTTGCTGCGTGTAAACGTTTTTTATCAATTAACCAAAACACAGGGATATTTTGCGATTAGCAATTGGTGTTAATGCTGCTGTAAGAGAGAAAGAGCGAGAGAGAGAGAGAGAGAGAGAGAGAGAGAGAGAGAGAGAGAGAGAGAGAAAGAGAGCGACGTAGAAACAAGAGGGGGCGAGAATTGGTATTGTTTGGACGTGTGTTGTGATGGTTGTTATGTTCTCTGGAATCCAAGCGCTTTTAGGGTAGCAGTTTTTTGAAGGGGGGAAAAATGGAAAAATATACATACAAGAGAGATAAACAAGTGTATTACGGTTCGCGGTGTTAGGATGGCGATCTTCTCTTTAGCTTTTTACCCAATCTTTACTCTATCGTTCTTTTTAAACCGCCTAGAATATCATGTTGAAACTCTCACCATCCGGGATGTGCAAGAAGCGGGCAGCACACCAGCAAGCAATTGTGTATTTGGCATTTCTACGTGCGCGTCCTACTATAAGCATCATGGCAAGAATTAAGCAAAACAAAAAAGAGCAGATAACAATAATACTTCTAGTCAAACTTTAGTGCAATACAAAAACAAAAACAAACCCCTGATAATCATATTGTGACATTAATTCAATGCATATAAATGCGGCTTCATGCTTGCAGACAGTATACTAGTGTCGTCAGGATAAGCAAATAATGGCAAGGCAAACACTATCACTATAACTGTTGTTAAATCGTTATAAAGGATAATACGAGTGTGGAAATATTTATTAATCAGCGACAGCTAAACCTAGGTACTGTGTGTTCCTTAACCGAGTCGGGCTTGACGCAACACACACACACACACACACACACCCTACCGCGCGTGTATGTGTGCAGTTTGTAGCTCACTTTCGATAACCACCTTTCTACACTCCGGTCCAATAGTTGACCGCCCGCGATGAGTGCGCAGCCGGTGCGTCTTCGTCCATCTGCGTCGAACCAACCAGCCCGAACTATATCCTACGATACAATATCATGACCGAACATATACATACATATGCTCTTATAAACACATACATGAATTTTATCAAGCCACGAAGATGTATTTGGTGTCATTAAAAAAAAAAAAAAAGATCACGTAAATGAACGTTTAGGCAAGCAAAAGTCGTCGTAAACGTGGGGGAAAAACACAATTAATACATTGATGGAGTTAATTAAATACATACCACCCTAGCGATAAATATACATTGTTACGAACATTGAACACGCGTTTGTGAGATCCATTCGTTTTTGTTTCGTCCTGTTTGAATCGATTCCGTTACAGGCGTAACAGGCGGTTGAGTAACACTGCAATACTGGCGTGGTCCTCCCAGCGCGCGCGTGTTGATATTGTTGGTTTTTTTTGTTTTAATAATGCAAAATCTCACTAAAACAAAGCTCCCCAGTTGTTGTGGCATGTGCGCGAAACTGTGTCCGTGCGATAGTATAATAGTTTACACTTAAAAGTGCCGAATTTAGAGATCGTTTTGGCTTAGCTACTGCTAGAAGCGTTAATATATCGTGTGTAGCGCAGGTAGGCTTGTTGATTCCCTCCGTATCAATGTTTTTGTTTGGTGAGTTTAATATCTATTAAGGGAAACATACATCCAGACCTTCATTAGTTGCATTAAGTAAAAAATGTAGTGTTTATGTTCCGGAGTCTGAATAAAATAAACCGATGCATAGGGTAAACGCTGACAATTATTGCTGGCTAATAATGTGACTCACAGACGATTGGTGGTCGTTCGGTCAATTCTTTTTTTTATAGAATTCTAGATTACTGGCGAAGACAACAAAACTAAAGACGAAGATTTGTTATCTGGAGATGAGTACTGGCGGACAAACATATGGTTAATGTGCTTCGATTCTGGGGGAACACCTTGTTGATGTCTTCACTTGTCGAGGCCGAACACTTTATAAACGAACCACGTTTCTGAAAGAAAATGTCAACCTTTCTTGCCTTCTTTTCATTTGTTCAGTGCCTAATAACGACCTAGCCATTTGAATCCAGTCCTTACTCATTGCCTCTATTGTGAGCCTACCATGCCTGGAGCAACAAGGTAACACGGCACTGCAGATCTCCAAGTCCGGAACAAGTGCCAAGATGGAGTCTTCTAAACGCGTATTCTTCACCAGCTGCTTCCAAACGATTTACTAAGAAGTTTGTGAGGCGTACACCCGATTAAAACGCGAAGCAGCAAGAATTGGATTGATAATCAATGCGACGAAGACGTAGTATCTGCTTGCCGGAGACTCAGACCATCTGGAAAGCAGTCGTATTAGTTGACGGCGACAATCTCGAGACAGTAAAGGAGTTTTGCTATCACGGCACGGTAGTTACTCGACGCATTGTTCAGGGGAATCGGGGATACTATGGGCTTCACCGACTGCTGAGATCCAGAAGACTTCAGAGAGAGAGAGAGAGAGGGAGTCTGGATATAGACAAACCACCAGCCAAGTAGTGAACAAAATTGGATTCATAATCATTCCTAACTTGCTTAACTTTTAAGCGCATCAACTGCAAACTTCATTATTGATGTTTAAGACGACAGGACCTAAACTACTGGCAATAGTTGTGTCTACAAATACTACCACATTTCTCATATCGAATATCATCAATTTAACGATGATTCATGCTTACAAAAACTTAAGAGAAGAAATGACAACATAACATGTATAATTAAGGTGCACTTCAACCAATCTAAGCCAAGTGGGTGCTAATACTGCAAAAACAATGTTTATATTTTTTGCGAATATTTCGAACTAACAAAACAATGGCAGTTGAAATGGCAATATATAAATAGTACAACATATTACGATAGTTTTCGTGTGGAACTGCTGCACTAGCAGACAAATGAACGATTCTTTGGCTCGATCCATTTCCCAACTGCTCCATAGGGGATAGTCGCTACCCTGTACCATATCGGGTGGATCCTTTTGACTTCGAATTAAGCTGAAATCTGCTTTTCATTGCTTTCAGGACACTCAGGACATTCAGTGTTTGTTTTATTCAAGTGAAAAGGACGATTGGTTAATGCTAGATCTTTGTTTGTAATTTCAACAAGACAAAAAAATTATTATATAAATCTTAATCTCTAAACTATCCAGGGGTTTACGTCAGAATCAAATGCTAGCAAAACTTTTTTCGAAACAAGCCTGTTCAAAGAGGTCAAAAGACGTCGTTTCACCGCCACCAGTAATATTTTCACAGCCGCAATTTGGTGTTTGAAACGTTCCCGATCTGTTAAGTCAGAAGCTATCATGAAAAAATAATTATAAAATATAAAGAAATGATTATAAAAATGGTACTTTTCGGGAACAGAAAGCGGTGCGGTGAATCAACAGCGAATGTGAATGAGCTTGAGCTGTTGAGTTAATATTTGGTTGGCATTTTGAATGCGACTTGTAAAACCCCGAAATTGGACTCTGTGTCTATGGTCACGATCGTGGTCGTGGAGCGTTTACACCTCTGGTTCCCCCTTCACCGGTGCACCGGCGCAACTGCTCGCTCCTGTCGGGTGCTTTCCCTCGCACACCAAACACTTGGCGGCCCGGTTGCAGGTGGCCGCCCAGTGGTCGCCCGAACCGCACCGGAAGCACCGCCGGGAGCGGTCCACCCCGGTGCACTCACGCGACGTGTGCCCCCGCTCCATGCAGCGGTAGCAGCGCACCTCGTCTGGCGGTGACCGATCTTCCGCCCTCAGCGTGGTGGTAACGAGCCCGACGCGCAGCCGCTTGCCGATCAAGCCGGGCGCATCCCGGGCATCCACGAGCAGGCGCGCCCGCTGCAATCCGCTCGGCAGCTTGCGCAGCAGCACGCTGTCCGGGTGAATCGTCACGCCGTGCTGTTCCAGCAGGGCCTCCTGCAGCTCCGGCGCGGTGGTAAGCTCGTCCAGGTTGCGGCACACCACCGGTACCGTCGTCATCGTCACCCGAACGCTCACCACAACGTCGGATTGGTCGAGCGCGTCCCAAAGGTATTGCTCGATCGCGTCGTAATAGACGCCGCGCTGGCAGCGCAGGACCAGCGTGTCGTTCGCCTGCCGGCGGGGTGGTTCGAGCAGCTCCGCCGCGACACTGGCAAACTCGGCATTGTCGCGCAACGCTGTCAGTACGTCGTGGTACGTGTATTCCGCATCCGGCGTGATGCAGATGGTATCCCTTGGCAGCCGGCTCTTGTTGCGACTTTGCGAAGTCTCCTCCTGCTGCTGCTGTTGTTTTCGGTGTTGCGCTTCCGCTGCTGATTTCTTCGATCGCTTCTTCTGCTTTTGAGGCTGTTCGACCGCTGCTGCTGCTGGATCGGCATCGTCCAAACTGTCCGCCAGCATCGCCTCCGGTTCGTCGCTTGCTGGCGGTTCGACAGCTTCTGCTGGTTGCGGTGCCGAAGCCACCTCCTCGTACGGCGCCAGTGCAATCGCGTGCCGAGTGGTGCGTTCGCATATCTCCATCATGGCTATCTTGTTCCGCAGCGTCTCGGCCTCACAACTCAGATCGTCGACCTTCTTCTGGAGTTGCATTCGCTCTTTAAACCAGTCCTGCTGCTTCTGATACCATTCTTCCAAACGTTCGTCGTTCGTCTTCAGTAACCTCATGTAATAGTTTAGCGCGTGCTTCAGCAGAGCATTCTGTGATTGGAAGTCCATGGCAACCTTCGGCTCGTCTATCGGATCCGATTGCTCGCAGATTTTCAAACGGCCGTCCCTTTTTGTAACGGTCTGAAATGCGCGGGCAAATGTCGCTTTGTGTGTCCGCCAAATTTACCGCAGCACTTCACAAATAACGCTGCACCATCGTTGCCGCTTCGTTGATGAACTGTTTGCCTCTTTCCACACGCTCTACACAGCATTTATTTAGTTAATTTAGCATAGATTCAGCACGGCTCAAGAAGCGTTGAACTTACACTTTCTCAACCAACGACGTATCAACTCGCTTGTCAACACCGAATGGTTCAGCTGCCATACACCAAGGTTGATTAAAGCGACCAGGTGGTGGAAAAGGGCTTTTGAGGAGATCGCCCAAGGTCTGTGTAGGAACGAAGTCCCAAGATGAAAACCGATTGGACAAGTAGTAGTAATTGTTTGATGAATTTTCCAGGGCTTTCTGCTTTGTTCAAGACCTTTGTTTGTTTGTCTTGTTTGTTCGAGTCCTGATCGCTTGTTCGAAAGCTGCCAAAGCGCGGTGTTACCGTGCTAATAGACGTACAGAGACGTTCCCCTGTAGCAAAAACCATACAATTGCGGACACATCGGTCGCTACCTGGGCGCCCGTTAAAATAATCGCTTAAAAGCTCCTGTAAGCGTTCCAATAGGCGACAAAAAGTAGCTCAATTTAGCAAACAGACCTACTTTACGCTCTATTGTCTATTTGAACGGTAAGGCTCAATGAGCAAAACGTCGCGGCAACGCGAAACATGTTGCATAAATGTGTACTTACGTCTTATGTGAGCACCTTTCCCTTTCTTTCGCGTTGAAATGAATACAGACACTCTTACAATTCCGATATACATTTTTATTTTTAACCTTTTCTTCATAAGCACAAACACACTCGCACACGGGTACGCGAAGAGGAACTGTGCTACTCTGTTGCCGTCATCCCTCTCTAGCGTTCTTCGTTGTTTGTCGAGGCTGATGTGTGTACGTTTGGGCACGTACCTCTGCCGTCCTTCCTTCCTCGTTCGTTGGCCTGTTGAAGACAAGATAATAAGAATAACGTTACTAACTCGATAACAGATGTGAAGATCGTATTATGTTGGGTGGGATGGATGTGTGGGTAAGGTAAGGTTTGTTTGGAAGGGTTGAGTGGGTAGTGACGGTAAGTTGTGAAGGTTGTGATGATTGGGGTAGCGAGAATGGTTTGGATGGGAAACGAGGGTGAAGTTGTGAGGGTGGGTTGTGATGTTTGGGAGAATTGGGATGGTGGAGTAGCGAGGATGGGTTGGGTGGAAAATGAGGATTGGTTGGTAGGAATGGGAGAATTGTGAGGGTTGGGTTGGATGGATAGCGAGGTAGGGTTTGGAAGGGCAGCAAAGGTGGCTAGGAGGGTTCGATTGGATGGGTAGTAAGGTTCGAAGTGTGGGTAACGTGGGTGGTTTGGCAGGGTATGGAAGGATTGTTAAGGTTAGGAGGAGTAGGAGCGTTAGGAGGGTGAGGAAGGTTAGGTAGGAAGGTTAAGAGGTAGGAGGCGGAAGTACGGAAAGTAACTAAGTAAGTAGGAGGCGGAAGTACGGAAAAAAACTTGCACGACAAAAAATAGCTCAACATTTCACTCCGCGTAGATCAAAGTAGCTCATTTGACCCAGTCAACCAACTTGATTTATGTTTGAAATCACAAAAAATAAGTTAAAATGTGTTCAAAACTATTTTCTTGCGTTTGGTATCAATCTGGCTCGTAAACAAACTGAATAATTCGATTGTTTCGGGTGAAGCAGAAATGTCGCGCGAGATGAGTAGCTCAGTTTGTAAAATTTGTTTGTTTGTCTTGTTTGTTCGAGTCCTGATCGCTTGTTCGAAAGCTGCCAAAGCGCGGTGTTACCGTGCTAATAGACGTACAGAGACGTTCCCCTGTAGCAAAAACCATACAATTGCGGACTCATCGGGCACTACACCTGGGCGCCCGTTAAAATAATCGCTTAAAAGCTCCTGTAAGCGTTCCAATAGGCGACAAAAAGTAGCTCAATTTAGCAAACAGACCTACTTTACGCTCTATTGTCTATTTGAACGGTAAGGCTCAATGAGCAAAACGTCGCGGCAACGCGAAACATGTTGCATAAATGTGTACTTACGTCTTATGTGAGCACCTTTCCATTTCTTTCGCGTTGAAATGAATACAGACACTCTTACAATTCCGATATACATTTTTATTTTTAACCTTTTCTTCATAAGCACAAACACACTCGCACACGGGTAAGCGAAGAGGAACTGTGCTACTCTGTTGCCGTCATCCCTCTCTAGCGTTCTTCGTTGTTTGTCGAGGCTGATGTGTGTACGTTTGGGCACGTACCTCTGCCGTCCTTCCTTCCTCGTTCGTTGGCCTGTTGAAGACAAGATAATAAGAATAACGTTACTAACTCGATAACAGATGTGAAGATCGTATTATGTTGGGTGGGATGGATGTGTGGGTAAGGTAAGGTTTGTTTGGAAGGGTTGAGTGGGTAGTGACGGTAAGTTGTGAAGGTTGTGATGATTGGGGTAGCGAGAATGGTTTGGATGGGAAACGACGGTGAAGTTGTGAGGGTGGGTTGTGATGTTTGGGAGAATTGGGATGGTGGAGTAGCGAGGATGGGTTGGGTGGAAAATGAGGATTGGTTGGTAGGAATGGGAGAATTGTGAGGGTTGGGTTGGATGGATAGCGAGGTAGGGTTGGAAGGGCAGCAAAGGTGGCTAGGAGGGTTCGATTGGATGGGTAGTAAGGTTCGAAGTGTGGGTAACGTGGGTGGTTTGGCAGGGTATGGAAGGATTGTTAAGGTTAGGAGGAGTAGGAGCGTTAGGAGGGTGAGGAAGGTTAGGTAGGAAGGTTAAGAGGTAGGAGGCGGAAGTACGGAAAGTAACTAAGTAAGTAGGAGGCGGAAGTACGGAAAAAAAACTTGCACGACAAAAAATAGCTCAACATTTCACTCCGCGTAGATCAAAGTAGCTCATTTGACCAAGTCAACCAACTTGATTTATGTTTGAAATCACAAAAAATAAGTTAAAATGTGTTCAAAACTATTTTCTTGCGTTTGGTATTAATCTGGCTCGTAAACAAACTGAATAATTCGATTGTTTCGGGTGAAGCAGAAATGTCGCGCCATATGAGTAGCTCAGTTTGTAAAATTTGGGTTGGAGGAAGGTTAGGTAGGAAGGTTAAGAGGTAGGAGGCGGAAGTACGGAAAGAAACTAAGTCAGTAGGAGGCGGAAGTACGGAAAAAAAACTTGCACGACAAAAAATAGCTCAACATTTCACTCCGCGTAGATCAAAGTAGCTCATTTGACCCAGTCAACCAACTTGATTTATGTTTGAAATCACAAAAAATAAGTTAAAATGTGTTCAAAACTATTTTCTTGCGTTTGGTATTAATCTGGCTCGTAAACAAACTGAATAATTCGATTGTTTCGGGTGAAGCAGAAATGTCGCGCGAGATGAGTAGCTCAGTTTGTAAAATTTGTTTGTTTGTCTTGTTTGTTCGAGTCCTGATCGCTTGTTCGAAAGCTGCCAAAGCGCGGTGTTACCGTGCTAATAGACGTACAGAGACGTTCCCCTGTAGCAAAAACCATACAATTGCGGACTCATCGGGCGCTACACCTGGGCGCCCGTTAAAATAATCGCTTAAAAGCTCCTGTAAGCGTTCCAATAGGCGACAAAAAGTAGCTCAATTTAGCAAACAGACCTACTTTACCCTCTATTGTCTATTTGAACGGTAAGGCTCAATGAGCAAAACGTCGCGGCAACGCGAAACATGTTGCATAAATGTGTACTTACGTCTTATGTGAGCACCTTTTCCTTTCTTTCGCGTTGAAATGAATACAGACACTCTTACAATTCCGATATACATTTTTATTTTTAACCTTTTCTTCATAAGCACAAACACACTCGCACACGGGTAAGCGAAGAGGAACTGTGCTACTCTGTTGCCGTCATCCCTCTCTAGCGTTCTTCGTTGTTTGTCGAGGCTGATGTGTGTACGTTTGGGCACGTACCTCTGCCGTCCTTCCTTCCTCGTTCGTTGGCCTGTTGAAGACAAGATAATAAGAATAACGTTACTAACTCGATAACAGATGTGAAGATCGTATTATGTTGGGTGGGATGGATGTGTGGGTAAGGTAAGGTTTGTTTGGAAGGGTTGAGTGGGTAGTGACGGTAAGTTGTGAAGGTTGTGATGATTGGGGTAGCGAGAATGGTTTGGATGGGAAATGAGGGTGAAGTTGTGAGGGTGGGTTGTGATGTTTGGGAGAATTGGGATGGTGGAGTAGCGAGGATGGGTTGGGTGGAAAATGAGGATTGGTTGGTAGGAATGGGAGAATTGTGAGGGTTGGGTTGGATGGATAGCGAGGTAGGGTTGGAAGGGCAGCAAAGGTGGCTAGGAGGGTTCGATTGGATGGGTAGTAAGGTTCGAAGTGTGGGTAACGTGGGTGGTTTGGCAGGGTATGGAAGGATTGTTAAGGTTAGGAGGAGTAGGAGCGTTAGGAGGGTGAGGAAGGTTAGGTAGGAAGGTTAAGAGGTAGGAGGCGGAAGTACGGAAAGAAACTAAGTAAGTAGGAGGCGGAAGTACGGAAAAAAAACTTGCACGACAAAAAATAGCTCAACATTTCACTCCGCGTAGATCAAAGTAGCTCATTTGACCCAGTCAACTAACTTGATTTATGTTTGAAATCACAAAAAATAAGTTAAAATGTGTTCAAAACTATTTTCTTGCGTTTGGTATTAATCTGGCTCGTAAACAAACTGAATAATTCGATTGTTTCTTGTGAAGCAGAAATGTCGCGCGAGATGAGTAGCTCAGTTTGTAAAATTTGTTTGTTTGTCTTGTTTGTTCGAGTCCTGATCGCTTGTTCGAAAGCTGCCAAAGCGCGGTGTTACCGTGCTAATAGACGTACAGAGACGTTCCCCTGTAGCAAAAACCATACAACTGCGGACTCATCGGGCGCTACCTGGGCGCCCGTTAAAATAATCGCTTAAAAGCTCCTGTAAGCGTTCCAATAGGCGACAAAAAGTAGCTCAATTTAGCAAACAGACCTACTTTACGCTCTATTGTCTATTTGAACGGTAAGGCTCAATGAGCAAAACGTCGCGGCAACGCGAAACATGTTGCATAAATGTGTACTTACGTCTTATGTGAGCACCTTTCCCTTTCTTTCGCGTTGAAATGAATACAGACACTCTTACAATTCCGATATACATTTTTATTTTTAACCTTTTCTTCATAAGCACAAACACACTCGCACACGGGTAAGCGAAGAGGAACTGTGCTACTCTGTTGCCGTCATCCCTCTCTAGCGTTCTTCGTTGTTTGTCGAGGCTGATGTGTGTACGTTTGGGCACGTACCTCTGCTGTCCTTCCTTCCTCGTTCGTTGGCCTGTTGAAGACAAGATAATAAGAATAACGTTACTAACTCGATAACAGATGTGAAGATCGTATTATGTTGGGTGGGATGGATGTGTGGGTAAGGTAAGGTTTGTTTGGAAGGGTTGAGTGGGTAGTGACGGTAAGTTGTGAAGGTTGTGATGATTGGGGTAGCGAGAATGGTTTGGATGGGAAATGAGGGTGAAGTTGTGAGGGTGGGTTGTGATGTTTGGGAGAATTGGGATGGTGGAGTAGCGAGGATGGGTTGGGTGGAAAATGAGGATTGGTTGGTAGGAATGGGAGAATTGTGAGGGTTGGGTTGGATGGATAGCGAGGTAGGGTTGGAAGGGCAGCAAAGGTGGCTAGGAGGGTTCGATTGGATGGGTAGTAAGGTTCGAAGTGTGGGTAACGTGGGTGGTTTGGCAGGGTATGGAAGGATTGTTAAGGTTAGGAGGAGTAGGAGCGTTAGGAGGGTGAGGAAGGTTAGGTAGGAAGGTTAAGAGGTAGGAGGCGGAAGTACGGAAAGTAACTAAGTAAGTAGGAGGCGGAAGTACGGAAAAAAAACTTGCACGACAAAAAATAGCTCAACATTTCACTCCGCGTAGATCAAAGTAGCTCATTTGACCCAGTCAACCAACTTGATTTATGTTTGAAATCACAAAAAATAAGTTAAAATGTGTTCAAAACTATTTTCTTGCGATTGGTATTAATCTGGCTCGTAAACAAAACTGAATAATTCGATTGTTTCGGGTGAAGCAGAAATGTTGCGCGAGATGAGTAGCTCAGTTTGTAAAATTTGTTTGTTTGTCTTGTTTGTTCGAGTCCTGATCGCTTGTTCGAAAGCTGCCAAAGCGCGGTGTTACCGTGCTAATAGACGTACAGAGACGTTCCCCTGTAGCAAAAACCATACAACTGCGGACTCATCGGGCGCTACCTGGGCGCCCGTTAAAATAATCGCTTAAAAGCTCCTGTAAGCGTTCCAATAGGCGACAAAAAGTAGCTCAATTTAGCAAACAGACCTACTTTACGCTCTATTGTCTATTTGAACGGTAAGGCTCAATGAGCAAAACGTCGCGGCAACGCGAAACATGTTGCATAAATGTGTACTTACGTCTTATGTGAGCACCTTTCCCTTTCTTTCGCGTTGAAATGAATACAGACACTCTTACAATTCCGATATACATTTTTATTTTTAACCTTTTCTTCATAAGCACAAACACACTCGCACACGGGTAAGCGAAGAGGAACTGTGCTACTCTGTTGCCGTCATCCCTCTCTAGCGTTCTTCGTTGTTTGTCGAGGCTGATGTGTGTACGTTTGGGCACGTACCTCTGCCGTCCTTCCTTCCTCGTTCGTTGGCCTGTTGAAGACAAGATAATAAGAATAACGTTACTAACTCGATAACAGATGTGAAGATCGTATTATGTTGGGTGGGATGGATGTGTGGGTAAGGTAAGGTTTGTTTGGAAGGGTTGAGTGGGTAGTGACGGTAAGTTGTGAAGGTTGTGATGATTGGGGTAGCGAGAATGGTTTGGATGGGAAACGACGGTGAAGTTGTGAGGGTGGGTTGTGATGTTTGGGAGAATTGGGATGGTGGAGTAGCGAGGATGGGTTGGGTGGAAAATGAGGATTGGTTGGTAGGAATGGGAGAATTGTGAGGGTTGGGTTGGATGGATAGCGAGGTAGGGTTGGAAGGGCAGCAAAGGTGGCTAGGAGGGTTCGATTGGATGGGTAGTAAGGTTCGAAGTGTGGGTAACGTGGGTGGTTTGGCAGGGTATGGAAGGATTGTTAAGGTTAGGAGGAGTAGGAGCGTTAGGAGGGTGAGGAAGGTTAGGTAGGAAGGTTAAGAGGTAAGAGGCGGAAGTACGGAAAAAAACTAGCACGACAAAAAATAGCTCAACATTTCACTCCGCGTAGATCAAAGTAGCTCATTTGACCCAGTCAACCAACTTGATTTATGTTTGAAATAACAAAAAATAAGTTAAAATGTGTTCAAAACTATTTTCTTGCGTTTGGTATTAATCTGGCTCGTAAACAAACTGAATAATTCGATTGTTTCGGGTGAAGCAGAAATGTCGCGCGAGATGAGTAGCTCACTTTGTAAAATTGTCGCTCTATGTCTATTTGAACGGTGATGCCCACGCCCGCATGAAGAGCCGATGGCATACGATTCTATCTTCACCATTAACATGAGAGGGACAGAGCATACCTGCCGGTACGGAATGTCCGTGCCACCCTGATGACGGCTTTCCGCTGGACTCTCAGTAGTAGCCGCCGACACTATTCGAAGTAGAAAGACACACGGTGGAATAACGAGTACAAAATGATAACGGAATAACGAGTACAAACGGAACAGTAAACCAAATGTAAAGGCCTGTGAATGCTTGTACGCTATAACAAGGAATGCACTTTATTCACGATTTGTTTCCAGTTGTGTGATACACAAAGTGTTGCCTTATAGGCAGCATTCGTTCTGCGTTTCCTGATGAACATTTGTTTTGGCGAACCGAGAGGATGGCATTTGTTTTGAATTCGGAAGTAGGATGAACTATAGCATAGGATTAGATAGGAAGGCCACGCCCACTTTATAGATTAGGACAGCTAGTGCGATTAGTAGTTTAAGTAGTGTTAGTAATTAGGATGCGCGCGTAAAGTGCGTGGGCATAGAAGTCACATTAAAATAAGGGTGGGGGTATTCATCATAAGGACATAGGGCATAAGGAAACTAGGATTAGGAAAATTAGGATTAGGCATCGCTAGTGAAAGATAGCGGCGTAGAATTGAATGAATAAAGTCAGTTCCGTTCTTCCCTAAGAACAGTGTAGCGTTTACTTACTCCGCTTGCATACGGGGTTGCGATTCCGGCACTGCAGACCTTTTATTGGGATAATTGCCCGGTTAAGGATAGGATGATTGTGAGAGTTGAGTTTAATGGGTAGCGAGATAGGGTTGGATGGGCAGCGAAGGTGGGTTATGAGCGTTGGATAAGATGGGTGGTAGCTGGAATTGAGAGTAGCGTAGGTGATTTGGAAGGGACCACGGCTTCCTCTGTTGTTGCGTACACCACGTCAGTGGTGGTACTTGGGATCAGCAGTGCCAGCTCATCCGCATACCCGATGATTCCAAGACGCCGAGGGATAGCGGCACATACAGCACCTCGTCGTACATAACATTCCACAGGGTAGGGCCCAAATTGGACCCCTGTGGAACGTCGGCGCTGACATGCGACGGAGCCTTCCCTTATATCGAAAAAACAACATCGCCTTCGAAATAGTTCCCAAGCATTCGTTGGAGGCTGTTCGGGACTCCCTATGCTTGCATGGCGCTGGCAATAGATTGTCTTCACGTCCTCCAACGTGTACCTCCAACGTGTGTAAAGGGATCGGAACGAGCAAGCGTTCCATGGGGGAGGCTGAGCCTCGACCTCCGTGCTGCCTTGATCCAGCCGCCGTTGCCTTCTCTCTCGACTGTTACGCCGCCTGTTGAGCCGACGCCGTTCGAGTTCCTCTGCCGCGTCGCTGGCGACCCTGCGGAACCACTCCAAGTTCGCCGGCCAGATGTCTTCTGCGGTACTGCTGCTGCATGCGGTTGCGCCGGCGGAGACTCCAGTGTTCTCGGGGAGGGAGGCAATCCTCGGCTACGCGGGGGGAATGGTGGCACTGGAGGACTGGCCTTCTCTTCCTCAACCTCCCCTGTCGACTCCGCTGCATCGTTGGGCGCTGTGCGTGCCAACACCGCTGATACCACCTCGGCATCGCAATCCACCTCGACCGACCCTGCGCACCTGGGACATTCCGGGGACAGAGCGGGGTTGTCCCCGCTGCCAGGATCGCAAGATCGTCGGCGAATCCCACGATGGAGGCGCCCTCAGGGAGCTCTACGGCTAGCACGCCGTCGACATGTGGTACATGATGACCATGTTCCACAGTGTGGGGCCCAATATGGACCCCTGTGGAACGCCTGCCGATACTCGGCGGGTAACCAATGCTCGCACCACGCACCAGGGCCTTCTCCGCGACACTCGAACATTACGTGGGCCACCGACTCGACCGACCCTGCGCACCTGGGACAATCCGGGGACGGAGCAAAGCCGAACACGTGCAGAAACTCGTGTACGAAGGCGTGTCCACTGAGAATCTGGGAGAGGTAGAAATCCACCTCCCCAGGCTTCCGTCCCGTCCACAGGCGCACGTCTGGCACTTGTCGGTGGGCCCAACGTAAGTAGCGGCTGGTGTTGTTTGCCGCCACGTCGTCCCACTATTGCTGCCACAGCTGCAGCGATGTCTCCTTCTCCTCCTGGCGAATCGCCTCTCGACTGCTGTCCGGGCTGGACTGCTGTCGATTGTAGCAGCGGGCGTCTTCCTTCGCCAGGAGGTGGTAGGGCAGTTCCCCAGCTAGAACTACCGCTACTTCGCAGCTCGTTGAGTGGAAGGCGCTCGTAATGCCCTGGGCCAGGGGGCGCTGCACGCGATCCAAAATCCGTCTGCACCACTGCAGGTCCGTGGCTTCCGCCCAGACGGGTGCGCCGTAACGAATGATGGATGCGGCCACTGCGGCGAGCAGCTTCCGATTACTTACTTGGGGGCCGCTGTGGTTGCGCATGATACCGCGCAACGCTCGCACCACACGGAGGGCCTTGTCCGCGACCATCTCAACGTGTGGGCGCCACGATAGGTGGTCCTGCAGCATGGCCCCCAAGTAACGGATCGACCGCTTCGAGCGCACTTCCACCCCGCAGATGTTAACCGGGATGTTACGATATCCACTGCGCTTACTGGAGATCATCAGCAGCTCCGTCTTCTCCGGCGCCTGCTACTGCTTCCTCCGCTATCGCCGCGGCGTATTCCGGTGTAGTCCCCGCTGCCAGGATCGCAAGATCATCGGCGAATCCCACGATGGAGGCGCCCTCAGGGAGCTCTACGGCTAGCACACCGTCGTACATAATGTTCCACAATATGAACCAGTCGAACGCCTCGTTCTTACTCACACGAATAGGCTCTCCCTGGCAGCTTGAAGTTCCGTTAGGAGCTGTTGGTCCCGCGGAATAGTCCTCGTCGCCAGTTGCTACTTCCTGGAGAAGTCGTCGATCATCGACTGGATCGCCGGAGTCCACCAGTAAGCTGGCCGACCTGTGTGGTCCTGCGCTGGGAAGACCCGCGACATCGTCTCGTCGCAGACGCTGGTCAGTGCCTCAACCAGGCTCTTGACGCTATTGATTCGACGGGTGAAGCCCGTTACAGTCAGCGTTTTTTCCGAAGAGCTGGGAGTCAAACTGACTGGTCTTCCAGCGCGTACCGGCGTTGCTTACTCGGGCCGGGCGCTGTCCACGCCGTGCTGCCCGATCCCTCGTTGGTGGTGGACTCACGCCAACCTCGTACCGGACGTATCGGTGATCACTCAGCGTCGCCACGTCGGGCACACGCCAGCCACGGGCGCTGTCTTCGCGCGGGTCGAGACGGCTGATGACACTGCTGGCGAATGTTACGTCCGGTCGGCTGGGCGGAAACCGAGTTGTGTCCGCTCAGTTCCCCTTGAACGTTGGAACGTTCCCCACAATACACACTATATATACTTGGCCGTGCGCCAGCCGTACCGTGCCCTGCCGGGAGCCTTGCTCGACCGGCTGCTCGCAACACTTGCTTGTCCGAGCGCACAACACACACTAAGCGGCCCGCACTTAGTGTGCGTACGACAGTGTGCGTGACATACTGTCGTCCCCTGGACATTGACCAGTGGTAGCACAACTACCACGGCAAGTCCAGGGGTCGGCACGGCTGATCACAACATCTCCCCCCTTTACTTATCCGGAGGGGGTCGAACCGACACGCGCATATTCCATTGCGGGAATATCGGTGTGGTGACACCCTCCGGCCATAGACCCTTGTCCTGGGGCATTTTTGTGGGAGCCTTGCTCGACCGGCTGCTCGCAACACTTGCTTGTCCGAGCGCGCAACTAAGCGGCCCGCGCTTAGTGTGCGTACGACAGTGTGCGTGACATACTGTCGTCCCCTGGACATTGACCAGTGGTAGCACAACTACCACGGCAAGTCCAGGGGTCGGCACGGCTGCCCACAACATCTCCCTCTTTTACTTATCCGGAGGGGGTCGAACCGACACGCGCATATTCCATTGCGGGAATATCGGTGTGGTGACACCCTCCGGCCATGGACCCTTGTCCTGGGGCATTTTTGCGGGAGCCTTGCTCGACCGGCTGCTCGCAACACTTGCTTGTCCGAGCGCACAACACACACTAAGCGGCCCGCGCTTAGTGTGCGTACGACAGTGTGCGTGACATACTGTCGTCCCCTGGACATTGACCAGTGGTAGCACAACTACCACGGCAAGTCCAGGGGTCGGCACGGCTGATCACAACATCTCCCCCCTTTACTTATCCGGAGGGGGTCGAACCGACACGCGCATATTCCATTGCGGGAATATCGGTGTGGTGACACCCTCCGGCCATAGACCCTTGTCCTGGGGCATTTTTGCGGGAGCCTTGCTCGACCGGCTGCTCGCAACACTTGCTTGTCCGAGCGCACAACACACACTAAGCGGCCCGCGCTTAGTGTGCGTACGACAGTGTGCGTGACATACTGTCGTCCCCTGGACATTGACCAGTGGTAGCACAACTACCACGGCAAGTCCAGGGGTCGGCACGGCTGCCCACAACAACTACAACCACACCGAGGGTCTGACGGTGCCTGATACGTTGTATCGGCAGCCGGTTGCCGTTAACGACGATGGCAACCGTCTTACTCTCGTCCGTCACCCACTTGCCGTTGTTGCGCGGTACGCAATAGGGCTCGGACAAGAGCAGAACGTCGAGACCCTCGGTGGTCATCACGTGCAACGCCAGGTCCTGGGCGTTCTCACAGTGATTTGCGCTGCAGGACGTTCAACTTTGTCGTTACGGGCCTGGACATATGGGGGCGACGATTCGATGAGGGTTGTGACGGCGATGACGATGAGGGCCGCCACAAACGAACTTCGAGTCCTTCGTACACGTTGCTGCGCGATGGTCGGCAGCTCCACAGCGTAAGCAGAGACCCGAACGGTCCTCACCCCGGCAATCCGCTGTGGTGTGGCCACGTTCAAGACAGCGGAAACAGCGAACCGCGCTTCGCTGCTGCTTAGGGGCACTGCGCACCAAGCACACCGAGTGTCCGACCACGATGCGTTTTTCTAACAAGAAATCCGCATCCCGCCGTGGTAGTTGGACACGGGCACGCTGCGTACCATCTCGGCGCTCCCACCTCCTCCTGGATGCGCTGCAGCAACACAGCGGCGTCTGCGTCCTTTGTCAGCTCGAGGCGAAGGAAGTCGCGGGACGTGCGGTAGCCCTGGTGGTGGACTCCCTTGTTCTCCTCGGCCAAGCGCGGGTTTAGGTGGATTTTTTCGAATAGCGCCTTGTACGAGATTCCCTCGGCTGGCTCGAAAATGGGCTGGTCCTGCCGAGGGCGCGCTCGACGCCGTTGCTCGTGCCGCAGCTGTTGTTGCTGTTGTTGCTGCTGCTGCTGCTGCTGCTGCTGCTGTGGGGGCTGCCGGGGTTTCTTCTTAGCCGTGCCGCGATAATTGCGGCGGACAACCTCGGCATAGCTCACCTGCTCCTCCTGCTGGTTGCTTTCCCCCATCGTCGCCTGGGGTGTTGCCCGGAGCGATACCGCCACTGCTGCTGAGGGGCCAGGTTGCGATTGCTGCTGTTGCGTCAGGACAGCTGACCTGGCAACGCCAGCAATTGTTGCCCAAGATCACGAATCTCGACGAGCATTGCGTCTCGCTCCTTCTTTGCCTCGGCTTCAGCGGCAAGCCTGGCCTGCTGGGCATCCGCCAGCTGCTTTTGCAGGCCCTCAATAGTGGCCTGAAGGCTTGCCACCGTTTTCATCAGCTCGGCCTTTTTGGCCTTCTCAGCCTGTAACATGAGATGCAGGCGAATCTCCTTCTCTTCATTAAGCCTTTGTCGTTAGGGACGTTCGTCCCGTGTCGACCTTCGAAGTTGCCACGGACTTCTTCGGGACCGCGCCTAAGCTGCAGTCGACGGACGGCTTCCGGGCTCTCAGGTTTCGGTCCATTCTGCAACCATCACAGTCGATGGTTGGTGTCTCGGCTTCTTTTAGCAAGGACCTGAACCACAGTCCCTGCTGCAACTGCTGCGGCAAATCCAGGGCTCGGCACGTCTGTCCACAACACGCACGATTCGGCGAGCGGATTCGCTTGTGCACTCGGGTAGCTTCCTCGATAAGTAGACCACCCAGCTAGCTAACTGGTTTGACACCAATCTGCCGTCGCATACGGGAGGGACACTAACAACCCCCGGACATCGACCGATGGTAGCCCAGCTATCATGGTGAGTCCAGGGGTCCTCCGTTGTTTAGCCGGAGGGGTCGAACCAACACGGGATATTCCACTGAGTGAGTATCGGCGTGCTGACACCCTCCGGCAGCTTTTCGATGGGATTCTGGATGTTGTAACCTATCTCAATGTGATCCATCTTTAGACACCGCTTGTCTCATGGCCGCTCTAGAGGAGTGGGTGGGGCAAACCATACCGATGCAGCAACTCAATCGGATCTTCTTGCCATCTAACTGTGTATCTTCCGGCGAACGATCTGCCAACTCTTCTTGCCAACAGCGAGAGCAAACCCAAATCGTGCTTGGACCGGCGCGACTTCCTCGTCTGCTGTTGCTGTGATGGTACTTGCTGGTACTTCTGCAGACCACCACACCTCAGCAAAGCCCAGATCCAGCCTCTTAAGACGGCGTTATCACTGCGATCACTCTCTATTCACCGGTAGCACCGCACCTGATCCGATGAAGGCTGCAGTACCCCAGTGATAAAAACGTCCATCAAACGGACATGAATCCGCCTTTCCACTAGTTCACGAGCCTCGCTCACGGTTACGCGAAAACGTTCACCTTACAGTCTAGACGCGAACGAACGCAGCCGGATGGAGGTCGTATCGACGGCTCACGCTGAACTGCTCAGCACGTGAAATATAACACAGTGCAGCGACCTCGACCATCCCACAGTACATGCAACGGAAATCTCTACCGGCTACCAAAGCGGAGAGATAGAGAGGAGGATAGGAAGGAGTTCTCAGAGGATTGGTAGCAGGAGACGGGGAAAATTCTCGGAGAGGTAGTAGGATGAGATGGAGAAAATTCCCACGGGGAGGAATCGTGGCAGGAATTACTGTGGGGTGGTTGGAAAGGGGGATAGGAGGAGATGGTAGGCGGAATTATCAAAAGGGGCAAAGCTCGGTGGCGGAGGTCAGCGCGTTCAAAACGGTGTAGCGACCTCGACCTTGCCACAGTACATGCATCGACAATCTCGACCAACTACCACAGCAAAGAAATGAAGGAGCTGCACTATTAATATAGCGTTAAGTGAGTTTTAATGAAACGATAAACGTTACAGAATTCGACTCACCCAATATTGTTGGAGACGTTATGCAAAATGTGAATCGAAAAACTCGAGGAAGAAATCGTAATTTAAAGATAGAGGAGGGGGTGGCGGAGGATTTGGAGAAAGTGGAAGGGAGCCGTAGAGGTAGGGGAAAATTCTCAGAGGGATGGTAGAAGAAGGTGGGGAAAATTGTCGGAGGGCTGATAAGAGGAGGCGGGGAAAATTCTTGGTAGAGGGCAGTCAGAGAGGGTGGGGAACATTCCCTAAAAGGCGTGAGTAGGACGGGGCAAGGAATATTCCTAGGAAGGAGTGGGGAGGGTTTAGTAGGAGGTGGTGGGTGCAATTATCGGAGGGCAAAGCTCGGTGGTGGAGTTCAGCTCGTCCAAAATGGTGTAGCGACCTCGACCTTTCCACGAGGATTTGGAGGAAGTGGAAGGGAGCCGTAGAGGTAGGGGAAAATTCTCAGAGGGATGGTAGAAGAAGGTGGGGAAAATTGTCGGAGGGCTGATAAGAGGAGGCGGGGAACATTCTTGGTAGAGGGCAGTCAGAGAGGGTGGGGAACATTCCCTAAAAGGGGTGAGTAGGACGGGGCAAGGAATATTCCTTGGAAGGAGTGGGGAGGGTTTAGTAGGAGGTGGTGGGTGCAATTATCGGAGGGCAAAGCTCGGTGGCGGAGGTCAGCGCGTTCAAAACGGTGTAGCGACCTCGACCTTGCCACAGTACATGCATCGACAATCTCGACCAACTACCACAGCAAAGAAATGAAGGAGCTGCACTATTAATATAGCGTTAAGTGAGTTTTAATGAAGCGATAAACGTTAAAGCATTCGACTCACCCAATATTGTTGGAGACGTTATGCAAAATGTGAATCGAAAAACTCGAGGAAGAAATCGTAATTTAAAGATAGAGGAGGGGGTGGCGGAGGATTTGGAGAAAGTGGAAGGGAGCCGTAGAGGTAGGGGAAAATTCTCAGAGGGATGGTAGAAGAAGGTGGGGAAAATTGTCGGAGGGCTGATAAGAGGAGGCGGGGAAAATTCTTGGTAGAGGGCAGTCAGAAGAGAGGGTGGGGAACATTCCCTAAAAGGGGTGAGTAGGACGGGGCAAGGAATATTCCTAGGAAGGAGTGGGGAGGGTTTAGTAGGAGGTGGTGGGTGCAATTATCGGAGGGCAAAGCTCGGTGGCGGAGGTCAGCGCGTTCAAAACGGTGTAGCGACCTCGACCTTGCCACAGTACATGCATCGACAATCTCGACCAACTACCACAGCAAAGAGATGAAGGGGAAAATTCCTGGTAAAGAGCAGTCGGAGGGGGTGGGGATCATGTTGGAATTTCAAATAAACGGTGGACACAACTTAAACTGTTCTGTATACATTGCAGTAACACAGAAACCTCAACTCATTTATTCTATTCTATTTGGGGACGTGGAATTGGCGTCTGGGGGGCGCAAGCAGTTGGGAACAAATGTATATTGGAACGAATAAACTGCTTATTTATATTTAAAAAAAATCTATTCTATGGACTACTTAGATGCAACAACACAACGTTGCATACTATGATATCTAACAGAACATTCCCTAAAGAGGTGAGTCGGACGAGGCGGGGAATATTCCTTGGGAGGAGAGGATTAAGTAGGAGGTGGTGGGTGGAATTATCGCAGATCTCGGTCGGTCACCTCGGAGATCTCGGTCGGCTACCACAACGGAGAGATGGAGAAAGAGAGAGATGAAGGAGCTGCACTATTATTGGGGTTATTGGGGGTGTGTCACTGACTGATCAGGGAAGTTCAATCCACACCAAGCTAGAATTTTTCCAGCACTTTTCCGACTATTCCGGACGCTTTTTGCTTGTAATAAAGTTCAAAGCACGCGTTCACCTCAACAAGCTGATATAGCCAGAGTAGTGGACAAGCCCGAAGTAGAAACAAGGCGCGGATATCTACCTTAAAAGTACACTTGCTTCTGTTTTCCTAGATTCTTATAGCACCAAATGGGGTATAGCATATAGCTCCCCTGACCATGGTATAAATTCTTTTCTCATGTTGGAAGTTGCTCACAGCAGGCCTGAAAGAAGTCATATCACTTGCCTAAACTTGTCGGGCAGTGGTACTGTACGCTCAGTCTGGGTGTTGAGGACGCATCCTGAGCAGTAAAACACCGGCATTGTGGTGTGGGGGGCAAGTAAAAACAAAACAAACAGTTGATGTAAATAATAACAGTAATGTTCTGTTCGGATCATCAACACACACGATAAATGCAGAACATCTCTAGCCGATGGTTAATGTGAATAGAACAGTATTTTATTATAGTATTTGCAATTACAAATGATCATTAATTACAACCGGCTCTATCGCGTGATCAGTTTATCATTTCCTCATAACATTGACAAAGTTAAATAACAAGCGTGTTTCTGTTTTAATGGTTCCATTTGGGAAAGGACAAAAAAAAAAGTACAACAGCTTTCTGTGCATTGGACGCGTGAATGTTTTTGGGTTTCCGCCCCAACGCACGACCACATTGAGCAACAACAGAAAAAAAAACATTGCGATTATAATGTTTTTGTTAATTCTGATAGGCACCTACCGTACGCATGATGTGTTAAAAGGCGCTGAATTCAAAGTAAACACAATTACTTGTTTTTTTTTGTTGAACAATTTGCATCTCAATATTAACAAACTTTCAGAACAATGATGAAGTACCCAAATAAAGCAATAGGGAGTACTAGCGGTTTTTTTAGTCTGCACTCTAAAATGCACTTTTTGTTTTGTATTATGAGCTTTGCAAAACGAGGACACTATTCATATCCCACGAAAATATAAACGAAACGATGCAGCACACGTTTGGCAAACAGCATGCTGATAGTAAGTAGTAGTAGTTCAACAGTACTTATTGTTTTCTCTTCGTATGTCCAAAAAATGTAAACAAAGCGGCGTTATTACACGGGGAATGCTTAATACAAACGCGAAAAAACACGACAGGTTTAACAAATTCGGCTAACGCACGCATTGCGGATGCACGACGTAAAAATGTAAAAAATAAAGAATTAAATGCTAAAATAAAAACACCTGCAGAAAAAAAAAACAATGTAAGAAACAACACCGCCGCTGCTGCTTTTTTTTTTTTTTTTTTGGGCTGTTGCTCTAGTCCTCCCAGTCGGTGTTGTTGGAATTGGAATCACTGTCATCCTCGTCCGAGGGTCGAATGACGCGGCCCCGTTCGGCCAGGGCGCGGCGCAGCGCATCGGCCAGCGCATCGGTGCCGACGTCACCGCTGCCACCTCCTCCCGCGCCGCCACTGTTGCGTTCCGCGTTCAGCTCCCGGTTGGCGACCGGGCGCAGCTGGAAGCCCTGCTGTATCTCCGTCATCAAATCGTTCCGCATGTCGCCACTGCCGGTACTGCTGTGTGCGCTTTGGTCCACTTTCTACACGCGCACACACACACACACACACCAGAGGAAAAGAAGAAAAATGTTGTTAGACATTTGATCGACCGACAAATGATACCAGAATGAAGGAGAGATAGTTAAATCGGCCCCAAACAAAAAGTCACCCAAAAACGGGATCAATAATTAAAACTAACTTTAGTGTGACAAACCGGGCACGCCGGCCACTTACCTTGAGCGTAGTGCCCTTGCGTATGCTGTCGAGCAGGGCGGAGCGGGCATCGCCACCGTCATCCGAGCCGCCGCCGCCGGCCGATCCACCGCCACCGGGAATGGCCGGGGCGGGCGGCTTGAGCGACGGCATCATCGGGGGCGGCGGCGGCGGCACAGGCCCGGCCGGCATCGGCGGGGGCGGCGGTGGCGCAGGGGCAGCAGCGACGGCCGGCGGGGGCTGCATCGGGGGCGGTCGCATGGCCGGCGGCGCCACCTTCGGCGGCGTGGTCGGCGGTAGCGGCGGCAGCGTGCGGTGCGGCGGCGGCGGCGGCGGATTGCGCGTCTGCCCGTTCTGGTGGTGGTGGTTTCCGCCCGGCACGCTCGGCGGCGGCGGATGCTGTTGGGGATGATGATGATGTTGATGGTCAGGTGAGTGGTGCTGGTGGTGCGAAGGGGGGGAGGAGCAAGGTGGCGTTCCGGGCGGTGGCGCCTCGGTATGGGGGGTGGTAGTAGTAGTAGTAGTAGTAGTAGTGGTACGAACCGGTACGGGCGGTGGCGCCGGGGGCTTCTGCTTGCGGCCGCTGCTCTGCTCCGACTTGACCGTGTCGAGCACGTTGTTCGTCTGGATGAAGTCGTAGATAAACGCGCACGTATCGCGATCCTTCAGCTGTGGTAGGCGCAGAAGGGGTTTACAGCGTGTCCGGACAGTTGAGGAAAAAAAAAATTGCGTGAAAGGAAAAACGGAAACGAATAAATTTCATCATCCGTGCGAACGGCGGCGGCTGCCCACTTACGTGCTGATCCCCGACGCCCGCCTTCTCGAGGAACGGTTTGAGCGATTCCTGCGCGCCGATCAAATCGAAGCCACTGTGCGGGTCCCAGCCGACGTGCGTCACGTGCTTGAAGTTGGACGGCGACCCGATGTCGGACTTCTGCAGCTTGCCCATGCCCTTGACCTTGCGCGGCTTCTGGTGCAGTGCGCTGCCCAGGCTCGGGGCGACGGCAGCCAGCGGCTGTGCTCCCTGCTGCATCGGCGGCACTGCCGGCCCGGAAAAGGGGCTCGCAACTGTCAAGGAAGATAGTTTGGATTTTTTTTTTTAAATAATAATTTAAACCAGTCCCTTTCTCGCGGGCTCAATCATCTGGCGCTGCGCTTACACGGTTGCTTGTTCCGGTAGGTGACACCCAGGTCTGCATCGGGAATGTTCGAGCCGGTTCCACCGCCCGGTATCGTTTGCAGCGGTGGTGGCCTGGCCGGTGGCGGATCCTTCCGCGTGTTGTTGCGCTTGATACGCTCTGCAAAGCGCGCGGGGAGGGGTTTGATGATAAAGGGAAGGGAGAAAAAGCAAGAAAGAGAGATGGAGGGCGAATAAAGGATTTAATGAAATTAATGGCGACATTCGAAATACACGCTACACCAATTAGGGAATATAGACTACTTTTGGTCTTCCTGCTACTGCGGCGACTGTGCCGATTGTAGTTCAAGCACCACCAGCACTTCATATCGCAGCGGGCACGATCGAAAACTAAGCTAAGCATATATATCCGCTCCTGACAAGCCATCATCGGATCGATTGATGCTCCCTTTCTGGAGGCTTTTTCGTTGCTCCAGATCCATATTTTTAGCCCACACAATCGCCATAAAAGCGTTGTCCCGTGGGGCGTACACCGTTCGATCCTAACCATCCTGTGTCTTGGATCTATAGCTACGTAGGTGGTGCCGTGTTTGCAGCGAGGAAAATTGAATTCAATAGTAGACGAACGACCTTCGGGGGGTTGCATTGATTTTGCGTGCTTCTTAAAAGTGGGGCTGCGTGGCAGCCATCCCTCTCTTTTGCTACAGTGTGTAAACGCACACGCACATACACACTGTTGCTGCATCGCGGTGTTTTTCCGTGCCACCTATCGGGAAGGTACGTGCCTCGGGTGGGAACCGTGCCCTCTCCGCCCGGCTTATCGCATCCGTCCATTTACCTTCCCGAACCGGCACAGGAATGGGGAAATATGCTACCACTATCCAATGGGTCCCCCCTCCTCACCACCCCTCTTGGGCAGTGGGGAATGTTTAGGTAAACACAGCAGGCCGCGTTTTTGTAGTGTTAACCATTTCGTTATTGTTTTGTTGCTTCTTCTTTTTTTTTGTATTCCAATTATCATGTCGGAGCTAAACCTGTGTGGACTATGCTAAAAAAAACACCCATGCCCTTCGAGGGACAACCACTACTACCCCCTGTGTCCGTACTATCAGCTTAGCTGCTTACCGTCGCGCCTCCGGTTGCGATTGTGAATGGTGGTAAGGGTTGTGTTCATCACCGCAGCCGCTTCGTCCTCGGTAGCAAAGTTAAATGCCACTATACCATCCTGGTTTGCAGTAGGTCCCGCGGGGCGTAAAGACAGCAGCAAAAACAAAATAAATAAACACAAATTTGGGCATTAGAGGTCATAACGTACGGACGAGCGCACAACAGCACAACAAACCCGTGTTGCTGCAAAAATGATAAAAAAGCAGAAACAGAAACAAAAGGAAAAGGTTATAAAACTAGGCAAATACCTGTCCCTCGAACGTGATTAGGTACGGTTTCGGTTGCGTCACCTCGATCTTCTCGTACAGCTCCTGTTCCCACACCATCTGGTTCGCCTTGAGACAGTACAGCCGGAAGTAGTACGACTTGCGGATGTTGTCCTTGATGAAGCAGAGCGCACCGGTGCACCGCTTCACCCAGGAGGCGTGGGCCGGCGACTGGGTCGTGTACAGCTGCACCACCGCCGTGCTGAGCGACTGAGGAGGTGGGGCCGGCAAAAGAAAGCAAACGAACGTTCATTCCCCCGAATATGAGTACATTTAGGATAGCACAAAAACTTTACTTGGTGGAGTAAAAAGGGTCGATGGTAGTCGATCGTTAACGTTAATATATTAATTTTAGAGAATAGTTTTTTTTTTACGGCAAAGCCTGAGTCACAAGATCAATAATGGAAAATATATTATCTACGATTTTTTTTAATAAAAGGAAAGAAGCGAGAAGAAAGTGATGCAAAAATGAAGTTTTCGTCAGAATCGATTCCGCCTGGCTTCGCAGTTTTCTGGAGTAGGTTAGAGTTAGTGTTTTCCGGATAGTAGGTCTGGAATCAGTTTCGGGAATCGATTCCAGAATCGGCTCTGGAATTGGAATCGGCTCCGAAATTGACTCCGGAATCGGTTCTGAAATTGGTTCTGGAATCGGTTCCGGAATTGATTTTGAACACGGAATCGGAATCGGGTAGATCCGATTCCGAGCTCCTAACACTAATCCGAAACGAAATATTGAAAAATGTTTTCCAATGCAAATCAATAAAATTGTCGTGCTATTAAAAATCATTTTGCTGCTAGCTTTTGGTGAGAGAAATACCTTAACATGGACCAGTGTGTTAAGCCTTTTTATCGCTTAACATAGACGACTTAAAAGGGCATTGCAACTGTACGCGATAAGGTCCCTCTTAGCGGGGGATAAGATAAGCCCCTGCTGCTCTTCTTCCCCACGATAGTTTTGGCAAGCGCCGCCAGGAAACCTTCCGGGCGTGCTCGATTTTACACTCCCCCTTTGCTCTACCCGTGGTGGTAATAAACGCAAATATATATATTTGTGTACCCTTAAAGCGAATCGATGAATCATACCTGACATCGACGGCCGAGCAGGCGGAAAAGCTGATCATTTTCGTCGTTCGTCAGCAGCGTGCTGGGCCGGTTCGCTTTGCTGGCCGAGGACGAGTTCCGGTCAACCGCATTCTCTCCACCCGCCGGTTGTTTCATGCCTGCTTTTCCTGGCTGTTCAGAGCGTTTGCACGAGTCAGCAACGCTTCCGGTATGGTTCGCTCCCCCCCGGATGTAAATACCACCCAGCCGCAGCCGCGCACCCCTTATTTGGAGGAAGCCTCTCGTCGCCACTAATCCGGGCCGATCCACGCGCGCACGTTGCTGTTTTCTGTTGTTGCTGTTTTGTCACTATTGTCACTACAATTTGGTCTAAAATATATATAAATATACATATAAATACAACAAATTGAAGTACACAAATTCAGCTTCCGTTCGAAATACCACCACACCAGCGAGTGAAGTGAAGGTGGGATGCGTGTTTTGTTACGAAAGGACTGTGTGTGTGTGTGTTGTGTTGGGATGGGCGTAGGCGTGTTGGGTTGCGTGACGCACAGCAGCAGCCGCGAAGAGCGCCGCGATAAGATAATGCGCTTCACCGTAATTGTGTGCAGGGGTACTACCACCAGCAGCTGCATTGAAAGCTCGTACAGGAAGGGAAAAATGCTACGCCTAGCGCGTTCACAGCACAGCAGAAGAGCATGTGATTTGATTATGGGAGTGCGGCGGTGGAATAAAAAAAAACAATGCAATGTCCCAACACGACCACTTGTTCACTTGCGCTCTGGGACACACCACACCAAACGACTAGTTTTTTTTTTACATTCCACAACACATCAATACAGCCATCCCCAAAACAATTACTAATAAGTTCCGTCTTATTTTTTGCACACTGTCACTGACATTCGCACCCCCAGTTAAAAAAAAAACTACACAATCACACACACCAACGATCCCAACACACGAATGCGAGCAAAATATTAGATAAAAAACACACCCACCTGCACTGTTTTCCACTACAGACGGCCCACAGAGAGAGAGGAGCAGGCAAATTGGTTCAATCCCATCACATCTACCACCCAATACTGACCCGAGACTGCGAATGTTTTGCTAACTTCCCAGCTGGCACTGTCACACACTCGTATTCCCCCGTTTCGTTTTCTTTTCCCTTTTGTTTTCTTATGGTGTTTCCTCGCTGACAGCAATCGTCAGCCCGATGACGGCTGGAAACGTCATGTGCGCTGTACGCATTTGTTAACCTTGATGTCAGCGGACAGCAACGCCCCACGGTAAAGGAGATGGAGTGTGTTCACATGAAACGAGGATTAATGAAACCGGGTGGTGGAATCTACAGCATTCAGACTATTCGTCAGTTTACATACAGATGTCCCCCGAGATACGACTGTATTTGGAGACCGAAACAATGTCCCAAAGCAAGGCGTAAAGTCGAATATCTGTGAATATAAAGTTTGTAACCGATGTGTTGAAGGGTCGCGGAATGTATGATATTGTGCATTTTATTTAAAATAATGTTCGATAATGTATTTATTTTACTCCAAAAGGTGTTTACGCGATATCGATATTCAAGATCGGGTAGTTGTGAAATCTTTGGAAATCCCAGGTGACAACTGTTCTACATTTTTGGCTTAAACTCCTCGTGAACAGCTCGATTTAACCCATTGCCTCATATAAACGCTTGAAAACATGGATGTGTGAGTGAACAACGATGTGTAGAAGTGTTGAAGTTTATGTCAGAACTTCGGTAGAAGCTGGGCAAACAGGAAGCTTGCAGTTTCGTCCTCGGTGATAAACAACCAAAACACTGAGTAAGAAGAATTAAACGATCTATCTAGGAGTATCAGAATAGCGGGGAAATGAATGTACCAACAAATCAACGTGAAAGAGTGTTTTTTTAATAAACTTTTTGTTCCATATGGATTGAAGAGTACACATGTTTTGTTTTGGGCCGGTAGCTTGTGCACAACGTGATGACAATTCTCAAAATGGCACCAAAAAAAACGCTTCACACTGACGTTTCAACTGTTATAATAAGCTTAAACTCTGCAATATCGCTTGCTCTTTAAGCCAGTTTTAAGCCTGCTCTTTAAGCTTCCAGCAACTCGAAAACGCTAACAATCTGCTCGAAAATGTCACTTGGGATCCCAGGTGACAACTGTTCTACATTTTTAGCTTAAACTCCTTGCGAACAGCTCGATTGAACCCATTGCCTCATATGAACGCTTGAAAACATGGGTGTGTGAGTGAACAACGATGTGTTGAAGCGTTGAAGTTTATGTCAGAACTTCGGTAGAAGCCGGACAAACAAGAAGCTTGCAGTTTCGTCCTCGGTGTTCAACAGCCAAAACACTGAGTAAAAAGAAATAAACGATCTATCCAGGAGCATCAGAATAGCTGAGAAACGCAGGGAAAATAACAAAACAACGTGAAAGAGTGTTTTATAATAAACTTGTTGTTTAATATGGATTGAACAGTACGCATGTTTTGTTTTGGGCCGGTAGCTTGTGCACAACGTGATGACATTTCTCAAAATGGCACCAGAAAAAACGCTTCACACTGACGTTTCAACTGTTATAATAAGCTTAAACTCTGCAATATCGCTTGCTCTTTAAGCCAATTTTAAGCCTGCTCTTTAAGCTTCCAGCAACTCGAAAAACGCTAACAATCTGCTCGAAAATGTCACTTGGGATGTGTCTGTAACGGTTATCAGGCATTAGGTGAATTCGTGGTGCCCAAAATGAGGATTAAGAGTAAGCATGAATCAGCTTGCTCTTTCCAAATCTAGAGGGGAATTAAATCTACTGATACCAAAATTAAAGCTACCCTCATTGATAACAAATAGCTACTTAAAAGAACAACACTGTATGCCCTTCACATCCAGAATTAAACCCAAAACAGAGAATCCCCCGTGATATACAATTAATCCCCAAAAACTATCCATGGGTGGAAACTTTAACCATAGACTGTGCATATCTTACAGAACGCATGATAGAGAACCCTACAGCAAGGGAAATACATAAAACAATGATTAACTTCATTCCTCCTTCTTCAATTGCACAAAATACATACCCAGCATTAAAATGGAACAAAATAGGGCGAGATATCAATTCAAATGAACACAGCTCAAAACAAAGAATCTTATACTATTTACTAGTAAATGAAAAAATAATACTCAGGATCAAAAATTCAAACAAAATTACAAATCGGTTCCAAATTGCTCATTTTGTGGAATTACTGAAACATTAGAACAAAAATTAAAAAAAAAAAACTGCAGACAACTTGAAGATTACTGGTGTTGTGTCCGCACAAATGAGACATGATACGTGTTGTACGGCACAAACAGAATATGTGTTTTATTCCTATCTTTGATATGGGTAATACAATAACACGTATATAAATAGAAACGCACACACACACACACGCGATGCGGGGAGAGGACGAATGGTCCTGCTCGCGCCGCGATCCTCACTGAGGAGGTCACCGGATGACAGCCCTGCTGTCAACGGCGAGCCCTCAGGATGAGGCAGCGGTCTGTCCACAACAACTGGGATATGTTTAAATAAATTATTGAAGCGTACCACATAAAACCTCTTACATTCAACGAATTATCTAAACCAGAACTGAGAGGCATAAATAAGCAAAATGGAAAAAAAAAATCACGAGTATTTTCATCAACTACGTAGAATTGATAGAAAATAATGCAATAAAACAAATAACGAGTAAAAACACGTTGAAGGTCATGATAAATTAGGGAATAGTTTGTAAGCACATATACGGATTTGTATTGTTTTAATAAAAAAAAAAATCAGCACAGAAATTAAAAAAAAAATTACACCAATTTCTTCTAAATGACAACTTTTCACTGTCAAAATCAAAATCGTCGTAACGCGAGGGACGCCTGTACATGGTTTGGTACAAGAGTTTTCATAGCTGTGGGGAACTTTATTGACTCTTTTTTCTTCTTCTTTTGGGTACAACAACCGCTGCCGGTCAAGTGGGCGCACGGGATGATTCCCGACGTGCATCGGTGGATGGGAGACGGAGGCATGGTGAGGTGGATTTCCATCTTTCGCAGGTGCTTAGCGGACCTGGGGGGCGATGGGTGCTCGATAAGGAGACCCATCGCAAATCGGTCCAAAGGGCGCATCGACCGGGGGCTCTCCGAGTCGCCAGCGCCTTCCAGACCGTGTCTTATGATGCCGCTTGCGTTGTCGCCAACACCACCCCGTTAGTCCTCCTCATGCAGGAGGATATCCGCTGCCAAGACGAAAAGGTAGCGAGTGGTGGCGTTCAATCGGACATACGGAAGCGGCAACGGGAGGAGACGATGAGGCGCTGGCAGGACCAGTGGACAACGGGTGCAGGGCAACCTGGAGCACCAGGACTGAAGACGAGGAGGCTGATTCCAGACATTAATCTCTGGGTCAGCCGCAAGCATGGGGAAGTCGACTTTTTCCTCACCCAGCTCCTCACGGGGCACGGGTTCTTGCGCTCCTATTTCGTCGAGAAAGGCATCCTGGAAGGCTCGCCCAACTGCCCTGAATGTGGGGACGCCGTGGAAGACGTTGAACACGTGCTGTTCCACTGTCCACGGTTCGATCGGATCCGGAATGAGATGCAGCAGCGGTGCCATTCCCGAGTAACAATGGATAACATCGTCTCGGAAATGTGCGCCCGCAGCGATACGTGGGAGGCCGTCCGCGCCGCCGCCAGGACAATCTTCTCCACTCTCCAAGCGAGATGGGATGTTGAGCGTCCACCAACGGCAAGGCGACGCAGGCGGGCCAGACGGCGGGCGAGGGACGCAAATGGTGGTCCCTCAGGCCCTGCGGCACGGCAACAACCCGCGCCGCAAGGGCCACCGTAAGCTGGAAAGTTACTAATCTTTTATCTCTTTTCTTTTCGTTTCTTTCCAGCTTTCTTTTTCTCTTCTCTCATCTATTTTCAGCTTTCTTCTATCTCTTTCTCCTTTTTCTTGTTTCCTCTATCCAAATTTCGTTTCAGGAGAACTGCATTACGGGCTTGGAGTGGTGACCAACGATGCAGACCCCCCATTGCCCACCCGAAGCGTGGGCGATAGGACCAAAGGGACCGCGTCGCACCACGGAAAGCAGCGTAATAAGCAGAATCATCAGACCAGATCGCCGCAGAAGATGCGTCGTGACCCAGGGTGCAACCGCACACACGACTCCGCATGAAGTAATACGCACCACAAGCGTACCGGCCGAGTTGGGTGAGTCGGAGAGGGGGATGGGATGGAATATGCTCACTCTTCGTTAACACAAAAAAAAAAAAAAAAATGTGCTTAGCGGACATGGGTTCTTCCGCGAGTATCTGAACGTCTGCGGGTTTGCTTCATCCCCGGAGTGTCCACGGTGCGCAGCGTCGGTCGAGTCTGTGGCCCACGTCATGTTTGAGTACCCAGTGTTTGACGACACGCGACGCGAGCTGCTGGGCTGGGGGACACCCGAGGCAGGCATCAAATTTTGTTTGCGCAATGAAATAAACGCTGCGGAAACATTCCGCATGTTTGAGGGAGTTTTTCGCAAAAAAAACTGGCACCCATATTGTTCCGCATCCGCCGTATTCGCCATATTTGGCACCAGCCGACTTCTGGCTGTTCAACAAGTTAAAACGGCCGCTTCGGGGACACCGTTTTGATACTATCGAGCAGCTAGAAGCCGCAACGACGGCGGAACTAAAGGGCAACCCTGCATCCGCGTTTTCCATTCCTGCTTCGAGGAGTGGGAGAAGAGGTGGAAGAGGTGCACTGCATTGGAAGGGGATTACTTCGAAGGTGATGACCTATATTTGGCCGAAAAAACAAACCATTTAAGAAAAAAACGCAAAGTCACCTTACTTTTTGGACACAGTACAGTTTAGTTTACAGTATAGTTTATATACTATTTTTTTTACGATTTAATATGCTTTTTAAACATATTTTGGGCTTTGTGAGCTTTGTGAGAATATTTTGTATTTAACATTTAAACATAGATTTTGAATTGACACTCGATTACACTTGTTTACCACGTGAATAAGGGGGTGTTTGAATTTCTATGTATGAGAACTAGATGAGGATTAAATGAACTATGTAATGAATTATAGCATGTACAAATGAACTCAAACGGACAAGTGAATAAACATTAGCAAAGTGAAAGTTCAACCGCCTACACGTAATTTTCTTATTCCCAAAATATCACAAGTTTTCCTCCAATTTCACACCCGGTGTAATTTTCTACAGGGGGTGTTTAAAGGATCTTTATAGAGGATTTGAATATAACAACTGAGATATCTTTTATTTTACACACTTTCACAATAATGCCTTACTGTAGACGGTTTAAATGAAATTGATTCTGTAATTTACTTGATTTTAAATATCTTGAGTAATAGAATTAGTCAATACGCTGCCACCGGTCAACGTCCAAGAGGACGACAGTGTGTCACGCACACTGTCACACACACTAAGTGTTGCGAAATGAAAACCAACGCGGTGTAAATTCTTTGCCGAAACGATTTATTTTTCTACGTTTGCCAAAAAATTAGTCTTCGATTCCCGCTTTTGGTTTAGAGGCCTTCTTCGTGTCCTGTCGCCCCTTTTTATGCTTTCCTTGCGAACCGAACGCGATCGGTTGAAACCCGAACCGATATCTCACATATTTTAAAACGCGCGTTTACGACAGGTCGTTGGGTACCTTGCGAAAAGGTTCCAACACTAAGTGTTGGATCATAGCACACATTGCAATCATAACATTATCATGTAATAACTATTAATAGATCATAGTTCGCATTGTCGCATTCTGGACTATAAAAAGTAGGGAATGCAAATAACAAGTTCAGTTTTAATAAACCATTCGATTGAAACTCATCGTAGACTGGAAGTTCAGTACACGACACTAAGCGTGTGAGGCCTTAGTGTGTGCCGAGCGCGGCACGATCAGAGTGTGTTAGCGAGCCGATCGAGCTGGAGCTCTCGGCAGGGGCGCTCGGTGCGGCTGGTGCGCGGCCACCGCACCTGTGATTGTTAATTGTGAATTTTGATTCTTAGTTATTTTGTACGTGTAATAAAGGAGTAAAGTGCGGAATATAACACCAACCAACACAAAAAGCTTCGTGCTTTCTTTTGTTTTCTCTTTAGGAAATGCTGCGGTGATTGCCTGCAAACGTTGGAATGGTTAATTAATTTGCCCGTTTCGTGCTGCAAGCGTCTGGATCGACGCTGGAATGCAGGAACGCATTAATTTTGGCCACGGATAAAGCGGTTGTGGGGTACAGCCGAAAGTATCACAAATATGTCCAGGCGCCCCTGAAGGTAGTTGGTGGCTGGTGGCCGTCCCTGTCGGTAGAAGTGCTGTTTGTTTGCATCGGTGCTGTGGATATGCCACAGCGAGAATGGGGCGGAATAGGGATGCCGTGTTCTGTTCCTGCGCCTGTCGGGGATCCGAGCCGTCGGTGAGAACCTTGGAGCAGACAGACAAATACAAAACAATACAATACAATCATTCATGTTTCATAATAAGAAAAAAAGAAAAAGTTTACTATATTTATATTTTCCACTGAGACGAATGCTAACAGTTCACTTATAGTACGATCGTGCAGCTCTAACAGGATACTCATATTTCACACCCTAGGAAATAGGAAAGCAATCTTACGCCGCAAACGTTACAACCACCATCAGATTGAGAGCCTTAACTGTGCGTTTTCTTCCTCGCATTTTTCGATTTACATTTCGGATAACGTCTTCAACAATTTTGGGTGAGTCAAGTTCCTTTAATCGCCTCAGCTGGCTATCACAAGCGACGTGTTGGATTCAATGATGTAGTATCTTGCTAGCCGAGATCTCCGTTGCATGTACTGTGGGATGGTCGAGATCGCTACACCAGTTTGGACGAGCTGACTTTCGCCACCGAGCACCACGGATCATCCAGCAGTAGCAGTTAATCGTGGTCGTCGATAGGTATCCCATCCAGCTGCGTTCATTCGCGTGTGTACTGTAAGGTGCGCATTTTCGTAACTAAGCAGCACTTCTCCAATTAAGGAGAAATAAAAAATCAATTTGTTTGTTAATATCAAACCGGCGCTGCCTCATGGTTGTGGCCCTGGACGTCCGTAACGTGTTCAACAAGGCTAGCTGGCAGAGCATCGCCGAGGCGTTCCAGGCGAAGGGGGTCCCAGTGCAGTTGTGCCGCATACTGCAGGACTACTTCGCCGACAGGGAGCTCACGTACGACACGGCGGACGGGCCGGTTACCCGCCGAGTATCGGCAGGTGATCCACAGGGGTCCATATTGGGCCCCACACTGTGGAACATGGTCATCATGTACGACGGAGAGCTAGCCGTAGAGCTCCCTGAGGGCGCCTCCATCGTGGGATTCGCCGACGATCTTGCGATCCTGGCAGCGGGGACAACCCCAGAACACGCCGCTGCAATAGCGAAAAGACGGAGCTGCTGATGATCTCCAGTAAGCGCAGCGGATATCGTAACATCCCGGTTAACATCTGCGGGGTGGAAGTGCGCTCGAAGCGGTCGATCCGTTACTTGGGGGTCATGCTACACGACCACCTATCGTGGCGCCCACACGTCGAGATGGTCGCGGACAAGGCCCTCCGTGTGGTGCGAGCATTCCGCGGTATCATGCGCAACCACAGCGGCCCCAAGTTAGTAATCGGAAGCTGCTCGCCGCAGTGGCCGCATCCATTATCCGCTACGGTGCACCCGTCTGGGCGGAAGCCACGGACTTGCAGTGGTGCAGGCGGATATTGGATCGCGTGCAGCGCCCCCTGGCCCAGGGCATCACGAGCGCCTTCCACTCCACGAGCTGCGAGGTAGCGGTAGTTTTAGCCGGAGAACTGCCCTACCACCTCTTGGCGAAGGAAGACGCCCGCTGCTACAATCGACAGCAGTCCAGCCCGGACAGTCGCCAGCGACGTGGGCGAATACCACCATCCGCAGCGGAGCTGGAGCGACGACGGCTCAACAGGCGACAGAGGGAGAGACAACGGCGGCTGGAGCAACGGCAAGCGGAGGTCGAGGCTCAGCCTCCCCCGTGGAATGAGCTGCCGAGCTCTCAGCTGGCCGAAAGAAGAAGCAGCCTCACAGACGTCGAGAGAGCGGCCATAACATCGGCAAATACTTCCGCACGTTGAGGAATATTGGAATATGATTTGGAGACACCTGCTAGGAAACGGAAAACGTTAAAGGCTTACGGAACGACATTTTTGTTTTGCGAAAAAGGTTATCTTCCTCTGATCATTTGGGGAAGTACAAAAACTAAGTGAACTAAAATACTATAGTTGAAATAAAGAGAAAGGCCCAAATGGGCGGAATTCCCGGCGGGGGGGAGTCCGTTAGTGGTAACCCCCCGCTGGTAGGAGCGGGTTTTCTTGGTAGCAGTTAGTAACACCAATAAAGATAACCCAATGAATTAAAAAAAAAATGGATGACGGAGTATTGATTGGGTAGCCGACGGGTGAAGTCACATGGAAACACGCTCCATAAACATTTCGAAAAAAAGTGTGAAAAACAGCCTTGGATCGCGTTTTACTATAAGTTGGTGTTATCCAGCGGAAAAACGACTTGGACTCTAGATTTTGGACCTTTTCGATGGAAAAAAAACCGGCACGAAAGCAGAAAATTACACCAGTGACGGAGCCTCATCTATCCGTTTGGTTGGCTAGCGTGGTGCCATCTTTTATCTGTAAGAGGAAGGATATATTGCTGCCACCTGCGAGTTGACAGCGAAAGCTGGAAGCCCAAACCGGGGCGACCGGCCAGATAAAAGCTAGTCAGGTAGAGGTGATGGTTACAAAACCTTCCGAGTGACCATGAATCGCAGCTTGAGACCTCGGCCGCCGTCCGTCGACTGCAGTTTGGGAGCGGTCCCAAAAAAGACCGCAGTGTCAACAAAGATCGACACAGGACGAACGTCCATGATTGCCAAAATCAATGAAGAGAAGGAGATTCGCCTGCATCTCATGTTACAGGTGGAGAAGGCCGAAAAGGCCGAATTGATGAAAACGGTGGCAAGCCTTCAGGCCACAATCGAGGGCCTGCAGAAGCAGCCGGCGGATGCCCAGCAGGCCAGGCTTGCTGCCGAAATCGAAGCAAAAAAGGAGCGGGACGCCATGCTGGCCGAGATCCGCCATCTGGGGCAGCAACTGCGCCAGGAGCTCTGCTGGCAACGTGGACAACAGCAGCGGCCAAATGCTACACAGGCGCAGCGCCGTGAACTGCTGCGGCAGGAGGACGACCTCGGCAGGACCAGCCCATTTTCGAGCCAGCCGAGGGAATCTCGTACAAGGCGCTATTCGAAAAAATTCGCCTAAACCCGCGCTTGGCCGAGGAGAACAAGGGAGTCCACCAGGGCTACCGCACGTCCCGCGACTTCCTTCGCCTCGAGCTGAAAAAGGACGCAGACGCCGCTGTGTTGCTGCAGCGCATCCAGGAGGAGGTGGGCGATCTGGCCACTGGCCGGATCATCACGGAGATGGCCGAGGTCCTCATCACCGGACTGGACATGCTGGTCAAGAAGGAGGATGTAGAGCGGGGATTGATGCGCGCACTGGAGCGTACAGCGGTGGTAGCTACCACATCCATGGGCGCCGAGATGGCACGCAGCGTGCCCGTGTCCGACTACCACGGCGGGATGCGAATTTTTTGTTGGAAAAACGCATCGTGGTCGGACACTCGGTGTGCTTGGTGCGCAGTGCCCCTAAGCAGCAGCGAAGCGCGGTTCGCTGTTTCCGCTGTCTTGAACGTGGCCACACCACAGCGGATTGCCGGGGTGAGGACCGTTCGGGTCTCTGCTTACGCTGTGGAGCTGCCGACCATCGCGCAGCAACGTGTACGAAGGACTCGAAGTTCGTTTGTGGCGGCCCTCACCGAATCGCCGCCTCCATTCATCCATACATGCCCCTAACGACAATGTTGAACGTTCTGCAGTTCAACGCAAATCACTGTGAGAACGCCCATGACCTGGCGTTGCACGTGATGACCACCGAGGGTCTCGACGTTCTGCTCTTGTCCGAGCCCTATTGCGTACCGTGCAATAACAGCAACTGGGTGACGGACGAGAGTAATACGGTTGCCATCGTCGTTAACGGCAACCGGCTGCCGATACAACGTATCAGACTCCGGCGATCCAGTCGATGATCGACGACTTCTCCAGGAAGTAGTAACTGGCGACGAGGTCGACCATCGCGCAGCAACGTGTACGAAGGACTCGAAGTTCGTTTGTGGCGGCCCTCATCGTTTGTGGCGGCCCTCACCGAATTGCCGCCTCCATATATCCAGGCCCGTAACGACAATGTTGAACGTCCTGCAGTTCAACGCAAATCACTGTGAGAACGCCCAGGACCTGGCGTTGCACATGATGACCACCGAGGGTCTCGACGTTCTGCTCTTGTCCGAGCCCTATTGCGTACCGTGCAATAACGGCAACTGGGTGACGGACGAGAGTAATACGGTTGCCATCGTCGTTAACGGCAACCGGCTGCCGATACAACGTATCAGACTCCGGCGATCCAGTCGATGATCGACGACTTCTCCAGGAAGTAGCTACTGGCGACGAGGTCCATTCCGCCGAACCAACAGCTCCTAACGGAACTTCAAGCTGCCAGGGAGAGCCTTCGGAAGGCTATTCGTGTGAGTAAGAACGAGGCGTTCGACCGGTTCATATTGGGCCCACGAGCGTGCGGCCATAACATCGGCGAACATCTTTGCGCGCTGAGAAACACTGGATTACGATACAGACACCCGCTAGGAAATGGACGAAGATTACGACTCACGGCACGAAACAAAATGTCAAGTGATAAGGGAACTTTCCCCTGATGATTTTGGGGACATAAGAAAATGAACTAAAGTATTATCGTTAAAATAAATAGAACGGCTCAAATGGGCGGATTTCCCAGCGGGGGGAGTCCGTTAGTGGTAACCCCCCGCTGGCAGGAGTGGGTTCTCTTGGTAGCTTAGAAGTATAACCAATAAAGAGAACTCTATGAAATTAAAAAAAAGCAACGGATGGCGGCATCGCGATGAGCTATGATTGCTCGATACAAAAACGTTATGTTGGAGAGTGTTAGATGAAATAATGCAGCCAGCTGCTCGCGTGCTCTCTCTCTCTCTCTCTCTCTCTCTCGTTGCCGGAACGCCTAGGAGATCAGGTCAAGTGAGGCTCGTGAACTAGTGGATAAGCGGCTTCGTGTCGGATTGGGTGCCGGGGTGAATCAAGTTCCTTTAATCGCCTCAGCTGGCTACCACAAGCGACGTGTTGGATTCAAAGATGTTGTATCTTGCTAGCCGAGATCTCCGTTGCATGTACTGTGGGATGGTCGAGATCGCTACACCAGTTTGGACGAGCTGACTTTCGCCACCGAGATACGCGGATCATTCGGCAGTAGCAGTTCATCTTAGTCGTCGATACGTATCCCATCCAGCTGCGTTCATTCGCGTGTGGACTGTAAGGTGCGCGCTTTCGTGCCGGTCGAGATCTCCGTTGCATGTACTGTGGGATGGTCGAGATCGCTACACCAGTTTGGACGAGCTGACCTCTACCACCGAGCTCACGGATCACTCAGCAGTAGCAGTTCATCGCGGTCGTCGATAGGTATCCCATCCAGCTGCGTTCATTCGCGTGTGGACTGTAAGGTGCGCATTTTCGTAACTAAGCAGCACTTCTCCAATTAAGGAGAAATAAAAAAATCAATTTGTTTGTTAATATTGCACCAAAAAAATGTGGATCATTCTAAGTATTAATCAACGATAGAAAACATTTGAATCGCAATTTAACGAATACAATACAATCGTTCATGTTTAATTATAAAAAAAACGATCGTGCAGCTCAAACAGGATACTCATATTTCACACCTGTGCAAGCTGGCGCGAACGATAGCGTGTGGTCTAGAAGCTGTTACTGTTACTGTTACTGAATTTAACACAGAGTTTTTAGATTTAGAATATATTTTTTTAATTGAATCAAACCGGAAGTTCGTTTTTAATTTTACTTTCGAACCTTCGAGCTCGAATTGTTCAGCAAACTGCTATGCTTAACCGGTGGTTACACGCGGCCTTCGCCTTCATTACGTCTTCCGTCAAATTGTCAAACTCGCCTCGTGGCCCACTGTCAAGCTGTCAAGCAGTCTTGTTGTCATAAAAAATGAGGCGTCCTTTTGTAAAGGTAAGTTTTAATATATATCTTTCGCGAGGTAATTATAATTAAAATTACATTACAAGTGTAATAATTATAGATGATTATTAATTCGTGTTTTAATGTATATTCCATACAGGTAGCTCGTAGCTAATACATGGAAGCTGGTAGCCCTTCAGCAGTGGGAACGGGCTATGTTTCGGCATCCCTCCGGAACGCAACAAACGATCGACAGCACGGTTCGTGTACGTGTACGTGTGGATTGCTGGAAGGTTGCTGGTAGCTGGTAGCTGGTAACCTTTCAGCAGCGGGAACCTTTCAGCAGCGGGTGTTTCCGCATCCCTCCGGAACGCTACAAACGATCGACAGTGCGGTTTTTTTTATTGTAAAAATAAATAAAAGTAAAATTGTTAGCAGCACGGCTCGTCTTCTTGTTAAAGAAGCGAATGAGCTAGACCTCAAAGTCTTTTTATATAAAAATAAAAAAAGAAAGAAAGAAAAGTCTTTTTGTTCGGATAGATGGGAGGCTTGTCCTCGCCCCTTTTAGGTTGCGATTGGTGGCGCCGTGGCTTCCATATATTTGGCTAACGGTTAGCGGTTTATTTTAGCATTACATTCATTATCTGATTATTATAGTACGGTACCGAGCACAATTGCGTATGTCGAGTTTCACACGTACAGCGGATTCCTATGGAAAGAATAGTTTACACTGCCGGCTTCGAGGGTTGAAATATATCGGCACAAAGGTTCGCATTAATGTATTAGAGTTTGTCTCTAAAATTAATTTAACTGTTTTATACGATTCTTACTGAATTTAACACAGAGTTTTTAGATTCAGAATATATTTTTTTAATTGAATCAAACCGGAAGTTCGTTTTTAATTTTACTTTCGAATCTTCGAGCTCGAATTGTTCAGCAAACTGCTATACCTAAGCGGAGGTTAGACCCGGCCTTCCCAGTGCAGTTGTGCCGCATACTGCAGGACTACTTCGCCGACAGGGAGCTTACGTACGACACGGCGGACGGGCCGGTTACCCGCCGAGTATCGGCAGGTGTTCACAGGGGTCCATATTGGGCCCCACACTGTGGAACATGGTCATCATGTACGACGGAGAGCTAGCCGTAGAGCTCCCTGAGGGCGCCTCCATCGTGGGATTCGCCGACGATCTTGCGATCCTGGCAGCGGGGACAACCCCAGAACACGCCGCTGCAATAGCGAGAAGACGGAGCTGCTGATGATCTCCAGTAAGCGCAGCGGATATCGTAACATCCCGGTTAACATCTGCGGGGTGGAAGTGCGCTCGAAGCGGTCGATCCGTTACTTGGGGGTCATGCTACACGACCACCTATCGTGGCGCCCACACGTCGAGATGGTCGCGGACAAGGCCCTCCGTGTGGTGCGAGCATTCCGCGGTATCATGCGCAACCACAGCGGCCCCCAAGTAAGTAATCGGAAGCTGCTCGCCGCAATGGCCGCATCCATTATCCGCTACGGCGCACCCGTCTGGGCGGAAGCCACGGACTTGCAGTGGTGCAGGCGGATATTGGATCGCGTGCAGCGCCCCCTAGCCCAGGGCATCACGAGCTGCGAGGTAGCGGTAGTTTCAGCCGGAGAACTGCCCTACCACCTCTTGGCGAAGGAAGACGCCCGCTGCTACAATCGACAGCAGTCCAGCCCGGACAGTCGCCAGCGACGTGGGCGAATACCACCATCCGCAGCGGAGCTGGAGCGACGACGGCTCAACAGGCGACAGAGGGAGAGACAACGGCGGCTGGAGCAACGGCAAGCGGAGGTCGAGGCTCAGCCTCCCCCGTGGAATGAGCTGCCGAGCTCTCAGCTGGCCGAAAGAAGAAGCAGCCTCACAGACGTCGAGAGAGCGGCCATAACATCGGCAAATACTTCCGCACGTTGAGGAATATTGGAATATGATTTGGAGACACCTGCTAGGAAACGGAAAACGTTAAAGGCTTACGGAACGACATTTTTGTTTTGCGAAAAAGGATATCTTCCTCTGATCATTTGGGGAAGTACAAAAACTAAGTGAACTAAAATACTATAGTTGAAATAAAGAGAAAGGCCCAAATGGGCGGAATTCCCGGCGGGGGGGAGTCCGTTAGTGGTAACCCCCCGCTGGTAGGAGCGGGTTTTCTTGGTAGCAGTTAGTAACACCAATAAAGATAACCCAATGAATTTAAAAAAAAATGGATGACGGAGTATTGATTGGGTAGCCGACGGGTGAAGTCACATGGAAACACGCTCCGTAAACGAAAAAAAAGTGTGAAAAACAGCGATCAACAAAGAACGACACAGGACGAACGTCCATGATTGCCAATATCAATGAAGAGAAGGAGATTCGCCTGCATCTCATGTTACAGGCGGAGAAGGCCGAAAAGGCCGAATTGATGAAAACGGTGGCAAGCCTTCAGGCCACAATCGAGGGCCTGCAGAAGCAGCCGGCGGATGCCCAGCAGGCCAGCCTTGCTGCCGAAATCGAAGCAAAAAAGGAGCGGGACGCCATGCTGGCCGAGATCCGCCATCTGGGGCAGCAACTGCGCCAGGAGCTCTGCTGGCAACGTGGACAACAGCAGCGGCCAAATGCTACACAGGCGCAGCGCCGTGAACTGCTGCGGCAGGAGGACGACCTCGGCAGGACCAGCCCATTTTCGAGCCAGCCGAGGGAATCTCGTACAAGGCGCTATTCGAAAAAATTCGTCTAAACCCGCGCTTGTCCGAGGAGAACAAGGGAGTCCACCAGGGACTTCCTTCGCCTCGAGCTGAAAAAGGACGCAGACGCCGCTGTGTTGCTGCAGCGCATCCAGGAGGAGGTGGGCGATCTGGCCACTGACCGGATCATCACAGAGATGGCCGAGGTCCTCATCACCAGATTGGACATGCTGGCCAAGAAGAAGGATGTAGAGCGGGGATTGATGCGCGCACTGGAGCGTACAGCGGTGGTAGCTACCACATCCATGGGCGCCGAGATGGTACGCAGCGTGCCCGTGTCCGACTACCACGGCGGGATGCGAATTTTTTGTTGGAAAAACGCATCGTGGTCGGACACTCGGTGTGCTTGGTGCGCAGTGCCCCTAAGCAGCAGCGAAGCACGGTTCGCTGTTTCCGCTGTCTTGAACGTGGCCACACCACAACGGATTGCCAGGGTGAGGACCGTTCGGGTCTCTGCTTACGCTGTGGAGCTGCCGACCATCGCGCAGCAACGTGTACGAAGGACTCGAAGTTCGTTTGTGGCGGCCCTCATCGTCATCGCCGCCATAACCCTCATCGAATTGCCGCCTCCATATATCCAGGCCCGTAACGACAATGTTGAACGTCCTGCAGTTCAACGCAAATCACTGTGAGAACGCCCAGGACCTGGCGTTGCACGTGATGACCACCGAGGGTCTCGACGTTCTGCTCTTGTCCGAGCCCTATTGCGTACCGTGCAATAACGGCAACTGGGTGACGGACGAGAGTAATACGGTTGCCATCGTCGTTAACGGCAACCGGCTGCCGATACAACGTATCAGACTCCGGCGATCCAGTCGATGATCGACGACTTCTCCAGGAAGTAGCAACTGGCGACGAGGTCCATTCCGCCGAACCAACAGCTCCTAACGGAACTTCAAGCTGCCAGGGAGAGCCTTCGGAAGGCTATTCGTGTGAGTAAGAACGAGGCGTTCGACTGGTTCTTGCTGACGATCAGGGAGGACGAAACCGGAAACTTTTTCCAGCAGAACTGCGGCGAATTGTCGACGCCTTGTTCCCGGTCCATCCGCCGGTCGAGTGGCCTGATCTCGGAGTTGGCAACATGGCGCCGCTTCGATCGATCGGCCAGACCGGGCTGGAACAAATAGCAGCCAGCATGCACCCGCGGAAGGCTCTTGGGCTGGATGGAGTGCCCAACGCCGCTCTTACGGTAGCTCTCAGGCAGCAACCGGAGCCGTTCCGCCGGGTGTTTCAGGAGTGCCTGGACATGTCCTGCTTTCCACAGCCGTGGAAGAAGCAGCGACTGGTGCTCCTGCCAAAACCAGGCAAATCACCGGGCGAACCGTCGTCTTTTCTTGCCTTCGGTGCCAGCGCTGTGTGCACGCGCAGCGCCCAACGATGCAGCGGAGTCGACAGGGGAGGTTGAGGAAGAGGAGGCCAGTCCTCCAGTGCCACAAATCCCCCCGCGTAGCCGAGGATTGCCTCCCTCCCCGAGAACACTGGAGTCTCCGCCGACGCAATCACATGCAGCAGCAGTACCGCAGAAGACGTCTGGCCGGCGAACTTGGAGTGGTTCCGCAGGGTCGCCAGCGACGCGGCAGAGTACCACCTTCTGCAGAGGAACTCGAAAGGCGTCGGCTCAACAGGCGGCGTAACAGTCGAGAGAGAAGGCAACGGCGGCTGGAACAAGGCAGCACGGAGGTCGAGGCCCAGCCTCCCCCGTGGAACGAGCTGCCGAGTTCCCAGCTTGCCGAAAGAAGATCTGGCCTTACGGAAGACGAGCGTGCGGCCATAACATCGGCGAACATCTTTGCGCGCTGAGAAACACTGGATTACGATACAGACACCCGCTAGGAAATGGACGAAGATTACGACTCACGGCACGAAACAAAATGTCAAGTGATAAGGGAACTTTCCCCTGATGATTCTGGGGACATAAGAAAATGAACTAAAATATTATCGTTAAAATAAATAGAACGGCTCAAATGGGCGGATTTCCCAGTGGGGGGAGTCCGTTAGTGGTAGCCCCCCGCTGGCAGGAGTGGGTTCTCTTGGTAGCTTAGAAGTATAACCAATAAAGAGAACTCTATGAAATTATAAAAAAGCAACGGATGGCGGCATCGCGATGAGCTATGATTGCTCGATACAAAAACGTTATGTTGGAGAGTGTTAGATGAAATAATGCAGCCAGCTGCTCGCGTGCTCTCTCTCTCTCTCGTTGCCGGAACGCCTAGGAGATCAGGTCAAGTGAGGCTCGTGAACTAGTGGATAAGCGGCTTCGTGTCGGATTGGGTGCCGGGGTGAATCAAGTTCCTTTAATCGCCTCAGCTGGCTACCACAAGCGACGTGTTGGATTCAAAGATTTAGTATCTTGGTAGCCGAGATCTCCGTTGCATGTACTGTGGGATGGTCGAGATCGCTACACCAGTTTGGACGAGCTGACCTGTACCACCGAGCTCACGGATCACTCAGCAGCTGCAGTTCATCGCGGTCGTCGATAGGTATCCCATCCAGCTGCGTTCATTCGCGTGTGGACTGTAAGGTGCGCATTTTCGTAACTAAGCAGCACTTCTCCAATTAAGGAGAAATAAAAAATCAATTTGTTTGTTAATATTGCACCAAAAAAATGTGGATCATTCTAAGTATTAATCAACGATAGAAAACATTTGAATCGCAATTTAACGAATACAATACAATCGTTCATGTTTAATTATAAAAAAAAAACGATCGTGCAGCTCAAACAGGATACTCATATTTCACACCTGTGCAAGCTGGCGCGAACGATAGCGTGTGGTCTAGAAGCTGTTACTGTTACTGTTACTGAATTTAACACAGAGTTTTTAGATTTAGAATATATTTTTTTAATTGAATCAAACCGGAAGTTCGTTTTTAATTTTACTTTCGAACCTTCGAGCTCGAATTGTTCAGCAAACTGCTATGCTTAACCGGTGGTTACACGCGGCCTTCGCCTTCATTACGTCTTCCGTCAAATTGTCAAACTCGCCTCGTGGCCCACTGTCAAGCTGTCAAGCTGTCTTGTTGTCATAAAAAATGAGGCGTCCTTTTGTAAAGGTAAGTTTTAATATATATCTTTCGCGAGGTAATTATAATTAAAATTACATTACAAGTGTAATAATTATAGATGATTATTAATTCGTGTTTTAATGTATATTCCATACAGGTAGCTCGTAGCCAATACATGGAAGCTGGTAGCCCTTCAGCAGTGGGAACGGGCTATGTTTCGGCATCCCTCCGGAACGCTACAAACGATCGACAGCACGGTTCTTGTACGTGTTCGGATTGCTGGAATGTTGCTGGTAGCTGGTAGGCTTTCTATCACGTATGAGTATTATTATTTCCTTCGTGTTTTAAAGTGTTTTGTTTTGTTTTTCTTCAGGTTGCTGGTAGCTTCAGCTGCGGGAAGGACTGTGTTTCCTCATCGTTCCGGTACGCCACGAAGGATCGAAAGCACGATTCGTGTACGTGTACGTGTGGATTGCTGGAAGGTTGCTGGTAACCTTTCAGCAGCGGGTGTTTCCGCATCCCTCCGGAACGCTACAAACGATCGACAGTGCGGTTTTTTTTATTGTAAAAATAAATAAAAGTAAAATTGTTAGCAGCACGGCTCGTCTTCTTGTTAAAGAAGCGAATGAGCTAGACCTCAAAGTCTTTTTATATAAAAATAAAAAAAAGAAAGAAAGAAAAGTCTTTTTGTTCGGATAGATGGGAGGCTTGTCCTCGCCCCTTTTAGGTTGCGATTGGTGGCGCCGTGGCTTCCATATTTTTGGCTAACGGTTAGCGGTTTATTTTAGCATTACATTCATTATATACGATATACGCTATAGTACGGTACCGAGCACAAATTGCGTATGTCGATTTTCACACGTACAGCGGATTCCTATGGAAAGAATAGTTAACACTGCCGGCTTCGAGGGTTGAAATATATCGGCACAAAGGTTCGCATTAATGTATTAGAGTTTGTCTCTAAAATTAATTTAACTGTTTTATACGATTCTTACTGAATTTAACACAGAGTTTTTAGATTCAGATTATATTTTTTTAATTGAATCAAACCGGAAGTTCGTTTTTTATTTTACTTTCGAATCTTCGAGCTCGAATTGTTCAGCAAACTGCTATACCTAAGCGGTGGTTAGACCCGGCCTTCCCAGTGCAGTTGTGCCGCATACTGCAGGACTACTTCGCCGACAGGGAGCTTACGTACGACACGGCGGACGGGCCGGTTACCCGCCGAGTATCGGCAGGTGTTCACAGGGGTCCATATTGGGCCCCACACTGTGGAACATGGTCATCATGTACGACGGAGAGCTAGCCGTAGAGCTCCCTGAGGGCGCCTCCATCGTGGGATTCGCCGACGATCTTGCGATCCTGGCAGCGGGGACAACCCCAGAACACGCCGCTGCAATAGCGAGAAGACGGAGCTGCTGATGATCTCCAGTAAGCGCAGCGGATATCGTAACATCCCGGTTAACATCTGCGGGGTGGAAGTGCGCTCGAAGCGGTCGATCCGTTACTTGGGGGTCATGCTACACGACCACCTATCGTGGCGCCCACACGTCGAGATGGTCGCGGACAAGGCCCTCCGTGTGGTGCGAGCATTCCGCGGTATCATGCGCAACCACAGCGGCCCCCAAGTAAGTAATCGGAAGCTGCTCGCCGCAATGGCCGCATCCATTATCCGCTACGGCGCACCCGTCTGGGCGGAAGCCACGGACTTGCAGTGGTGCAGGCGGATATTGGATCGCGTGCAGCGCCCCCTAGCCCAGGGCATCACGAGCTGCGAGGTAGCGGTAGTTTCAGCCGGAGAACTGCCCTACCACCTCTTGGCGAAGGAAGACGCCCGCTGCTACAATCGACAGCAGTCCAGCCCGGACAGTCGCCAGCGACGTGGGCGAATACCACCATCCGCAGCGGAGCTGGAGCGACGACGGCTCAACAGGCGACAGAGGGAGAGACAACGGCGGCTGGAGCAACGGCAAGCGGAGGTCGAGGCTCAGCCTCCCCCGTGGAATGAGCTGCCGAGCTCTCAGCTGGCCGAAAGAAGAAGCAGCCTCACAGACGTCGAGAGAGCGGCCATAACATCGGCAAATACTTCCGTACGTTGAGGAATATTGGAATATGATTTGGAGACACCTGCTAGGAAACGGAAAACGTTAAGAGCTTACGGAACGACATTTTTGTTTTGCGAAAAAGGATATCTTCCTCTGATCATTCGGGGAAGTACAAAAACTAAGTGCACTAAAATACTATAGTTGAAATAAAGAGAAAGGCCCAAATGGGCCGAATTCCCGGCGGGGGGGAGTCCGTTAGTGGTAACCCCCCGCTGGTAGGAGCGGGTTTTCTTGGTAGCAGTTAGTAACACCAATAAAGATAACCCAATGAATTTAAAAAATGACGGAGTATTGATTGGGTAGCCGACGGGTGAAGTCACATGGAAACACGCTCCATAAACATTTCGAAAAAAAGTGTGAAAAACAGCCTTGGATCGCGTTTTACTATAAGTTGGTGTTATCCAGCGGAAAAACGACTTGGACTCTAGATTTTGGACCTTTTCGACGGAAAAAAACCGGCACGAAAGCAGAAAATTACACCAGTGACGGAGCCTCATCTATCCGTTTGGTTGGCTAGCGTGGTGCCATCTTTTATCTGCTAGAGGAAGGATATATTGCTGCCACCTGCGAGTTGACAGCGAATGCTGGAAGCCCAAACCGAGGCGACCGGCCAGATAAAAGCTAGTCAGGTAGAGGTGATGGTTACAAAACCTTGCGAGTGACAATGGATCGCAGCTTGAGACCTCGGCCGCCGTCCGTCGACTGCAGTTTGGGAGCGGTCCCAAAAAAGACCGCAGTGTCAACAAAGATCGACACAGGACGAACGTCCATGATTGCCAAAATCAATGAAGAGAAGGAGATTCGCCTGCATCTCATGTTACAGGTGGAGAAGGCCGAAAAGGCCGAATTGATGAAAACGGTGGCAAGCCTTCAGGCCACAATCGAGGGCCTGCAGAAGCAGCCGGCGGATGCCCAGCAGGCCAGGCTTGCTGCCGAAATCGAAGCAAAAAAGGAGCGGGACGCCATGCTGGCCGAGATCCGCGATCTGGGGCAGCAACTGCGCCAGGAGCTCTGCTGGCAACGTGGACAACAGCAGCGGCCAAATGCTACACAGGCGCAGCGCCGTGAACTGCTGCGGCAGGAGGACGACCTCGGCAGGACCAGCCCATTTTCGAGCCAGCCGAGTGAATCTCGTACAAGGCGCTATTCGAAAAAATTCGCCTAAACCCGCGCTTGTCCGAGGAGAACAAGGGAGTCCACCAGGGACTTCCTTCGCCTCGAGCTGAAAAAGGACGCAGACGCCGCTGTGTGCTGCAGCGCATCCAGGAGGAGGTGGGCGATCTGGCCACTGACCGGATCATCACAGAGATGGCCGAGGTCCTCATCACCAGATTGGACATGCTGGCCAAGAAGAAGGATGTAGAGCGGGGATTGATGCGCGCACTGGAGCGTACAGCGGTGGTAGCTACCACATCCATGGGCGCCGAGATGGTACGCAGCGTGCCCGTGTCCGACTACCACGGCGGGATGCGAATTTTTTGTTGGAAAAACGCATCGTGGTCGGACACTCGGTGTGCTTGGTGCGCAGTGCCCCTAAGCAGCAGCGAAGCGCGGTTCGCTGTTTCCGCTGTCTTGAACGTGGCCACACCACAGCGGATTGCCGGGGTGAGGACCGTTCGGGTCTCTGCTTACGCTGTGGAGCTGCCGACCATCGCGCAGCAACGTGTACGAAGGACTCGAAGTTCGTTTGTGGCGGCCCTCATCGTCATCGCCGCCATAACCCTCATCGAATTGCCGCCTCCATATATCCAGGCCCGTAACGACAATGTTGAACGTCCTGCAGTTCAACGCAAATCACTGTGAGAACGCCCAGGACCTGGCGTTGCACGTGATGACCACCGAGGGTCTCGACGTTCTGCTCTTGTCCGAGCCCTATTGCGTACCGTGCAATAACGGCAACTGGGTGACGGACGAGAGTAATACGGTTGCCATCGTCGTTAACGGCAACCGGCTGCCGATACAACGTATCAGACTCCGGCGATCCAGTCGATGATCGACGACTTCTCCAGGAAGTAGCAACTGGCGACGAGGTCCATTCCGCCGAACCAACAGCTCCTAACGGAACTTCAAGCTGCCAGGGAGAGCCTTCGGAAGGCTATTCGTGTGAGTAAGAACGAGGCGTTCGACTGGTTCTTGCTGACGATCAGGGAGGACGAAACCGGAAACTTTTTCCAGCAGAACTGCGGCGAATTGTCGACGCCTTGTTCCCGGTTCATCCGCCGGTCGAGTGGCCTGATCTCGGAGTTGGCAACATGGCGCCGCTACGATCGATCGGCCAGATCGGGCTGGAACAAATAGCAGCCAGCATGCACCCGCGGAAGGCTCTTGGGCTGGATGGAGTGCCCAACGCCGCTCTTACGGTAGCTCTCTCAGGCAGCAACCGGAGCCCTTCCGCCGGGTGTTTCAGGAGTGCCTGGACATGTCCTGCTTTCCACAGCCGTGGAAGAAGCAGCGACTGGTGCTCCTGCCAAAACCAGGCAAATCACCGGGCGAACCGTCGTCTTTTCTTGCCTTCGGTGCCAGCGCTGTGTGCACGCGCAGCGCCCAACGATGCAGCGGAGTCGACAGGGAGGTTGAGGAAGAGGAGGCCAGTCCTCCAGTGCCACCATTCCCCCCGCGTAGCCGAGGATTGCCTCCCTCCCCGAGAACACTGGAGTCTCCGCCGGCGCAACGACATGCAGCAGAAGTACCGCAGAAGACGTCTGGCCGGCGAACTTGGAGTGGTTCCGCAGGGTCGCCAGCGACGCGGCAGAGTACCACCTTCTGCAGAGGAACTCGAAAGGCGTCGGCTCAACAGGCGGCGTAACAGTCGAGAGAGAAGGCAACGGCGGCTGGAACAAGGCAGCACGGAGGTCGAGGCCCAGCCTCCCCCGTGGAACGAGCTGCCGAGTTCCCAGCTTGCCGAAAGAAGATCTGGCCTTACGGAAGACGAGCGTGCGGCCATAACATCGGCGAACATCTTTGCGCGCTGAGAAACACTGGATTACGATACAGACACCCGCTAGGAAATGGACGAAGATTACGACTCACGGCACGAAACAAAATGTCAAGTGATAAGGGAACTTTCCCCTGATGATTCTGGGGACATAAGAAAATGAACTAAAATATTATCGTTAAAATAAATAGAACGGCTCAAATGGGCGGATTTCCCAGTGGGGGGAGTCCGTTAGTGGTAGCCCCCCGCTGGCAGGAGTGGGTTCTCTTGGTAGCTTAGAAGTATAACCAATAAAGAGAACTCTATGAAATTATAAAAAAGCAACGGATGGCGGCATCGCGATGAGCTATGATTGCTCGATACAAAAACGTTATGTTGGAGAGTGTTAGATGAAATAATGCAGCCAGCTGCTCGCGTGCTCTCTCTCTCTCTCGTTGCCGGAACGCCTAGGAGATCAGGTCAAGTGAGGCTCGTGAACTAGTGGATAAGCGGCTTCGTGTCGGATTGGGTGCCGGGGTGAATCAAGTTCCTTTAATCGCCTCAGCTGGCTACCACAAGCGACGTGTTGGATTCAAAGATTTAGTATCTTGGTAGCCGAGATCTCCGTTGCATGTACTGTGGGATGGTCGAGATCGCTACACCAGTTTGGACGAGCTGACCTGTACCACCGAGCTCACGGATCACTCAGCAGCTGCAGTTCATCGCGGTCGTCGATAGGTATCCCATCCAGCTGCGTTCATTCGCGTGTGGACTGTAAGGTGCGCATTTTCGTAACTAAGCAGCACTTCTCCAATTAAGGAGAAATAAAAAATCAATTTGTTTGTTAATATTGCACCAAAAAAATGTGGATCATTCTAAGTATTAATCAACGATAGAAAACATTTGAATCGCAATTTAACGAATACAATACAATCGTTCATGTTTAATTATAAAAAAAAAACGATCGTGCAGCTCAAACAGGATACTCATATTTCACACCTGTGCAAGCTGGCGCGAACGATAGCGTGTGGTCTAGAAGCTGTTACTGTTACTGTTACTGAATTTAACACAGAGTTTTTAGATTTAGAATATATTTTTTTAATTGAATCAAACCGGAAGTTCGTTTTTAATTTTACTTTCGAACCTTCGAGCTCGAATTGTTCAGCAAACTGCTATGCTTAACCGGTGGTTACACGCGGCCTTCGCCTTCATTACGTCTTCCGTCAAATTGTCAAACTCGCCTCGTGGCCCACTGTCAAGCTGTCAAGCTGTCTTGTTGTCATAAAAAATGAGGCGTCCTTTTGTAAAGGTAAGTTTTAATATATATCTTTCGCGAGGTAATTATAATTAAAATTACATTACAAGTGTAATAATTATAGATGATTATTAATTCGTGTTTTAATGTATATTCCATACAGGTAGCTCGTAGCCAATACATGGAAGCTGGTAGCCCTTCAGCAGTGGGAACGGGCTATGTTTCGGCATCCCTCCGGAACGCTACAAACGATCGACAGCACGGTTCTTGTACGTGTTCGGATTGCTGGAATGTTGCTGGTAGCTGGTAGGCTTTCTATCACGTATGAGTATTATTATTTCCTTCGTGTTTTAAAGTGTTTTGTTTTGTTTTTCTTCAGGTTGCTGGTAGCTTCAGCTGCGGGAAGGGCTGTGTTTCCTCATCGTTCCGGTACGCCACGAAGGATCAAAAGCACGGTTCGTGTACGTGTACGTGTGGATTGCTGGAAGGTTGCTGGTAGCTGGTAGCTGGTAACCTTTCAGCAGCGGGAACCTTTCAGCAGCGGGTGTTTCCGCATCCCTCCGGAACGCTACAAACGATCGACAGTGCGGTTTTTTTTATTGTAAAAATAAATAAAAGTAAAATTGTTAGCAGCACGGCTCGTCTTCTTGTTAAAGAAGCGAATGAGCTAGACCTCAAAGTCTTTTTATATAAAAATAAAAAAAAGAAAGAAAGAAAAGTCTTTTTGTTCGGATAGATGGGAGGCTTGTCCTCGCCCCTTTTAGGTTGCGATTGGTGGCGCCGTGGCTTCCATATTTTTGGCTAACGGTTAGCGGTTTATTTTAGCATTACATTCATTATATACGATATACGCTATAGTACGGTACCGAGCACAATTGCGTATGTCGAGTTTCACACGTACAGCGGATTCCTATGGAAAGAATAGTTTACACTGCCGGCTTCGAGGGTTGAAATATATCGGCACAAAGGTTCGCATTAATGTATTAGAGTTTGTCTCTAAAATTAATTTAACTGTTTTATACGATTCTTACTGAATTTAACACAGAGTTTTTAGATTCAGATTATATTTTTTTAATTGAATCAAACCGGAAGTTCGTTTTTTATTTTACTTTCGAATCTTCGAGCTCGAATTGTTCAGCAAACTGCTATACCTAAGCGGAGGTTAGACCCGGCCTTCCCAGTGCAGTTGTGCCGCATACTGCAGGACTACTTCGCCGACAGGGAGCTCACGTACGACACGGCGGACGGGCCGGTTACCCGCCGAGTATCGGCAGGTGTTCACAGGGGTCCATATTGGGCCCCACACTGTGGAACATGGTCATCATGTACGACGGAGAGCTAGCCGTAGAGCTCCCTGAGGGCGCCTCCATCGTGGGATTCGCCGACGATCTTGCGATCCTGGCAGCGGGGACAACCCCAGAACACGCCGCTGCAATAGCGAGAAGACGGAGCTGCTGATGATCTCCAGTAAGCGCAGCGGATATCGTAACATCCCGGTTAACATCTGCGGGGTGGAAGTGCGCTCGAAGCGGTCGATCCGTTACTTGGGGGTCATGCTACACGACCACCTATCGTGGCGCCCACACGTCGAGATGGTCGCGGACAAGGCCCTCCGTGTGGTGCGAGCATTGCGCGGTATCATGCGCAACCACAGCGGCCCCCAAGTAAGTAATCGGAAGCTGCTCGCCGCAGTGGCCGCATCCATTATCCGCTACGGCGCACCCGTCTGGGCGGAAGCCACGGACTTGCAGTGGTGCAGGCGGATATTGGATCGCGTGCAGCGCCCCCTGGCCCAGGGCATCACGAGCGCCTTCCACTCCACGAGCTGCGAGGTAGCGGTAGTTTTAGCCGGAGAACTGCCCTACCACCTCTTGGCGAAGGAAGACGCCCGCTGCTACAAACGACAGCAGTCCAGCCCGGACAGTCGCCAGCGACGTGGGCGAATACCACCATCCGCAGCGGAGCTGGAGCGACGACGGCTCAACAGGCGACAGAGGGAGAGACAACGGCGGCTGGAGCAACGGCAAGCGGAGGTCGAGGCTCAGCCTCCCCCGTGGAATGAGCTGCCGAGCTCTCAGCTGGCCGAAAGAAGAAGCAGCCTCACAGACGTCGAGAGAGCGGCCATAACATCGGCAAATACTTCCGCACGTAGAGGAATATTGGAATATGATTTGGAGACACCTGCTAGGAAACGGAAAACGTTAAGAGCTTACGGAACGACATTTTTGTTTTGCGAAAAAGGATATCTTCCTCTGATCATTCGGGGAAGTACAAAAACTAAGTGAACTAAAATACTATAGTTGAAATAAAGAGAAAGGCCCAAATGGGCGGAATTCCCGGCGGGGGGGAGTCCGTTAGTGGTAATCCCCCGCTGGTAGGAGCGGGTTTTCTTGGTAGCAGTTAGTAACACCAATAAAGATAACCCAATGAATTTAAAAAAAATGGATGACGGAGTATTGATTGGGTAGCCGACGGGTGAAGTCACATGGAAACACGCTCCGTAAACGAAAAAAAAAGTGTGAAAAACAGCGATCAACAAAGAACGACACAGGACGAACGTCCATGATTGCCAAAATCAATGAAGAGAAGGAGATTCGCCTGCATCTCATGTTACAGGCGGAGAAGGCCGAAAAGGCCGAATTGATGAAAACGGTGGCAAGCCTTCAGGCCACAATCGAGGGCCTGCAGAAGCAGCCGGCGGATGCCCAGCAGGCCAGGCTTGCTGCCGAAATCGAAGCAAAAAAGGAGCGGGACGCCATGCTGGCCGAGATCCGCCATCTGGGGCAGCAACTGCGCCAGGAGCTCTGCTGGCAACGTGGACAACAGCAGCGGCCAAATGCTACACAGGCGCAGCGCCGTGAACTGCTGCGGCAGGAGGACGACCTCGGCAGGACCAGCCCATTTTCGAGCCAGCCGAGGGAATCTCGTACAAGGCGCTATTCGAAAAAATTCGCCTAAACCCGCGCTTGGCCGAGGAGAACAAGGGAGTCCACCAGGGCTACCGCACGTCCCGCGACTTCCTTCGCCTCGAGCTGAAAAAGGACGCAGACGCCGCTGTGTTGCTGCAGCGCATCCAGGAGGAGGTGGGCGATCTGGCCACTGACCGGATCATCACAGAGATGGCCGAGGTCCTCATCACCAGATTGGACATGCTGGCCAAGAAGAAGGATGTAGAGCGGGGATTGATGCGCGCACTGGAGCGTACAGCGGTGGTAGCTACCACATCCATGTGGGAGCGAGGAGATGGTACGCAGCGTGCCCGTGTCCGACTACCACGGCGGGATGCGAATTTTTTGTTGGAAAAACGCACCGTGGTCGGACACTCGGTGTGCTTGGTGCGCAGTGCCCCTAAGCAGCAGCGAAGCACGGTTCGCTGTTTCCGCTGTCTTGAACGTGGCCACACCACAACGGATTGCCAGGGTGAGGACCGTTCGGGTCTCTGCTTACGCTGTGGAGCTGCCGACCATCGCGCAGCAACGTGCACGAAGGACTCGAAGTGCATCGTTTGTGGCGGCCCTCACCGAATCGCCGCTTCCATACATCCATATATGCCCCTAACGACAATGTTGAACGTCCTGCAGTTCAACGCAAATCACTGTGAGAACGCCCAGGACCTGGCGTTGCACGTGTTGACCACCGAGGGTCTCGACGTTCTGCTCTTGTCCGAGCCCTATTGCGTACCGTGCAATAACAGCAACTGGGTGACGGACGAGAGTAATACGGTTGCCATCGTCGTTAACGGCAACCGGCTGCCGATACAACGTATCAGACTCCGGCGATCCAGTCGATGATCGACGACTTCTCCAGGAAGTAGCTACTGGCGACGAGGTCCATTCCGCCGAACCAACAGCTCCTAACGGAACTTCAAGCTGCCAGGGAGAGCCTTCTGAAGGCTATTCGTGTGAGTAAGAACGAGGCGTTCGACTGGTTCTTGCTGACGATCAGGGAGGACGAAACCGGAAACTTTTTCCAGCAGAACTGCGGCGAATTGTCGACGCCTTGTTCCCGGTCCATCCGCCGGTCGAGTGGCCTGATCTCGGAGTTGGCAACATGGCGCCGCTTCGATCGATCGGCCAGACCGGGCTGGAACAAATAGCAGCCAGCATGCACCCGCGGAAGGCTCTTGGGCTGGATGGAGTGCCCAACGCCGCTCTTACGGTAGCTCTCAGGCAGCAACCGGAGCCCTTCCGCCGGGTGTTTCAGGAGTGCCTGGACATGTCCTGCTTTCCACAGCCGTGGAAGAAGCAGCGACTGGTGCTCCTGCCAAAACCAGGCAAATCACCGGGCGAACCGTCGTCTTTTCTTGCCTTCGGTGCCAGCGCTGTGTGCACGCGCAGCGCCCAACGATGCAGCGGAGTCGACAGGGGAGGTTGAGGAAGAGGAGGCCAGTCCTCCAGTGCCACCAATCCCCCCGCGTAGCCGAGGATTGCCTCCCTCCCCGAGAACACTGGAGTCTCCGCCGGCGCAACGACATGCAGCAGAAGTACCGCAGAAGACGTCTGGCCGGCGAACTTGGAGTGGTTCCGCAGGGTCGCCAGCGACGCGGCAGAGTACCACCTTCCGCAGAGGAACTCGAAAGGCGTCGGCTCAACAGGCGGCGTAACAGTCGAGAGAGAAGGCAACGGCGGCTGGAACAAGGCAGCACGGAGGTCGAGGCCCAGCCTCCCCCGTGGAACGAGCTGCCGAGTTCCCAGCTTGCCGAAAGAAGATCTGGCCTTACGGAAGACGAGCGTGCGGCCATAACATCGGCGAACATCTTTGCGCGCTGAGAAACACTGGATTACGATACAGACACCCGCTAGGAAATGGACGAAGATTACGACTCACGGCACGAAACAAAATGTCAAGTGATAAGGGAACTTTCCCCTGATGATTCTGGGGACATAAGAAAATGAACTAAAGTATTATCGTTAAAATAAATAGAAAGGCTCAAATGGGCGGATTTCCCAGCGGGGGGAGTCCGTTAGTGGTAACCCCCCGCTGGCAGGAGTGGGTTCTCTTGGTAGCTTAGAAGTATAACCAATAAAGAGAACTCTATGAAATTAAAAAAAAAGCAACGGATGGCGGCATCGCGATGAGCTATGATTGCTCGATACAAAAACGTTATGTTGGAGAGTGTTAGATGAAATAATGCAGCCAGCTGCTCGCGTGCTCTCTCTCTCTCTCGTTGCCGGAACGCCTAGGAGATCAGGTCAAGTGAGGCTCGTGAACTAGTGGATAAGCGGCTTCGTGTCGGATTGGGTGCCGGGGTGAATCAAGTTCCTTTAATCGCCTCAGCTGGCTACCACAAGCGACGTGTTGGATTCAAAGATTTAGTATCTTGGTAGCCGAGATCTCCGTTGCATGTACTGTGGGATGGTCGAGATCGCTACACCAGTTTGGACGAGCTGACCTGTACCACCGAGCTCACGGATCACTCAGCAGCTGCAGTTCATCGCGGTCGTCGATAGGTATCCCATCCAGCTGCGTTCATTCGCGTGTGGACTGTAAGGTGCGCATTTTCGTAACTAAGCAGCACTTCTCCAATTAAGGAGAAATAAAAAATCAATTTGTTTGTTAATATTGCACCAAAAAAATGTGGATCATTCTAAGTATTAATCAACGATAGAAAACATTTGAATCGCAATTTAACGAATACAATACAATCGTTCATGTTTAATTATAAAAAAAAAACGATCGTGCAGCTCAAACAGGATACTCATATTTCACACCTGTGCAAGCTGGCGCGAACGATAGCGTGTGGTCTAGAAGCTGTTACTGTTACTGTTACTGAATTTAACACAGAGTTTTTAGATTTAGAATATATTTTTTTAATTGAATCAAACCGGAAGTTCGTTTTTAATTTTACTTTCGAACCTTCGAGCTCGAATTGTTCAGCAAACTGCTATGCTTAACCGGTGGTTACACGCGGCCTTCGCCTTCATTACGTCTTCCGTCAAATTGTCAAACTCGCCTCGTGGCCCACTGTCAAGCTGTCAAGCTGTCTTGTTGTCATAAAAAATGAGGCGTCCTTTTGTAAAGGTAAGTTTTAATATATATCTTTCGCGAGGTAATTATAATTAAAATTACATTACAAGTGTAATAATTATAGATGATTATTAATTCGTGTTTTAATGTATATTCCATACAGGTAGCTCGTAGCCAATACATGGAAGCTGGTAGCCCTTCAGCAGTGGGAACGGGCTATGTTTCGGCATCCCTCCGGAACGCTACAAACGATCGACAGCACGGTTCTTGTACGTGTTCGGATTGCTGGAATGTTGCTGGTAGCTGGTAGGCTTTCTATCACGTATGAGTATTATTATTTCCTTCGTGTTTTAAAGTGTTTTGTTTTGTTTTTCTTCAGGTTGCTGGTAGCTTCAGCTGCGGGAAGGACTGTGTTTCCTCATCGTTCCGGTACGCCACGAAGGATCGAAAGCACGATTCGTGTACGTGTACGTGTGGATTGCTGGAAGGTTGCTGGTAACCTTTCAGCAGCGGGTGTTTCCGCATCCCTCCGGAACGCTACAAACGATCGACAGTGCGGTTTTTTTTATTGTAAAAATAAATAAAAGTAAAATTGTTAGCAGCACGGCTCGTCTTCTTGTTAAAGAAGCGAATGAGCTAGACCTCAAAGTCTTTTTATATAAAAATAAAAAAAAGAAAGAAAGAAAAGTCTTTTTGTTCGGATAGATGGGAGGCTTGTCCTCGCCCCTTTTAGGTTGCGATTGGTGGCGCCGTGGCTTCCATATTTTTGGCTAACGGTTAGCGGTTTATTTTAGCATTACATTCATTATATACGATATACGCTATAGTACGGTACCGAGCACAAATTGCGTATGTCGATTTTCACACGTACAGCGGATTCCTATGGAAAGAATAGTTTACACTGCCGGCTTCGAGGGTTGAAATATATCGGCACAAAGGTTCGCATTAATGTATTAGAGTTTGTCTCTAAAATTAATTTAACTGTTTTATACGATTCTTACTGAATTTAACACAGAGTTTTTAGATTCAGATTATATTTTTTTAATTGAATCAAACCGGAAGTTCGTTTTTTATTTTACTTTCGAATCTTCGAGCTCGAATTGTTCAGCAAACTGCTATACCTAAGCGGTGGTTAGACCCGGCCTTCCCAGTGCAGTTGTGCCGCATACTGCAGGACTACTTCGCCGACAGGGAGCTTACGTACGACACGGCGGACGGGCCGGTTACCCGCCGAGTATCGGCAGGTGTTCACAGGGGTCCATATTGGGCCCCACACTGTGGAACATGGTCATCATGTACGACGGAGAGCTAGCCGTAGAGCTCCCTGAGGGCGCCTCCATCGTGGGATTCGCCGACGATCTTGCGATCCTGGCAGCGGGGACAACCCCAGAACACGCCGCTGCAATAGCGAGAAGACGGAGCTGCTGATGATCTCCAGTAAGCGCAGCGGATATCGTAACATCCCGGTTAACATCTGCGGGGTGGAAGTGCGCTCGAAGCGGTCGATCCGTTACTTGGGGGTCATGCTACACGACCACCTATCGTGGCGCCCACACGTCGAGATGGTCGCGGACAAGGCCCTCCGTGTGGTGCGAGCATTCCGCGGTATCATGCGCAACCACAGCGGCCCCCAAGTAAGTAATCGGAAGCTGCTCGCCGCAATGGCCGCATCCATTATCCGCTACGGCGCACCCGTCTGGGCGGAAGCCACGGACTTGCAGTGGTGCAGGCGGATATTGGATCGCGTGCAGCGCCCCCTAGCCCAGGGCATCACGAGCTGCGAGGTAGCGGTAGTTTCAGCCGGAGAACTGCCCTACCACCTCTTGGCGAAGGAAGACGCCCGCTGCTACAATCGACAGCAGTCCAGCCCGGACAGTCGCCAGCGACGTGGGCGAATACCACCATCCGCAGCGGAGCTGGAGCGACGACGGCTCAACAGGCGACAGAGGGAGAGACAACGGCGGCTGGAGCAACGGCAAGCGGAGGTCGAGGCTCAGCCTCCCCCGTGGAATGAGCTGCCGAGCTCTCAGCTGGCCGAAAGAAGAAGCAGCCTCACAGACGTCGAGAGAGCGGCCATAACATCGGCAAATACTTCCGTACGTTGAGGAATATTGGAATATGATTTGGAGACACCTGCTAGGAAACGGAAAACGTTAAGAGCTTACGGAACGACATTTTTGTTTTGCGAAAAAGGATATCTTCCTCTGATCATTCGGGGAAGTACAAAAACTAAGTGCACTAAAATACTATAGTTGAAATAAAGAGAAAGGCCCAAATGGGCCGAATTCCCGGCGGGGGGGAGTCCGTTAGTGGTAACCCCCCGCTGGTAGGAGCGGGTTTTCTTGGTAGCAGTTAGTAACACCAATAAAGATAACCCAATGAATTTAAAAAATGACGGAGTATTGATTGGGTAGCCGACGGGTGAAGTCACATGGAAACACGCTCCATAAACATTTCGAAAAAAAGTGTGAAAAACAGCCTTGGATCGCGTTTTACTATAAGTTGGTGTTATCCAGCGGAAAAACGACTTGGACTCTAGAATTTGGACCTTTTCGACGGAAAAAAACCGGCACGAAAGCAGAAAATTACACCAGTGACGGAGCCTCATCTATCCGTTTGGTTGGCTAGCGTGGTGCCATCTTTTATCTGCTAGAGGAAGGATATATTGCTGCCACCTGCGAGTTGACAGCGAATGCTGGAAGCCCAAACCGAGGCGACCGGCCAGATAAAAGCTAGTCAGGTAGAGGTGATGGTTACAAAACCTTGCGAGTGACAATGGATCGCAGCTTGAGACCTCGGCCGCCGTCCGTCGACTGCAGTTTGGGAGCGGTCCCAAAAAAGACCGCAGTGTCAACAAAGATCGACACAGGACGAACGTCCATGATTGCCAAAATCAATGAAGAGAAGGAGATTCGCCTGCATCTCATGTTACAGGTGGAGAAGGCCGAAAAGGCCGAATTGATGAAAACGGTGGCAAGCCTTCAGGCCACAATCGAGGGCCTGCAGAAGCAGCCGGCGGATGCCCAGCAGGCCAGCCTTGCTGCCGAAATCGAAGCAAAAAAGGAGCGGGACGCCATGCTGGCCGAGATCCGCGATCTGGGGCAGCAACTGCGCCAGGAGCTCTGCTGGCAACGTGGACAACAGCAGCGGCCAAATGCTACACAGGCGCAGCGCCGTGAACTGCTGCGGCAGGAGGAAGACCTCGGCAGGACCAGCCCATTTTCGAGCCAGCCGAGGGAATCTCGTACAAGGCGCTATTCGAAAAAATTCGCCTAAACCCGCGCTTGGCCGAGGAGAACAAGGGAGTCCACCAGGGACTTCCTTCGCCTCGAGCTGAAAAAGGACGCAGACGCCGCTGTGTTGCTGCAGCGCATCCAGGAGGAGGTGGGCGATCTGGCCACTGGCCGGATCATCACGGAGATGGCCGAGGTCCTCATCACCGGACTGGACATGCTGGCCAAGAAGAAGGATGTAGAGCGGGGATTGATGCGCGCACTGGAGCGTACAGCGGTGGCAGCTACCACATCCATGTGGGAGCGAGGAGATGGTACGCAGCGTGCCCGTGTCTGACTACCACGGCGGGATGCGGTTTTCTTGTTGGAAAAACGCATCGTGGTCGGACACTCGGTGTGCTTGGTGCGCAGTGCCCCTAAGCAGCAGCGAAGCGCGGTTCGCTGTTTCCGCTGTCTTGAACGTGGCCACACCACAGCGGATTGCCGGGGTGAGGACCGTTCGGGTCTCTGCTTACGCTGTGGAGCTGCCGACCATCGCGCAGCAACGTGTACGAAGGACTCGAAGTTCGTTTGTGGCGGCCCTCATCGTCATCGCCGCCATAACCCTCATCGAATTGCCGCCTCCATATATCCAGGCCCGTAACGACAATGTTGAACGTCCTGCAGTTCAACGCAAATCACTGTGAGAACGCCCAGGACCTGGCGTTGCACGTGATGACCACCGAGGGTCTCGACGTTCTGCTCTTGTCCGAGCCCTATTGCGTACCGTGCAATAACGGCAACTGGGTGACGGACGAGAGTAATACGGTTGCCATCGTCGTTAACGGCAACCGGCTGCCGATACAACGTATCAGACTCCGGCGATCCAGTCGATGATCGACGACTTCTCCAGGAAGTAGCAACTGGCGACGAGGTCCATTCCGCCGAACCAACAGCTCCTAACGGAACTTCAAGCTGCCAGGGAGAGCCTTCGGAAGGCTATTCGTGTGAGTAAGAACGAGGCGTTCGACTGGTTCTTGCTGACGATCAGGGAGGACGAAACCGGAAACTTTTTCCAGCAGAACTGCGGCGAATTGTCGACGCCTTGTTCCCGGTTCATCCGCCGGTCGAGTGGCCTCCTGATCTCGGAGTTGGCAACATGGCGCCGCTTCGATCGATCGGCCAGATCGGGCTGGAACAAATAGCAGCCAGCATGCACCCGCGGAAGGCTCTTGGGCTGGATGGAGTGCCCAACGCCGCTCTTACGGTAGCTCTCTCAGGCAGCAACCGGAGCCCTTCCGCCGGGTGTTTCAGGAGTGCCTGGACATGTCCTGCTTTCCACAGCCGTGGAAGAAGCAGCGACTGGTGCTCCTGCCAAAACCAGGCAAATCACCGGGCGAACCGTCGTCTTTTCTTGCCTTCGGTGCCAGCGCTGTGTGCACGCGCAGCGCCCAACGATGCAGCGGAGTCGACAGGGGAGGTTGAGGAAGAGGAGGCCAGTCCTCCAGTGCCACCAATCCCCCCGCGTAGCCGAGGATTGCCTCCCTCCCCGAGAACACTGGAGTCTCCGCCGGCGCAACGACATGCAGCAGAAGTACCGCAGAAGACGTCTGGCCGGCGAACTTGGAGTGGTTCCGCAGGGTCGCCAGCGACGCGGCAGAGTACCACCTTCCGCAGAGGAACTCGAAAGGCGTCGGCTCAACAGGCGGCGTAACAGTCGAGAGAGAAGGCAACGGCGGCTGGAACAAGGCAGCACGGAGGTCGAGGCCCAGCCTCCCCCGTGGAACGAGCTGCCGAGTTCCCAGCTTGCCGAAAGAAGATCTGGCCTTACGGAAGACGAGCGTGCGGCCATAACATCGGCGAACATCTTTGCGCGCTGAGAAACACTGGATTACGATACAGACACCCGCTAGGAAATGGACGAAGATTACGACTCACGGCACGAAACAAAATGTCAAGTGATAAGGGAACTTTCCCCTGATGATTCTGGGGACATAAGAAAATGAACTAAAGTATTATCGTTAAAATAAATAGAAAGGCTCAAATGGGCGGATTTCCCAGCGGGGGGAGTCCGTTAGTGGTAACCCCCCGCTGGCAGGAGTGGGTTCTCTTGGTAGCTTAGAAGTATAACCAATAAAGAGAACTCTATGAAATTAAAAAAAAGCAACGGATGGCGGCATCGCGATGAGCTATGATTGCTCGATACAAAAACGTTATGTTGGAGAGTGTTAGATGAAATAATGCAGCCAGCTGCTCGCGTGCTCTCTCTCTCTCTCTCTCTCTCTCTCTCTCTCTCTCTCTCTCTCTCTCTCTCTCTCTCTCTCTCTCTCTCGTTGCCGGAACGCCTAGGAGATCAGGTCAAGTGAGGCTCGTGAACTAGTGGATAAGCGGCTTCGTGTCGGATTGGGTGCCGGGGTGAATCAAGTTCCTTTAATCGCCTCAGCTGGCTACCACAAGCGACGTGTTGGATTCAAAGATTTAGTATCTTGCTAGCCGAGATCTCCGTTGCATGTACTGTGGGATGGTCGAGATCGCTACACCAGTTTGGACGAGCTGACTTTCGCCAAGTATCCCATCCAGCGATACGTATCCCATCCAGCTGCGTTCATTCGCGTGTGGACTGTAAGGTGCGCGCTTTCGTGCCGGTCGAGATCTCCGTTGCATGTACTGTGGGATGGTCGAGATCGCTACACCAGTTTGGACGAGCTGACCTCTACCACCGAGCTCACGGATCACTCAGCAGTAGCAGTTCATCGCGGTCGTCGATAGGTATCCCATCCAGCTGCGTTCATTCGCGTGTGGACTGTAAGGTGCGCATTTTCGTAACTAAGCAGCACTTCTCCAATTAAGGAGAAATAAAAAATCAATTTGTTTGTTAACATTGCACCAAAAAAATGTGGATCATTCTAAGTATTAATCAACGATAGAAAACATTTGAATCGCAATTTAACGAATACAATACAATCGTTCATGTTTAATTATAAGAAAAAAAGAAAAAAATTATTACACCCACACATTCCACAGAGACGAATGCTAACAGTTCACTTATAGTACGATCGTGTAGCTCAAACAGGATACTCATATTTCACACTCTAGGAAATAGGAAAGCAATCTTACGCCGCAAACGTTACAACCACCATCAGATTGAGAGCCTTAACTGTGCGTTTTCTTCCTCGCATTTTTCGATTTACATTTCGGATAACGTCTTCAACAATTTTGGGTGAGTCAAGTTCCTTTAATCGCCTCAGCTGGCTACCACAAGCGACGTGTTGGATTCAAAGATTTAGTATCTTGCTAGCCGAGATCTCCGTTGCATGTACTGTGGGATGGTCGAGATCGCTACACCAGTTTGGACGAGCTGACTTTCGCCAAGTATCCCATCCAGCGATACGTATCCCATCCAGCTGCGTTCATTCGCGTGTGGACTGTAAGGTGCGCGCTTTCGTGCCGGTCGAGATCTCCGTTGCATGTACTGTGGGATGGTCGAGATCGCTACACCAGTTTGGACGAGCTGACCTGTACCACCGAGCTCACGGATCACTCAGCAGCTGCAGTTCATCGCGGTCGTCGATAGGTATCCCATCCAGCTGCGTTCATTCGCGTGTGGACTGTAAGGTGCGCGTTTTCGTGCTATCGTGAGCGAGGCTCGGGATTTGGATAACGTCACAACTACCTCCACAAACGTGTTGTACGCAACAGCAAAGGAGGCCGTGGACCAGGAACAACGATGGATGCAACAACACGGTCTGGAGTTAGCCCTGGTAAATACTGAAACCGTCCTGATGACGGTGATTTCCTAACGAATCCTTACGAAGTCAACATCAACATTCTGACTTGCATCTCTTCCGATCGATGCAACATGATGTAGGTGAGCATCACTCTCCAATTACGGAGAAATAAAAAGATCAATTTGTTTATTTGCATTATAAGAAAAAATGGGGGTCGTCCTAGGGATTAATCAACGATGGAAAACATTTGAATCGCTTCACCAAACACGAAAATATGTATAAGCCACTTCTTAGTGGATCCAAACCTCCCGGTGGTTGCAGTTGTTCGATGCATTCATTTTCGTATCTTTATATGCATTTAAAAAACTCTATAAAATTAAACTAGGCAACAAGTTAGGTAAAATGTATGACCTAAATGACCTACAGAAGCGAAAGTGTTTGCAAAGGATCCAATCAGCAACTGCCGGGATATGAAACCCCGAAACGTACTAAAAGTAGATTCTGGGGGTAAACATGGTTGATAAGATCAAACTTCAAGGACCGAAGGGCACCACTAGAAGCCGAGCTTGTTGGATATAAATAAATTATTTATATTAATTTTTTTACAGGGATTCATATTGCTCGAAACAGTGATGGTCGCTAATAAAAAGAAAGAAAACAAAAATCTGCGTGACACACACAGCAACGAGTAGTAGTGAAGTTGGTGAGAACGAAAGCAACGAAACGGTACCGACAAACCCTGCGACAATGGCAGTTGTGGAAGATCTTATACAACGACCACGACCTGTTGGTGCACCAACAACGCCCTACAAGTATGCGTGGATAAACGCCAGTGCAGTTCATTCAATAGAGCGCGAGGAAACCGAACCTTGTTCAACGCTGTCTGATTTTAGGACTCATATACCTCAGCTAGGGTGTTTATATTCAAGCTTCCTTAATGGTGATGATATCGACTCCCGCACGTACTTCTTGTCTCTATTAAATCTGCTGTTCGCTCGTTCTCGTACTTTACGGTCCAATTTTGATATCCGTACATCACGCACCCGTATTGTATTGTAACGTACTAGGTCATCCTATGCCACGTATGTGCCTTGAGTTCAATGAAGTGTTAGAGTTGTTCTTATTCTGTGAATCTACAACTGTGTTTAAAGAGAGATAGATTGCGCTTGCGTTAGGTGTAATGTGTGTAATGTTATTTCTATAAGAACTATAAGTTGTTCGATAAGACTTGATCTTCTTCGGAGTTTATAATATATATAAGTATCTGGTGCCCGGACGCCGAGATATAAGCAAATATAAGCAAAAATAAACTGGAGAGACCGAAACAATTTGCTTAGTAATAGCCATCGCTTGTCACTATTAGGATTGGAAACGCTAGCAAGGAAGGGAAAACACGCACAAGCTATATTGATAGCAGGGTTATTATGTGGGGCAATAGATGTCGACATCATCGCTGGTTCAGTGGACAAGCACATACCACAAACCATACCGCTTTTCGGTACAGATTGGGTATAGATTGGACTCTTCGTCTATCACGCGGACGGCTCTTCACGTGGAACTCTACGAACATTTTGGCACTTTCGGCCGCAAACTTTGCCGACCGCTGTTCTACACCATCAGATGACATTTAATGCTCACAACAAATAAATGTAAGTAAAAGCTACCAACATGCTAGGTTATCTTCGTCGGCATTTGATAGAGTTCATCGAACCTATCGGTTTGATCACAGTGTTCGAACGGCAAGTCGAACGGCAGATGACGACGGAGGAAAATTGAACAAAGTTGTGACCATAAAGATTAGATTTCTAACATTTTGAGGCGTGTTGGGTAGTTAAAAAGCTTCAAAGAGTCGATGCAACGTTCATCTCTTCTAGTTAGTTGACATGATTCCAATATTTTGTTGTTCCATTTGAAGCCCCGCTGGTCCATTCGACTGCCGTTCGAACACCGTTATCAGGCAGTATATTCATTAACGCGTTATATGTATGTCAAGTTGGTTCCATACCAAAGTTTAATAGTGTTCTGTAGTGATCGTACTCGGACATTTGGAAAAATAAATTAGAGTCTGTGCAACTGCACCTGACATGGGTGGTTTTGCGCATCTTTTCTCGTGATGTTACTGGCAGACTTGACTATCATAATCACGTTTTTTGTTACAAGGGTTACCATCACTTCATAGGCACGAAGTAACGCAATGTGTGTTCATAGGCAAGCTTCTGATGGGATAGATCCAAGGTGTATGGATATTAGGAGGTGAAGTGCTTCAGAGCAAATTGACATTTCACGACTTCACATAACAATACTGGGGGCTCCGGTATTAAAATCGGGGAAGGCTGGAGGGGTGTATAGCAAATTGTATGCGATTTGACATAACAATACTCAATAGACAACTATATAGACAGCCGTTTTTCGCGATTTGCGGAAAATCCATAAGAGATACATAAAAACAGTGAATGTATGAGTTGTGCAGAATACTATTTCACATCTTCGTATATTTTTTTCAAGTTTTTTTTTTAACAAATTTGTACAAGACTTATGACGAAAAACAAATTTATGGTCGTACCATAACTATAAAGACACTTCGAAAAACAGGTTTTATGTGCTAACTAACGCATTTAGAAATCGTTAAAAAATATAAATAACATATTCTGCAAAGGTTTTAAAGAAATACATTTTTGAACGATTTTTAAAAAGTGTTTCTATAACTTATTTTAAGGTTTTATAAGTTTTATAAGAGTAACTATCAAAATATATTCTTTTCGAATATCAAAAAAAAAATCACAAAAAAATTTGTTTTCGCCTGTAATGATTGTTTTGAAAATGGAAATCAAAGTATGTAAAAAGTTTTTTGAAAACTATTTTGAAATTGCCATGAGTACCTTATCAATTTTGTGAACAACGGTTCAAAACTAATCCGATCAAACAAAAGCGACACAAAAAGCTCAACAACGATTTTTTAGCAGAATCAAAATATTTGCTGCTGTTACATACATAGTGATTTCAAAATAGTTTTCAAAAAACTTTTTACATTCTTTGAATGGCATTTTCAAAACAATTATTACAGGGGAAAACAATTTTTTTTTTGTGATTTTTTTTGATATTCGAAAAAAATATATTTCGATAATTACTCTTATAAAACTTATAAAACCTTAAAATAAGTTATAAAAACACTTTTTAAAAATCGTTCAAAAATGATTTCTTTAAAACCTTTGTAGAATATGTTATTTATATTTTTTAACGATTTTTAAATGCGTTAGTTAGCACATAAAACCTGTTTTTCGAAGTGTCTTCATAGTTATGGTACGACCATAAATTTGTTTTTCGTCATAAGTCTTGTAAAAATTTGTTAAAAAAAAACTTGAAAAAAATATACGAAGATGTGAAATAGCATTCTGCACAACTCATACATTCACTGTTTTTATGTATCTCTTATGGATTTTCCGCAAATCGCGAAAAATTACTGTCTATATAGTTGTGGTAGGCGCTGTATCTCCATGGATTCATGAATGGATTGCAAAATAGTTAATTTGCGCGATCTCACCAAACAACATCCCCAACATCTGAAAGAACATCTTAAACCCGTCGGGGCTTTAAGCCGCGCATGGACCGTCTCCCCCGTAGAAAAACAAACTATTCGGCTGCGTGGACTTGCCAAGAAGTCCCGAAAGCCTGTATAGGCTGGCATGACTTTGTTGGTTGTTGCTTCAAAGAGAAGGTTAATAATAAGCTCAAGCTCTATGAATTTTTGGAGATGTATGAATCTCATGGGATTCTTGAGAGATATGAATCTTTTGATATTCATGAATCTTTCAAAATTTACGAGTCTTGAAATTCATCAATCTTTGATGATTCAAGAATATTCCGAGATTCATGAATCTTTGCAACCGGGATTCAGATTCACTGAATAACATTTGAAAGATTCATTCAGATTCATCGATCTGAATCAGATTTATCCAACACTACACAAATTAATTTAAAACAATATTTGTTGTATACGATAATATAGGTTGCCGACCCCTGGGGACGAAGTGGTGAGTGCCACTCGGGGCTCGATCGTAGGTACGTGGGTGCAAGGAGATGAGAGTTCGAGGCTCTCTCCTACGAACCTTGATGGAGTACGGACGTTGCTGGTAGTGTGAACAAATAATGTAATTGTACGAATAAAGGAAATAAAGAGTAAAAGTGTAAGCGATACAACAACTGGCGACGAGGATGGGATTATAAGAAACCACCCGTGCAATAGGCAGTGATCGTGCTATGAATAGCAACGGAGAAGCTAACCAGCAGACGAGCAACGGTGATGAGGAGCGGCCATCGCACAGCGGCCATCGCGGTGACACGGGAAGCGTCGATCCAACGGAATCTGGACCCAGCTGGATTCACGAGCTGTTTCGCCAACAGCACATGATGATGCTGGAGCAGCAACAGACGTTCATGAAGCAGCAGGAAAAGCTGATAGGCGAGATTTGGCAGACAGCGCAACTTAAGCAGCCCGTGAATGGGTCAGAGCAGCTTAGCGATGTGCTGGCGGGCCAGGTGAAAGATTTTCACTTCGATCCGGAGAGTACGACGTTCGCCGGATGGTTCTCGCGTTATGAGGATCTGTTCGAGAAGGATGCAAGTAAGCTAGAGGATGACGCGAAGGTGCGGCTGCTGCTGAGGAAGCTGGGGCAAGCAGAACATGAGCGGTACACGAGCTGTGTACTGCCGCGTAAGCCGAAAGATTTCAATTTTACGGAAACTGTAAGTACGTTAAAATCACTGTTTGGCTCTCGTGAGTCAGAGGTCAGCAAGCGATTTAAGTGTTTGCAGTTACAAAAAAGTGGACTGGAGGATTACGTGACGTTCGGTTGCCGTGTTAATAAGAGTGTAGTGGAAGCAGAGCTCGCAGGGCTTACAGAGGAACAGTTGAAGTGTTTTCTGTTTGTGTGTGGGTTAAAGGACGACAGAAACGCTGATATCAGGTTGCGGTTGCTGAGTAGGATAGAGGATAGTGAAGTAACCACTCTAACGCAGTTAGTAGAGATGTGCCAAAAGATGGTAACACTGAAAAAAGACACTGAGATGATTGAGAGTGAGAGCAAGGAGGTAAACGTCGTGAATGACGAGAAGTTTGAGAGACCCGGTCCAAAGCGAGGGAGGGAGAGCCATGAGGAAAGACAGGAAGGATATTCTAATAGATCAGCACCGAAGTGTTGGCTTTGTGGTGAGGAGCATTATGCCCGAAAGTGCCATTATAAAAGTTACCGATGTAACGAATGTAGCAGATATGGTCACAAGGAAGGGTTCTGCAACTCTGCAGAGCGCTATAAGAAATCCAGGATGCGGTATGAAGAGGATAATTATAATGATTATAATTGAAACAGTGTATATGGTAAACGGTAAAGGCAAAGGTCACGTGAATGTGATATTAAATGGTGAGCCTGTGAGGAAGATGGGGGATACTGCTGCTGATATTCGATAATATCATCAATGAAGGAAAATATTTACCATACGGAAAAAAACAGAAGAAGAAGTAGAGAAGGCTTCGGTTAGCCAATTGTACAATTTTTACAGCAAAAAAAAAGTGATGTAATTAGATAAATTTGATGAAATAGTTCATGGTGTGGGTCACCCAGAAGATATTAATTGTTATATCGTGAATGTGTGTGTATAAATCAACACAATGAATAGGGAACAAAACGCGAGTCGTTTAATGTAAGGTGGAATGAGCCAAGCCGCCGGTATTAGTGGGGAAGATGTTGTATACGATAATATAGGTTGCCGACCCCTGGGGACGAAGTGGTGAGTGCCACTCGGGGCTCGATCGTAGGTACGTGGGTGCAAGGAGATGAGAGTTCGAGGCTCTCTCCTACGAACCTTGATGGAGTACGGACGTTGGTGGTAGTGTGAACAAATAATGTAATTGTACGAATAAAGGAAATAAAGAGTAAAAGTGTAAGCGATACAACAATATTGTTCAAATTAGAAATAAGGAAACCTCTCTTCCTTGGCTGCATTCACCGTAAGGTCTTTTCTCCTCGCTCTGCAGAACTAACGATTCACAACAATGTACTTATTGATGATTTAATTATTTGATCTTCACAATCTCGATACAGTTCGGTTGTTTTTTTTTGTTTTTCTTTTGTTTTGTTGTTTTTTTGTTTTTTGTTTTGTTTTGTTTTTTTTGTTTTGTTTTTTTGTTTTTTTTTTTTTGTTTTTTTTTTGTTTTTTTTGTTTTTTTTTTGGTTTTTTTTTGTTTTTTTTTTTTGTTTTTTTTTTGTTTTTTTTTGTTTTTTTTTGTGGCGTGCTGACAAGCATGAGCAAGAACAGAAAAATTATTGCACTGCCAAACCAATATGAGACAGTTGATGGAAAACATTTCCCAAGCGGCTAAACATAAATGCTATGTATACATCGGAAAGTGACTCGGGAAAGCTTTTGACCACAAATGACTACCGCGCTTTGAAATGGATGTTTTGACTAGTTTTTCCTTTTGTATTTAATAATTGATGTTACATCCTCGGTTTTATATTTGAACGATCGCCGCTCTTCGCACAGCTGTCATATATCTCTATTGTCTTGATATTTGCAGGATTGTCTATATATGTTACACGTCTTGTTGTAATATATTATGCCCCCCCCCCCCCCCCTTCACTAGATCAGCGTCTTTATGCACACACCTAAAATAAAACAGAACAACGGCATGGATCGTCTTTGCAATGGGATCATAATTTTAAGCGCAGTAGCGATCAGCCGACGTTATCACAACCATTGCACACAGTATCATTTGGTCGCACAACGTACATTGTAGGGGTTTGGGCGGTTTTAGAAGGGCATGTTAGTATGGGAGCTTTCGTGCTCCACACAGCTGGACGCTCAGTCCTTTGCTACAGGGCAGGGGCAGAAAAAACGGTCCCCGTCCGGCCTTAAGGTAGGCAGCGCGATTACCAATCAACCACCACCAGGATGATCGTGCCCCGTAAATGTTCGCACCTTCTTTTAATGCAACCGTTTCCCTGGTACGTGCCGCCTTTTGCTAGATATTTCATGTACGTTTGTATCCGCAGCCTTCACAGCCGCAACGCGTTGTGTATCCTGGTCATTTATGTCAACTATTTACGTTGGCTTAAATACAACACCAAAACAGAGACGCACCATGCAGCTGCCCTATCATAGATTACGTGTGAGTCCCCCCAAGTAGCGTTGCATTGCGTTCGGTGCGAAGTTTTATAAGCAACAATTGTAACATAGCCACAAACAATCCTGAAAGAAACTGTATTTTTGCACAGCTTTGTTCTTATTTTGATATTTTTTTTTCTTTTTTTTACGAGAAAGGATGTATATGTTTGTATTATGATTATCTAGAGTTCAGATCTTCTCGTTTCCATAATAGTTTCACAGAGCTCGGTCGCTGCTAAACATTAATTCAAAGAATAACTTAAAAAAAACTAGTCAAAATTCTATTTACGCACAGCTTTGCCAGCAGCTCCTTTTAGGAGGATTGTTCTTAGGATGTTCATGCTTATGTTTGTCCGCAGGGAAATGTAGTCTACAAGATATAACTTTTTTTTTTTTTTTGAGGAATGTCTCGAATCAAGGCAGTCTTGAGAGACTCAATTGATATTAAGCTGAATAAATTATTAATTAATCTTACTAACTGCAATAAATCGAACAGTTATCGAGCAAGGAGAAAGAAATCGGTGATGCAGTTTGGGAAGTGGTGCTCGAAAAATTACGATTGCATGGACTGGGTCCTCAGGAGAGCGCGTGCCGCTTCCTGATGAAATACTAAAGGGAACCGCTCTAAAATTGTCATCCTGTAGCGGGTTTATGTATGTTCAAAGTGCGTTTCATGCACACAAACCCTGTACAGTTTGGGGTTTTTGAATGATGAATGTATCTATGTACGATTGCTGTGATGGGTTTTCCAGCATTCAAAATGGCATCAAAATGGAACCAGTATATTTGATTAGATAGATAAGATGTAGATGTTGACAATATTGAGGATTATTTTGAAATGTAAAGAAAGCCAGTAACATAACGTGAAATACCCGCGACTATTCACCTTATTTTGAACATTAATCGGCGACTTTAACCGTATTTTTGGGTCAGATGATTCGATGCCTTAACCGAGAGAAACGTGTGCGAGCGAACAACAAACTTAAATCACAACAGTGAAGCAACTATTGAAATAATTGGAAAAGTATATCATTTTGAGCTAAGTGTTGTCATTTGACGCATGATGCATGACGCATGAGCATGATGTCATTTGACGATGACGGTAGATGGAGCCGAGAGTTCCCAACGCACAATCTCCAAGAGCCGGAAACTCTTTGTTCTGCAAAGGGTTTAATTGGACAACATATTACCCAAAGAAATAACGCATGCGAGATGCTTAGAATTTGCTCTCGCCACCTTGTGCTATATAGAGTTACGAAGCAGTTTCAGGAGGAGGAATGGTTATAGAATATTGCTTAACGTCCATTTCAATAGTAGCCGAAACTGTTGTTGTGCATACGTGTAATCGTTCAAAATCTGAGGCATGCCTTTTCATACGGAAAACATGTATCCGGAAACTACCTCAAAGAGAATTAGATAGTAGACCAAAACACATACCCAGGAAAACGAACATCCAATACTTAAAAGTACACTTGAAACACACACATTGAAAAAAAAGATTTAGAAAATTATTAAAAGAAAATTAGAATTAATTACAAACAAACTTAAAATAATAATTGCCGACCTAGCAAATTAGGCGTTAAAGTACTGTATGAGGTTAGCATAGTTAGGTTGATGTTTAGATAATTTAGTAGAACAAATTGTTATTTCTTTTTTAATTTTCCAACACTTGAATAGTTTACGAAGGACAAATCGAAATAAATAAATCCAATAAAAATATAATAAAATCGGCGAGATCGTGGACTCCGTTCGCCGAAATCCGTTCGGCGATCACTTCAGAATGAGCGTACAGCACAAGCATCGGCGCCGCAAAACCTCGCGGAACTTGTCCCATGCAAACAGGAACGAACGGGTTTCTCATTGAAATGTGGATGACGTCACCCAAATTCAGACTTCAAGCGGCTGTGAAATGACTTAAAACAATGGAGATTGATTGTCGCTGCGAATGAATTTCGGCGAACGTAATATATGATCTTGCCGAATATAATAATATAATATAAACCAATATATTGTAATATAATATACTATAATATAATCGAATATTACGTAACATAATGCAAAATAATGTAATATAACAAGATGCACTGTAAAATTATGTCGATCACGGCTGCTACTGATTTTGTGTTAAAACTGAGAACTTTTTTCACCACGAAAACCACGTTTCTTTTACAACGATCAACACGAGTATTGTACACGTTTTCGGTTTCTAAGCTTACCACCTCTTTAACATGGCCGCAAAAGTAGCGCAATTTAGTAGGAGCGATTGACAAACTAAGGCCCGTACGACGAAATATTATAAAATGGGTTATTTTTAACCTCCTTAACAACAAGGGACGTGATGAAACAATCCTCGCTACATGATTACAACCTTTGTAGAATAAAACCTTTGTAGAATATGTTATTTATATTTTTTAACGATTTTTAAATGCGTTAGTTAGCACATAAAACCTGTTTTTCGAAGTGTCTTCATAGTTATGGTACGACCATAAATTTGTTTTTCGTCATAAGTCTTGTACAAATTTGTTAAAAAAAAAACTTGAAAAAAATATACGAAGATGTGAAATAGCATTCTGCACAACTCATACATTCACTGTTTTTATGTATCTCTTATGGATTTTCCGCAAATCGCGAAAAATTACTGTCTATATAGTTGTGGTAGGCGCTGTATCTCCATGGATTCATGAATGGATTGCAAAATAGTTAATTTGCGCGATCTCACCAAACAACATCCCCAACATCTGAAAGAACATCTTAAACCCGTCGGGGCTTTAAGCCGCGCATGGACCGTCTCCCCCGTAGAAAAACAAACTATTCGGCTGCGTGGACTTGCCAAGAAGTCCCGAAAGCCTGTATAGGCTGGCATGACTTTGTTGGTTGTTGCTTCAAAGAGAAGGTTAATAATAAGCTCAAGCTCTATGAATTTTTGGAGATGTATGAATCTCATGGGATTCTTGAGAGATATGAATCTTTTGATATTCATGAATCTTTCAAAATTTACGAGTCTTGAAATTCATCAATCTTTGATGATTCAAGAATATTCGAAGATTCATGAATCTTTGCAACCGTGATTCAGATTCACTGAATAACATTTGAAAGATTCATTCAGATTCATCGATCTGAATCAGATTTATCCAACACTACACAAATTAATTTAAAACAATATTGTTCAAATTAGAAATAAGGAAACCTCTCTTCCTTGGCTGCATTCACCGGAAGGTCTTTTCTCCTCGCTCTGCAGAACTAACGATTCACAACAATGTACTTATTGATGATTTAATTATTTGATCTTCACAATCTCGATACAGTTCGGTTGTTTTTTTTTTGTTTTTTTGTTTTGTTTTTTTTGTTTTGTTTCTTTTGTTTGTTTTGTTTTTTTTTTGTTTTTTTTTTGTTTTTTTTTTGTTTTTTTTTTGTTTTTTTTTTTGTTTTTTTTTTGTTTTTTTTTTGTTTTTTTTTTGTTTTTTTGTTTTTTTTTTTGTTTTTTTTGTTTTTTTTGTTTTTTTTTGTTTTTTTTGTTTTTTTTGTTTTTTTTTGTTTTTTTTTGTTTTTTTTTGTGGCGTGCTGACAAGCATGAGCAAGAACAGAAAAATTATTGCACTGCCAAACCAATATGAGACATTTGATGGAAAACATTTCCCAAGCGGCTAAACATAAATGCTATGTATACATCGGAAAATGACTCGGGAAAACTTTTGACCACAAATGACTACCGCGCTTTGAAATGGATGTTTTGACTAGTTTTTCCTTTTGTATTTAATAATTGATGTTACATCCTCGGTTTTATATTTGAACGATCGCCGCTCTTCGCACAGCTGTCATATATCTCTTATTGTCTTGATATTTGCAGGATTGTCTATATATGTTACACGTCTTGTTGTAATATATTATGCCCCCCCCCCCCCCCCCCTTCACTAGAGCAGCGTCTTTATGCACACACCTAAAATAAAACAGAACAACGGCATGGATCGTCTTTGCAATGGGATCATAATTTTAAGCGCAGTAGCGATCAGCCGACGTTATCACAACCATTGCACACAGTATCATACATATTTGGTCGCACAACGTACATTGTAGGGGTTTGGGCGGTTTTAGAAGGGCATGCTAGTATGGGAGCTTTCGTGCTCCACACAGCTGGACGCTCAGTCCTTTGCTACAGGGCAGGGGCAGAAAAAACGGTCCCCGTCCGGCCTTAAGGTAGGCAGCGCAATTACCATTCAACCACCACCAGGATGATCGTGCCCCGTAAATGTTCGCACCTTCTTTTAATGCAACCGTTTCCCTGGTACGTGCCGCCTTTTGCTAGATATTTCATGTACGTTTGTATCCGCAGCCTTCACAGCCGCAACGCGTTGTGTATCCTGGTCATTTATGTCAACTATTTACGTTGTCTTAAATACAACACCAAAACAGAGACGCACCATGCAGCTGCCCTATCATAGATTACGTGTGAGTCCCCCCAAGTAGCGTTGCATTGCGTTCGGTGCGAAGTTTTATAAGCAACAATTGTAACATAGCCACAAACAATCCTGAAAGAAACTGTATTTTTGCACAGCTTTGTTCTTATTTTGATATTTTTTTTCTTTTTTTTTACGAGAAAGGATGTATCCTGATATGTTTGTATTATGATTATCTAGAGTTCAGATCTTCTCGTTTCCATAATAGTTTCACACAGCTCGGTCGCTGCTAAACATTAATTCAAAAAATAACTTAAAAAAAAAAACTAGTCAAAATTCTATTTACACACAGCTTTGACAGCAGCTCCTTTTAGGAGGATTGTTCTTAGGATGTTCATGCTTATGTTTGTCCGCAGGGAAATGTAGTCTACAAGATATAACTTTTTTTTTTTTTTTTGAGGAATGTCTCGAATCAAGGCAGTCTTGAGAGACTCAATTGATATTAAGCTGAATAAATTAGTAATTAATCTTACTAACTGCCATCAATCGAACAGTTATCGAGCAAGGAGAAAGAAATCGGTGATGCAGTTTGGGAAGTGGTGCTCGAAAAATAACGATTGCATGGACTGGGTCCTCAGAAGAGCGCGTGCCGCTTCCTGATGAAATACTAAATGGAACCGCTCGAAAATTGTCATCCTGTAGCGGGTTTATGTATGTTCAAAGTGCGTTTCATGTGCGTTCAAAGTGCACACAAACCCTGTACAGTTTGGGGTTTTTGAATGATGAATGTACGATTGCTGTGATGGGTTTTCCAGCATTCAAAATGGCATCAAAATGGAACCAGTATATTTGATTAGATAGATAAGATGTAGATGTTGACAATATTGAGGATTATTTTTAAATGTAGAGAAAGCCAGTAACATAACGTGAAATACCCGCGACTATTCACCTTATTTTGAACATTAATCGGCGACTTTAACCGTATTTTTGGGTCAGATGATTCGATGCCTTAACCGAGAGAAACGTGTGCGAGCGAACAACAAACTTAAATCACAACAGTGAAGCAACTATTGAAATAATTGGAAAAGTATATCATTTTGAGCTAAGTGTTATGAGCATGATGTCATTTGACGATGACGGTAGATGGAGCCGAGAGTTCCCAACGCACAATCTCCAACAGCCGGAAACTCTTTGTTCTGCAAAGGGTTTAATTGGACAACATATTACCCAAAGAAATAACGCATGCGAGATGCTTAGAATTTGCTCTCGCCACCTTGTGCTATATAGAGTTACGAAGCAGTTTCAGGAGGAGGAATGGTTATAGAATATTGCTTAACGTCCATTTCAATAGTAGCCGAAACTGTTGTTGTGCATACGTGTAATCGTTCAAAATCTGAGGCATGCCTTTTCATACGGAAAACATGTATCCGGAAACTACCTCAAAGAGAATTAGATAGTAGACCAAAACACATACCCAGGAAAACGAACATCCAATACTTAAAAGTACACTTGAAACACACACATTGAAAAAAAGATTTAGAAAATTATTAAAAGAAAATTAGAATTAATTACAAACAAACATAAAATAATAATTGTCGACCTAGCAAATTAGGCGTTTAAGTACTGTATGAGGTTAGCATAGTTAGGTTGATGTTTAGATAATTTAGTAGAACAAATTGTTATTTTTTTTCATTTTCCAACACTTGAATAGTTAACGAAGGACAAATCGAAATAAATAAATCCAATAAAAATATAATAAAATCGGCGAGATCGTGGACTCCGTTCGCCGAAATCCGTTCGGCGATCACTTCAGAATGAGCGTACAGCACAAGCATCGGCGCCGCAAAACCTCGCGGAACTTGTGCAAACAGGAACGAACGGGTTTCTCATTGAAATGTGGATGACGTCACCCAAATTCAGACTTCAAGCGGCTGTGAAATGACTTAAAACAATGGAGATTGATTGTCGCTGCGAATGAATTTCGGCGAACGTAATATATGATCTTGCCGAATATAATAATATAATATAAACCAATATATTGTAATATAATATACTGTAATATAATCGAATATTACGTAACATAATGCAAAATAATGTAATATAACAAGATGCACTGTAAAATTATGTCGATCACGGTTACTACTGATTTTGTGTTAAAACTGAGAACTTTTTTCACCACGAAAACCACGTTTCTTTTACAACGATCAACACGAGTATTGTACACGTTTTCGGTTTCTAAACTTGCCACCTCTTTAACATGGCCGCAAAAGTAGCGCAATTTAGTAGGAGCGATTGAAAAACTAAGGCCCGTACGACGAAATATTATAAAATGGGTGATTTTTAACCTCCTTAACAACGGACGTGATGAAACAATCCTCGCTACATGATTACAACCTTTGTAGAGTAAAACCTTTGTAGAATATGTTATTTATATTTTTTAACGATTTTTAAATGCGTTAGTTAGCACATAAAACCTGTTTTTCGAAGTGTCTTTATAGTTATGGTACGACCATACATTTGTTATCGTCATAAGTCTTGTAAAAAATTGTTAAAAAAAATCTTGAAAAAAATATACGAAGACGTGAAATAGCATTCTGCACAACTCATACATTCCCTGTTTTTATGTATCTCTTATGGATTTTCCGCAAATCGCGAAAAACGACTGTCTATATAGTTGTGGTAGGCGCTGTATCTCCATGGATTCATGAATGGATTGCAAAATAGTTAATTTGCGCGATCTCACCAAACAACATCCCCAACATCTGAAATAACATCTTAAACCCGTCGGGGCTTTAAGCCGCGCATGGACCGTCTCCCCCGTAGAAAAACAAACTATTCGGCTGCGTGGACTTGCCAAGAAGTCCCGAAAGCCTGTATAGGCTGGCATGACTTTGTTGGTTGTTGCTTCAAAGAGAAGGTTAATAATAAGCTCAAGCTCTATGAATTTTTGGAGATGTATGAATCTCATGGGATTCTTGAGAGATATGAATCTTTTGATATTCATGAATCTTTCAAAATTTACGAGTCTTGAAATTCATCAATCTTTGATGATTCAAGAATATTCCGAGATTCATGAATCTTTGCAACCGTGATTCAGATTCACTGAATAACATTTGAAAGATTCATTCAGATTCATCGATCTGAATCAGATTTATCCAACACTACACAAATTAATTTAAAACAATATTTGTTGTATACGATAATATAGGTTGCCGACCCCTGGGGACGAAGTGGTGAGTGCCACTCGGGGCTCGATCGTAGGTACGTGGGTGCAAGGAGATGAGAGTTCGAGGCTCTCTCCTACGAACCTTGATGGAGTACGGACGTTGCTGGTAGTGTGAACAAATAATGTAATTGTACGAATAAAGGAAATAAAGAGTAAAAGTGTAAGCGATACAACAACTGGCGACGAGGATGGGATTATAAGAAACCACCCGTGCAATAGGCAGTGATCGTGCTATGAATAGCAACGGAGAAGCTAACCAGCAGACGAGCAACGGTGATGAGGAGCGGCCATCGCACAGCGGCCATCGCGGTGACACGGGAAGCGTCGATCCAACGGAATCTGGACCCAGCTGGATTCGCGAGCTGTTTCGCCAACAGCACATGATGATGCTGGAGCAGCGACAGACGTTCATGAAGCAGCAGGAAAAGCTGATAGGCGAGATTTGGCAGACAGCGCAACTTAAGCAGCCCGTGAATGGGTCAGAGCAGCTTAGCGATGTGCTGGCGGGCCAGGTGAAAGATTTTCACTTCGATCCGGAGAGTACGACGTTCGCCGGATGGTTCTAGCGTTATGAGGATCTGTTCGAGAAGGATGCAAGTAAGCTAGAGGATGACGCAAAGGTGCGGCTGCTGCTGAGGAAGCTGGGGCAAACAGAACATGAGCGGTACACGAGCTGTGTACTGCCGCGTAAGCCGAAAGATTTCAATTTTACGGAAACTGTAAGTACGTTAAAATCACTGTTTGGCTCTCGTGAGTCAGAGGTCAGCAAGCGATTTAAGTGTTTGCAGTTACAAAAAAGTGGACTGGAGGATTACGTGACGTTCGGTTGCCGTGTTAATAAGAGTGTAGTGGAAGCAGAGCTCGCAGGGCTTACAGAGGAACAGTTGAAGTGTTTTCTGTTTGTGTGTGGGTTAAAGGACGACAGAAACGCTGATATCAGGTTGCGGTTGCTGAGTAGGATAGAGGATAGTGAAGTAACCACTCTAACGCAGTTAGTAGAGATGTGCCAAAAGATGGTAACACTGAAAAAAGACACTGAGATGATTGAGAATGAGAGCAAGGAGGTAAACGTCGTGAATGACGAGAAGTTTGAGAGACCCGGTCCAAAGCGAGGGAGGGAGAGCCATGAGGAAAGACAGGAAGGATATTCTAATAGATCAGCACCGAAGTGTTGGCTTTGTGGTGAGGAGCATTATGCCCGAAAGTGCCATTATAAAAGTTACCGATGTAACGAATGTAGCAGATATGGTCACAAGGAAGGGTTCTGCAACTCTGCAGAGCGCTATAAGAAATCCAGGATGCGGTATGAAGAGGATAATTATAATGATTATAATTGAAACAGTGTATATGGTAAACGGTAAAGGCAAAGGTCACGTGAATGTGATATTAAATGGCGAGCCTGTGAGGAAGATGGTGGATACTGCTGCTGATATTCGATAATATCATCAATGAAGGAAAATATTTACCATACGGAAAAAAACAGAAGAAGAAGTAGAGAAGGCTTCGGTTAGCCAATTGTACAATTTTTACAGCAAAAAAAAGTGATGTAATTAGATAAATTTGATGAAATAGTTCATGGTGTGGGTCACCCAGGAGATATTAATTGTTATATCGTGAATGTGTGTGTATAAATCAAATACGAATAAAGGAAATAAAGAGTAAAAGTGTAAGCGATACAACAATATTGTTCAAATTAGAAATAAGGAAACCTCTCTTCCTTGGCTGCATTCACCGTAAGGTCTTTTCTCCTCGCTCTGCAGAACTAACGATTCACAACAATTTACTTATTGATGATTTAATTATTTGATCTTCACAATCTCGATACAGTTCGGTTGTTTTTTTTTTGTTGTTTTTTTTGTTGTTTTTTTTTGTTTTTTTTTTTTGTTTTGTTTTTTTTTTGTTTTTTTTTGTTTTTTTTTGGTTTTTTTTTGGTTTTTTTTTTGTTTTTTTTTTGTTTTTTTTTTTGTTTTTTTTTTGTTTTTTTTTTGTTTTTTTTTTGTTTTTTTTTTGTTTTTTTTTTTGTTTTTTTTTGTGGCGTGCTGACAAGCATGAGCAAGAACAGAAAAATTATTGCACTGCCAAACCAATATGAGACAGTTGATGGAAAACATTTCCCAAGCGGCTAAACATAAATGCTATGTATACATCGGAAAGTGACTAGGGCAAGCTTTTGACCACAAATGACTACCGCGCTTTGAAATGGATGTTTTGACTAGTTTTTCCTTTTGTATTTAATAATTGATGTTACATCCTCGGTTTTATATTTGAACGATCGCCGCTCTTCGCACAGCTGTCATAAATCTCTTATTGTCTTGATATTTGCAGGATTGTCTATATATGTTACACGTCTTGTTGTAATATATGATGCCCCCCCCCCCCCCTTCACTAGAGCAGCGTCTTTATGCACACACCTAAAATACAACAGAACAACGGCATGGATCGTCTTTGCAATGGGATCATAATTTTAAGCGCAGTAGCGATCAGCCGACGTTATCACAACCATTGCACACAGTATTATTTGGTCGCACAACGTACATTGTTGGGGTTTGGGCGGTTTTAGAAGGGCATGCTAGTATGGGAGCTTTCGTGCTCCACACAGCTGGACGCTCAGTCCTTTGCTACAGGGCAGGGGCAGAAAAAACGGTCCCCGTCCGGCCTTAAGGTAGGCGGCGCAATTACCATTCAACCACCACCAGGATGATCGTGCCCCGTAAATGTTCGCACCTTCTTTTAATGCAACCGTTTCCCTGGTACGTGCCGCCTTTTGCTAGATATTTCATGTACGTTCGTATCCGCAGCCTTCACAGCCGCAACGCGTTGTGTATCCTGGTCATTTATGTCAACTATTTACGTTGTCTTAAATACAACACCAAAACAGAGACGCACCATGCAGCTGCCCTATCATAGATTACGTGTGAGTCCCCCCAAGTAGCGTTGCATTGCGTTCGGTGCGAAGTTTTATAAGCAACAATTGTAACATAGCCACAAACAATCCTGAAATAAACTGTATTTTTGCACAGCTTTGTTCTTATTTTGATTTTTTTTTCTTTTTTTTTGTACGAGAAAGGATGTATCCTGATATGTTTGTATTATGATTATCTAGAGTTCAGATCTTCTCGTTTCCATAATAGTTTCACACAGCTCAGTCGCTGCTAAACATTAATTCAAAGAATAACTTAAAAAAAAACTAGTCAAAATTCTATTTACACACAGCTTTGACAGCAGCTCCTTTTAGGAGGATTGTTCTTAGGATGTTCATGCTTATGTTTGTCCGCAGGGAAATGTAGTCCACAAGATATAACTTTTTTTTATTTTTTTTTATTTTTTTTTTATTTTTTATTTTTTATTTTTTGAGGAATATCTCGAATCAAGGCAGTCTTGAGAGACTCAATTGATATTAAGCTGAATAAATTAGTAATTAATCTTACTAACTGCCATAAATCGAACAGTTATCGAGCAAGGAGCAAGAAATCGGTGATGCAGTTTGGGAAGTGGTGCTCGAAAAATAACGATTGCATGGACTGGGTCCTCAGGAGAGCGCGTGCCGCTTCCTGATGAAACACTAAATGGAACCGCTCTAAAATTGTCATCCTGTAGCGGGTTTATGTATGTTCAAAGTGCGTTTCATGCACACAAACCCTGTACAGTTTGGGGTTTTTGAATGATGAATGTATCTATGTACGATTGCTGTGATGGGTTTTCCAGCATTCAAAATGGCATCAAAATGGAACTAGTATATTTGATTAGATAGATAAGATGTAGATGTTGACAATATTGAGGATTATTTTTAAATGTAGAGAAAGCCAGTAACATAACGTGAAATACCCGCGACTATTCACCTTATTTTGAACATTAATCGGCGACTTTAACCGTATTTTTGGGTCAGATGATTCGATGCCTTAACCGAGAGAAACGTGTGCGAGCGAACAACAAACTTAAATCACAACAGTGAAGCAACTATTGAAATAATTGGAAAAGTATATCATTTTGAGCTAAGTGTTATGAGCATGATGTCATTTGACGATGACGGTAGATGGAGCCGAGAGTTCCCAACGCACAATCTCCAAGAGCCGGAAACTCTTTGTTCTGCAAAGGGTTTAATTGGACAACATATTACCCAAAGAAATAACGCATGCGAGATGCTTAGAATTTGCTCTCGCCACCTTGTGCTATATAGAGTTACGAAGCAGTTTCAGGAGGAGGAATGGTTATAGAATATTGCTTAACGTCCATTTCTTTAGTAGCCGAAACTGTTGTTGTGCATACGTGTAATCGTTCAAAATCTGAGGCATGCCTTTTCATATCCGGAAACATGTAAAGGCAGAAAACATGTATCCGGAAACTACCTCAAAGAGAATTAGATAGTAGACCAAAACACATACCCAGGAAAACGAACATCCAATACTTAAAAGTACACTTGAAACACACACATTGAAAAAAAGATTTAGAAAATTATTAAAAGAAAATTAGAATTAATTACAAACAAACTTAAAATAATAATTGTCGACCTAGCAAATTAGGCGTTTAAGTACTGTATGAGGTTAGCATAGTTAGGTTGATGTTTAGATAATTTAGTAGAACAAATTGTTATTTTTTTCATTTTCCAACACTTAAATAGTTTACGAAGAACAAATAAATAAATCCAATAAAAATATAATAAAATCGGCGAGATCGTGGACTCCGTTCGCCGAAATCCGTTCGGCGATCACTTCAGAATGAGCGTACAGCACAAGCATCGGCGCCGCAAAACCTCGCGGAACTTGTCCCATGCAAACAGGAACGAACGGGTTTCTCATTGAAATGTGGATGACGTCACCCAAATTCAGACTTCAAGCGGCTGTGAAATGACTTAAAACAATGGAGATTGAATGTCGCTGCGAATGAATTTCGGCGAACGTAATATATGATCTTGCCGAATATAATAATATAATATAAACCAATATATTGTAATATAATATACTATAATATAATCGAATATTACGTAACATAATGCAAAATAATGTAATATAACAAGATGCACTGTAAAATTATGTCGATCACGGTTACTACTGATTTTGTGTTAAAACTGAGAACTTTTTTCACCACGAAAACCACGTTTCTTTTAAAACGATCAACACGAGTATTGTACACGTTTTCGGTTTCTAAGCTCACCACCTCTTTAACATGGCCGCAAAAGTAGCGCAATTTAGTAGGAGCGATTGAAAAACTAAGGCCCGTACGACGAAATATTATAAAATGGGTTATTTTTAACCTCCTTAACAACAACGGACGTGATGAAACAATCCTCGCTACATGATTGCAACATCCCAACTTAACACTTGCACTACGAAAAGTAACAGAAAATTCACAGAAGTGACGCGCACGAATACGAACCGCAACGATTGAACGTTCTGTCGAACAAAAGAAACTAACCTCAATGTTTGATTTCTCGCTAGCACTGCTGTCCCGACAGTGGGTTAGTTGAGAATTTGATTGTTGAGCATTGATCGATATTATTGAATTAATTTTAGTTGAAGATATAATAAGCATTCTTCTCAAGCTGGAGCCACAGGCGACTGGCAGCGATCTCTATGTAAAATTCTCTTACCTTTGCAACGCTGCGGATCAGGCGATTTCGAAGAACATGTTGAAAGTTAACCTCATCTGAAAGAATATAAAAGGAGCTTGGGTTAACCTCAATCCGCTCTCTAACATGAAAACTTTTTTATATAAATACGTAAATTCTAATGCGCTCGATCAATGAATGCGCGTATGGCGTGGAACTCTTTAACAAGGATTAGCGAAATAGGAACAGTTTGGTATTTCAGTATATTAAATTCATAAAATACACAATTTCTGCCATTTCTTTCACAGCCTATCTCTAAATTTCTTACCTTCACCGTCCAACAGATGATTATTCTGCCAGCACTCTTACTTTATCCGGCGCAGCACAACTAGAAATCACTAACCAAAGTAATGGAGTAGGCTTAACACAGAATTAAACAATTTATAATTAAAAAATTGTAAGCGAGAGCCTTGCGCCTGATGTGCACCTGTCCGCCATGATTGCAAAAAGAACAAGCCGGTTACGCATTTCACACAGCCCCACTTCACACTCACTGTACAAATGACGTCTAGTTTGTGGCAGTGTGCGTGGGCAAGTTCAGTGACAGACCACACGACACGCTCAAGGTGTGTTTATTAAGAAGGTGAATTATTAGCGCGTTTTCCGGGCGCCATCATTGAGTATTGTTATGTCAAATCGCATACAATTTTCTATACCCCCCTCCAGCCCTCCACCATTTTAATACCGGAGCCCTCAGCAAGGTGGATTAAAAATATCAGGTGGTGGATTAGGGCCTTTGGGGGGTCGCCATAGTTGAGAGACTTTACGTCATTTTTGAACCGTTAACCATTGGTTTCCGCACACAGAGCTTAGCAAATAGAACAGATTTCTTTGTTATTATGTGCATTTTTGTGTGTCTATTGATTTTATCGAAAAAATAAGATATATTAACAAAAGATTTGATGATTTGTTTATGCACGAAGTTTAAAATCATTTGAGTATGAGTTCTAATCGCACGTAAATTGTCCATGCGGCTCGTAGATAATAAGGAATCAATGTGAAAATTGAAAAAAAATAATGTTTTCTTAGTTTTTATCTCCAAAAATGTCGAAAACACAATGAATTATAGAATAAATTCACGGAATAAAACAAAATAATACACTTTAATCCATGTTCTAATGTTGCTCTCGCAAAGAATAAGAACTCGCAAAGTCCAAAATATATTTTTAAAGAATATTTAATCGAAAAAATGGGGTTGATAAATTACAGGGTTTCACACTATCCAAGCGCCACAGATTAAGCTTAAACGACTGGAAAATTGAATATCCATAGAAAAAAAAATGAAAGCTCCACCCCAAGTGCCACAAATCCACTAAACGACCACTAAACGGCTTCTAAACGACTCATGCATTCTAAAAATAGCAAAAAAGCTGGTGGCGCTCTCTGTTGGTGGGATACCCCAACCAGTTGAGCTTCATCGCTTGGAGGAGAGCTTTCTCATTTCCTCTGTACTGTTGTATGGTTTCGCATTGCAGTTATGCATCGCTAGAACTAGAACGGCGATACGATTGTTTAAATACTAAACTCCAACGGAAACCACCAGCACTGAAGCAAGTGAGATTTGAGTAATGGTCGTTGGTGTTGATACCCACGTATCTGACCACACGACCATTCATATAGATTTTTGCTCAGAAAGTTATAAGGCTATCCCAAGTGCCACAAATCCACTAAACGACCACTAAACGGCTTCTAAACGACTCAAGTTCTCTACCTAAACGGAATATAGAAAGACTTTGTTTAGCAGACGGCAAACGACTCATGCATTCTAAAAATAGCAAAAAAGCTGGTGGCGCTATCTGTTGGTGGGATACCCCAACCAGCTGAGCTTCATCGCTTGGAGGAGAGCTTTCTCATTTCCTCTGTACTGTTGTATGGTTTCGCATTGAAGTTATGCATCGCTAGAACTAGAACGGCGATACGATTGTTTAAATACTAAACTCCAATGGTAACCACCAGCACTGAAGCAAGTGAGATTTGAGTAATGGTCGTTGGTGTTGATACCCACGTATCTGACCACACGACCATTCATATAGATTTTTGCTCAGAAAGTTATAAGGCTATATAGGTCATGATAAGATGAAACTTGTCGAAACACATTGCAAGAACAGGATAGCAATATAATGATGAGTTGTAATACGCCATCTATTGATCAAACCAATGAAGCTGTGGAGCTTTCATTTTTTTTTCTATGGATATTCAATTTTCCAGTCGTTTAAGCTTAATCTGTGGTGTTTGGGACAGCTTCATTGGTTTTCTGTGTTTTCACACAAAGGTTATCTGTGTAAGAAAATATTCGACCGCATGTCCTCGGCGCGGACCAGTGTGTTTCGAGAAATGTGCCGCAGATTCAGCATTGAATCCGATGAATTCAGGTATCATCAACGTTTTCAAGCATCATACCGCAGTCTTGGCATTGGCTAAGACAGATTCGGGAAGGTGTCCCGCGGTCTTGAGATAAAGTGTGAAACCCTGTAAGCTTAAACGACTGGAAAATTGAATATCCATAGAAAAAAAATGAAAACTCCACAGCTTCATTGGTTTGATCAATAGATGGCGTATTAAAACTGATTATTATATTGCTATCCTTTTCTTGCAATGTGTTTCGACAAGTTTCATCTTATCATGACCTATATAGTCTTCTAACTTTCTGAGCAAAAATCTATATGAATGGTCGTGTGGTCAGATACGTGGGTATCAACACCAACGACCATTACTCAAATCTCACTTGCTTCAGTGCTGGTGGTTTCCGTTGGAGTTTAGTATTTAAACAATCGTATCGCCGTTCTAGTTCTAGCGATGCATAACTGCAATGCGAAACCATACAACAGTACAGAGGAAATGAGTAAGCTCTTCTCCAAGCGATGAAGCTCAACTGGTTGGGGTATCCCACAACAGAGAGCGCCACCAGCTTTTTCGCTATTTTTAGAATGCATGAGTCGTTTGCCGTCTGCTAAACGAAGTCTTTCTATATTCCGTTTAGGTAGAGAACTTGAGTCGTTTAGAAGCCGTTTAGTGGTCGTTTAGTGGATTTGTGGCACTTGGGTAATAAAATGAGTTAATGCATATTTGTTTAATTAAAATATTTACAAGTGTTAAGAAAGTAGTTTGAACTGTTTAAATAATCTTTTCTGGTGAAAACACGAAAAAATAATTCACTGTTTTCAGTACACTGATGCACACAAAGGCTATCTGTGTAAGAAAATATTCGACCGCATGTCCTCGGCGCGGACCAGTGTGTTTCGAGAAATGTGCCGCAGATTCAGCATTGAATCCGATGAATTCAGGTATCATCAACGTTTTCAAGCATCATACCGCAGTCTTGGCATTGGCTAAGACAGATTCGGGAAGGTGTCCCGCGGTCTTGAGATAAAGTGTGAAACCCTGTAAGCTTAAACGACTGGAAAATTGAATATCCATAGAAAAAAAATGAAAACTCCACAGCTTCATTGGTTTGATCAATAGATGGCGTATTAAAACTGATTATTATATTGCTATCCTTTTCTTGCAATGTGTTTCGACAAGTTTCATCTTATCATGACCTATATAGTCTTCTAACTTTCTGAGCAAAAATCTATATGAATGGTCGTGTGGTCAGATACGTGGGTATCAACACCAACGACCATTACTCAAATCTCACTTGCTTCAGTGCTGGTGGTTTCCGTTGGAGTTTAGTATTTAAACAATCGTATCGCCGTTCTAGTTCTAGCGATGCATAACTGCAATGCGAAACCATACAACAGTACAGAGGAAATGAGTAAGCTCTTCTCCAAGCGATGAAGCTCAACTGGTTGGGGTATCCCACAACAGAGAGCGCCACCAGCTTTTTCGCTATTTTTAGAATGCATGAGTCGTTTGCCGTCTGCTAAACGAAGTCTTTCTATATTCCGTTTAGGTAGAGAACTTGAGTCGTTTAGAAGCCGTTTAGTGGTCGTTTAGTGGATTTGTGGCACTTGGGTAATAAAATGAGTTAATGCATATTTGTTTAATTAAAATATTTACAAGTGTTAAGAAAGTAGTTTGAACTGTTTAAATAATCTGTTCTGGTGAAAACACGAAAAAATAATTCACTGTTTTCAGTACACTGATGCACACAAAGGCTATCCGTGTAAAAAAATATTCGACCGCATGTCCTCGGCGCGGACCAGTGTGTTTCGAGAAATGTGCCGCAGATTCAGCATTGAATCCGATGAATTCAGGTATCATCAACGTTTTCAAGCATCATACCGCAGTCTTGGCTTTGGCTAAGACAGATTCGGGAAGGGGTCCCGCGGTCTTGAGATAAAGTGTGAAATCCTGTATATGAACAAATTTTATAATTGTAAACAAAGTTTGAATCCTGGGGACCTTACGTCAAGTGACGAATTGTCAAAATGCACAAGAGTCCACCACCTGCAAGGTGGAATGTATAATGAGGTGTAGTTATAGCGCTTTTGGCGATCCCCCCCCTGGGCTCCGATTTTGACAGATGGTTTGCCGCTTGTATATGTATTGATGGATTGTTTACGTTTTGCATGGTCAATATTTGGTGGAGATCAATTTGGGTGAATATTTTAGTTTATTAGAACACAGTTCGTAATTTAAAATGGAAATTTTTCTTCGAGAACTTGAAGCGTTCGCCAAAAGCGGAAAACTAACTGTCAGTTTTCTTCGTCGATTCTTTTTCCACCTAGCTGTCAAAACGGGCTTATAACTTGACCTGATATTTTTACGGTCCTTGACCACCTGATATTTTTAATCCACCTTGAGTTCGTCCAAGGTGTGTTTATTAAGGAGGTGAATTGTTAGCGCGTTTTCCGGGCGCCATCATTGACTATTGTTATGTCAAATCGCATACAATTTTCTATACCCCTCTCCAGCCTTCCCCGATTTTAATACCGGAGCCCCCAGTATTGTTACCGTAGCAATAGACGATGCGCAATCTCAGATTGCGCATATATTTATCTGTCAAACGGATCGGTTTGATATATTTATCTGTCAAAAAATATTTATATATCTCGGACATATAATCTTGAAAATTTATGAGCAATCTTGGCGCCATCTGAAATTGTATGGAAATGACGTTTATAGCTCAGGGTTGGCTACGCGAAATGACTTATGTTTTGATAAAACGAATATATGCGCAATCTGAGATTGCGCATCGTGTATTAATACGGTCACCTCCTAATATCCATACACCTTGAGTTCGTCGACGAGGATGTCAACAACAAAACGTCAACGCGGGGAGAGCGGTTTTGTGCTATTTCATACGACGAAAACAAAGCACCGCGACCGTTCGTGAGACCGGAAAATTCTGCTTAAAAACGCTCTTCTCGTCTAAAATACCTGGGAAAGCATCCAACCGCTCCTGATTTTGTGTGTGTGTGTGTTCACAAAATGATCACCAAATTGTCCCGCGAGGCGGTGCTCTCGCTCATGGAGCGCAAACAAGAGCTGGAGGCACAGATTGAACAGCAAGGACTGATCCTGAGTGCGGTTAGTATTGGGCGATCCGATCGGAATTTTCACCCTTTCAAGTCGATGTCGACATGATGCTGCACGATCATTCATCCTTACAGAACCGGATCGGGATGAACGAGCCACTGGTGGACGGCGAGGGCTACCCGCTCAGCAACGTAGACGTGTTATCGGTGCGCAAAGCGCGCCACACAATCATTTGCCTGCAGAATGATAGGAAAAAAATTATGCAGCAGATCGAAAAGGGCATTGCTCAGGTGTTTGAAGCGGAACAAAGCGCGCCGGCAAACGGGCAGCAGCAGCAGCACCACCACCAGAACCTGCCGAATGAACCGATGGAGGTGGACGGTGACAGAACGGCCAGCAGCGCGCCGGAACCATTCGCGGTGGTGGAATCGGTCGTACCCGGACAGCTTGCAGATCGTATGGTAATCTTTGGATTAATTGTAGGAATTAAATTGAATTCTTTCGTGGGTGGTGTATGACTGTGTTTAGTACAATACTCAAAATTCTAATTGTATCTCTTTTTAGGGCATTGCCGTCGGGGATCAGATTGTGCAGGTTGGAACGGTCACTGCCCGTAACTTCAAGACGATGAACCAGGTACAGTCCGTGATTGCTAATATGCAGGGCAGAAAGCTTCACCTGGTGGTACGCAAAGCGACATCCGGCCAGGTGGCGACCATCGAGCTGGACCTGACTAGCGGCAGCCGGTTGGGAATTTTCATGAAACCACGCTAGTTGCCCGTGTTTAGGTGAGACCCGTTTTGTTGAATCTTTTCGACACTTTGTGACACACGATCCAACGGACAGCTTTCGATTTCAGTCGATACGATAGGGAACTAAACAATTAGCGCAAAGAACTGAGACAAGGAATGCTGTAGGAAGTGGAAATTATGTTCAGCTACCGGTAGATGCCACAAATTAATCACAAGTAAGGCAGACAGAAACTCATTCTAGCAGCCATTTGGCTGCGTATTGGTGTTTGCAGATCAAACTGCGTTAGAAGCGATGATTTGAAGGTTCGTAATTGATGGATGAAGTAGGTTTAGCGTAAAAATTGTTGCATGACAGAAAATTTAATGGTGAAGAGCATTAACATTAATTCGGTAAAAACCTATTATGTGTTTATTTTTCTTTTTTCATCTTCACCAAATCAAGTGACCAACATCACGAGCTTTCCTGTTTTTTACCTATGCGAGTTTAATAATCACTTCTTGCTACAAATGTTTCAAATCTATCTGTTTTAATTACAAAGAACCAGTTTCTTTTTTTTTACATAACCCAATAAGCTAGGCCCGGCCTTGGTTTATCTTTTTGGCACTTTTGCTCTTGGTGAGTCATGTGGTAGCTATTCATGTGGTGTCGGTTTGTAACGTTTTTTGTTTTACTTTTAAAAAATATATTAAAATTTGCTGTAATCTAAAATTAATGTACAGGTTACCAGACGTTATACTGTGTACTGTTCAATTTCTTTTCCAAATTCGTTTGCGTTTGCGTGATCACAAGCGAAAAATATATCCGACATCCTCGCTCTATGGAATCCCTTACACAGGAAGCCCTTTTATCATTATGTTTTAATTTCGATAAAACGATCATATCCAATTGCTTGGCCTTTTTTTATTTCATTATGGCAAAATCAATCAAAAAACCGTACGAAATTGAAGACTCTTTTTGGAATAAACAGTATAAGAGAAGCTACATACTAGTGGTGTGCTCTCTGTAACGCACTCACACAACTCCGATCGATTCCGGAGTCGGATCGGAGTCGACTTTGGATTTTTGCCAACTTTCCCCCTCCTTATATTTGGCGTAACGTCCTACGAGGACACGCCGGCTCTATACAGGCTTTCGAGACTTTAATCATTACCACACACAGCCGGATATAGTCAGGTCCTTGCTACGGCGGGACGGTCCATCTGAGATTTGAACCCATGATCCCATGACGGGCATGTTATTGAGTCATTCAAGTTGACGACGTGATTGCCCCAACTTGAACACATGGAAGCAGAGCGATAGTGGAAGAGAAAAGCTCATTTGGGTAAAATTGAGGCAAACATTTCCAGGCAGTCCTGTTTTTTTTTCTAGTAATGCAATATGTGTTTTATCTAGTTAGCTTAGAATAAAAAAAAATGTTGTAATTTGTACTTCTTAGGAGTTTGAGTGGAGTATCCGAAAGGTAAAATTCCTGTTGCTTGAATCCTGTGAAGATTTTGATTGCAAAACCTTTTAGGAAGAATGTGGCATGAAAGATCGCGTAGAGCGTAGATATGGCGTTTAGTGTTCGGTAAATCTGATTCAGATTCATGAATAGGAATGAATCTTTGAAATGATTCAATGAATCTGAAACAACGGTAAAGATTCATGCATCTTCAAAGAGCTTTCGAGACCTATTGGAAAGTATCACGCAACTGGATGGTTTGGTTTGGCATGGGAAGACGGTCCATGCGAGGCTTGAACCCACATCGGGCATGTTTTAGGTGGCATTGGGCAAATTCAATATTTTGAAAATCATACATCTCTAATGATTCATTAATTCTTGGAGATATATGATTCTTTCGAAATTCATCAATCATTTAAGATCACTGAAGATTCATGAATTCCAACACTTAAGGGGTTTTCAGGAGTTCTCATAGCTGTGGGGCACTTTATTAACTCCTTCTTACGGGAAATGAACTTTATGTAATGGGAATTTGACTCTATGGCACCCTTGTTGGACAAATGTAATAGGAATTTCCAATGAGCCTGTCCAAAAAGTCTAATTTCCAACATATGAAGTTTACTTCCCATAGGAAAGAGTCAAGAAAGTGTCCCACAGCTATGAAACCCCCTGAAAACCCCAGTAATGGCGTTGACCTACTTCGGTAAGGCTCCGACGAGCTGATAGTGCCCGTTTGATGGGATTAGGACGACCCAACCTGTACGCGGTCACTGCTAAGGGTATAGGGCTAGGTCCCGGATGCCTACTCAACCATTCTGTCCGCTTGATGTCTATGCGACTATGCCGCCCCATGTAAGGGTAAATTCCTAGTACACGGAACAAACTCCATCCCTTAAAAAAACATAAAATAAATAGTGGCTCGCAAACGTTCAGCACGCTGTGCTCGCTCCTCTCCGGCATCGTCTGCTGCGCACGAACCCCACCCATTTTCAACCACCCCCCTCCCGCAAGTGACCGCAAGTGTGCCACCGGTGTGTTGGTTCAAGCGGCGCACCGGTTTAGCGTGTTTCTCTCGCTCTCTCTCTCTCTGCAAGACAGCTTTGCCGCAAGACTCTCAAGAGACTCTTCGGCGGGTTTTACCCACCATTCGATCCAAAGCCCCACACGCCGCCCTTCTTCCCTTTGCGCGTATCAGTGGCGTGCTGTGCGCAACGGCGAAACCCGACGGTGCGTAACGCCTCCGACCAAAAGCCCTGCCGTGTATGGCTGTGTGTGTGTGTGTGTGTGTGTGTTTGCCTGCTTGTACCAGTCTCGCTGCGGCTGCCCGTCTGCCTGCTCGGCCATAGCTTAGTGAGCGGCGCTACTGGCCGGACGTGTTTTGCGCGAACCCCAATCTTTGCGGGCGCTTTTGAGAGCTTTTGTCTGCGCGCGTGACACTGATTAGCTTTGCGCGGTGCGCAAGGGAAGCAACGCAACAGGTGTTCCGGTGTTTTCGGATCTGCGTCATCTTTTTGCGGGTTTTTGTTGTTGTTGTTTGTTTCTGTTTTCATTTTTTTTTGTTGCTTGCTGTGGGTGTACCGTGCGCGGCGCGGTCCATCTTTCCTGCGTGAGCAGCAGCCGCGCGTTCCGCAGCCAGCCAAACTGCCGGACGCTCGCGCGCAGCGGTGACGTACCTCCAGCGGTTTTTGGACGGCGGTGGATGTTAGTTCCGGTAAAGGTCGAAGGTAGTTCCGCGTACCACCGAAAAAAAAAGGTGGCCCACGGGTGCAATTGTCGGGCCGCGTCGGTTGTCTTGCTCTTGCTCCCTTGCCCAGTAGTGGTTGTTTTAAGAAGCAAACCGCGCGGGCTCTGCGCGCCCCTTAACGTATGTAAAGTTTGTTGTAAAGTGAATGGTGGTAAAACCCTCACCTCCCCCTCCCTCCCCCCCCCCCCCTTCCCCGGGGGCGCACTGTTTCGTTTGGGCATGCCGGGTTGGTAGTTGCCGCGTGGTCCATCAACTGCTGCGTTTGTGCCCCCTTTTTTTTTTGGTGGAGATGTGTAATGGTGGGGACGCGAAGGGTGTTCTAGCCTTCGGTGGATTAAGTGCGATCTAATAAGTGGTTCTGTGGACGTGTCTTTCTGTATGTGTAGTTTTCCGTTTCTGAATGTGTGCTTTGTTTGTTTTTGTGTGTTTTTTTATTATTTCAAATCTTAGTCAAGAGATCTCCAACGTCCAGACGTGCGTGTGTTTTGCGTAAGTTTGAACCTGTGTGCGTATGTTTGCCTATGTGTGTGTGACTGTGTGTTCTGCTGTGATATAGTGCGATTTGCCCTTGCCGATCACGTTTCGAAGGAATTTGGGTCAAATGAATTTGTTTCTCCTCTCCCTTGCTGTGCACACTCTCCGTTGTCAGATCTAGGTAGCAGCAGCAGCAGCATGTGTTGGTGATTAATTACGCCTACCACCTTGCGACGATCAGGTTATTTCAAGTTCATGGTGAGTTGGTCGATCAGGTATCCGGGGTTAGCTGTACGGGGAAAGAAGAGGGGGGGGGGCTAAGGGCTTGCTGGCCCCAAAATCGGAGCACCAACTACTCTTTACAGTGTGTATGTCTGTGTGTGTGTGTATGTGTTTGACCCCGAAAAAAGGGAACCTCGGGTCAACACGTTCACGTCCATCAATCCAGCCATCAATCAACGACAACGGCGAGGCGCACCTTCGAGGATGCTCTAATTTACAATATTACCTTCTTTTTCCACCCAACTCCATCTCCCAACACATTAGCATACATTGGTTCACGGCCAATTGTCCCTTGCTTTTGCCTCACACCGGCTGCATCATTAACGTCAGGACGAAACGAACACCCTGCCACCAATCAATCTAGTTTTGTGTGTATTTTGTGAAATCCTTGGATATCTCAGTCACTTTGCGTTGTGCCGCGCAAAACGCCAAATGCGGTGCCACACTTACGTGTGAGCGACGATTCCTCCTTTCCCGGTAGACGACTACGACGACGATTTAGAAAAAGAAGGATGTCTCTGCACGAATGGTATCGCAGGCGGGAGCGGGGACTGCCGGCACGCATCGGCGACACCGATATGATCTACCGCACCATCTTCCGGTCGCTGCAGCCGAGGGCACTGTCGGCCGAGCTGTCGCACCCGTACCGGTGCGGGCAGGACAGTGGGGCCATCTGCAATCTGGAGTTTTCGCCCGATGGGTAAGTAAGGGCTCTGTGTGGTGGTGGGGCTGTCTACTGTACAAACTCCCAACATAGGGCGCATTGGTCCTATGGTCTAGGGCTATCAAGCGATTTGAATGTAGTCCCAACAATCATTAAGAGACAACAGCAATATACACGCACCATAAAATTCCAAAATACTCCAAGATTGAATCCTTCAATAGCAAAACATCAGGTTTTTACATCTTTTGCCCTCCAAAGGGTTATGTCTGGTTCGGAGCTAGTGATCAAAGGAACATTTTGTTTTGAAATTACAACTCCGAGTCAAACAGATGTCTCCAAATCTCCATCTCGGATCCCAATAATCCTTCATAGATTGAAAAAAAGCAAGACGTTCTGAAGAATCATATCGGATGTGTTTTGGTGACCATAAGATGTGTCTAAGCTCTAACGCCAAACCAAGCCATTATCTCCAAACTTCTCCAATGACCCTGAAGTTTATTTTAGATGTAAAATATTGTCTCCAACTCCCCATCCTCAATCCCAATAATCCTTCAAAGGTAACACAGGACGTCCCAACAAGCTTTTGGAACTCTCCCAATCTATATCCTCCAAAGAATCACCTTCGGTGTGGTTTAGTGGACACAGGTTATTTCTATGCTCTAACGCCTAGGCGAACAATTGTCTCCAAATATCTCCAAAGCTTCCAAAGCTTCGTTCAGATGAAGAAAAAAAGAAAGACGTCAAAAAAAGCTTATTTAACTCCTCCAACATGTGTCCTTCAATTACTTCTGGTTTGATCTGGTCGATCGCAATATACATACTCCTAAGTTCTAACGCCTCATACAGACTAATGTCCTCAAGTGCTTGTAATGGTACAGTAACCCTTCAAACGCAATGCAAAAAAACAGACCGTAGAAAAAGCGTATTGAACTCTTCCAGTGTGTGTCCTCCAAAGAATTACTTCTGGTTTTGGTCGTCATAAGATACTTCTAAATTCTAACTCCTGGTACAAACAAACGACTCTAATGGACAATGATTCAAAAGCAAAAGCAAAACAAAAAAATAGAGCATCGAAAAAAGCGTATTGAACTCTCCCAACTGACGTCCTCCAAAGTTTCTCGAAGCTCCAGTGCTTAAGCCGACACACCTCTGGGGGTGCTGCGTTTTTTTTTTGTTTGCTGTACGTACGGAAGGGCCTCGGCGGGAATGTGGTGTGAAATATTCAGTTGTTTTGGGTCCGATTTTCTTCGCACCGGAGGGAAGGGTACACACCACTTCCTAGCTGGCGCTGGGTGCTGATTGATTGGCTGCATTAGTGTAGCCGTTTATGCTACGGTGACGGTGACGTCGGCCCCGGATCAGGTAGTGCTCTGCTGCTCTCGTAGTTGTCATTCGCGCTTAGCCTGCGTTTGCCATAATCTCTTTAAGCGTTTGTCGTCGTGTTTGCCGTGGGTGGAAGAAGGGTTCGAGGAAGCGCCGTTTACGGCCGTTCTTTTTGCGGGTGGGTTTTGTGGGTGGGGAGCTAGGAAGCCGAGGTTAGTCGACCGTTGTTCCGTTCCGGTGGCAGATCCAACCATAATATCCGGCTTCCGCGTTTTCTCCACTGCTACCACCACCACTGCCGGTTGTGATATCGCGGTGAGCGCGATCGTGCGACACGGGTGGGGTGGGTTGGTGGTTGGCGAATTGTGGCGAATTATTAGCTGCCGAGAGACAATAATCTCGCTCGGTCTGCCGTATCCGCATAGGCGCGCTCAAGCAAATAAAACGGCAAAACTAACCAAACATTTGAAACAACAACAAAAAAAAAGCAAAAAATCGCAGAATTGAAACTATTAGGAACGGGAAAGGGAAACACATTAGCACGGGTGGCGTGGAGTACGGGGGTTTGGGGGAGATCATTTGTTAATGTGTGTGTGTGTGTCTGTGTGTGTCGCACGTTCTTTTACGAGGGAGTGTTTCGGTTCCGTTTTTTTTTTTTGTTGTTTTCGTTCTCTTCCTGCTCACTGCGGCGGCCAGCAATAAAGCGCACAGTTACCAACTAGTGCTGTAAATCAGCCTGCTGATTGCCTACGATTTACCTCCAATCGACGGTAATCGACTTGCCGAAACGGAACCAAATCAGAAGATGTGTCGCCCTCTAGTTCCGGAGTCGTAACCGCGCTGGTGGAGGGTTCGTCGCTTGCTCTCTGCCGCGTGCCTTACTTTGCTGGCGGAAGCGTTTTTGACCTACCTGTGCGAGAAGGAACCATTCCAGAAGCCGCTTAAATGCGGGCCCATAAACCACCGCCCGAGCGAGATAATCTTGTCCGGTGGCGCACCTGCTGACCCGGCAAACATTCGAACTTGTTTTGCTTTACTATTGCTTTGGATAAAGCTGTTGGAGCTTATTTTACCAACATAAAACAGCTTAAAGTGCTTTTAAAGTATAGTTGTTAGCCAACAAGCCATGGTTTATGCGAGCAAAATGTGTCGTGCCACCAGAAGTAAAATCGTTTCGCGTTTAAAAGAAGAAAACCAAAAACAAAACAAATTTGTGAAAGTAGTTCCTCGCATGTTTATTGTATCTTTGTTTCTCCGAGAGCGTTATTCCTAGCCGACAGACAAATTCCAGTCAGTCAGTCGACCTTCATCTGTTCGGGTTAACCGCTACAACCACGGATCCTGCAGTCCAAATGCTCTGAATATCTTTTTTATAGGGTTCAAAGTGCTCAGATCTGTTTTGTTACGAACAAGCAAGCTAGGTCCTCCAGTGAGTGCAGCAGACTTGGTCCAATACAACGTATTGTCGAAATGATTTCACAATAACATGTAAAATGAACAATGGCGAGGGGATGTAATAGTGTCAGCCAGGTTCCACTTACCGAATAAGCTACAAATCTAGGAATCGAACTGGTTGTACGGTTGCCTCAATGAGCCGTTGCCTAACAACGGTCAACCAATGTGTTCCCAACGCGTGTTCTTGGTGAAAGGAGGTCGGAGATGTTAAGCATCCAAAGCTAACGGAAGTGAAATAAAAATGTTCTCCCAACGAATCAAACCGCTGGTGGTCGACACCAAAAAAGAACATTTTTTTAACTCTAAATGAGGTTAAAGCGGTTAATTTGAAATCCAAAACCCCAATGTTTCCCCCCATTTCGTAACCGGTTTGTAGGCAGGAACTCAGCCTGCTCTTGGTGGAAGACGAAAAAAAAAGCGCAAATGTGATCTTGCCAATCTAATAAAACTGAAAATGAAAGGTTGTAAACCAAACACCACAAAACACTTCCCGAACACGCGCTTTTGAGATATTAAACAAAACAAAAAATAATAATAATAAACACATTTATTTCATGCCTGCCTAGAGATGGGCCAATAACGAAGCAAATCCATGCAAAAGTAACTGGTTAACTGGACGACGCTCACTGTGGTGGTACGCGTCAAGCTGTACGACTTTAAAAGGATGTCTTTGCCGCCACGTGTTCAAGCCCCGTATCTGCTGAGCCTTCTTTGTGTGCTGAACCGTACTTTCTAACTGCTACAAAGCGATGGATTGAAGCCCCACACGCTGAAAGGCTCTGCAATCCAACAAATCCTACCTGGTTCTGCTACGGACAGACAGAGACCAGACGGGATGTTTTTAACTCTTCGTCACGAGGACTTTAAAACACATGTTGGGTTTAAACATTTTATAACATTGTTGATCAGTTACTTGTGACTAGTGAGTTTTGTCTGCGGCAGCTAACAGATGTGAATAATTCGCGAGAGTACCTAACCAAGTATGCTCGGGGTAATGTATCTGCAAACAGGTAAAGCCAAAGATGTATTACCAATGTTAGGAATCAAGCTTCGGCACGAACTCTTAAACGAACAAAACAACCTACAGTGTTTGCAAAAAAGTCCCATCTCTACTTTTGAGCCTTCCTTTAGGTGCCTTCCACCTTTGCGAGGCTCGCTGCTCCGGAACTACTAAAACCGGTGCGCTGTCAGCGTTGTTCTGTCCGCCTGAAAAAGTTGATTTCGACTGTCGTCTGGCTCCCATCTGGTGCGACCTTAGGCCGGGTTGGTGAATTTCCTGGGATTTATTACTGCCCCCGACCCTGGGCAGAGAGCGCGTTGTAGCATTGCGTTGGCCTTGGAGCCGGGGGAACAGCCAAACAAGTTTGGTTTTTATTTCAGAGAATAAATAAAAGAAACAAGAGAAAAAAAGGTGTCAAGTAATCCACCTTGGTCGATTGCTGCCTCCCGCGTGTGGTGTACGTTGAGGAAGATAACGTGACACACATGGAAAGGCAAAGGAACCTTCCCAGTCCAGTTCGTTGCCTGCTTGAAACGGCCGAACTGCTGGGGCTAAACGGTTATGCCATATCGCATTGGCGGCCAATCTAACATTCAAATTCAAACGATCTAACCTTCTTCCGTCTACTATCACAGCACGGCAATCGATCAGGTGCATGCTGTTGAGCGCGCCAGGGTCTCCCGGGACGAACATGTAAATGATAGTGCAGGAGCCGATCTCTGGCATTGCAATGCGCGCGCCGTCCGTCTATCGGCCGTCTGAAGCCATCACGCGTGAAGAATCGGCCGCTGCCGCTGCGTCGGCAAACCGCTTTGTGTGGCATGGCCGGCAGAGACCCCCAGCTTCAAGGTGTGCTTCTTCATGCATCACTTTGACCGTGACCATAACCCACACGCGGCGCCGGCGGCTGCGCGCGGACCTCCAGACGAGCGGCGCTTGCAGCTGCTGCGGACTGCACTCCGGCGCTGCACTTCCGAGTTTTCCGCACCCACCTTTAACTCGTCTCACCCCCCCCCCCCCCCCCTATCCGTCACGAAAGTGGCTGATTTATTGGCGCACAAAGTGTGGTGTGGCGTCGATTTGCGCAATATCTGTATGCTGCGCGCGTAGATCTGTTGCTTGGACTTTTATTGCATTTATGCTATTTTTATTATATTTTCTCGGTGTTTTTTTTTTTGCTCTTTCCAATTAACCATTTTCTCTCGCTCTTTCTCTCTCTCTCCCGTTCACTCTATCATTCGCTTCATTCGCGTAGGACGCTGCTGGCCGCTGCCTGTGAATATAAATCGATCGTGCTGTTCGATCCGCTCGCGGAAAAGCAGGTGAGCGCCGTCAGCAATGCCCACGATGGCAGCGTCAACTGCATCAAGTAAGTTCGAATTGTTCGGCGGTCTTTGGGTTTCGAAACCCCCAACCTCCAACAGTGCAATCACCAATCTTTCACCAATCTGCCTATGTTGCAGATTCGTCGACAGCCGTACCTTTGCGTCCTGCTCGGACGACACCACGGTTGCGCTGTGGGACGCGCGCAACCTCTCGACCAAGCTGCGCACGCTGCACGGCCACAGCGGCTGGGTGAAGAACATCGAGTACGCGAAGGGTGCCGGCGTGCTGCTCTCCTCCGGGCTGGACGGGCTGGTGTACGCCTGGGAGCTGAACAACAGCACCGAGCAGGGCTGCACTTACCAGCGGCTGCTGTACATGCCCGGGCTGATGCGGTGCCGGCTCGCGCCGGACGAGTCGCGGCTAGTGCTCTGCACCGGCACCGGCTACCTGATGCTGGTGCACGACCTCGACCTGGCCAGCCTGGCCGGTGATCTCGTCGACTTTCGCGTAAGTGTAACAAAAATGTTGCTAAAAACCAATCGCCCCACAACCCACCCACTTATTTCGGCCCTTTGTTTCCCCCCAAATTCCCCAGCCAAACATACAACGACTGAACCTGATGCGCAAGCAACGGGTCCCGCTGGGCGCACGCAAGACTCCCGCGGTCTCCCACAGAAGAAAGAGAAATCGTATCGAGTTTGTGAGCGACTTTCCACCCGGCGACGATGCGGAAATGATTAGCGGCTTGACGGTATGTACCATGGGGAGATGGGGTTTCTTTCGGGTTGTTGTACAGTGCAGAGAAAACGAGAAAACAACTTCAGCACCAGCAACATCGGGAGTTTCGAGCGGAATCGTTACTTAATGACCGCAGTGCGTTGCGCAACAAACAAGGTTTATGCACCGTATTACGTATGATTGCTAATAATTCGGAGAACTGTTGCCTTTTCGGGAGAAAATTATTATCAAACTAATCGTTGTAGTTACTACAATTGCATCATAACTTACTTTTGGAAGCCAAGAATCTGGGCTCATTATAAAACCACACTTTTTAATTGTGATGATATTTTCCGGCCTCCTCTTATTTTCAACTCAACCTCTTATTTCCTCTGACTTTGCGACTGCCTTGATAGTTCCTTATGAAAAAAACTGACGTCATGCATCGTTTTGGATATTATAATAGAATAGATTATAATAGATGAAAAAGAAAGGCGCATAGTATATGCGATTCATTGAAGTCCAGAAAATTCCCAGATTTCGTTTCAAAATCGCTACGTAACTTGGCAAAGTTGGTCAGCATGGTGCTGAAATTGATCAGTGATAGCTTTTAGTCATTAGTGTTGCTACGGAAACCGTTTCCAAATAATTATCTAAATGGTTTGGCTAGATTTTTCAGGATTTCTCTCTGATTGATTTCAGGAGGTCTTAAGAGGGTGAATATCAACAGATTGTGTAGCTAAAACTATCTAGTATAGTTCTCTTCTACTTCTTAGTTGTCGCAATAGCAACAGTAGATCTAAGCAAGGACCTAATTGATTTACCTATTGCAGATACGTCAGTCCTGTATATGGGGGACTCAGTCCCAACGGGACTGCAACGGGTCTTCACACAGCAAAACAATTCACGGTAGCAAGTGCGTAATAGTTACTCCTGATTACTTCATCCCATACGGTCAATGCTGCTTCTTTTATCAGTTACGCTTGATTTGTCTGCATGAGTATTTAAAAAAAAACATTGAAATGTGATGAATACCTTCACTCGTAATATAGAAAGACGGGTCAATATAAATGTAGAATAGAAGAAATAGAAACCTTGTCTCTCCCCGTTGTGGATGCCAGAATGTAATGCTGACTGCACCTTTTAGTGTTTTTTTTCTTATATACACATACGCACAAGCATTATTACATCCTTATTGGTATATTTCCCCGTCAACGACTTATAAATACTGCAACAAATGCTCAAAGTTTCACACTCGCCAGCACAAAGTGATGTCGACGACGCAACTACTAGGCTACAATCTCCTGCATGTTATGTGCTTGGATGCATCAGTTAGACCACACTGCATAGCAAATTGCATTATTTTTTATTTGTTTTTAATGATTCGTTTTTCTGATATGCCCACTTTTAGCTACATCCTCAAGGTTGGTGTGCTCTTAGTAGAAATATTTCATACGACGAGAAGACAGAGGTAAGTTGGAACGTCTCAGGACCACAATCGCATAAAGCGAATAAATGCCGAAACCCAAAAAAAAAAAACAAAATTCAAACCTGATAAAATAATAAACCCTCTCCAGCATAATACGATTGGGTTTGGAATGTTACTGTTGCCATAACAAAGCAAAACATTCGCAAACCACAACACAGTGGCAAAGTGAATGGAACGCAATCGTGCATGGAAACGCAGCCTGTCAATAATTTCGGCCCATTCCCACGCTACGGTGGCCACACATTTGTAGGGGACGTTTTAGTTTTTGTTTGCTTTTCGGCAAATGGACGATACAGCGGACACATTCTAACAAAGCTATGCACAATGCTTCGATGCTCCTATCTCTTTGCAGTGGTCTGTAGTGCACGATATACAAAGCTGGAGCGAGAATGAGGATGAATCGGACACGGAGAAGCAGGAACCGGATGAACTGAACACGGAGGATAGCCAAGAGCCCGAGCAGGAAGATGTGCCCCAACAGGAGCGAAGCAACTGCACCCGATCGATGGAGGGTTTCGGGCGAGATCCTAAGCGAGAACCAAGCGAAACGGTACTAACGGAAGCGACATGGTGCAACGGAGCTACCGAGCGGAATGTGATCAACAAGTCAGTATGATACCGTGTTTGCGCTTACACCTGCAGCAAATGCTAACAGAGAGTGTCTTTCTTTTCTCCAAACCCTAGTGCCTTTCCCAGTCACTCCGGTGCTCCGTGCCCCAGACTTGCTGAAGTCCCGTTGCAACCCACCATAAGACTGTCGCCGCCCGCCAAGGGAGGTCGGGCCGGGTCCGCGTGGTCGGAACCGGTAGCGAGCAAGCGGACCGCCGGGCACAGTACGGACGGGACCGGCACCCGGCTGCTCTACTACATCCAGGAGTCGAACAAGGTGGAGGGCTACATGCGGGAGGCGTGCTTCTCGCCGGACGGGCGGGTCATCTGTTCGCCGCACGATGACTACGGCGTGCGGTTGCTGGCGTTCAACGAGCAGTGCAACGAGATGCGGTACGCGCGCCAGTGCCTGGCGAGCGGCAGCGAACCGGCACCGCTGCGGGAGCTCAGGTACAAGCCGTGCTATCCGCACGTGGTCATCAGCAGCCAGTTCAGTCCCCGGTTTCCGCTGCTCGTGACCGGGTGTCTGCTCGGGAACGTGGTCTGGAATCTGCCAGTGTTAAGCTAGGGGCTGTGCCTTTGACCGTTAAGCGCTTGGGGAGCGCCGGTACTGAACTGAAGTATACGAGAAGAACACAGTGGGAGAAGGGAAGGGGGGAAGGTAGGAGCGAGGGTTTGGGAAAATGAAAAATAAATCGTGGAAAAAAACAACCAATGTACAAAAAACAAACACCAACGAAGGGAGTTCTGTGTTCGTGCGCATAGGCTTGAAGCTCCGCTAAATGCAGCAGTTTCAAGATGCTGAAGAATACATCCATCATCGATCATGAGCTCACCAGCTTTATTACAGCGTTTCCAACATCTAATAGCCGTCGCAGGATTATTGAGGATCAGCATCATGGTAATCTGTTAAGCTTTCTAACCTGAAGTAGCTATGATGCTGTGGAATTAAAATTTGAAGAGGAAGCCTCAGGAACATAGAAAAATAGTAGCCAACACATTCCGTGTGCTGTAAGTGAAGCTAGATTATTTTCTAGTATACAAATTATTGGAATTTAGCTCTCTAGAATCGCCCCTAAATGCATGCCTTTCCATCTTTAGGTCTCGTTTGAAACTGTGCCTCCAGCAGTGGGTATCATTAGTCACAAATAGCCAACCTTAGGCTTAGGATACTCTGCTCTTAAATGCTGTGTCGAATATGAATTCACTCTTTCGAACCACCTTCCGAACCTGCAAACGATGACCAACTAATCCATCGAACCCATCGAATCGTCAATTCCATGCTATTGGAGTTTCATGGCTTAGTGACTAAAGATTGACCAGGATAGAAAGACGGTTAGTAATCACGGGTCGATTGATATACAAAACAGGTGCATACGACTCCGAATCTACTTCGGTATACTTTGAGAGTGAGTGTTTCGAACGGTAGCAACAATATTCCAATTCCGCATTGGCATTACGGCTCCGAGCTGCTTCCGAGCATTGCTACGCCGATTCCTACTACGGCTAAATCAAACCGATGGTTCCGTCCGGAGCTGTCCCTAAGCGTCCTGATTGTGATGGGTTTAGTTGGAAAAAAACCGGCGTCGACTCCGATCCGACTCCGCCAAGCATCCGTCAAGGTGTCGTTCGGAATCGCGTGGAGTCGAAGTCGTTCGGAATCGCTCGCAGTCACCAGGAATCGTTCGAAGTCGTCCGGAGTCGTCCAGAGTAGGCTGGAGTCGGCTTTCGAAACAAACAGGTCACAAGCACATTGCACCGGACGGCTCCGGTTGACTCCGATAGACTCCGATTCCGGTCGACACCGACTCCAGGTGACTCCGGACCATTCCGGACGACTTCAATTCCGGGAGAAATTAGTGGTTCCCATTTCGCCGGAGTCGGAATCGGACTATTAATAGCCGGAGTCGGATCAGAGTCATAGGTGCGCTCCAGAGAGCACATCACTACTTTCAACTAGTCCGACTATCTGATGGCTCCGATCATGCAGTGTTGCACCAGAGCCACTTGCGATTTTGGCGGAGTCAATCCCTGTTTTATTAATCTACCCATTACTACTCAGATTGACTTCAACGGCTCCGATGGTTCCAAGCGGATTCGGTAACGACGTGCGTGCGATTCGTAGAGTCCATTACTCTATGTAATTCTCCAATCCGTAGGTATATCACCACACGGAGCTCTTTGTTTAGCTGAACTCGTTGCACCCACGATTCCGATTCGTATGACCCATCACTACTTTGTACCCTGCTACATGAAGAACTCACATTTTTTACAACCCTCGGGGTGCGTAACTCTGTGAATTGATCGTATTACCGTACATCCACACAAAAACGAATGCTTATTTATTTATTTTTTTTTTTGTTTTGCAAAACGTTTACATTTTGGATGTGTGTGAGCGCGCTGTGCTCGGTGGTTCAAATATGGCTTCCGTCAATGCCTGCTTTGACGTACCTCCCTGGGCGAACGCAGTGACGGCAAGCGCGGGCCGCACGTTGACAGTTTGCTCCTTTGCTCACGTCGGGCTCGTCGGCCCAAAACAAAGCGGCCCGTGGAAAGAAAAAAAGTAGGCTAAATTTTGCGGTTTTATCTCCACTCACTATCGGGGCTGTTGTCTTTACATCCAAAGCATATAAATACACGCAACATTACCACCAGCAAGTGCGCCATATGTTGAAAAGGTACACGCTTTACTTGCAAACAAACGGCAATCTAATGCAGCAATAGTGTATGTTCATGTATGTGTACGTGTAGGTGAGGAAGGATTTCGTTTTCGTCAAGGTCTCGCATTAGCGTTTCAGTGCGGTTCTCTACCTGTATGTGTGTGTGTGTGTGCGTTTGTGTGAACGCGTGAGTCCTTTGCTTTATGCTGAATAAGTTAAAACCCCTGCCAGCTGTGCAAAGTCCGTCCAGCATGTCAACATTCAGCCAATCAACCATTACACTGTTCTTTAACCTTTTTTTTCTAAATTATTATTGCCTTCTCTTTTCTTCTGCCTGCCTGCCTACCGTGCATGGCTTGTGTGTGTGTGTATGTCCCTCCAGGTTCGTGGCAGATCCCGACTCCGGTTGACGTCGCACCAGTAGCACCAGCGGGCTTATTCGTTGTGGTGCTGGCGCTTGGTTTGGCAACACCGGGGGCAGCATGAAACTGCAGCTGACCATGGGCCGCAGTCAGAGTCCGGCGATGGACAAGGATTCGGAGGTGGCGAAAGGGGCCGGCGGCGCGTACGAGGCCGCGTCCGTGAGCGGGCCGGAGGACGACTTCGAGCTGTGGGACCAGAGCAAGGCGCTGCGGTCGGAGTACCGGGACAATCGCTGGAGCCAGAACGGCTGGAGCTCGTGCATTCCGATCACGATCATACTGGTGCTGATAGTGCTGGTGGTGCTGCTGCCACTGATGGACCACAGTGAGCGGGCGGGCGAGACCGGCGAGCCGGCCCGGGCCGGTGTGGGCCGGCTGGGGCACCCGATCGCCTGCCCGGAGACGTGCTCGCTCGAGCTGGTCGAAAGCATCCCGGAGGGTATGGCGTACCCGGACGGCAGCCCCACCTTCCGCACCACCTTCCAGGCGTGGTCGGCGCTGCTCGAGCTGGCCCAGGCGACGGTCGAGATTGGCTCGTTCTACTGGACGCTCAAGGGTGCGGACGTGTACAACCACTCGTCCGCCCGGGAGGGTGAGACGATCTTTCGCAAGCTGTACGAGGCGGGCACGGTGCGCAAGCTGCAGGTGAAAATTGCCCAGAGCGCACCGACGTCGGCGTCGCCCAACCTGGACACGGATCTGCTGGCGAAGCAGGGGGCCGCCCTGGTCCGGTCGGTCGACTTTCCGCGGCTGGTCGGGGGCGGCGTGCTGCACACGAAGGTGTGGCTGATCGACCGGAACCACTTCTATCTGGGCAGCGCCAACATGGACTGGCGGTCGCTGACGCAGGTGAAGGAGCTGGGCGTGCTCGGCACGAACTGCTCCTGCCTGGTGCAGGATCTGGCGAAGATATTCGACGTGTACTGGGATATGGGCGCACCGGACGCCCGCATACCGCCCAAGTGGCCGAAAGCGTACGCCGCCAGCTTCAACTACTCCGCACCGGCCCACGTAGAGTTTAACGGGAGGAACGCGATGGATGCGTACTTTTCGGTGAGTTTGGTTTCTCCTTTTGCTCGTTTGCCTTGTGCGCCCTTTGTTTGCATTTTGTAGGCTGTCGTGCACGATTCCATTCGTTTCGGCTTTGCCCAAACGGTACATTCTTCGTGCAAGAGCAGCAGTGATAAGCTGGCTAACAGGAATGAAACAGTTCAGGGTTATCATCAAGCGCAATTTGACAAGAGTTGATTGCGATTTTTGTTTTAAACATTAAGAGCCTGTTTCTTTGTGTCTGGTATTCGGCTTTTTAGTTGTTATGTTTAAGGCAATCTCACCAAATTTTGTATATCCATTGGAACTTACATTGCCAGTGAGTTGTCCCCAGAGGGGTCTACGTTTTACATACAAGCAAATCTCTATCGGTCGTTCCTTGTCATTTTGCTTTTTTTTGCGCTACACGTACTTTTTCGCGTGCTTTGTCACGACCGTTGGATTCAGCTTGCATTTAAAATAGCTACACAAACAGCTCGGCTCGAAAATGGTATCGTGAACAGTTTGCAACTGAAATTGAATTGTGAAGGGACATGACTGTGCGGCGATAGTGATACAAATTATTGCCGTAGCTCATTAAGTTGCAAACCACAAAAAGCAATTTTCGAAGCAATTTCATTAGTCAGGGTTAAATCAGTGTTTCCGATCTGGTGCGTAATGCTAGTCATCGACTTGTTTTTTTTTTTAACACTATCTACTTCATTACTAAAACTATCACACGTGGCTTCGTTTCAACGTGAATAGCGCAGAAAATTTAAATGTTTTATTGTGATTTTTAATACTCTTTTTAAAATACAGTAGTTGCTGCCAAATGTCTCTTGACAGTGTGCACCAAATGTTGCTTTACACAACAATTTTTGTCTGTTTGTCAACACTTTTTACTCTTGTGAAAATCATGAAAAAATCACAATGTATATGAAAGGATTTGGGAAATGAATTCATTCATTTATTAATGTGTCTAAAGCTAACTAATTTTGGAACGAACTATTTCAAAATTTGCAAACAAATCGTTTGACAAACAGGTAATCATTAATGCCTTAGAGACAACAATTGTGACACGCTGTAAAAGAGACTGATGCCTGACGGACAACCATTGGTGTACTGTAAAACTGTTAAAATAAAAAAGAGTAGAAGGACGTATAAGATCATGCAACGAACAATATGCACTTCAGAGTCTCTTAGTCTCTCTCTCTCTCTCTCTTGTTGGTCTGTTCACGATAGAGCCCGTCGATGTGACATGATGTCAAAAACCATTCTCCAGGATGATCGGTTCGTGGCTGCAACCTCCCATCCATGCAGACACCCGATCTTCAATCAGGTTTCGCTCCACCTGGCACAGCCATCGAGTTTGCTGTGCTCCCCTGCGCCTTATGTCAAACTGGGGATCGCTATCGAACATCTTCTTGCTCTCCGGATTTCGCTGCTGATGTTGTCCGAAGTAACGACCGTCCCGAGATGGCAGAACTCCTTTACTACCTCGAGCTTGTCGCCGTCAACTAATACACTGCTTCCCAGATGGTCTGAGTCTCCGGCAAGCAGGTACTTAGTCTGCGTCGCATTGATTCTAAATCCAATTCTTGCTGCTTCGCGCTTGCGTCGGGTGTACGCCTTACACATCTTCGCTTCATTTTCGATGAAGTCGATGTCATCCGCGAAGCCAAGAAATTGGAGAGACCAGTTGAGGATCGTGGAGCGGATCCTCGTTGTCTAGCCACGCGCTTCGAATAACACCTTCCAGAGCGATGTTGAAGAGCAGACAGGAGAGTCCTTGCCTCAGACCCCTGTGCGATTCGAACGATTCCGACGTCAAGTTCGATACTCGCACCTTACACTGCACCCTATTCATGGAGGCCTCTAACAGCCGGATCAACTTCCCAGGGAAGTGTTACCTCTGCATGATGTTCCATAGCTCATTCCGGTCTATGATGTCGTAGGCCGCCTTGAAGTCGATGAACAGGTGATGCGTAGGGTTCTAGCTGGGAATAACACCCAGCTTCCACTCCTCTGGTAGTTCCTCCTGCTCCAAGACTTTCACGATCAGCTGATGCTGAAGGGGCATCGAGAGGCACATGAGAGTATTATCTATTACTCTTCCTTCTATTTGTTGTTTTTGGTGATCACCTGCGCAAACGAATGGGTTAAATGTAAATGTTTCAAAGAGGGAATCAAGCAACCCATTAGTCATTCAAAACACGCTTCAAGCATTAACTTGTTGTGCATTGGTTGGTATATTGCAGAGCTCTCCGCCGATGATGTCGCCGGCGTGGCGCACGGACGACCTGTTCGCAATCCTAGACGTTATCAGCAAGGCAAACCGCTTCGTGCACATTTCCGTGATGGATTACTTTCCGCTAACGCTTTACACGCGCATAACGCAGTAAGTACTGAAGAATGTGTGGCAGATATGTGCTATACGGCAGTTCGGTTCTTTCACCGATCTCCTTCACTCTCTCTCTCTCTCTCTGGCTCTCAGGTACTGGCCGTACATCGACGACGCACTGCGCAAGGCGGCGATCGAGCGCAAGGTATCGCTCCGGCTGCTCATCTCGCTCTGGGACCACTCCCGACCGTCGGAGGAATACTTTCTGCACTCGCTCGAGGCGCTGTCGAACGCGCTGACCGGGGTGGACATCCAGATCCGCCGGTTCATCGTGCCGGCGTCGGACGACCAGAAGAAGATACCGTTCGGGCGGGTCAACCACAACAAGTACATGGTGACGGACAACACGGCGTACATCGGCACCTCCAACTGGTCGGGCGATTATTTCATCGATACGGCCGGCATCGGCCTGGTCATCTCGTCGTTCGACACCAACGGCACGATCATCCAGGAGCTGCAGTCCGTGTTCGAGCGCGACTGGAATAGCAAGTATGCGGTGCGCTTAAGCTAGGAAGACGGCGGTTGCTCGGTGTGTGTGTGTGTGCCCCGCGTGGTCACGGTGCTCAAATCGGATTTTAAAATCTTTACCAGCGGAGGCGTTTTTCTTTCGCTCTTTGCTATGGCACAGGCTTGCTCTGGTAGGACTCGAACGTCGCTGCACACACGTTGTCTGCCTTCGCTCGTTCGCTGTGTCTACGCCTCGCATACACTCTACCGCTACGTATGTACCGTTTTAGGTGACGCATTGGACACGTGTTTCAAAGTGCCTTGAAGCGAAATGCAGCGCTGCTCGTGGTTAGTGAAAATCGATTATTGACAGTGACGTTTTCTCGATTCTTTTTTTTTCAAATCTAGGCTACAATTTTTGTAAAACAACATCAAGCTAAGGATAGCAAATTAAAGATTTAACCGTTCGATGGTGTATCGTAAGCGCAATTTATGCTCAAACTAAAAGTGCTGTGTGCGTTCGCGTGTTATGGAGTATATTTTTCCAAATTAAAGTAGACTAGGCGTTTGGTTTCTCTTTCCCTTCTAGTCAACGTGTACTGATCGAAAAAAAATGCTCGTTTTAAGTAGCTAATTCTATTTTGTAATAAATTACATATCACTATCATTAAACCGTGTAGCAATTCAGATATGTTTTCCTATCTCACCGACTAACAGTGCCGTAGAAAGTAGTTAGATTTAAAAATTGAGTAGAAAATTGATCGCATGTGCAATGTTTCGGCTGGCAAAAGAATCAAAAAGGCATGTGGTTGTGTTTTAAGATGGTTTTATCGTCGTATGTCTATTTTATTACAAAACTGAGTATGTTAACATTAACAATGTCGTGGTTCGTATTGCTAGTTCGCTTGCAAAACGTCGTCTGCATTTGCACGTAATTTCAATGATCCTCATGCATGAAGTAATGAGTTTGTCGGCATACAACACCCCACACTTGCATTCTCATCAGTTCCTATCGAAGCAAACAAATGGCGTAAGATAGAGCCAGCCTGTGAAGATGTCTCATGTTTAAAAGAGACAGGGGAGAAAGGCGATAGAATGAAATACTTTACGTTAAAAATTAAATTATAATTTGAAAGGTGTGCGACGCTACACGAATCGTTCAAACAGAACACATATCACTCAAAGCATGTATCAGAAGAGTGGGCCGATTATTTGTAATGTTTGCATTATGCATTAATAATGGGGATTGCATGTTCTTTTTCTAGTTCGAAAGAATCATTGCCCAAGGCCACTGGTCTCTTTTTTTTATAAGTTCCTTTTTTGGAGAAATCTTTGCAAACTTTACCTCAAAACAAGGATATCGTGATTGTTGTATAGAAAGTAGCAAATAGAAACAGTCTAGCGTTTCTCAACTGGACAACTGGAAAGAGAGCAAAAGTTTGTAAACTTACAAGAGAAGAAAAAAAAAAGCTTAATGCTAAGACGGGCGGTTTGTGCCGTCCCGCTGATTGGAATATTGACTAACTTCTAAACGTATGATCGTCTGGCTTTGGTCACACATCCGATCACTCGAGCCGTCTCCTCCGCCGGGCGCTCGCTGCCCGCTCTCGCTAGCGGACGGAGAAGGAATGAAGCTACCCCCGGAAGGGTACGATTACGATTTCAGTGACAAAACAAACAAACAAACAAAAATGCTAGCCCCAAAAAAATGTAAAGAGAGCAGACACCAGTCTTGATCATAGGCGGTTGATATCCCTTCAGCTAACTATCGAAACAGTAGGACGTATTCTAGGACCCTCCCCGGATCCTTGGGACGGGCAGGGCAGGGAATTGGGAGCGCTTACACACCAAGACGTTCCAAGACGACGTGAGAGGGTCGTCACTCATTGCAGCCCAGCCCGGCGGACCAGTTGCAGATGCCCCCGACCGGATCGTAGCTGAGACCCTTCGGGCACGTGTACTCCCAGCCGATGACGCCTCCGATCTCCATTTTGGCACACGAGATGAACTTTTTGCAGGACAGCGGGTGCGGGAAGTTGCCCTGGTCGAGACACTCGATGATGCCCGGCCCGTGCATGATCACCTTAACCTGTTTCGGGGGGCGGGAGGGTATATGGGAAGAGTATGGGAAGATGTAATGCATTGGCTGGTCGTGTTCGCGATATGTTACATACCTGCGAGCTGGATTTGCCCACTTTGCGCGTGTCTCCATCGTCGTAGTAGTCGTAATCGAGCGGCGACGGCCGGTAGGTGCGCCCGGTCACGTCGTCCTTCTGCTTTCGTCTGCCACTGCTAGCGCTCTGCCGTTCGTAGTGCGCCGGTTGATGGTTGCGGGGGAACTGCTGCGACAGCACGGTCGTGTCCTGCCGTGGGCTGATCGTTGCCGTGGCGATGGGTGAGGTGTAGATGAGGCCGGGCGTCGTTTGCTGGTAATAGTACTCGGAGTGGGTAGCGATGCGGGGCCGCTGAACCGGTGGCGCTGGAATAAGCCATCGATTAGCGAGGAGTTGCCAGTATGTGCTCTTAGGTCTTCTTAGACTTCTTAGTATAAGAATACGGATTATTTTTTAAGATCCTAATCACGCTAGTAGCTACGATTCTCTTCTGAAACAGGTCACTGAGATGTCATACCTTATTTAAAATTCAATTCTTCACCTACAAGTGGCGAAAGAGACCCACTATGGATTCATAACTTCTATAAGACATACAACCACATCAACAACTATTCTTAACCTGACTGATCAAAGTACGTTAGATGTCCGGTAATGATACTGAGGAATCATCAGCTCAATCTGAAACTAGTCTAGTTTCTGATGAATTTGAAAAAAGAAAGAAAACATCGGAATATGATTGCATGCTTTTCTAGTGATTCCACTACTTTTACACTTTATGGGGATTTTATGACACGTTATGTCAAAATCACATACAAGTCACGAACGTATCACTTAACATCCCACAGAGTTCAGAAAGTATGCCAACTTTATCAGAACATATGAAAACTCCTGGAATTTTGGTACCATCGAGAACTCAGAATATCCAAGTACATCATCAAGATTCAACTTTCTGAGATAGATGTACTAAAAGCTGTTATTTTCCAAGATATGTTTTGGTATTTATGAGAAAAAAACATTCAGATTCATCAACCATACAAGCTACCAATGATTAAAGATTCAACATTCGCATCAATCTTCATAGAAGGTTCCTGCTCTCAAAAGATCCGTAAAGCTCAGATCTAGCAAACATTGAAAGTGAAATTTAAGTACGATGTTCCCCGTTCGTCACAACCTAAGAGGTCCCGAGAGCCGATCCGACACGTGTTAGGTCACAGAGTTGTCAACTACTTACGCAATCGGTGCGTCGACGTCGCCTGCGCGGGAACGCTGCCGTACCCGACCGCATTAGGATAGTCGTGCGTTACGTTGTACCTGTGCGTGGTCGCACGTCCGTTCACCTCGGCCGCATACTGCTGCTGTGGTGGCTGCTTTTGCTGCTGCCGGACCCACTCCTTGTCCACGACCGACTCGTACCCATTGTTGCGCACGGTGGTGGTGCTGACGACTGGCAGCGGCGCCCGGGACAGCGTAGTGAGCGCGTCCAGCAACTCCTGCTCGATCGGCTCGGCACCGTCCTCCTCCGGTTCGCCTATCTGCTGGTAGCGGTTCTTCGCATTGTACAGCTTGCTGTTCTGCCGTATGCTCGGCTCAATGTTCTGATCGACACCCGGTCCGGCATCGAGTGACTGGCTGGCTGGCGGCACCGGCTGCTCGTTACGTTCTGCGCCCGGTCCGGTACTGAGCGCACCGGTGCGGTACTTGTTCTTCTTGAAAAATTTGCTGCTCACCGGGGCCGCGCTGGACGAGGGGATCGATTCCAGTGGCGTCGGCGTCGTGGTGCGCGTCAGTGGGGACCCATTGTTTCGGCGCTTGAACAATGAGTTTACCGGTCGAGTGGATACCTCTGCATCATCATTGGTGGTACATTGGAAGATACAAAGGGAGGCAAGAAGCGGAAGGGAAAACAACTCTTTTAGCTATAAAGAATAATCGATCCGCTGCAAGTCATTGGAAGTTGCCAAATCTACATTTCTTGAAACATCGAGAAGTATATGCAGACAGACGCGTTTGAAGTTCGCGGTCTGTAAGCTCTCATCGCACGACCTCATTCCAGACATTTTCCGACCTGGCAACGCTCTGCCTGAATTCCCCAAAAGGCTTTCAAAGGTGAGATCCCGCCCGTGGGGATTTACATATCTGGTTTGTTCGGCACTGGCGGGGCAACATCGAATTTCATCATGTGAACAAATTATCGGCAACCGTGGCCCCTACGCAGTTAGTCACATTCCAGCTGCAGATGCGCGCTCCACCACCGTTTGCACGAGATCCGCCTCTTTTCGTAAACACACTCTGCCGAAGATGTCTTTGGAGAGGGAAGCGGCAAACCCCTGTTTGCTGCAGCGTTAATCATGCAAACCCAACGGCCAACGTCTTACCACCGTCCGTTGAGAAGAGGGGGGGGGGGATGCTTAAAACTCAAATACTATGCAAGTATGCAGGCTCTAACAGCACGTTTGAAAAAAAAATCGAAATTGTCGTCTCGATCACCTTGAAAATCACGTTTGGAAATCCGGCTCGTATGGTGGGTGGGTGGGTGGTGGGAGTAAATGCTTTTGTCGAAATGCGTCGCCAGGCCACATAACATGACCACTGTTGTGGAATGTGTTCGGCAGTGGTTTTGTACAACAAAACCTGACTAATGGGTCCTTTTAAGTGTAGGAGCGTTTGTTGGGCTTTGTCGGTTGATTTGTTTCGGTACTGTGTTTAGCAATAGATTCAAGATTAACATCACCGTCGCAATCATGTCTGCTTGCTGTCTAAAGTGTATAGGACTTTCGATCAGTCCAAATTTTAAATAGACAATCTCACAATAGAGACAATATAGACAAATCTCTCTCCTCCAATTCTCCTGGACAGTAGTTCCCAAAATTATTCGGCATGAAGGTACGCACTTGTGGAAAGTTAAGCTCAATTTATGGCTATTATTTAATGTCTTTTGCCGTTATTAGATGTTTTGAATAAGGCCAAATGATAACGAATGCGTTTTAGAGACATTCTACTTAACAATATCAATCCTAAAGAAAACTAAAATTCATCATCTTTAAATCAAAATATCTTCATTGACGGCATGGAATAGGTTTTTACATACCATTAAATCTGTGCTGATTGGAAAAGACTTTGCTACATTAATATAAATAAAAATAATAATAAAAAAGGTCAAAATCAGGTTAATCAAAACAAATACTGCTGCCCACTGTCTTCTGGCAAACTATGTGACCTAATCAATAATCCAAGTAGGTCGTTTTGGAAGTGCTAGCTTTAGTTTCACTTATTTACTGCGCCAACACGTACACACACACATCCAAATGCATGATTTGGTATAATATCCATTCCAATGTTTTTGTCATTGCGGGAAAGCTTTAGCATGAAAAAAAAAGATTAAAACAAAACATGATCTGTATAAACACAAAATGACCCCAAAACTGAGTGCTGAACAGAGAGGGTTGGGAACCGCTGACTCGAAACACTCTAAACGGCATGTCAACGATTTTACGTTCGCGTCGTAAACGTCGTCCGGGATCGTAATTTGAGACGGACATGCTAAAAGAACACCTAAACTTTCCATCACGACCGAACGAATCGGAGCCATCTCGCTGCTCGCCCCACCCGGCTCCAAAAAGGCACGCACGCTTTTGCTGGGGCGAGATTTAATCTCGGGGAGTTCGGGCATCATTCCCGACGAAGTGAGAAAAAACAACCAAAATTTGGCTGGCTGCTTAGGAAAGCGCTGGGAGGGGAACCGTGTGTGCCCCCTTTGGAACGATGAGCTTTGCATGGCGATGAGTGGCTGAGTTGTATAAGTCCGGCCGGGCCAAACAGTGATCATCTATCGGGCGAGTGTGCGAGCGTCCCACTCGACCTTCGCAACCGCCGCCGTCACTGCTCTGGAAGGAGATCGCATCTATTGGATGCTGCGGCAGCGCAGTAGCAGTAGTGCGAGCGAGAACCCCCTCCAGAGAGCCAGCACCGTCCGTGTGACAGCACGCGTTTCGCTTTCATCTGCTCCGCACCGACGACACAACACATACGCGCGCGCGCGCACACACAAAGGCCCGGTTGCCTCATCTCTTACCTGGGCTCGTTTCGCTGCTAGCGCTGGGGATCGATGCCGTGGTGCTGCTCTCGCTCCCGGCCGTTGGGCTGCTGCCCGTATAACCGGTTCTATTAGCGGGTCCATATTTGCGCCTGCCATTGCTGGTGAGGTTCGGACGGCTGCCTCGGCTTGGCGACCCGTCCGGCCTGCTGGTGGTGGTGGTGGTTTCCTCCGTCGATGACATCACAGCAGTAGCAGCAGCCGGCCGCTGTCGGTTCGCAATTTTGGCCAGGTAGTTCGAGGCGGTGGTGGGACGGCGGCGCCGTGTGAGCAGCGACGGTGGCGTCGTCGCCGTTGTCGTCGTCGCCGGATCGGAGGTCGCCTGCTCGCCGCTCGCTGAGGGCACTTCAGAGCGTCGCGTGCTCTTAGTGCGTTCGGTCGTGGTGTCTAGCTGCTCTCTGGACGCTTGCAGCAGCCCGCTTGGCTTCCCGCTGCCGGACGGGCGTCGCAGGCTCGGACGGTATTGGGGCCTCACCTGGATGGGGTCGGTTGTTCCCAAAAATCAGGCACACGAGATAGGTAAACAGACAAAGCGAAAGAGAGAAAGAGAGGTAACGAGGAGGGCGATTAGTCAAGACGACGCAACAGAGGTATTGTACTACATTGTATAGGTATAGGTATCATTTAGTGAGATGTAAGGTTGACAAACAAGAGTAGTGCCTGTTCTGCCCGCCGAAGCAGAGCAGGCCGTTTTGTGCAGGGTCCGTTCAGGTGTGCAAAGTGTGGTTCTGCTTTGGGGCTGTTTGAATTGGTAGTTTATTTAGGTAGTTGCGACGGTGTTCCAATTCCTGCTGTTTGGAAGTATGAGTGTGTGTATTGTGTGCTGAGAGTGTGTTGCTCTTTTGCAGTTGTGTTTCAGTATTGCGACAAAACCCCGCGGCGTCCTATTTTGCTCTAGGCTCCACTTGGGTAGGCTTCTAGAGGACAACACGAATTGGTACGCGAATAGCCATAAACAGCAGATATCAAGACAGATGGTAGGAATCGCACCACACTCCTATCCTCCAACTCTACTAACTACTCACGAAGGGTTGGCGAAAGAAATAACGAAAGAAAAAAAACAACAACAAACGAGAGTGCTTGATAGTGGTTACCATTGTAGAAACAACATTCCGCCATGTGCTCCGGAGAGTCCAGTGGCGCGTGTTGCGTGTTAGGATCACTGCGGTGCTGCACATGTGCTAGATTTCAGAATAGCTAATCAGGTTGCGGCTAATCAGGTGAAGGGGGTTTGTCCACATCCACTCAAACCAGTAGCGGCAGTAGAACCGTGCAGTAGTGCGTTGGCGCGTCTTGCAAAACAGCCTACACTTGAAGGAAGAGTGAGTTTGAATTTGTCACACCCACACGTGGTTTTAGTTAATTGCCGACAGACACAGACACGATTATACTGTTGCTGTCTCCACAAACAAGACTGGGGTATAGTTTGCTCGTTTTCGCAGCTAAAAGACCCGCTGTACCATGTGGGCAAACCGTGTGTGAGGGGGGGGGCTAATGTTTTAACATTATTGATTGCGAGACCGCGTTAACAGGGGCAGCAGGAGGAGGCCAACGCTAATGGCGTATGACCTTCTGTTCATTGCAAATGAGCGGCTACGGCACGGGGGGTTGCTTCTACTGCCAAGGTTTTCTATGATTCATTTCATGTTTCATTTCCATGAGTCAACGCAACGCCTCCCCCGAAGAGTTGTATCCTGCGCACGGAGCACGCAGGAGGGGGGTTGGTTCTAGCAACTGTAGTGTGGTATATTGCATCAGCAATCAGCTTTTAATAACCAGAGTGTGCACTTGGTTCGGAGCATTTGAAGGCCTTGGCAGGTCGACTCGACACTCGACTCTACAGCTCTTCAATCAAACTCTTCACTCCAAGTCCAAATCTCAGGAAGTCGCACATCATCACCGCCTGTGGACCTCAGTAACCGGATCCATACGGCAGTAGCCTACAGATACCTGAAGAAATGGCACACCGACACAGATATCGTCATATCCTGCTTCCATACAGGTGTCCAACGTTTTCCTGTTTGTTCGTTGAACACGATACTCAACAAATCCTTACATAACGTCACACACTCGCCGACACCTTTTTTTTTCCTGATCTGCGTTGTTGTCATCCGGGATTGATTGATTTTACAATCAAACCGGTTTCCAGCATTCCTTGGCTCCCCTCAACGGGTGAAAGTTGGCAATCGAACGGGTGGGACGGTGGTAAGGAGCTGCTATTTCCAATTTTACTTTTGTTCAGCAAAAAAAAAGGGTGCGCACGACCACCCTTAGAGACTCCGAACGGGAGAAAGTTACGTGTGCTGTATCGTGGATGTGTTCACGTAAATTGGTTTTATTTTTTGCCTCTCTCTCTCTCTCTCTCTCTCTCTCTCTCTCTCTCTCTTTCTCTCTATCTCTCTTGTTTGCTCTCGGATCTTTACTACACTCAATGTTGACGACGAGGTACGCGGCGGGCACCCTCCCTATGGCGAGATCATTCCGCTTGAAATTGAAAGTTTTCTCCGCGCAAACCAATCATGCCTGCCCTCGGCTGATCATTTGGCGCGATTAGATCGTCGTGTTGTCGTGGCACTCATTTACATTGACAAACAGTGCCACGAGTGACGGTGACGACGTTGGCGCAGGGGCATTATTGTTGGGAATGTTGGTACCCCCTACGTCTCCCTGTCGGGCTGGCTAAACATTCCTTTCTCCTAACGCTTACTAACGGTCGAATTGTGATTTGCCTTTTGTGTTGTTGTGGTTGAAATCTCTGCCATTGCTTGTGCATCTCACCAGGCCACAGATATTATTGTCATCGCGTTTGTTTACGTAACCGCGTGTGTACGCGGCCATCCCTTTCGCCCGCAAGCAGAGATTGGTCAGCAGAGCTAAGGTGAAAGGCGAACCCTGTCTCTCTCTCTATACCTCTCTGCATGGGAGGCGATTTGAGATGAAAGTGCGGGGGGTAGAGGGGATGAAAACAGAAGGTGCTAAATTTCGTTTCTTCCTGTTACGCGATGGTTTCCTTTCATTATCATCTTTGGAAGGTGCCTTTCGAAAGTTGGAATCGGAAAAGGCTTTTCGACGCGAAAGAAAGGGCCAAGATGCTGAAAAAAAGGGCTTGCGGCAATTATCTTCCTCTCGCGAGTGATGTGATGCTGTGCTGGGTACGAGCGATGCAGCGAAAAAAAAAAGGCAGGAACTTAATTTCCTGCTTTCAAAAAGGCCACGTACATAATTTGCGCGCGAAAGGCAACGCCGTTTTGGGACCAACAAAAAAAAAAAAAAAAAAAAATGACGCTCAACACGCCGCGTCGCAATTCCGACAGGCGGTAGTGTTTGCGTAATATTTAAAAACTAGTTCGAACCGTCCGGCGGCAGTAGTGGTCACCTAAATAAAGACACACGCAACGCTTGTATTGTAAACGCACACGCAACGCACGCAACAGCGGAATGACAGCTAGTGGTAGGTTTAAATATGGCGTGTCCGAAAATAGATTTAAAAAAAAAAAACAAAAACCGGTTCATCACCGTACTCGAAATCGTCGCTCGAAGCTCATTTCTATCTTAACGCGTTATCGATATCACAACACAAGTACCTGCTCGATGGATCGCACTGTCCCGCTGATACCATTCCTACCGCGTGGACGCCACTCAAAATGGCGATGGCTGATGATGTAAATGTGCTCCCTCGTAATAAACAAAACGTGTGTATTCGTTTGGCGCATTGTACCAAATCCAAGGTGTTTTAATGGCGTCCCCTCCTGGCCCTGAATTCATAATTGCATTTGCATTTGGTATGGCGGATCGATCGCACAAGCACAAGCCCCAAGCAAAACGAATGCGCCGCGTTACTGAGTGACGGAAAAATAAAACAAACAAAACAGTTGCAAACTATTGATTGTTTTCGGTGCGCCGTTTGCCGTCCACGAGTTGCGCAAAACGGTTTGACCATGCTTCGCTGCCGATTAATTAGCCGGCGTCATAGTAGAATGATTCTTCGCGCCACGAATGAATGGCTTTCGACCCGTTCGAGCAGTGAGTAGCATCGCGAGAGTTTTCGGACGCAAAACAAAAACCCTCCTCTTCCATCGCGCTTACATCACGGCAAAGGTGCCCAAACGTTACGGCACACACGGTCGTCCACACGGTGTGTCCCATAAATTGTGGACCAAACAAAGCATAATGGGAGGAGTGAGCTAGTTTTTTTTTTTGTTTGCTGCTGTTGTTGAATATTTGTAACGTGCGCCAAAAGTGGGACACGGGATCAAAAGAAATTTAAACAATAAAGCAACCCCCACACTGTTGCGCCATCTGGTGCGCAAACAAAAAACAACCTAACCTAACTTAGTAATCAATTCGGGGAAGACTATAGACTGAAAGAAACGAAACATGCGCTAGCGCTGCATTGTAGGAGTGTTTGTTTCAAATGTGCCGTCGAACTCGTGCGTTATGATACCGGGTTCTACCGCCCTATTTCTTTGTTGGTGTACGGGTAAATAAATGTAATGTACTCTTCTCTTCACTCTTAGTAGTAACTCCACTTAATAATTCCTCTTAGTCGTTGTATGGTGTTGTTGTTGTGTCTCAAACCAAAGCAAGAGGCAAGAATGGTAAGTGTACAAAGGTAATGTATATATATTTTTGTTTCGCTAACTTTCGTGATTAGTTCGAGTCTTAGTGTTGGAGACTGTGGGTCGTGGGGATGGTGATAGGGGTTGAGGAGGGTGGAGGAAGGGGAGGAATAATACTTCTAGGTCGTGACGGCGCACTAAATGCACAATGGTCACACTAACGTTAGTGTCTGCCTACTGCTAAGTACTACTACCTAAAATAAACTATTTTACATTCACTTTCCGCTGCCACTGCGCGCACCACCGACCGGCCGATGTCTTGTCGGCATTTACACATGCGCAAGATTATAATGTGTGTAATATCAAATGGGTGCGCATTCCTGTCCGCTGCGCCACATTCCTGTCCTGCTGCGAGAGCTTGGCCTTTAGCCACCCCCCCCCCCCCACCACCCCACCTACACTCTACCCTTCCTCTCTCTTCACAGCTGAAGTGTCAATCAAAACTGCTTAATCGTGTTGGTAGAATTTATAATGACAGTTACTACTCATTACGCGGGGGGTTTTGCCGTGGTTGTTGTGGTTGTTGTTGTTGCCGGTGCTGTTTTGCAACAACACCCGGCTGAGTGTTCAGTAGCCTGATGTGTACCTCGGTCCCTGCGTTGTAACAGAGTGTAACGTTTGGTTTTTGAAGTGAAATGTGTGAACTAAAATGGCTGTCCATTAGTAGAAGGTATAAAGGTGCGTCATCCTTTTTGATTTCTGTAGTAATTTGCGTCTGCACTATTCCTATTGGAGTAACACGTTTATAACTGCTAGTTTTACACTGTACTGTTTGTGTTTGGTTTTTCTCTGTTTTCGGATTGCTTCCTTCTCGACTATTCCTTCGTTACGCTAAGGTGGCTTTGCTGACTATGGGGGTTTTCTCTAGCACTTTGTGTATTTTGTCTTCTGATGATGGTGGTGGTGGTGGTGATAGTGGTGGAACCTTTAAAATCCCTAGCTGTTAACCTCACAGAGCTTAGTGTGCGCCTACCACGTGTGCGTTACTTGTCCGATCCACCATTCTGCGATTCCCGCACTGTCGCTGTCACACTGGACCCAAACTGCTCGTATTAAAATAAAACTTGGCCTTATACTATCAAAAGGAGCCTTTCGGTAGGCTCTCTCAAGCATCCCAGTACATACACGTGTAAGTCCATCTGGTTGCTCTTGGCGTCACTCTTAACGGTACCCCTTTGACAAACACGTCAAATCGTTTACGAAACCCCTCTTAGAAAAGTTTTAGTTAAAATCGGTTTTGCACACTGCAACGGAACGGCGATTAAAAGTTGTACTTAAAACTTACTCTGCAACTTACAACTGGAGTTAAAAAAAATCAAAGTATCAAACTGGTTACGGCTAGTTAAAATAAAACAAAATAAAAATGAACAAAAAAAAAACAACTATTCACATTAAAATAGTGTTGCCACTAAAGCAAGCTAATTTAGATGAGCTAATTGTACCGTTCAGTGGTCACTCTGAGTTTGCATAAAATACAAGCAGCAGTTTAAATAAACAGGAGAAGAAAAAAACAAGCAACCCAAAGACACGCCACCTCTGTCAGGCAACGAAAGCGAAAAAGATGCATGTCCTTTAGCTTCATAGGCGTACGCCAACTTCAGCAATTGGCAGTCCAGTGTTGCCATCAAAATAGTATTTTTGGGAAGCTGGAAGGTGGCGTATGAAGACTAGCGTGATTGATCCTTCCGCTCATCAGCTCAACACAAAAGTTGAAGTTGAGAAAAAAAAAACAATGAAACTGTGGGCAATAAATAATAAAGGGAACGCAATAGTTCTCTCTCTCCCTCTTTGTCTTTCGTTTGACCAGAAGCTAAAACCAGATTGCAGACATAAGGGAGTGATGCAATCCTGGCATCAGAAAAATTGCCTTCGTGTTGCTTAAAATATCAGTATTAGAGACAATTATGATATATAGAAAAAAAAATGCTCAGGCAGGTAACATGTGTGTTTTTTTCTGGTTGCTGGTTGCTCACGCGTCGGGTCCATTCATGCGAGAAGATGCATGCGTGAAATACAAAAAGAAAAAGGGAACCTAACATGTCCAAACATGCATCGCAGGCATTCAGATTTTCCCTGGGTAGCTGTTACCGAGTTTACTATCGAATGTAATGCTCGCATCCGGCGGGGACACTGACAGTTTGCTAGTAGTAGTGGTTGGCAATAGTGATGCTGGGTAAGAGCAGACGATTCTTCTTTGCCGGTAGCTGTCAAAAACGATATGCAAGTTAAACCAAACCGACCGCCCGGAATTAGCTTGTTGGAGTGCCGCAACAAGTCCTAGCGGGTTAGTAAATATAGTGGTAAAAAGAAAACACAACCCAAACACAAACACGCACAAAATTAAAACAGTCACTGCGCGGATAAGCCGCCCGCCCATATGACACACACACACACACACACCAACATTGGAATAATGGATCAATGAGCTGGGGATGAGCAGGGTGGGGTGATTCCTATGGCATCATTCATTAATTAACTGCACGCAGCAAATGGCGATCGATTGAATAGGGCATGGGTGGCATGAGTAGTATGAGTATTGATTAGTAGAGGAGTATTGAAACAAAACGAAAAGTGAAACATAACACACACACACAGAAAAAAAAAAAACAAAATCCAAAGAAGTAAGGTGCAGAATTGATTAGAACAGAGTGTGAGAGTTCAGTTGGAGCTGACGTAACGCCGCGCGCAAAACAACAATCCGGTTCGAAGGTCCCAAATGCACGCCATCTTGCCCTTTCCGTAGCCTGATGCTGGATTTGGAGTGTCACCTTCTGGGATTGTTGAGGTTAATTTGTTGGACTTATCGCTACTGATAACTGCTCAAGATATTCGCGCACACACACATACACACACAAACATTCACACATACATACACACGCGCAAAACATACACCACATATACAGATACAGTGCTACACCGAACGAAAACTGTGTAGGTATATATGCTAAAGAGATATATAAGTATATTCCCAACGGATTTTTTGTTTAGACTGTTGCACCACCGTTTTTTCTCATCTCCACACACACACACACTGCCAAACTGTAATGCTCGCCGTTTCGCGCGCGACCGCTTTATGACCGTCTTTGACTATCCGCTGTCTGTTTAGCCCACTTCCATTCAACGGGGCCTCTCTCCATGCTCTCCATGTCCAAGTGTTTGTGGTGCGGCGACCCCCTGTCGAAACTCCTCCTCTAACTAACCTCGGCCGTGCGGCGCAGGAAGTAGGCCGCCGACGACGGCAGCACGCCGCCACCGACGAGCCGCTCCGACACTGGTCCGACACGCTCCTCCGACAGCTGACCCGCGTCGGCACCGTCCTCGCCACCGCCCAGTATCTCCCGGTCGAGATGTTCCGCCTCGAGCGCGACCGGATCGGCGTCGCTGGTCAGCTGGCGCGTCAGCTCGTCGTTGTCCAGCTCGGGCCGGTAGACGGGCGAGAACTGGCGGTCCTGCCGCTCGCCCGAAATTTCGCGCGTCACAAAGTCGGGCCGCAGGATCGGCGACAGCGGCACGCTGTACTTGTCGTTCTTGCTCTCGATCTTGAGCTCGTGGGCGGCCGCGTCCGGCAGGCTGACCGGCAGCACGTACTTGATGTTGAAGTCGATCTTGGTGATCGGTGCGGGCGTGGTCGTTGTTGTCGTGGTGGTGGTGGTGGTGGTGCTAGTGCTGCTGCTGGCGGCTGCCGTCGTGCTAGTCGCTGTGTCGCTCTGGGCCCGCTGGGTGGAGGATTTCGAGCTGACCGTGCGCGGCAGCGGTACGACCGGTATGTCCTTGGACTTGCGGTACGAGGGCGCCGCCTGGGCCGGCTCCGGTCCGTTCAGGTTCGGGCGGAGCGACAGCGACGAGACGTACTTGCGATTGTTCGTGTAGTGCCGGGTGGCCTTGGTCGTCGTCTGGACCGGCGGTTCGGTCTGGTACGAAGGCTCGGTCGCCCGCTCGCCGTCCGCCTCGGCCGAGCTGTCCCTGCTGTACGCAAAGTCGGACGGGACGCGCACCGCCGGCCCGTCCGGGCGCTTGGTGTACTTTTTCTTGCTCTCCCGGCTCGGCAGCACCAGCGACGACTGGACGCGGTCGGGTACCGTCGGCAGGTCCGGCACGTCGTCCACCGTCGTCGTTAGTAGCTCCGGCGCGGCCGTCGTGGTGGTCGGGGCGGTGGTGGAGGTGGTGGTGGTTGTATCGGGCGTCATCGTCGTTGTCGTGGTCGTTGTTGTCGTCGTCGTCTTGAGCGTGGTCGTTTCGCTCGACGGCTCCTGGAACGAGAACTCGGCCGGCAGCGTGTACTTGTGCACGATCTCGCGCTGCGTCGAGGACGACACGACCGGCGTGGTTCGCGCAGTGCTGCTGCTGCTGCTGCGCAGCGTCGTATCGTCCGCCTCGAGCGTCACGCGCGTCGTTTGCTCCTCCTCCTCCTCCACCTCCACCGCACCGTAGTAGTTGGTCGTGTGTGGTGGGGCGCTGTCGCCGTCCGTCCCGTCGCTAAAGTCCACCGGCCGCAAGCTAGTTACCTGTTCGACCGCCGGCTGCTGCTGCTGCTGCTGCGTCACGGCGGAGGGTTCGTCGTCTTGGTCGCGCGGCCGATCGGCACTGAAGTCTGCGCTCGCAATGCGCTCGATCTCCGGGTACGGTGCGACGGTTTGGCTTTCCTCGCCGGCGCCCTGTGGCAGCTCGGTCGTCGGGAAGCCGGCCCCCTTCTCGGGGTCAAACAGCCCCTCGAGCGGTATGGTGGACGTTTCCACCGTAAACACGCTGTTCGAGGACAGCACCATCGGCCGGCCGCGCCCATCCTCCGACTCGTCCTCCTCGACGCGCTCGGTCACCGGTGCCGCTGCCCCTCCCGCGGTGCCACCGAGCGTCGTCGTCGTGTAGCTGCTGCTGGTGCTACCGTGCCCGCCGGCCGTGCGGTTCGCCCGGTTCGGCTCGACCAGCCGGATGATGATCTTCCGGTTGATCTCGCCCAGCTTCTGCATCACCGGCAGCTCGTCCGGGTTGCTCGCGTTCTTCGTGTAGATCTCGACCACGCGGTGTATCTTGACCAGCTTGTCCGTGCGGTTCGCCGCCGGCAGCTCGATCTCCTGCTCCTCCGTCCGGTAGATCTCGGTCGAGGACGGCACCGACTCGTTCTCCTTGTCGATCGAGAACACGTGGTAGAGCGTGGTCGGCTTCACCGTGGTCGTCGACGTGCGACCACGGTCCTGCAATACATTGACATCATCAATATCGATATTATCATTAATCGTGTAGATCGTGTCGGCCGTATTCAGTGTCGTGTAGTGCGTCTCGTCGGACGCGGTGTAGTATTCGGTGGTGGTTCTGAATGTGTTGGGCGTTGTATCCTCGTACGAGGTAGTGTTTTCGGCCTCATTGTTGTTGTTGGTGGTGGTCTTGGTGGTGGTGGTGGTTGTAGTGGTGGTGGTGATGGAGTTGGTGGTGATAGTGTCGGTAGCGGTTGGCGTCGTCGTTGGTGCGAGCGCATCCGACTCGGTCGCCGACGACTGCTTCGTATCGTCCGTGGCGTACTCGACCGTCGCCGGCGGCGTCGTTTCGCCGTTCGCGTCCGGCGTCGTCTGTGCAGCGCCCTCTGCCGGCTCCCTGGTGGTTAGTAGCAGCACGCCCGGCAGCGTCACGTTGCGACCGCCCGCCGCTGGCGCGGTAAAGTTGCGCCGCCCACCGGTCGGCTTGCGGGGCTGGTAGCGGCGCGTTGCGAACCCACCGCCCTGCTCCCCGGTCAGCTCGTTCAGCGTCGGGGCGGCCCGCTCGTCCTCCACGTTCAGGCGGCTGCCCAGGGCGGCCGTCGTCGAGCGGAGCCGGCCGAACGTGGGCCGCGTGCGCGTCGTCGGCGTGAAGCGTGCGCGGGGCGTCGTGACGCTACCCGCCACCGGGCCCGCCCCATCACCGCTCGCCACCCCGGTTACGTTCTGGGCGGTCGGTTTGTAGCCGCCCACGTTGCCGAAGGGGCGGCGCGTGCGTGTGGTAAAGGTGCGCTGCGTGGTGGAGGACCCGGCCGACCCTTCGTTGCCGCTCGCCGTGGCCGGCTGGTTGTTCTTGAAGATGAACCGATTGCTGCCGGAGCTGGGCGGCGGCCGGGTAGGCGTTATACCTCCGACACGCCCGCCCGGTCGGCGCACCCCACCGAACGTCGGCTCGGGACGGGGCCGTTCCGTTTCCGCCTCGCCCGGTAGCAGCAGGCTGTTGCTGGCGTCACTGCCGAGCTGCCCGAACAGTCGCTTGCCCTGCCGCTGGATCTCGTTGTCGCCCTCGTTCTCTTCCCCGCTGTACCGCTGCTCCTCCGACGAGCTGAACCGGTCGGCGAGCGTCGTGCGGTCCGTGGCGTCGCCACCGTACGCCGTCGGGGGCGCTGCGGTCGTGCTGGTCGTGGTCGTGGTGGTAGTGCGCACGAACAGGTTCGGCCGCTTGGGCAGCAGCACCGAGGTGCGGTTGATCGACTTCTGCTCGACCGGCTTCGCCGCGACCGTCGCCTTATCGAACGAGTTTTCGAACGCTTGCGGCCGTGCCGGCCGGTTCAGCGAGTACGCCGGCCTGCGCCGCGTGGGACGCGCGGCCGGCGGGACCGTATCGTCGCCGGCCCCACTCTCCCCGCTGGACCGCTCCGTGGTGGACGACGCTCTGCCGCCCAGGGGCAGCGGTTTGCGCTTGCGCGACGGCACAAACGGCGACGGCCCTGCGGGCGGAGCGGAACCGTCGCCATCGGCGCTACCGACCGACGCGGGCTCCTCCGTCGTGGTCGACAGGCGGCCACTGCGGGCGAGCGAGAACGAGGGTCGGTTGCGCCGGGTCGGCACAAACTTCTTGATCGGCTCGGTCGGTTCCGGCGCCTCGGTCGTGACAAACTTACCGGTAAACTTGCGGCGCGTCGCGCCGAAACCGCGCGTCGAGGCACGGGCCGGGATCGATTCCGACTCGATCTGTTGGCTGTCGTTGGGGCGCGGCGGCTCGGGCTTCGCCGGTCCGCCCGCGACGAGATTCGAGCTCGGGTTCGGCTCGGTCACGGACGCGGTCAGCGTGGAGAGTGTCTCCGTGGCGCTGTCCTCTTCCTCGTCCGCCTGCTCGCCGGTGCGCAGGTTCGGCAGGCTGAGCAGGTTGTCGCTGTTCAGTAGGTCGTACCCGCCCGGCGCAATCTCGTTCGACGTGTCCGTAATGACGGTGGTAAAGTCCGAGTTGGCCACATTGCTGTCCGGGAAGGTCGGCTCCGCCGTGAACGACTCCGTCGTGGTGGTCGGTGTGGTGGAGGCCGGCTTCAGCAGCCGATTGCCTGGCAAGCGCTGCCGGCGCTGTTCCGTGTTGAAGGAGGCGCGCGATCTCGGCAAGGGCGACCTGTCTTCCACCGTGGAGGCGGCTGCCGGGGTCGTCGTTGAAGGCGTCGCAGTGGTCGTACGGCGTCGGTTCGCCCGCTGGCGCTTGGTGGTGGAAATGCCGGTCGCTCGCTCGGTCACATCGTTGCCGAGCGGTTGCTCCGTCGGCGTGAGTCGGGCCGCGAGCGAACCGTCCTGCGTTGGTCTGCGTGGGGCGAATGGTCGGCGCGAGGGGCCCCGTGTGGTCGCGTCTGTGCTGTCGGGCGCTTGGGCGCTCGTGTCAGCCGCCGTCGTGCGCAGTCGGGCCGGTCTGGTTGGGCGCGTGCGGCCCGGTATGAACGTTTTGTTCGTGTTGACCTCGGACACGACCACGTTGAGCGTCGTGTCGACGGCTTCGGTCGTGCTGGGCGGGCTGTACCGCACCGAGGCGAGCTTGCGCGGCTGCGGTGTGGTCGTGTCGACCTCGGCCGCGTTCACATTGTACAGGGTGGTGATTTCGTTCAGCAGTCGGCTGTCGGTGGCGTCCTCCGCCTGGCTCGGCAGCTCGGTCGACATGTCGTTGAGGCTTTCCGCCAGCAGGCTGTTCACCGTGCTGTCCACGCTTTCCGACCGCCCGAACGGCCGCCCGCGGAAGGTGGAGCGTGCTGGGGCCGGTGCCTCCGTGCGGAAGCTGTCCTGCACGGTGGTGAACGCTTGGGCGGCCGTAGTGCCCCCCGTCGTGAGCTCGTTGCGGCTGCTGAACCCGTACCGCAGGGCCGTGCCGAGCGTGAGCAGTATGCGCTCCTGCGTCATCAACGGATCGTCCGCGATGCGCGTGTAGGAGCGGATCTCCGGCGTCACCGGTTCCGTCTCGATGCGCGGCTCCTCGGTGGAGGTGGTGGGGCTCGGGCTGGGGCTTTCGCTCGAGCGGCGCCCACTGTACAGGCTGAAGTTGACGCGCCGCAGCGAGCCCCGCTCGGTGACGGTCGTGAGCGGCTCGAGCGTGGTCGTGCGACCGAGCGCGAACCGATTGGCGGCAAGCTGCTCGCTGGCGGCTGTTGGTCTCGTGCGCCGGCGGCTTACAGTTTGCGTGGTGGTGGTGGTGCTGATGTCGGTGGTGCTACTGCTGCTGCCTGCAAACGGTACCGGCGGCCTACTGGGCTCGTCGTACGATAGGGGCGTCGAGCGAGCGGCCGGCGCCGGTTCGGGCGCAGTCCGGAACCGCACCCGGCCACGGTTGCCGCGTGCGGCCGGTGCCCTCGCTGCCGGCTGCTCACCCGCCGGACCCTCCTGTGGCGGCTGCTGTTCGGCACTGTCGGCACTGCCGACCCGGCGCTGCCGGCTCGCTGAAAGATCAAATCTCTGGGCATTGGAAAAACTCACCTTGACCGTGCGCAGTGTCGTCGGGTCGGGGACGGCGGCCGCGGCAGTGGTGGTCGCCGCGTCGGGCACGCGCGTCGGCCGCGTGCGACGGGCGCCCGCCACGAACGGACGGGGCGCTGCCCGCACGGGTGCAGCGCCACCGACTCGCCGGCTAGGGTTAGTGACAGGTTCTAGTGGGGTGTCGGTAGTGGCAGTGGTGGTGGTAGTCGCTGGCTTCCTAGTTCTTGTGAATTTGAAAACGGAGTTAGAGGTAGCATCGTTAGTGGGGGGACTAGTAGCCACCGTGGTCGACGGTACGGACGGCGTCGTCGTCGCCGTCGTCGTCGCCGTCGCCCGGCTGCTGCTGCTGCTGGCGGTAGTGGTGACGCTGGGTGCCGCCGTCTCGTCGTCCTCGGGCCCCTCGTACGGGGAGCCGAACCGCCTGTCGGGATTAGCAAACGTGTCACTACCACCCACCAAACCTGCGTCCAGTACACTACTACCCGTAACGCTTTCACCGGTGTTAGGCACGGCGGTGGTTACCTCGAGCGTCGTGTCGGCCGGCCAGCCGGACGCGCTACTACCGTCACTACTACTGCCAGTGTCGTCCGCCCGGTGCAGCGTCGGCCCGATCGGCACGGTGGTGTCGGTCACCTCCGCGTCCGACGCCCGATCGCTGTCCAAACCGGCGGTGGTCGGTTTCGGGCCCGCGCTAGTGCTACTATCGCTATCGTTACTACTATCGCTACTACTACTACTACCGCTACGCTCGCTAGGGTTGCCGCTGCGATCGTCGTCGTCGCCATCGTCGCTAATCGTGTTGCCGCTGACCCGCTCAACGCTACTGTACTGTCGTGTGCTGTAAGGTATCAAGTTTGGTTCGGAGGATTGTGGTGATGGTTCGAGCGTGGTGGTGGTGGTGGAAGCTGTAGTGTATATGGTTTGGAAGTCTGTAGATGGTACCAATAGAGAAGAATCTGTGCCTACATCATCGCGTTCGGTATCCTGCAGTCGGCTGCTGGTGTACGGTACGCTGGTCGTCCGTCTGCGATCGATCGTGTTGTAGCTGCAGCACCGTGTGGTAAAGGGGGGAGGGGGGAAGTGAGAGAGTAGCAGAACGGTAAAGGATGATAGAGTGAGATGGCGGAAACAAAACGGGAAGCGACCTATCGTATAGCGTCGATCGCAAGGGAGACAATTCACTCGAACGTTCATTTTGTTCGCGTTTGCATCGTTGGACAAGAAACCCGTCGGCAGATTCGAACCGATTCGAAGCTCATTCGGGGTTCTCAAGCGAGCTCAACGCTATAAGCAAATGTTTGAATACCTTGAAATACATTTCAACAATGCTAACTCGCGTGATCTGTCATTGGTAGTTGGAACCTGCATCGAACAAATAGTTGACAGAGTTGAATCGGGACTTTGAGCTAGCTAGCGAACTTGAACCGTGCGCATTATTTAAATTGCTGTCTATGATTTTAATTATTGCTGCAATTTTTACCAATAATGTTTGATTTGTAGCACCCATGTCAAAAAGTGAATGAAACGTTCAGTCATTAGATAGCTGAGAGTAACGCCAAAGTGATCCTCAACGACGATATCTGCGAAGCAATGCGCCCGCGAACTCGAAAGTATGGAGACTCCTGACTTAGAGGAACAAGTTGAACTACACGTTCAAAAATTGGTGCATTACAGGGTTTCCCATGATTTATTGGTTGGTTCCCATCAATTTTTGGTGGGTTCCCATATTTTTTTGGTGCGTTCCCACGATTTTTTGGTCGTTCCCAGAATTTTTTGGTCCAATTGTATTGATATCCAATCGGAAAATACCAATAAATTATGGGACCGAACCAAAAATCTATGGGATACGACCAAAAAATCGTGGGAACGTACCAAAAAATCATGGGAATTGACCAATAAATCGTAGGACACCCTGTAAAAGGAAAACTTGGTGACTTAGAGACCAAGTTGTTTGGAAGTTAGACTCCCCCAAACTTTTTGGAATACTTTAACCGACGGTTTGATATTGCGTTATCCTTCTACAGTAAGTCACAGAGTAAAAGGTACAAGGCGTGGACAAAATCCGTCATATAGATCCGGATAAAGTGGTTGTCCCTGCTCTCGCAGGGATACAGACCGACGATTAAGGTGTTAAAAAAGCACCGAATTGGTTCCTGTGCGCATTTACTCTATCCACTGTCAAGCACGCAGCAACAAGAATAAAAAGGTTTGGCAAAGCCTTTCATCGACCCGAACGACTCGAGCGCGATAACATATATACTTCTGTTCGATTCGAGATCGTCCAACAGGGTTCGAGTGTCGTTCGACGTACACGATAGGTCTGAAGATGTGTGGTTGAGAGAAAAGAGAGAGAGAGAGAGAGACAGTATGCTGCAACCTACCGATTAGGAGACGAACGCTCCGGCTCACTCTCTGTCGGCTGGGACGCTTCGGTCGGTTTGCGGTACCAGTTACGATTCACTGTCTGCGGCTCCTCCTCCTCCTCCTCCTCCTCCTGCTCGTCCTCCGCTGGTTCCTCACCGTCCACCTCCGGCTGCGGCTGCTCCGCGACCGTCGTCGGTCGCTGCCGCCTAATGCTGACGTACTTCGGCACGGCCGTCGGCCGGCCGGTCGTAAACGTGGACGGTTGGTTTTCCTCCTCGTCGATGTCCTCGTCGTCGTCGTACCGGTCCTCGATCGAGGCGGCCTTCGTCGGGCGGGTGCGCTGCAGCGTCACATACTTCGGCTTCTCCCGGAACACGCCCTCGAACTCGGGCAGCTGGTCCAGGCCCTCGTTCTGCGGTCCCACGCGGCTGTTCGTGTACGAGTTGCGCACCACCGACGAGTACTTGTTCTCCGGCAGCGAGCCGGTCCGGTCCTGCTGCTGCGTGAACGTGATGGCCGGTCGGAACTTCTGGCCGACGTTGCCGGTGCGGCTCAGCACCCGCTCGTACAGCGACTTGCTGATGGTTGGCGCGGTCGTCGACACTGGATCGGCTTCCGCATCCTTCAGCAGGATCGAACCGTCCTCCTGGGCCTGCAGCTGCTTCTCCAGCTCCTCGATGCCGCCCACCTTCTTGATCAGCGCGATCAGCTCCTTGATCACCTTCGGGTCCTCTTCCGGCTGCGTCTCGGCGTTGTCCTCGTCCGAGTAGTCCGCCTCGACCGTCGGTTCCGTCGTGGTGGTGGTCGTCGTGGTCGTGAAGATGCCCCGGTTGAAGAAGTTGTTCCGGTTGGTGGCGACCGTAATGCGTGGCCGGGCCGTCGTTGAGGTCGTCGGCGCTGCTGCCGTGGTCGTCGTCGAGGTGGTCGTGCTGGTCGTCGAGGAGGTGGTCGAGGGTGCCGTCTTGGAGCAGATCACGTTGCGGGCGTAGTCGCACGAGTCGGCCAGCTTGTTGAACACCAGCCCGGACGGGCAGGTGAACTGATGCGCTACCAGGCCGAGGCTCGGGCTGTCCAGACACCAGAAGTACTTTTTGCAATCGCGCGGATGCGGGAAGAAACCTTCGTCTTCGCATTTAAAGTCTAAAGTGTTTGCAATACCGGACGTGGATGTAAGAAGAAGAATTAGAGAGCGGGACATTCCCAAGATGCTGACCAGGACAGTGCCGGTCGTCACTTACCTGCTCCCGGATCGGGAGTGGTCGGTGGCTGCGGTGTCGTAGTTCTTCCGCCAATGTACAGCGAGTCCTCCGTCGTGGTCGTGGTGGTGGTGCTGGTCGTGGTGACGCGCACCGGCCGTGCCACCTTGCGTCCCTGGGAAGTTTTGAACGATGCCTTAATTTCGTTGTTGTTGTCGGTGTTGACACGGTTGCGCGTGGCCGAACCTGGCCGGCTGCGCGAACGGCTCGGCTTGCGCGGTCTGCCCGATGAAGCAACGTCGTTTATGCCCACTCTGCAAGCGAAGGAAAGAGACCCAAAGGTTTCAATTCAAGTGCCACGCTTCCCCAGTTGGATAGAACGTCGCCAAAATCGAAGACTCACTCTGTGCTGGCCAGCAGTGCCTCCTTGGCTGCTTCGATGATCGGGTACGGTTTGCCGTGACAGGTGCCCCGGAAGTCGTCGTTATCGATCGACCAGAACATGATGCCGCCGAGCCCGTTCTCCGCGACGTACTTGGCCTTGCGCCGTGCGATCGCCTCGTCGTCGTAGCCGACCCACTGGTTGCCCTTGTACGCGTACGGGCCCATCGCTTTCGGGTTGGGCTGCACCACCGTCCAGTCGTTGCTGTCCTTCAGGCTGGAGCAGATCTCGTAGTACGCCAGGTAGCCCTTTTCGCGTGTCGCATCGCCCTGCTCACCGGGGCCGTCGGCCGGCGCACCGATGTCGGTCGCGTCCGGGTTGTACAGCGTGTAGGACCGGCCGTACGTCGGTATGCCCAGTACCAGCTTTTCCCGGTCGGCACCCGCCTTCAGGTAGAACTTTACGCTGTAGTCCTGCAAAGTTTGAAAGTGGAAGAATGTGAATGTAAATTGATCCCCTACACGGTCAGGCGACTGGCTGGGTCTTCTTCCCCAGACGGCTACTTACAATGTTGAGCTCAGAGTCGAAGTTGTACTCGGACGCTTCCTCGAGCGAGAACAGCGGCGAATGGTGATTGACCGCCGGCTCGTACGCGCTGTGGTAGTCGTAGGAGAGCAGATTGAACCAGTCCAGGTACTTGTTCAGCTTCGGCACATCGTAACCCTTCTCGACGTACTCGATACCGGCCGGCACTGCCATGGTTAGCAGCAGGCGCGGTCGTCCCGTTTTGGACGACTCGCGCTCAAACTCCTCCCGCAGCTCCTGCACCAGCTGGGCGTAGTTTTCCCGATCCTTCGGCTTCGAGCCATCGCGGAACGCCGGATACTCCCAGTCGAGATCGAGCCCGTCGAAATGGTTCTGGCGCAGGAATTTGATCGTGTTCTTGACGAACTGGTTGCGCCGCTCGGCGTCCGCCACCAGCGGCGAGAAGCGGGACGAACCCTCGTTCCACCCACCGATTGCTAGCAGCGTTTTCAGATTCTTGTTGTACGTCTTCAGGCCGGTAAATTTAGCAAATCCACCTGACATGTGACAAGCAGATGCATGTTAGTGGCGCAAAATTCGAGGCTCTTGCACCTAACCGCAGCACTTACCTTGCTCGATGTCCTGATACTTGTCGTACGGTTTGAGCGTGTTCTCTTTCGTAAACCCGCCGAACGAGTAGATCAGATGGGTGCAGAGGTAAGGGTTGATGTTCTGTGGCGTAAACTTGGCCGTGCCCGGTCGGTAGACGGACCAGTTTGTGTAGTAGCACACGACGCGCTGGTTGTTGTCGGCGGCGGCTGATTCATTGCCGCTCCATAAGGCTAGAATCGCTATTGCTAAGAATAGCTCCGCTCCTTTGTGAAGCTGTGAAGAGGAGAATCATGGTATGATATTGGTAGAGGAGCGTTGGCAGAACAAAGGGCTTGCTTTTTTGCTTCGAATGAGGAATGAGCTAAGAGATTGACGCGGTCGGGCTCGCAGTTAATGGCACGTGATCAACATAAAAATGGGCGCACGTCAGATGGTCTTGTTTTGTATCGTGTGCGAAGCGAAGAACGGCGAAGAATAATGTTTCCTGAGATAAAGCGAGCGCGATATCGTGTCATGCTTAATGTATCAAAACTCTTCTACACGTCTACGCAGCCACCTATACGATCTGATAAGATTTGGAAATTTAAATATCTTCTATCGTGTAGGTTCTCCCGTCGTCATAGGTTCGGCCTAACGACAGCCCGAAAGCTTTCAAAGATTTAGAAAAAAAAACCCCTCCAGACCATAGCCTATAAATAATATCTAAAGTTGCGTTCTTGAGCATGGCTACAGCGGAGCAGCGAAGGTTGGTGAAGATCCTGAGGTTTGAATGTGTAACTCAAGGGGAAATCGTGAAGCAGAATAATGCCAAGATCTCCCACATCGTCTCCAAAACAGTGCTGCTGTTCTTTTCAGTCACAAACTTGTGGCATCTTCTTGTTGCGTTTTGCGCAACAATCGTGGTCGGGCATGTACTGGGCTTGGCGTTCAATGCCTAATTGGCTCACCAATAGAAGGGTAGTTGTACGGGGGTTTTTGGCCAGATTTGAGGCAACGATAGATGTGGATGTATACAAGTATATGTATTTTTTAGGCTTTATATGGCTTTGCATATAAACAACAGCAAGATTCAATACTTTGTAATCTAACATGTATGTTCTTGTCAAATTAACGAAATAATGTTTGAATACTGCAAAGTCGAGTGTCTAAGTCTTCGGGATCCCGTAAGTCGCATTTAGAGGCCAGTCCATAGTTTGAAGACCTCTGTTTCAAACGAATTGATAATTTTCACCTTCCTTTGGACGTTAGCACAGACTTAGCACCTGTATATCATGATTTATGTTGGCCAGGAATGGCTATCCCCGGATAAAATAGGGCATGTTCCCCATACGCACTATTCAACGAACTGTGTTATCCTAATAAGTTACAAATTAGCGACTAGCAGGTAGATACACCGAACGTTGTTGTTGCGTTAATCGAGTGAAGATTGGTTAGCAAATTGACCTCACCAAAGTAAAATCAACCAAAATGTCTTGTAGTCTATTTGTTTGAAAAGAAAATTTATTATTCTTCTTTCCTATTCTTAGTTTAATTTGACCCCTCTGCTAAAACATTACATCAAGCTCGATGAGTATGCAATGGCGTTGCCTAAGATCTTTTCAATAAAATTACGTGAGCTTAATTCATTATTGATCAACACACAATCAAAGTAATTTACTGCATCTGAAATCCACTCGTACAATGTTGTGAAGTCTTCATTTCCGTCTAAAAAGAAACCGCAGGCGTCATAGTTTTCAAATTGCGTTGGCAGTCCACACTGCCCGCGGGCCAGTTTTGCCCTGAGACATGAGATCATCCCGTCGCCTACTAATTTCTTCTCGGTAGTTGTGAGCGTTCAGCAGTGCCCTAATGCGCATTGCGACGAAGAACGTGGCATAATGCGTGAAAATGATTGAAAATCCAAGGACACGATTGTCCAAGTGGATTCATATTGGTTCCCAATGTATTGGATACTACTAGAAAGATATTCGGATATCCTATATCACATATCTCCAGTAGGTATTTCTGTTACCATGCGGAAGTCTAGACTAGAATCTGAGGTAGGCTAGATTCGCAAAATCGGAAGATATTGCGCCCCAGGCAAGCAACTGAAAGAATGTATTGGATACTACTAGAAAGATATTCGGATATCCTATATCACATATCTCCAGTAGGTATTTCTGTTCCCATGCGGAAGTCTAGACTAGAATCTGAGGTAGGCTAGATTCGCAAAACCGGAAGATATTGCGCCCCAGGCAAGCAACTGAAAGAGCAGCACGCGGACAACGGCAACGACAACAAAAATCAGCCTTTTATAGGTGATGTAAAAAAAGCCGTAAAGGAAACAGAAAGAAATCAAGTCTCAACACAGCCTGGTCGTAAAATCTCCCCCTCATTGCACACGCAATAATTAAAAGCTCATGTGATGTGTTGCCGGTAGCGTTTTTTTTTTGTTTGCTGTTTTGAACCACACTCCTCCCTTCTGGCACGTTCTCAAGCTTTCGGCTAGAAGCAAAGGCATTTCTTACAACAACCCGGCGCGCAACAGGTTATATTACGAAACGAGCGAGAAGAAAGAAAGGTGAGCCCATCGACCAAAAAAAAAAAAAAGCAGCAGCACCCAAGAAGAAAGAAAAATCGCTGCCCTTCTCCAATATCCTTTCCCGGATCCAAATTGCTGCAGCGACCTCTCCCTCGTATGTGGGAAACTAAACGGCTTAAGCCATTGTGCGGCGGTGGTGGCGGCGGCAGTGGTCGGGTGTGCTGTGGTAGTGTGTTGTTTTGATTGCCATTACGAAAGCAACAACAAACCGTTGCAGCGCGCAAGGGAGGCGGCAAAGCCCGCTAAGTGAAAGTTGTAGTCGAATCTTCGTAACGGCGCGCACACACCAAGCCCGTCCCAATCCCCCCCACCAGGGTGGTTGATATGGTGATAGGGTTGGTAAGCGTGTGTGTGTGTGAGAGGAGGGGCAAGGCTGAGCAAAGGCCCCCAAATCCCGAAAGCCACCGTATGGCGGGATCTGATGGGGGGAGGAAGAGCCAGAAGAGAAAGATCATGGTGGACAAAAATCGATTCACACACACACACACACAATTTCGTGCTGGCCAACTGGTGAAACTGATTGGTTTCCGAGAGTGGACGACGACCCATCTTGCCCGGTGGGTCGGTGCTAAGGTGTGTCATCCGGAAATTCCATTTCGGGGAAGAGGTGGAAGAGGATAACCGGGGGGGGGGGGGGGGGGGGGGAAAGGGAGGGAGGAGATGCCACGGAGGTTAAATTTATCACCACCGCCTAGCCCACCGTTTGCTGGAGCCGGTTTGGGGCTGGGTGGTGCTTTTTACTTTCTTGACGATGATGATGATGATGATGATGATGATGCTGTTGTAAACTTTCCTTTTCCTTTCGTGTGCACGATCAGGTTGCGTTTTTTTTTTTTTTTTTGGTTGGTCAGTTGGGAATTCTGTACGGTAACGTTTCGATATTCGGGCGGGCATTAACACGTCACGCGGGCGCGTTTTAGTATAGCGGTAGTGCGACAAATGCGACATTCCACCGCCATCTTTGTTCCCGGCAAATGGCATCAGTGCCGGCTTCACGTTTTCTCCATCTTGAAACGATTTTGGGGCGATGATACAATATTTAAAACAAAAAAACCCCATCGATAATCGAATGGAGAGCACCACATTCCCGAAAAGATTGTGTAAAGTAAAAGTGCACCACGCTTACGCCTGCAGAAAACCGCACCAGCAGTGAGTGCGACGCGCGCTCCCAAGCTCCAAAATGGCCTTCCCAAAATGGCAACCTGTTCTGCTCGGTTTTTGCAAATCGCCGCCACCGGGGGAGGGGGCAGGGAGTTATCAGTTTTTATGTGTCTGTGTGTGTGTCGGTATCAGGTTAATCATCGCCCGGTCTTGCAATCAGGTTGCTTAATGTTGGTGGGCCCTCCATATCGCCTCTAGAAGCCGAACGAAACCGGTACCCCGCGCTAAAGGTGATATTGCTCAAACAGCATTGCGTAATGAGGCTCCCCTCCCCCTACCTCCACCCATTTGTTTTTGAGTGCCACTGCGCACAGCAGGTAGAAAGAGGAAAGAAAAGAAAGAAGCACACCGCACCGCATCGACCGAAAACGAAAAAAGAAAACCTGTTCCATCCAAACTACTGTGATGTGCAGGATGTTTCTGGTGTGTCTGCGTGTTTGTGCGCGCGTGCGTTTGCGTGTTGGCTAATAGCGTAATGTTTTCCAAAAAATGCGGACACCAAACATAATGTCCATCATCACCCCGCTCCCTCCCGGACCCAAACCATAACAAGAAATCGATCGAAGTCGGTGGTGTGGTGGTGATTTTCCTTTCAACCGACACCAAAAAACACACAGCGATGCGCCATAATCCCTCGGTCTCCTCCCGGTGGTGATTTGTTTTTTAATCGGCGGGACTATTGGGGACACTCGCTTTGTTGGGGATTCCACGCCCAAAATGGGGGACCCGCTAGCTGTTACGTAAGCTACGCCCGGGCAGCAACAAAACCCGTCAGAACCAGCCCCAAAATCGGATAAGAATGTCACATATTGCCCCGAACAGTGTCTGTGTCTTCGCGCATGACCAGCGCTGGCGATAGTCGAAACCGAAACCGGATGTGGTATCCGGCCCCCCTTGTCTTGAAAAGACCTTGCGCGACCGTTTGTCACCCCAGGTCAGGTTAGATGACATCACACCGCTTGTCACCCAAATTTCACAAGATTGCACCCTAACGCGTCAGACACACACACACAGCTTCAGTGGAATATCTCTCACGTTTTTGTTGTTGTTGGAATACCTCGCCGTACTTTCCACTACGATTATAATGCTATTAAATCATCATCCGTTTCGACCCCTCGGTGTTAGCTTTACCAATTAGCAGCATTCGGTGAGTTCTGCTGTTTGCAACCTCACGCTCCTGGGCGGGGTGTTATCCGACGAAACTGGCGAAAGTGACACTTCTTACCGCATTGCCATCCTATGCAAATGGAATGTGTACATAGAAAAGTGAAATTGTTTGATACCCTCTCGTGCCAGGCAGCGTGTTGCCACTGTACACGGTAGCAGGGCCGGGCGTGAATTTGTTTGTCCAAAGCCAGCTCGCTAATTTGTGCCTGGAAAAGCGCCCGGCGGTACGAGTCGAAACCTTGGGCGACCGACGAACGCTTTTTTAATTGAAAGCAAGTATTTAGTGTGGACCGGCCTCCTCGTCTCAAGGGAGGGTGTTCGACGAGTGCGCAGTGAAGCGTATCGGCCGCCGAGGCACCCGATACCTGTCACCTGTGCGTGATGCTGGCACCAAAATGGCACAGAAAAACAAGCACAAGAAGGCGGCGTTGGAACGTCGAGGTCAACTCGCTGTGGGGTGAATTCTTGTTGCGGACCACTGGGCGACGGAGTGCTGCCGATACGTGCAAAGTGAACCGCCGTTCATGGCAGGGTCTCCTTAGCAGCAGGACGGATAAGGCGACGAAATTCCGTCCATGGCGAGAGCTTGATTTCACACTTTTTTTTTGTTTCTCTCCAGTTTTCAAAGTTGTTCTTCCAGCTTTTTGGAAGAAAACTTTGGAGCATTCGAGTGGCAGATTTGTAGTGAATTAGTGTTTGTTTGAATGTTGCTTCTCCTTGGATGTCGTTGTGAGTCATATATTGGCATATTTTTGATGACATTCTTGTTTTGTCGAAGATCTTCTTGGAATTCCGAATATCGAAATCCTAGTACCGGATTGAATATCTTGCCAGACGACTTCGTGATCTCAAGACACGATCAATCCGTCATTAGAAACATCTTCCTATTTCTAGACGATGACAAAAGCGGCAAGACCTGAATCCTGGTCACTCAATCATCTTAAGATCTTGATGTCACAACTGACGCAAGCAGTAACTCCAAGGGAAAGGATGTCCAAGTATCCTGAACATCTTCCAGCAATATCTCCCTATCTTACGGCAATCTCTAAATGGAGCATCTTTGAATATATTCATGATCATCATATGACTAGGTTAGAGCACCAACATGAGCTAAGCACTCAAAACTATTGTTTTCAGGATGCATTGAAAACTAAGACAAACCTACTGCCCTGTATTTCGGAACGGAGTTTCGCCGAACGTCCGTCATGCTGCGTTGGCTTGAACCAGTGAAGTCTTCACCGATCACTCCCCGCTAATGACACCTGTTACAGCGGATTGATACATAATCGTGACACGGTTCACTTTCACACACCCCACCGATGACTAATAAAAATAAACAAACCCGCTCTTTTGTAACCGCCTAACCAATTCCGCTTGCAAATGGAATGCCAGACCCAAGACACACACACACGGGCGCGATTAACATATCACCGCAGTGTTAACCATAATCGATCAACCTCACCCCGCAACTTGTGGTGGTGGGCTGCTGTATGCACAGTCATGCAATTGTAATAATACGTAATACGTTTCGGGTAGGAAGAGGAAACGTATCTTCGCGTACACACGTGAGCGGCAGTAACGAGAAAAGCTCAACAAGACATGGGCCAAACAACAGCAGCAGAAAGCAACAACAACCACACAAAAAAATGGCAATCTATATGAGAAACTCTTGACTTGAATGACTGGGTTACGAGGCCACCCGAGCCTTTAAAGAGGCTTCATTATCTGCAGCAGAGCTGTAACACGCATGGCTGATCCGAAGACAACACACAGATCTGCTTGTGCGCGCGCGGCGCTAACTTCACACGTCACGAGCACCGCCGCCATTCGATTGTAGTCTAATTACTGCGTTGTGAGAAACTGCGTTGTTTTTCACTTCTTACTTCTACCGCCAAGGCGCGATGAAATCAGTCTGTAATAGGCGATGGATAACATTTGTCCAATGTTGCTGCTTTTAATTACATTATTATTATCGTTATTAAGCGCGGCAGAGGCTTTTTATGCGATGCTGCGAGTGCGCCGTGCGTACCCTCGATGAAGATGATGCTGTACAGCAAGTAACATGGGGCAGCATGGGAAGCATGGGGCGACTGTGGGCATGCTTGGCATCGTAATTTAAAATCTTTGAACAAAAAGTGTGTGTAAAACAAAAGTGTGTGTGGCTTTACTTTAGCATTGAATAAACACACAATAAACATTAAAACATTGTAATGCACACAGTATTGGTATATTTTGTACGCCAAACAGGTATTGAAATGTAAAAAAAAAAAAAAAACATTTCAATGCTCCCGTGGTGCCTAAGCGCCAATTTTAGTTGTGAAAATACTACAAGTACATCAAAGAGTATCACTTCAATCAACATGAATTTAAACAAATTGATGAAAACATGCTCCCAAAATTCCAAGCACATTTAAAGATACTGCAAAACATAATTTGCACAACATTTCAATAATAACAACGTAATCTTAAATCTCATCTTTTAAGGTTGTATCGAATATCGGACTCCAAAAAAGGATGCTTCTGAAAAAAAAGATAATCCCCTGAGTTGAACAAGTTTTCAGTATGGTGTTTGTGTTTGATTTATTCATGTAGTAGCTATCCAGGGGCTCTATCTGTTTCCATGTTGCCCCACGATCCCATACATTTGCTAAGCCTCTCGATTTGCTTTTGCTGCTCGCGGGGTGAATAAATATTTAACTGATCTGCGCGCGAGCGCACGCTTGCGCTCTGTTGGCCGAAGCAATCCATGGCGGGAGGAATAACCAAAGACAAACACTATGCATCATTTGCCGAATAAATATTTTTTGACATGAACAATCATCCAAGGGTAAGCTGCAAAAGGTTAAAGCACACACACACACACACACGGAGGAGGAAACATGGCTGTGACGAAATTTGGTGCACAGAGGGGGACAAGCTGCGTTGGTTGGGCTGCGAAAGGCCATTACTTGGGCCGTGTGTGGTCACAGCATGGAATCTAAATGGTGCCCGGTCTGGCCTGTGGTTTGCCCGACTCCGCGCAGCAAGCGAGCTCCGGCGCAACCGATCGGCATGATGATCACGCACAGAAACGTGACTTCACCGCGTGGCAGGAGGTTCTAGCGGAGTTGGGGGTTGCCCTATTGCAACAGCGGGTGTTCTACGGGGGGTTTCTGGTGACTTTTACACCTTCCAAGAGCCCCCGGGCCGGATCCCGGATTAATGAGTCACGGACAGCCAGAACGGTGGCCTACCGACAACAATGTCCAAAAATAAACGCTACGAAACGCTACACTACGTCCTGCGGAAAGCAACAACCCATTTAGGATGTGCCTGGCGCGCATGCACAAGCAGCGCATTACCAATAATGGGAGTCGCACACACCTCTACCACTGCCTAACGGGACCCGGCAGAAGCAGGAGTTGCAGTGCTCCCGAACCAGTGCCAACAAAACAATGCATAATAAGGAAAGCGGTAGATGTAGATGGTAAATGACAACAAGGCGGTGGTGATGTTCGGTAGGGGTTGAGGTTTGGGTTTGACGACTTACCGGAAACATTGTGGCGTGGCTCGTTCACCCTCCGATTTTTTCAGCCACTGCTTGCCTCGTACACTAGCGGCACGGGACGGCCGTAAAAAAAGAAACACACCACACCTTCCCCCGGGGTGTGGGCCGTCCTTTCGGGGTTCGGTGCGCGGACTCGGTCTCCTCCTGCCGCTCTCTGCTGACTCTGCGTGGCGACGTGTATGACCCTCGACCAACTCCCGATCTCCTGGCAGTTGCTGTTACGGTGAACTCCCCGAAAAGGCTGCTCGATCGATTTGGAAGAAAGAAGAATACAAAAGGTGAGTTAGCTGTTGGATTGCAGGCAGTGTTGGTAGGTATTCGGCATCAAGGGGGAAGTGGGTCTGAAGTGCACAATTTGTCCGTACCGTGTACTGGTCGCCTTCGGGTATGCCTTCAAGGCACGGGGGTAGCGTTTCGGTCAACTATTTCCTGTCCCTATGCGGGTTGGTGCATCACCTTCATCCTTTGTGGGTGGTTAACAATCTGTGCGGAAGGTTGGAAGGGCGAACAAGACGAGCGGGTCAGAGATGCAAGTTCAAGGTATGGTGAAAGAGGTTTTAGATGATCCCAACAAATCACTGCTTATTGATACTGAATATCGCTGAAGAAGTGGACAAAGAACTTGGGGCAATTTGGAACGAATGTGATTGACAAGCTGTGCGAGAATTCGGGGAGGCACGAAGAAGATGCGGATCAGATATACCAGAGAAAGGATGCTTAAGTTGGTCTCAACAATCATTGCAAAGTGTATCGAAATCAGGCGAAGATTTAGGATATCTTGGAGCTAAATTGATTTACAATTTTTGCGAGAATTGGACGTGCCAAGAAGAGGTCAAAGATGATCCCAAAAGCATTGCAAAGATTATTTATAGTTGGATAGATGTCCACGGGGTTTTTACAGCAAATGTGTGGAATTAATAACCTGTTTGACAGTTGGAAAAGATCTTTAGAGTAAGAGATACAAAGAAGACATGAGTCAGTGATGTAAGGTTAAAGCAAGGTAGAAGAGGGTTAAGGTTGATCCGATAAATCATAGCAAAGATAACTAAAATTAGGTGGCGATCTGATGTTTTTTTGGAGCAAAAGGCTCAACTCCAAAGTCCATTGAAGGCAAGAGACAGGTGCGTGACAGTGCCGTGACCACTAGCTGACCTCCCCTCCCGGCAGGTAACTTTCCACGTCGAGCGTATTGCAGAGTTTCGCCGAACGCTACCTGCATTAAGATAGTGTCTTCGACCGATTGTAATATAAAGCATTGGCTAAAGGGGGATAACATAAATAAGCAAAGCAGTTGTGAAAGTAACAGCAAGCTAGTAGCCAATACACAGGGGTACACAGATCTCAGATCCGTTCACTAGCAGCTACAGAGCCGCGGAGATATTTGCAAATCCGTTGGAGATTTCTAGAGATATCGGCTGTGTTGGCGTAGTACATCAACCAGCCAGCTTCCCCAGGCTTTTCAGCTACGAGACTGACCTAGTCCGAAAGGACTGGTATGAGGAACAAGGGTTCCTCCACCTCCTCGCATTGCTGCTCCACTTGTGGCGCAGTACCGCAGTAGTAGGCCCCCGCTTGCTCTACTTATTACGCTCCATAGAACACACCGTAGGGACATGTACGTGCGGTTTGGACAGCCGTTTTTAGCCCTTACCGTTCTCATTAGATGGCATGCAGCCAACTCGTTTCCCCGACAAGAAGATGCGGTTTCGTGCGGAGGTGCAGAGCAGCGCTACACATCCATCAAATCGAATCGCTTGTGTTTGCTGAACATATCGGGCTATCGGGAAAACGCACCTGCACCGGGCTCAGGTCCGGGCTCGCAAAACTAGCTAAATACCGGTCTGTCTTTCTCCTTCTCACTGCTGCTAAAAAAGGAAAACGTGGCACCAAACCACGAGACGGTGGAAGAAAGCGCGAAATGATGCAATTAACATAGACGTTTCAAAATGCACCAGGGCACACGCGATCGTGCACGGCGTTTTACCAGCGAGACCGGCGGATTGCACACCGGAGAAAAGGTATCGATAATTCAGCGAAAAAAAAAAACAACACTCGAAACACAAGGGAAGGCGCATTACCGCCGGAAGCGAAAACGATCGGTGGTTTGTGCCGCGGCAACTGATATTGTGCGTGCGCACGTACGGTAGCGCATGCAGTTTACACGCAGGCGCAAAACTACCGATTTGCCGATTCTACCCTCGGCCAGGCTCGTCTCGGAACAGGCAAATCCCGTGGTTGGACGCCAAAGAGAAAAGCTGATCGCGCGGGTGTGCACAAATCCGCGATTGTTTGACGGCAGTGCACACTTTGTAATGCGTTTTTTTTTGTAGTTTGCGTTGCGTCTCCCCCTCCGTTACTACTACTGCGCCGACAGCTCGCGGAGTCGCCGTTTCCTGTTCGCAAATTCAATGAAAGTAGCTGCAAGAAAACGTGGGGAAAATAAAACGCTTGCCATCGTGTGTGTGTGTGTGTGTGTGTCGGTGTGTTTTTTTTGCCTGCTCTTCTGTTTGAAATCACCCGGAACCACTAGGTTACAAGCATGGTTAGCGGCATGTTCGATTTACGGCAGGCGAGCGCACTACGCGGTAATGTGGATTAAGAAAGCCGCCTAGCTAAAAAGGGCTTGTTTGGCTTAGCTAACTATAACGATAGATCGCACACACACACATACAGCATACCGGAACCGGTTGTGAAAACAATAACCCACGAACAAACGAGCACGAGCGTTCACTCTCGGGAATGTGCATTACATACAAAACCGACACATTGTGATGGCCCGGAGAGCTCCACTTATGCCACGCTGGCTAAGAGCTGCAGTTTTGTTGTTTTTTTTTTCTGTTACAAGAACCTTTTGCCCTATTGCACAGTTAGTGGAGCCTGTGAACTTCCATTGCGGTGGCGATGTAATGGCAAGACGCAACCCACCACACCACATTGCCCATTGTTTGCCCCTAAACTGGGATGAAACTGAAAACCGAAACCATTCCGGGGGGCACGATTCTCGCGGCGGCACGGCACCGGCCACGATTTATATGTTGCTCTGGTCGGAAGATCACGGTTTAGAATCAGCCAACACTCAAGCTGTATGAAATATGTCTTCCATTTCCATTTCCTTTCAACGAGTTGGAATTGTCATTTCCTTGACCCCCCCCTCCCCCCCTGTTGTTCCTGTCTGTGCTGAAGGTCTAGCATTGAATCACTATTCTCGATTCACTACCGGTTTGTATATACAGCTGCCAGTATCTAGGAAACTGTTTTCTAACAAATCTTCATACAATGCCTTGCAAGCTTCTAGGGTTGCTGACGTTTTTGAATTCCAAACAACGCGCTGATCGGGAAGGAATAATTTGCTGAAAAGCCTGAACTAGTTCCTACGAGCTGCTCTGTTTCTGTCTGTGTAGAGGTCTTAGAATAGCTTAGGCACCCAAGGTACGGCCTGGGTCGTCCAATTCCCATTCCATTACAACCCACTTCGAACGCCATTGTTAGTTTCGGGTCGACTAATTCATTGGCTTGGGTAGCTGGTGAGTGGTTCCGGAGCACGGAGGACAGGTTTTGAATCGCAATTCACTACCGGTATATGAAGTATCAGGATGTAGGAGATCGAGACGTATTCTAACAATTACCATACAATCTCTGCAAACTCGCATGGCTACGGATGTTGAGGAATTCCGGACTTACAGGTCTGGAAGACATTGGATTGCTCAAGATCCTGCTCTAGTTGCTAGATCTGTGACCAGGGAGTTTGTTACAGAGATACTAAAAGTAGGAAATGATTCATCCATTCCCTTCCATCAATTAGTAGCGCTATTGTTACACTATTCTCAGGAAATGTAAGCAAACATTCATGCTACAACCGTACAACTTCAACAGTTACTGGTGTTGTTGAATTCCTGAGACCAAAGCCTCAAAGGTCTCGGGAGTTGCTAAACATCCCGATGCCGTGCCTAGGACCAAGAATGCCTATTAGGCCGTTATTGATACATGCAGTGAGGCCTAATTTCCCAACCTTTACCAAGTCGGGCACAGACGTTTCGTCTGGAATGCTTACCCCGGTGTGCAGTGTGCCAGCTGCCAGCTACGCCTACAACTGCGTGCTGCAAAAATTGATCGTTCCGATCCGTCCGATCGCCTTCACACACACACACACACACATTCTTTCGTCTCAACCCTCTCCTAACCTCAAATGTCTCAGTTCCGAACATAATGGACAATGCATGTGTCGTCATTTTGATGGTTTTGTTTCACCCAGTTGAAGGGTAGTTGCGGACCATTGTGACCTGGTGGCGCCTGCGCTACCAAATATACACACACACACAGAGCCAGGCTACAAAATACCGCCCAGCAGCACACGAGACAATAGGAACTTGCCACCCAATCTCTTGGGGGAGCGAGTGTGCTCGGTTGGTTTCTTTCCCAGGAGATGGAGAAATGCGCAAGAGTGCGCAATCGCCGCGCGGGTTTTGCTGGAAATTTGATGGAAAGAAGGCACACACACACAGACACACACGGGCGCCAAACTGCTAGAAACAAACGGCCAAATGCATTCGCATTACGGCGGATTGCTTCATCGCGAGGCTGGCAGCGTGCGCTGTGGTCTAATGGTCGGAGGTGTTAGCTGATGACCGTTTGGACGGCTGCGGCTGCCGTACGGTGTTACTACAAGCGCGCCGCATTCCAAAGCACGCGCTACCCCCTGGGAGACCAGTTGACTACTTAGTCAACGCAGCCAAAGTTGACTCATGTTGACACATACACGAAAACACGCGCACGCTTGGTATCAGAGACAGAGAGAGAGAGAGAGAGAGTCAGTGAGTGTCCCTTCCCCACAAGCACAACCATCTTCGGTCAGTATGATAATTACATAATAAATTACTTATATAACCTGACCATACCACATGACAGATGAGATAATTGAGGAGACGACGCTCGCCGATCCATCGGTCAGGAATGCCAGGGAGGCTGTGCATGCCACAAACACTCTCCCTTTTTGTCCCTTTCTCCCTTGGTTATGGGGCGACTTGCTGGGTGACATCTCGAAGAGGATGAGTGCGCGCACCCTTAACGCTTCTTCCGCATGAAAGACGACCCATTTCGTCGCCACACTCTGGCCGTGGATCCAGTGTGATCCGGTGTGTGATCTTATTACACATTACGTGTGTCAGCTTACAGCAACTGTGGCCACACACGCACACACTTTCCATTTTCACAGCCCTTCTCTGACCGAGCACAAAATACCAAAATTTGGTAGGCTTAATTCCGGCTCAACACACACACACACACACACACACCTGGGGAGCGAAATCGACACGAGATGGTGCAACAATTGCAAAAGGGAAGCAGCAGCCTGCTGCTAGTAGGCTCGAACGCGGATGGGTACGGCTTCCTCTCGCGGACAGCTCTCGCGCAACGCACTCGTCGAACGGATACCGGAGTTTCCTTTCTCTCTTTCTAGACTAGTTTTTTGTCGTTGTTGTTGTTGTTGTTGCTGCTGCGTAGAGTGGCGTAGAGTTGCAGCAGAGGTTGCCACCTCGATTACCGGTTACCTATAAACCCCCCTACGCAGCGACCGGCACTGCTAGAGTGCAGTTCAGCCTGAAAAGAAAGGGAAAACTGCCGCTTTATATACAATCTGGTGGCGGTGGTGTTGCCGCTGCTGCAACTATGCCTAGGCATAGCGACAAAATGTGAAGGACACCGATTTATATAGATCTATGTACAAGACACCGGATCGGATCGATGATCACGACCGACGGCAGGCGGCGGCAACGGCGGCAGCGGTGGCAACAGTAGGCCAGGCAAAGTGAAGGTTACACCACAACTGGCCCGTGCTATCAGACTAGCCAACCTGCTAGTGGTGCGTGGTTTTCGCTTCACCTGTGTGCTGCGAACGCACCACCAGGAAGCTTCGCAGTGGTAGCGGGCGTCACACGCTCGTTGCAAACCGACGAACTAGAACCGCACACTCAGGAATTTAGACTGCCTCGCCCCGCCGCCCCGGAGTGAGAGCGCATTTTTTTGATCGGTCGCTTCCTTGTCGCCACATCGGCAGCCCGTCGGTTTAGTTGATTGAAGAGAGATTGGTCGCGGACGGGGTGAATCGGCCTGCACAACCGGCCGAAGAGGAGCGCCTTCCCGTCTTTTTGGGGCTTTCGGCGTTTTGTCTATGAGGCGGGGCGCAAGATTCCGGGCCGCGCAACCCCTAACTAGGCTTACCTTGTGCTTCGCGATAGACAGCATACAGTAACACAAACACATGCACACACACACACACACTAGCGTTAACAGAAACACACCACGGACTGGAGACGCTGATCACGCTTCGCAAGTTTAGAAGGCGAGCGAATTTCGAAAAGAAAACGGTCCCGAGCCATTCACTTATCCTTGCGACGGGCACACGAGGCGGGTGACGGGGCGCGCGAGATACGGTACCCGATAATAACTGGTGCTGCAGGTATAGCGCATGGTGAAGTGTAAAAAAAAACAAAACTACTGTCAGGGATAAGGTTCCCGACACTCTCTCCCGTTGAAGTCTCTCGGGTGACTTGGCGTCCAACTTAGGAAACGAACCTGTGGAAGCCTTCCGCCTTTGGCAATTCTTGCGCAATGATTTTTGTTTGCCTTAGTGGTAAAGAAAGGTTTGCTTTTGGAAAAATCTACCCCTCCGCAATTCCATCCCCCATCCTCCTCTCCCCTAAAGATACCAAATTGGGGACAGTGACCTACGCAAAAGGGCAAATTTGGGGGTGGACCAAAAAACACACAACAACAACAACAAAAAACTAAATGCGTCGGCGCCCGCGGGGAGGTGACTGTTTTGTTTTTCTTAAAAGATTGCGTGTGGAAACCGCCCCACCCCACCGCTGGTCAGTATTATCTAGGCCACCAAGTCAAAGACAATTACGCGAACAGACCAAAACACTCTCTCACCCGCTCGCGCCATCACTGCCATGACAGTCTGTGAATGCCTTAAGGGACCCCCCCGTCCCCCCGTCTCTCTGTGCTCCCTTCGGCCGGGGCAAAGTTAGCCTCCCTCCCTTCCGCCCCAGTCCCCCACACACGCATTCGCGATCTGTGTCTTACGCAGCATTCCAATTCCATTTGCGCTTTTCGCGGGTAGTTTGTCTTTTTCTTCTTCTTGTTGATTGTGATGCTGTGTTGTCGTGCACGGAGGAGGGTAAGGCGGGGTGCTCTCTAATAGCGCCAACTTCGTTCGGGTTCAAATTTAGTATACGAACACACACACACCACACACACACACACACAGACACAAATACTAACGAGCACAAATACACAGACACGTGCACATGCAGTTCGGTTGGCGGAGGCTGAGGAGGAGGGGAGGGGGGAAGGGTGGCCGGGGAGAGGAGATCACACTTGAACGGCGACGACGGTGCTAGACACTAATAGGCGACCTGGAGACTAGAGATCTCGTTTCTGAGACACCAAACATGGCACGGGAGGTTTTGTAACCGTGTTGAAAGGGTGAGGTGGGAGGCGAGATGAAGATGGAAGGCTGGTGAAAAGGGAGCTTTGTTTCTAGACTTTGACTTTTGCTCAATACGCTGGACCCCCGTAGCTAACTCGTCACCGATGGCTTTTTTTTTTGCAACCCGCTGGCTCCCCCACTGTGTACGACCCTTCCCCGGCGGATCGTCCGTGTCGTATGCTTACCGTATGCGCAGGCGACTTAAGCGGGCAGGCAAGCGAGGAAACTGTGCAGCAAACAAACAAACAAATCAAAAACCAACCCGCTGCAGAGAATGTCGCAAAACTGTTTCTTCGCGGGGGAGGGTGGGGCTCGAACGTGTACGGACGGCACCCGTTCGAGACGCTTCGAGGAGGCTGCTTCGATAGAGAGGAGACGGCAACTACTCTTGTGCGCAGTCGGCGGCTTACTGAACGTTGCGCGTCCACCGGTATGGTATGGTAGCGCGCGCGGCCCAGAGCCAAAACGTCGATCGGCACAAACGGCAAAGAAGGAAAGGAGAGAGAAAAAAACGCACACACACACACACACGGGCGGGCTGGTAGTGCCTGCCTTCAGCACCTGCCACCGCTGCCACCGCCGCCGCCGCCGCCAGATCTTGGGCGCGCGCGCGCGCTCTAGGCCCTATTGGTGCCCGGGCTGCTTGGTGGAGGTGGTGAATGCATTCCGAAAAACCGGTACCGCCAGCGAAAACCCACCGTGTGGAGAGGGTGGTGGGGGCGTGGGGGAAGGCGATGGAGAGGGTTGATTGGAGCTTGAAGACGCGGGAGACGACGTTGAGCTCCCGAAGCTCGTGGAGCCGTGCGGAGACAACGATCTCATTCGTCGTCCCCTCTCTCTTTCTCTCTCTCTCTCTCTCTCCACGCCGAAGATGTTGTTGCTGGTGAGTAGGTACCATTAGCGTTTCACTTTCAATATACGCGCGCCGGAGCGTCGTCCGCGGGGAGTCTTGGGTCTTGGCCCGCACCCTCCCCACCCCCCCCCCCCCTCCCGCCTTACCATTTTGATCTGGCTGATCGGTCTCATCTTGGAGGCGCGCGCACACTCACGGTGGTGTCTCTGTGTGTCGTCCGCTTCCTCCTACCCCTCCCCTCCCCCTCCACCCCCTCCTGGCCACTTCCATACCGTTTCGCATTGCCGTGTTTTTTGTTCGCTCCGTTTCGCTCTTCGCTCTTTAGCCTTTTTGTTTTGTTGTTGCTGTTGTTGGTGTGCAACACCGTTCCCTACCCAGCTGGCGTTTTTGTGTGCATCTTCGCACGCAACATGTTTTTCCTACCCCGCCGATCCCCAGGTCCCCCCCCCCCCCCCCCCAGTGCTCTTCTAGGGGCAGTAGGGGTTGATTTTTCACTATTTGCTGAAGTCTATTCTTTTCCTACTGCGCCACCACTGCCAATTGCTTCGACCTGCGTACGCACACACGTGGAGCGTTCGGTTGTTATCAGTTTTCCTGCCGCTGCACTGCTTTGGCGCAAAGGGGGGATGCGCGCGCGCGCCCGCCCGCTGGGTGTTAATTTAAAGATTAGCTTTTCTCTTTCTATTTGCCAGCGCCGCGTCGCGTGGTGTGGCGCGTAACATCTTCTGCTGCACCTCGCCTCGCCTGCCGCCCTATGTGCCGCTCGCGCCGCTTTCCCAAGCCACCGAACGCCACCGAGCAAGGAGGAAGCTTTCGGTGGATCAATTTTATTGTTTTACGCCGGATTCCATTCATTCGCGTCCCGTGTGGTTATTCACTACACCTTCCTCCCCCTTCTGCCTCCCCTCGTAATGCTCCACCCAAGGGGTCGGAATGAATATTTTAATTTTGGGCGCCCCCACCCCCCCCCCCCTCCTCCATCTCTTCTGGATCGATGTCAATGTTGTGTTATGTGTGGCCTAAATGCAGCCCCCTCGATGGTCATTTGATTGGTAAAAGAAGAGAAAAGAAGAAAAAAAAACGATGTAGCATAATCAGTGTTATAAAATCCAGCAGGAGACAACAAGGCATCTCCCTCCCCCCCCCCTCTTCCCTTGCATTCCCCATGCTGCTCCCCGTACCGAACCTCGTACAGGCTTTGACATAATATGGTCGCGGACGGGCTCTAACAAAAAAAAAAAAGCTGCCGCTTTACACGCCCAGGAATGTTTACATACTTTCTCTAGGCCACGTATTTGCATTTCGAGCTGTGTTTGTTTTTCTTACCTGGAAAAAATAGTCACCAAAAACAAAAAGGGGGAAAGAGAATGTTTAGGTATGCGTGTGTGACAGGTTCATTGCGCTTGGTTATTGTTCAAACAATAAACGAAAATCGATTGACGAATAATAATATTATAAATAGTCAAATAACACACCGCACAAACTAACACTCAACAGTGTCCCCGTGGGGCATCTTTTGTTTTTTTTTTTTTATGTGCATGATTATGAGGACCAGGATTGACTGATTTGTGTGTTTCTCCGTCGTTTGATTCCTTCCAATTTATTCCAATAAGAAAACTCCTCTTCCGCTTATAGCTTATAAGGAAATGGTAAAAACAAACGGAGAGAACTTAATGTAGTCCAATAGATTCAAAGATAGTTTTTCTAGTTCTTCTTCTCTGCAATAGGAGATCTCACAAAGGATGCAACGCTGTACTAGGTTCCACCAAATGCTCAGCTATGATTTTGTACACATATAGTGAGTTTGTTTCAACCTTTAGGACCATGCTGACAACGATCCCAGAACGTCCAGTTAAACATGTAGTTAACAAATTCAACAAACAATATGCTCAATTTACATAGTTCGATGTGAATCAAGCATTCGCTAGAGTCGTTACTTTACATTTACACATTTACATTTTTTTTTATACATTTTCTAATAATGAAATAGAAAAAAAACTGTGTTATTTGCTTTGAAGATGATAACATAATAATTTCAACACCGTCAACACCGACGACACAAATCATCCAACCAGTATACTGGCATCGAAGATAGGGGGAATCAGCAACAGAAATTTACATCTCATCGATCGAAACTAGGACACACGTTAACGTGTTGGGCGTATCGTTCATAAATGATACAAAATCATTGGAAAAAAAAGGAAAACAAAACTAGGACAACACCGATTTGTGTGACAGTAAACAGCGCGTGTAAAAAAAAACATGAACTGATAGTAAAATACGCTTGCAGATTGAACAATTTGAATTGCCAATGTTGAAGAGTTAGTCAAATTTTAATGCATTACTGCCCTCTCTAGAGTGAATTCACATTATATGCATTACATAAGCTGCATAGTTGATTTGTTTATACAGAGTTGATGCAATGGTTGCTTGCGTACAATTAGGATTTTATTTTTGTTAAGTTTTCTGTGCAATTAAATGCAGCCAAGAGGATTTCATTGAACTTAACGAATAACTTGAAAATCTTCACTATAAAGGAAAAATGTGATATTGAAGATGCATCTTTAATGAATGCAAACAGTGAAAATTGCAGACATTTATGAAATAACTGGACACACGTCATCAAGCTGTCCAAAAGGTAAAATTTGCATCGAACCACTGCTATGCAAATAGGTAATCGAATAATATTGCGGTGTTAAAACATAAGTGATTTGTTAGGTATGTGATTGTGAAATCCTATGCAATCGGTACGATGGAAATGAGGGTGAGTTTGTTTAAGAGGACTACGAGGATTTGCGAAATTATTATACCTTCCCCCCTCACCGAATGTGCAGTGACAGTAACGGTGACTAATGTTGGCAAATTTACCTCCAATGAATGAATTGAACAAATCAAACACAATTGTCAAACAAACCAACAATGGCAACACGAAAGCCTTTTCCTTCGCATTTTGCCGAAGCGTATGGGGAGGAGGTTGGTTATACACGTAAACATCGAGGAGCTAGGCTGACCGGTGGCAGAGGGGGGTGTCAAACGATCAAGCAGGAGAAGTATCAGGACAATCGATGCGTTCGTGCGGATTTAGCGTAGGTCATTGTTTCATTAAGCCATTTTAAAGCGTCATCATTAGGCATTCCTTTTCATTGCTAGTAATATCGCTACAGTTAATGTAACATCTTTATTGTAAGCTCCTCACAAGGTAACTTTGGTAACAAAAAGTGTGTTTTGACAGGGAACACTGCTTCACCATTGAAACTATGGAGAAATATATAGAAGCGCCCTATTTGACACACTTCAAGTATATTAGCCAGTAATTTCCCATCGATTAAAAACAAGCAAAACGGTCCAAAAGGTAGAGAACTGCGTTTTATATGGGAATTGGGCAGCAAGCGACGAACCCCGTTTTACACAAGCGACGAAAAGAGTTTTAAGAAACACTGAAAATGGATGATTTGTACCATCCAGGGTTCACTGAGTAGCCTAAGTTTCACGATGAAAATCGTAGATTACCAAAAAGAAAGGAAAACAGTTTTTTTTTCGCGAAGGAAAATACTTTGACCATTTCATGTATTGCCTTTGACCATTTAATGTATTGCCAAATTGTCACAATAAAACTTCCATTTTCGCTTGAAAACCGCACGAACTTGTTTATAGTTTTGAGGGTTGAGCGCCAAAAACATGTTAAAATTTTCCACATTTCCAATTGAGTATAAACTTTGCAAAAGCTTTGATGAAACAGTTTTGAAAAACAACCCCCTTTGGGAACGAGTTTGAAATCCCTTATAATCCAAGTTCAAAATATCATAAAACAAATAAAAATATTAAAATTTATAATCTAAAAATAACGTAGCTATAATAATACGGCTTGATATTTCTTTCTTATGTAAGAAAAATTTGGATTTTTTTCAAATATTTGCAATTTTGATCGCTTTTTGTACATTTTGATCGTTTTTTTGTTCAATTAGGATTTGCTAACCAACCAAATTCCTATAAATCCTAAATAGACGATACTTACCACTAACACCGGAATTCAATCATTGCAGTATTTAATAATTTAACTAATGTAATCTAAAAATTGCATTATTGCCCTCCTTTTCCTGCAGACCTATTACAATCTAACCAATACTCTGTTCCCGTCCGACTCGTAGAAACGCTCCAAAAGCTCACCGGCAACCCATTGCAATCGCGAGTTGTCCAGCCTTTGCTTAGTCCAACCTTTAGAGCCGCTGCACTCATCGCTCGCCGAACCGTTGCTTCACCGAGGCAGCCCACTCGAGCGGGTGGCCCGCCTTTTTGTGCTTGTACATGTTCGAGCCGCAGGCGAACGTGCGCGGACACCAGGGACACCGGTACAGTGCCGTGCCCGTGTGCGTCGCCTCGTGCTCCCGCAACCGCAGTGCCGTCTTGAACCGTTTGTCGCACAGCGTGCAGGGGTATTCGGGCCGGGCCGCGTGATGCAGATGCACGTGCGACTTGAGGGCGCTCGCGTTCACCGACTCCTTGCCGCAGAACTTGCACGTCACCGGACCGTCGTTCGTGTGGCAGCGGATGCGATGCTGCTGGTAGGATTTCTTGTTGCGCAACCTGAACGGAATCGGGTTTGAAAAGGGGTTGTTAGAATAGTAGAAAACACACACACACGCTCTCCCTCCGCTGTTTCCAATGTTGATGCGTACCATTTCTTGCACTGTTCGCACTGATGCTTCAGCTGCGACTTGCCTTCGACCGAGTGCGTCAGGCGATGGTTTTCGAACAACGCCCGGCTGTTGAAACCCTTCGCGCAGATATCACAGATCAGGGCGAAGCCGCCACCATGGTACGTCTGCTGGTGGCACTTGAGCACCGTCGCGGTCGTGAACGAGCGCTCGCACACGTCGCAGTGGTTTAGCTTTTTGTGCTTCGCCAAATGATGCACGAGATGCTGCTTGAGCAGGTAATCCTTCACGAACGTTTCGCCGCAGACGTCGCAGCGAAACGGGCGCTCGGCCGCGGGCGTGTGTATCCGCCACTTGTGGTTTTGCAGGCTCCGGCTGCTGGAGTAGCTCTTGCCGCACACGTCGCACCGGAAGCAGTCGGGATTCTCGTGCACCAGACAGTGCTCGTACAGCGACTGCCGCTTGCTGTACGTGCGCTCGCAGCACACGACGTCGCAGCTGCGCAGCCCGTGCGCCTCGGCCGCGTGCTCCTTGAGCTGGGTGAAGCTTTCGCCGAAGAAGGCGCACCGGCTGCAGTGCAGCAGACAGTGGCGCCGGATCAGCTTCTCCTGTTCGCCGATTTCCGTGGCCGAAATGCGGGTGCGATACTGCGAGGCGACTAATTTTTCATCGTCGACCGCCTCTGCAGTGCTGCCGTTGGTGGAGGGTACGCTCACATCGCTGCTCTCCATCGAAGGGTGGTGCAGTGCGCGATGCTTTTTCAGCGACGGTTGGCTGGTGAAGCTAAAAACAGGAGAAACAAGAGATTGTACTTCAAGGGTTTTAATCTCGGCATGATACACAATATATAGAGAGAATGTTTTTCACAGAACCGAAAAAGAAAGGGTCATTGAGCTGAGCATATACTCACAATATGTTGCACACGCTGCAGGTGATGTTCTTTCTGGCCACATTCTCATGCCACAGGCCGTGCGAGTTGAGCAGATGCTCCGTGGCGAACGCTTTGTCGCACTTGTCGCACCGGTACCGCTTCTCCTCCTCCGACGTGTGGATCAGCAGGTTGTGCTCGTCCAGCGACTCCTGCTTGCGGAACTTGATGCCGCACGGCACGCACCGGTACACCAACTTCCGGCCGTGCGTCTGCAGGTGCATCTTGAGCGACCGTCGCCGCGTGTACTTTCGATTGCAGCACACCGCGTACCCCGGCTTGCCGTGTACCTGCCGGTAGTGTTTCAGCAGTGCGGCAAAGGTAAAGCGCGCTCCCTCCTTGCTTCGCTCGCTGCTGTTCGCATTGTTCGACTTCCGGTAGCAATCGTGGCAAAGCAGCTCCAGCGAACTGCCGCTAATGCGGCACAAGGACAAACCTACCCCGGGGAATGGAGCGTTTCCTGCCGTGCCGTCGTCATCCTGCTGCAGAGGTACGAGCGTTTTCGTGGCGGGCGGTTTGGCTGCCTGCTTGAGCGTTGCCAAAGGAATGTTTGCATCCTCGTCGGAATCTTCGTCCTCTTCGGCCGGTTCATCGTCGCTTTCTGGTAAGCTCTCCTTCACGAAAACTTCGTTCACGTTCGTGATGAGCGTGCTGCCCTCGTTCAGCCAGACGAGCTGGTCGGCTTTCGTTGTGTCCGCTTGCTGCTTTGTTTGGGTTGGTGCAGCTGGTGGCTCTTGCTTAACCGCGGCCGGATCTAGTGGTGAATGCAACCGTTCCACTTCGAGATAGAATTTGTGAAACGAATACGTCACATCCCAGCAGGTGGTGCAGATGTATCGGCCTGTGCATGTCGCTGCCTAAAATAACGATGTTAAACCATAAACAAGAAGCAAATACATAAAATTGCAGGTTTTGGAAATGCATACCGAAAGCCAAAAATGTTTACAGATAACATCCGCCACGGTGCCTTGGCCGGAGTCGAGTCGCTCGGTTACCAAATTTCGATCGGTACTGTTTAACTGACACAGCAGGCATTGATCGCAGCTAACCGGCTCAGGCTCCACTCTTCCGGTGTCCATTTTAACCAACGACAACGGACTGTTCGGTAGGATGCAACACTCTCTTCTATCGGCACGCTACATATTACTCATTGTGGGTAGTTTGCACTTTTCCGCTCTTTGCCTTATTGCATTTTAAACTGAATTCAATTGAGTCTGAAGCAAGGTTTTGTCAGGTTTGGTTTTAGTCTCCTTGCACGATGTTCACGGTTTGCGCACAACTCTGCTAACCATCAAGGTTGGTGCACCACTGGATCAAAACAAAGCACACGCGCCATGTTGCTTTTTCGCTTGACAGCCGTATGTTTACAGCTGCACACAATTGGTTTGGGCTATGGGACCAAGGTGTTATAAATGACAAGGTGAAGTTGTTCAGAGCAAAATGACATTTCTCGACTTGACATTTCTCTTCCGGTGGCTCCGGTATAAAAATCGGGAAGGGGTGGTGCGGGATAATGAAATTTGTATGCAGAGAGTGACAGATGTCCCCCACAATGTCGCCCAGCAAAAGCGATAAAAATCAACCTTCTAAATACATTATCCTTGTATGGGACCTAAAACTAAGGACCGTGGCAACCAAGGACCGTAAAGATATCAGGTCAAGTTATAAGCCCGTTTTGACAGCTAGGTGGAAGAAGAATCGACGAAGAAAACTGACAGTTAGTTTTCCGCGTTTGGCGAACGCTTCAAGTTCTCAAAGGAAAATATCCATTTTAAATCACGGGCAGTGTTCTAATAAACTAAAATATTCACCCAAATTGATCTCCACCAAATATTGACCATGCAAAACGTAAACAATCCATCAATACATATACAAGCGGAAAACCATCTGTCAAAATCGGAGCCCAGGGGGAGGATCGCCAAAACCGCTATAACTACACCTCATTATACATTCCACCTTGGTGGCAACCAAGGATAATGTATTTAGAAGGTTGATTTTTATCGCTTTTGCTGGGCGACATTGTGGGGGACATCTGTCACTCTCTGCATACAAATTGCAATACCCCGCACCAGCCCTCCCCGATTTTTATACCGGAGCCCCCGGAAGAGAAATGTCAAGTCGAGAAATGTCATTTTGGTCTGAACAACTTCACCTTGTCAATTATAACACCTTGGTGGCAACGCTTTTTCGCCTGCGATTTTATCGGTCGGCCTGTCAAATTTTTTATGGTATTTGACAGATAACGTCGGAATTTGTGATAACATTTATTCTTTTACTCATTATCCGTGCTATTCGATTATCCGGGTTGTGCCCCGATCAAGGATAATGTATTTAGAAGGTTAATTTTTATCGCTTTTGCTGGGCGACATTGTGGGGGACATCTGGGGAGAAATGTCATTTTGCTCTGAACAACTTCACCTTGTCATTTATAACACCTTGGCCCCGATGACGCTGGATAAACGGCGCTCCGCTTTTGACATTTAACAGTTCTTTAGATATATAAGGTAGATTCGCTCAGCATTACCGGGAGTCGCTCAGAATCGTCCGGAGTCGTCCAAAGTCGTCCGGAGATTCCTGGAGTCGTTCGGAATTGTTCGGTATCGTAGGAGTTGTCCGGAGTCGTCCGAAGTCATTCGGAATTGTTCATAGTTGTCGCAGTTGCTAGGAGTCGTCTGGAATCGGTTGGAGTCGGAGTCAACCGGAGTCAGCCGAAGTCGGCCTTCAACACATGGGCTAGTATACGAAATGCACGTGCAAAGTGAAAAACCACAACGAAATGAAATGCCTGATCTCAAGCAAGTTGAACCGGACAGCTCCTGTTGACTCCAACCAGCTCCATTTTCGGTTGACTCCGATCGACTCTAGACGACTCCGAATTACTCCGAATCCGTTCGACTCCGGACGACTCCGACTCCAAACAACTCTGGGCGACTCCGGATGACTCCGAGTTTTTCGGATTTTGCCGGAGTCGGATTTGCCTAACAATAGCCAGAGTCGTATCGGAGTTGTGGGTGCGGTCCAAAGAGCACATCAATGGTTTGTACTGCATTTGATGGCAACGATTTTGACGTGCGACGTTTGCTGTCAAACTCCTTGCAAAATTTTCACAGCACGTTCGGTAAAATAGCATGTTAAAAACAATTAAATTAAAAATAAAAATCTTTGAAAATTGGAAACCCACGTATCTCGGGGACTAACTTTACTTTTTCGCTATCATCAAATCGGAAAGAGCGAGAAAGCACATGCATTTTGTAATAGCTGAAAAAACATTCGTTTATAATTTCGCATTAAAAAAAAGTAGAAATATAAAATGGAAGTTAGAGTGCAAACAAACACACAACAAAGCAAAAGTGACACTTTTTGTTCGCAAAAGTGACACCTAGCTTCTTTCGATGTCGGTCTCGTTCTGCTAATTGGGCAGGGCCGCTTGCGGTGCGTTGACGTCTGTCCTGGGACGAGCACACCACTACATGTTTGCCGGGCTGTGACGAGCCGTTTCTGAAGGGGCACGCTCGAAAAGAAAACAGTACAAACAGTCATTCACACACATACACACCCACACGTACACACTCTCGCGCAGGGTGATTGTGTACAGAAGGGGGAAGAGCAGAAAAGAAAAAAGAAGAAACCGCTGAGGAAGGAGTGTTTTATCGGACATTCCAGTAAAACCGATAGGAAAAATCCACGTATCGTCACAGAAAGTGCATCCAGCGAGTGAAGATAGCTCTAGCTCGTAGCGCAAAGTGTGCAGATGTGTGCATTTTCGTACGCAGCTCGCCTTCTGCCGTAGCATTAGCACCAATCAATACTTATCGCCATCAGCATCATCATCATCGTCATCAACTTCAGCATCATCGTCGTAAGCAAACAGCAGCAGCAACAGCAACATCAACCAAAGCATTAGTCATATTTACACCTTCCTGAACGGTGAGTATAGTGCGGTGAATGAGAAGATCCATTTCATCACAGAACCGTGCCCAACCCGGACGGTGTTTGCCAGTGCGATAGGTTGGCTAGCACCAGCCACGTGCATTAAACTCGCCCGCCGGATGCGCATCGCGGGGCGCGTTGCTCCCAAGTAAATAACGGTGCGGGCAGTTAACAAAGTAAACGAATCGCTTCCGTTGTGCACCGCGTTACTGTGGGCGTCTTCCAGCACAGCATCACACCCCGGACCGCGATGGCCCAGGAGAAGATCACGCTCGCGGACGCGCTGTCGAACGTGGAGGTGCTGGACGAGCTGCCGCTGCCGGACGAGCAGCCCTGCATCGAGGCGCAGCCCTGCTCCGTCGTCTACCAGGCCAACTTCGATACCAACTTCGAGGATCGGAACGGTTTCGTGACCGGGATCGCCAAATACATCGAGGAGGCGACCACCCATGCGAATCTGGTCAGTAGCTTTTAAAGCGCTTGTTTGTAATGCACCCATCCACACCCCCCAACACACATACATGCACACACTCAGACAGCTCGCTTGCATGTAAACATTGATGTCCCACCCCACATACACACTCACACAATCGTTGCCCTACATACATTAGACGGGGATGTGCATGGTAGAGCATAAACGCGGTATGCTCAGTATGCCACGCAGTCTCCCCCTTCCTCCGGGGGGTGATTGCATTTATGATTGTGGACACACCGTACTAACGAACGTTTGCTTTCCTCCTCCTCCCCCTCCCTTTGCTTCTGCTTTCCAGAACCAACTGCTCGACGAGGGACAGAAGCATGCGGTTATGCTCTACACCTGGCGGTGCTGCTCGCGCGCCATACCGCAGCCGAAATCGAACGAGCAGCCGAACCGGGTGGAAATCTACGAGAAAACGGTCGAGGTGCTCAGCCCGGAAGTGAACAAGCTGCTTAACTTCATGTACTTTCAAGTAAGCATTCGCAGAGGCGCCGCCCTACCCGCCATTTGGCATGCTACAATCAACGCACTACAACAATCAAACGGGCCGTTTAGCTCAAAAAATTGGAATTAAATTGAGTAAATGGCCAAATGCACGTCTGTTTGTAAAAGGGTTGGAATCGCAGACACGCAGCAACTGGCTGGCAGTTAGGGCGAGAAACGTATGATGTTGGAATTTATTTTCCCTCATTCAGCGCGTAAACCATCGCTTACCATGAGTCAGGCGTTGGATGTTGTAAAGAACAATGTTAAAAATAAGTACTACCGTAGATGAATTCCGTGATGATTTATTGCTTTGAAGTAGATAGACTGATGCTACTGCAGGGTTTATGACTGGCAAAAACATTGACTAACTATAATAGAAATATTGATTTTAAACATAAAAAACCCCCAAAAAAAGCAGGCCATAATTGGAAATTTAAACACTGGAGCCTATTCTACTCTTTTAGTGGATTTGAGTCGCGAAATTTGATTTCGAGTGCTCTATGAAATTTTCTAGTTGTTATAAAGTCTGATAGGGAAAATACATCGCAGTAGAAAACAATTAGGCAGACCACCTCCCAGAGAAAGCTTTAAAATAATTTTACAAAATTAGAATGTTAGCCAAAAAATGAAGAATTTTCTTATAAATAATTTATTGATTTGTTATAATATCAGTTTTTTTAATAATTCAGGCTGTTCTCATGTTGGTCCATCAAATTTTGTCTAAAAAAGCTCTGGCGTATAAATGATTTGCTTTAATTATTTATACACATTACAGTACTCAGTTGCTTATAGCAAAAAACTGAAATGTTTTATTTTAAAACTGCCAAAACATCGAAATCGATCCATTTCCCGCTAGGGCTTTGATGTCGAGAACGACAGGCTTGAATCGAAAGAACATGAAGACGTGCTCAAGCAACGACGGATAGTTTTGTAGCAAAGTAGGGCCTGATTTTCTTAACAATATCCAACTCGACGTCGAGTGATCTCGATTGCAAGAATCGAATAAGCTTGATTGTTAGCCATTATACATTCTAAACCACTGTCAATAGAAATTGCTACCAACTACCTCGCTAATGAAACGGTTGGCTCTGTTGCGCTATTCTGTTTTTTTTGTTTTTGTTTTAGCGGAAAGCGATAGAGGCATTCTCCGGCGAGGTGAAGCGGCTGTGCCACGCGGAAAAGCGGAAAGACTTCGTGTCCGAGGCGTACCTGCTGACGCTCGGCAAGTTCATCAACATGTTTGCCGTGCTGGACGAGCTGAAGAACATGAAGTCGAGCGTGAAGAACGACTACAGCACGTACCGGCGGGCGGCCCAGTTTCTCAAGGTGATGACGGACTCGCACAGCCTGCAGGAGTCCCAGAATCTGTCGATGTTTCTCGCGACGCAGAACAAAATCCGCGACACGGTGAAGGACACGCTGGAGAAGATCGTCGGGTACGAGGATCTGCTGTCGGAGGTGGTGAACATCTGCGTGCACATGTACGACTCGAAGATGTACATGACGCCGGAGGAGAAGCACATGCTGGTGAAGGTGATGGGGTTCGGGCTGTTTCTGATGGATTCGGAGATTTGCAACATCAACAAGCTCGACCAGAAGAAGAAGCTGCGGCTCGACCGGATCGATCGGATCTTCAAGAATCTGGAGGTGGTGCCGCTGTTCGGCGACATGCAGATCGCACCGTTCAACTACATCAAGCGTAGCAAGCACTTCGATCCGAGCAAGTGGCCCCTGTCCAGCTCGACCGCGATCAGTCCGCAGGCGGACCTGATGGTGCACCTGCCGACGATCCGGGAGGACCACGTGAAGTACATCTCGGAGCTGTCCCGGTACAGCAACGAGGTGACGACGACGTACAAGGACAATGCGACCGACGGGGAGAACAAGTCGACGGCCGATCTGGCGCTGCGCGGCCTGCAGCTCCTGTCCGAGTGGACCTCGGTCGTGACCGAGCTGTACTCGTGGAAGCTGCTGCACCCGACCGACCACCACCAGAACAAGGAGTGCCCGGCCGAGGCGGAAGAGTACGAGCGGGCGACCCGGTACAACTACACCGAGGACGAGAAGTTTGCGCTGATCGAGGTGATCGCGATGATCAAGGGGCTGCAGGTGCTGATGGCCCGCATCGAGACGGTGCTGTGCGAGGCGATCCGGCGCAGCATCTACGCCGAGCTGCAGGACTTTGTGCAGCTGGTGCTGCGCGAGCCGCTGCGCAAGGCGGTCAAGAACAAGAAGGACCTGATCCGGTCGATCGTGATGTCGGTGCGGGAAACGTGCGCGGACTGGCAGAAGGGCACGGAACCGTCGCAGGATCCGGCGCTCAAGGGGAAGAAGGACCCGGACAGTGGGTTTGCGATCAACGTGCCGCGGCTGAACGTGGGCCCGTCCTCGACGCAGCTGTACATGGTGCGCACGATGCTGGAATCGCTGATAGCGGACAAGTCGGGCGGGAAGCGCACGCTGCGGAAGGACATCGACGGGTCGTGCCTGTCGCAGATCGACGCGTTCCACAAGGCGTCCTTCTACTGGACGTACCTGCTGAGCTTCAGCGAGACGCTGCAAAAGTGTTGCGATCTGTCGCAGCTGTGGTACCGGGAGTTCTACCTCGAGATGACGATGGGCAGAAAAGTAAACGTAAGTATAGCGAGAAACCCTCTTTGAGTCGAAAAATTTAGCTTGGCTGCTTCTTGAAAGTTGTGTTAAAAGTCTAGTAGAGAGAATCTATCGTAACGAGCAGGCGAAATCGCAGTAGACCTCAAATCTCCAGACCAACTCTTGTAGATGATTTTCCATCAACAAGAGATCGTTAAGAATCCTGTTGCAACAGTAGTTCTAATTAGTGTTTGGTAAATCTGATTCAGATTCATGAATCCGAATGAATCTTTGGAATGATTCAATGAATCTGAATATTGATTGGAATTTCAACACTAATTCTAATTTGAAACATAATCATGTTGATGGCATCACTTAAAATAATGAACAAATGGGCTTTAAATCATGAGCTATATATGTCTACACATTCGGTCAAATTTATACGTGTTTAAAAAAATTATAATGTAATTTTGATTTTAAATTTGAAAAGATTTACCTTCCCAAAACTAACCGAACCGTTCGTTCCCCGCCCCTCCATATTCCAGAAATGTACCGTTCGCCACCAGCACAACGAAGAGTGTAGCGATCTGATCACGATGGAGAAGCGCATCCAGTTCCCGATCGAAATGTCGATGCCCTGGATCCTGACCGACCACATACTGCGCACGAAGGAGCCGTCGATGATGGAGTACGTCCTCTACCCGCTCGACCTGTACAACGATTCCGCCCTGTACGCGCTCACCATCTTCCGCAAGCAGTTCCTGTACGACGAGGTGGAGGCGGAGGTGAACCTCTGCTTCGACCAGTTCGTGTACAAGCTGAGCGAGCAGGTGTTTGCGCACTACAAGCAGCTGGCGGGCAGCATCTACCTGGACAAGCGGTTCCGCGTCGAGTGCGAGGTGCTCGGGTTCAACTTCCAGTCCTACCCGCGCAACAACCGTTACGAGACGCTGCTGAAGCAGCGGCACGTCCAGCTGCTCGGCCGCTCGATCGATCTGAACAAGCTGATCACGCAGCGCATCAACGCGGACATGCAGAAGAGCCTCGAGCTGGCGATCTGCCGGTTCGAGGCGAGCGACATTACCGGCGTGGTCGAGCTGGAGGCACTGCTGTCGGTGAACAAGCTGTGCCACAAGCTGCTGTCCAAGTGGCTCGCGCTGGACGACTTCGACGCGATGCTGAAGGAGGCGAACCACAACGTGCTCGCACCGTACGGGCGCATCACGCTGCACGTGTTTGTCGAGCTGAACTACGACTTTCTCGCCAACTACTGCTACAACGCGGCCACGAACCGGTTCGTGCGCAACAAGCTGCAGATCGCGTTCTCGGGGCCGATCACGCGCGAAAAGGCCCCGGTCATGTCGCACTACTACCTGTGGGGGTCGAAGCCGCTGAACGCGGCCTACTCGACGCAGTACAGCCAGTACAACGGGTTCGTCGGGGCGCCCCACTTCCACGCGATCTGCCGCCTGCTCGGCTACCAGGGCATCGCGGTGGTGATGGAGATCATACTGAAGGACATCGTGAAGCCGCTGGTGCAGGGCAATCTGCTCCAGTTCACCAAGACGCTCATGTCGGCGATGCCGAAGTGCTGCAAGCTGCCGCTGTGCGACTACGGTTCGCCCGGCGTGCTGAGCTACTATCAGGCCCACCTGGTCGACATCGTGCAGTACCCGGACGCGAAGACGGAGCTGTTCCAGTCGTTCCGCGAGATGGGCAACTCGCTGCTGTTCTGTCTGCTGATCGAGCAGGCGCTGTCGCAGGAGGAGGTGTGCGATCTGCTGCACGCCGCCCCCTTCCAGAACATTCTGCCCCGGCCGTTCTGCAAGGATGGCGAGAAGCCGGAGAGCAAGCAGAAGCGGCTGGAGGCGAAGTACGCCTCGCTGCAGATCGTGCCGAACGTGGAAAAGCTCGGCACGGCAAAGGTAATGGGCGAGCGAGAGTGGGGTTTTTTTTTTGTTGTTTTGTAGTCGCAGCTAACCTTTGCATTTGCATTTGCAGCAAGCGATGATTGCCCGCGAAGGGGACCTGCTGACCCGCGAACGGCTGTGCTGCGGGTTGAGCATTTTCGAGGTCATTCTCGGGCGGGTGAAATCATTCCTGGACGATCCGATCTGGATGGGACCGCCACCGATCAATGGCGTGATGAACATTGACGAGTGTTCCGAGTTTCATCGCCTCTGGTCGGCGCTACAGTTCGTCTACTGCATTCCGGTGGCGGGCACGGAATACATGGTTGAGTGAGTATATTTCTTGTTACAAAGTTCCGGCCATTGTGCTTTCTAGTGATGGGAAAAATGAAGTTTTTGTCTGGAATCGATTCCGGCTAGCTCCGAAGTTGTCTGGAATCGATTCCGGAATCGGTTTCAAAATTGGTTCTGGATCGGATCCTGAATCGGCTCCGGAATTCACTCCGGAATCCACTAATGAATCGACTCCGGAATCGGCTCCGGAATTGCTTCTGGAATCGGCTCCGGAATCGACTTCGGAATCGACTCCGGAATCAGAATCGATTCCAGCATCGGAATCGGCTCCGGAATTGATTCCAAACACGGAATCGGGTAGTTCTGGTTCCGAACTCATTTTAATACTTATTTATTTATCCTTGCCTCTTTTTGCAGAGAGCTGTTCGGCGAAGGGCTTCACTGGGCCGGCTGCACCATTATCGTGCTGCTCAACCAGCAGCGCAAGTTTGAGGCGCTCGACTTCTGCTACCACATTCTGCGCGTGCAGCGCGTCGACGGCAAGGACGACACGGTAAAGGGAATCGTAAGTATCCCATGCCGCAAACGGAAGTGAACGTACCGCATCATCTAATTTTACTTTCTCCAAACCAGAATCTGAAGCGCATGGTCGATCGCATCCGCCGCTTCCAGGTGCTCAACTCCCAGATCTTTGCCGTGCTGAACAAGTATCTGAAGAGCAACGACATCGAGGGCTCGAACGTGGAGCACGTGCGATGCTTCCCGCCCCCGCCCCACCCGAGCGTGGCACCCTCGCACTACCACGATCCGAACAAGCTGCGGGCGCAGTAAGTCGCGGGCCACGCTTTGCTAGATGCCAACTTTGCATTAGACGGAATGGTGTAACATCGACTAAGCCGCGAGGGGGAAACAGCGGAAGCGCACGTGTAGGGTGAAGGAAGTTTCCCGGTTTGTACTTTGCATTCCCTTCCCCCGTTTGGCTGGCCGTTTATTTTTCCAACTGAGATTGTAGTTTTTGCTTTATTACGCATTTACATCCATTCATACGCCTCTCGTTGTGCGTGCAATCGCTCACACGTGTTAATTCAATTACGCTAGTTTAATATACATACTTTTATATTGTTTGTACGTTGATGGGAACAGCACCATCAACGTCAGCTATCCGTGTACGATTCATATTTATATATATATAATGCGCCGGTAATATTATAATTACACAAAGAAATAGAAAACCTATACGTATCGGAATTAAACACACAAATGGGTAAATGAACAAGAAAATACAACATTAAGGCTCGCTGAAACTTCTAGCGCGCAGAGTTTCAGTTCGATTTAGAGCGCTTACGCGCGGTGTTTGTTTTCATTTTTAATTCATCTTATGTTTAGCATTTTATCTCTCTCTCCATGGAGGCTGCGCTGGTTGCACCCGCAACAGCAGTTCCTTTGCTTAGGATTTGTTCACCGAATCAGCTCTTTTTTTGTGTTAAGTAGGTTAAGGCACTGCTAGCGATTAAGTGAAGGTAAAAAAGGAAAGGAATTACGGAGGGGGCGGTCCGGTGGTACAGTCCTGCCCGCCGGCATGTTCGCGTAGGACGGTTACGCCAAATAGAGGAGGTAGAAGAAAGGAAAGGAAAGACACCAAATCCTTCCCCACGTTCACCCGCTGGAAAGCAAGTCCGACGGGATAGGCGAAGGGAATTACATCGCAAACATAAATTAACACAAAATAAAACGTAACGTAACGGCGAAGGAGGAAGGAGAAGGATGCGTTCGCTAAACACGGCCGTCGGTAGGCGCTTCCATACACAAATGAAATGGCCAAATTTCATGCTTCACATTCACTGGGCGTTGCAACGCCGAAAGGGGGAGACAGAGCGAGAGAGAGAGAGAGAGAGAGGGAGAGAAAAACAACAAAATATTACACGGCGGAGCGTAACTGTCGGGGCCTACTGTTAAGCTAGTGCTTTAGACGTAATAATAATTGTACCAAGCATGTAAACGTTTCATAATACAATTTATCGATATATGCATTAGCCAGACCGGTGTTGTGTGTGTTTGTGGGTGTGTTGATATGTGTTAGTTTTTATTACAACTTATTACCATCTATCGTTGCTTTCCATTACGCGCTATACACTTGCATCGCGATCGTTTTGGGAGGATCATTTAGATCGCGTTGTTACTCTGCCGCGCTGGTTTCTGAATGCTTTGGCTCTTTTTTCGCTTTTTGTTTCGCGTTTTTCGTATGGGACCGTGACACGTGCAACTGTTTTGCAGCTAGATTTTTCGTTAGCTGTACCGATTTTCCAGTAAGCATTTTTGTCGTACGTTTCTTACATGTTACGCATCACTAAAATCTAACACAAAAGTTCAATACATTCTTACTTAGTAGCTACACCCGAAGAAAAGAAAGGGAAAGAAAAAAAAAGTCCCAAGATCAAAAACAGAAAAGCTCTTTCGGGCTGACAGCAGACTGAGAGTACGGCCGCAACGATTCAAATTATGAATAAACGCAACCAATCTATTCATAACTGAACGCAGAACGCTGACAGCTCGGTTCAGCAAACACGCAAACAAACAACAACAAAAAAAAGGGGGGGATGGGGGGAGGAGAAAAATACATCAGCTCAAAACACGCCTTTCCCTTGCCCTGGAGTCATGCGACCTGGTAGTATTTATAATTGTCATAACGCTCCCTGCCGCTATCTGCTGCTCTGAAGAGAGGCCCCCTACGTTCGCCGCGCAATTCGTATGCGCAGCCCGTTCTTCGGGCGCAGGATGAGCTCGCCGAGCAGCGTAAGGTTTTCGCGCCGATCGACCGCCTCCACCCGGTACCGGCGCAGCACGGCCGAGATGATCGATTTCTCCTCCAGCACGGCAAACTTCTGGCCGATGCAGTTGCGCGGCCCGGCACTGAACGGGATGTACGCGTACGGGTGCCGGCCGCGGCAGTTCTCCGGCAGGAAGTGGTCCGGATTGAACTTGTCCGGGTTGGGGAACACCTCCGGATTGCGGTGCAGCTGGTACACCACGATCATGGCGGTCGTGCCGGCCGGCAGCACGTACCCGTCGATGTCGACGTCCTCGGTGAGGCGGCGGGCGATGAGCGGCACGCTCGGGTACAGCCGCAGCCCCTCCTTGATGCACGCCTCCAGGTACTTCATCTCGTTCAGCTCCTGCATCGTGGGGAAGCGCTCCCGGTCGCCGCCCATGATCTGGTCGATCTCCTCCACGATCCGGTCCTGGATGGTCGGCTCGGTGCCGAGCAGCAGCAGTATCCAGGAGATGGCGGCCGAGGTCGTGTCGTGCCCCTCGAACATGAACGTGTCCACCTCCTCGCGGATGTCCTCGTGCGACAGGACGGCACCGTCCTGGGACGCCTCGATCAGCAGATCGAGAAAGGCGAGCCGCTTCTTGCGCCCCAGCTCCTCGTGCGACAGATAGTCGTCCTTGTTGTTGTTGCCGTCCTGATCCGTACCAGCAGCACCACCTCCGCCATTGTTGTTGTTGTTGTTGTTTTTGTCGCCCAGCTGCTGCTTCTGGCGTCGGATCTCCTCCTTCCGCTCGTGGATGACGCGGTTGGAGAATTCGTGCAGGATGGCGAGACACTTCTGATGGTTCTTGTAGTCCTGCGTGAGCTTGAAGATGAAATCTGGTTGTAGCCAAATCTTTTGCTGCCGGTTCTGGACGATACTTCCAATTCTGTGAGGTTTTTTGGAGCGAGATAGAGCGAAAGAGAGATTGAAACAATGGAGAAGAGACGAAGCACAAAGATTACAATCAAGCCACCACCGGAGGAGGTGGACCTGACCCTGTCGCACTTACTGGTACACAGCTTTCACGTAGTCGGAGTCGGAATTGCACTGCGCATTCACCTGCCTGCCCATGGCCGTTTCTGTCGTGAAGGAGGCGAAAACATAATTAAATACGATAACTGATGCCGCCCGGCTGAACCCTGCCAATGCTCAGGCAGGCCCTACTTACCACACACCACGTCCAGTGCGCACAGCGTCACGTACGGGAAACAGTTGAAACCCTGCTCGTTGCCCAGCTCCGCCTCGAGGCGCTTCACCAGCACGGCGCTCTGCTCCTGGAAGATGTCGACGAAGTCGTCCAGGATCTTGAAATGGAACGCCGGCGTGAGGATCTTGCGCCGCGGGTGCCACTTCTTGCCGGCGCTGGTCAGCAGGCCGGTACCGAGCCATGGCTTCAGGAACTCGTAGTCGTGGCTCTTCTCGATGTGCTTCTGGCTGCCAAGGATGCGCTGTCGGGGGATGCAAAGAGAGAGAGAGAGAGAGATGAACTCAATTTAGTGCGGACTTACTGGAGCATCTAAAGATGCCAATCCTATCACCTAACAAAAGCTTCATCAGCAGCGCTGTTGTTGGCTTGGTCGACGCACGCCCAAGACGCCGTGAAAGGGATCGTATATTAAAAATTTCCAAGGTTAATTTCGGTTTCGGATGATACAGTGCGTGACATTTGTGTGTCTGGACTTTGGGGCAGCGACTTGCAAAGGCAACTATTAAATCCGCATCAAACAAAAACATTTTGGACAACTGCGCATCAGACTCTAACAGCACGGACGTCACACGCTACTCCAACAAACGTAGAATCAAACACATCTCCGTTTGTGGTGATTTTCGCTTGTTTGCCGTTTCGATTGGCATTCGCTGCTGAAAAAAATGCGCCGGACTCGAGCATGATGTATGCTCACTTAGAGTTCTGGTTGCGCTATAGAGCTGCCTATAGAACAAAACAAAACTGCGCCAGGAGATCGTTGCACCACACATGTTGTCGCGCAAATTTACGCCATCGCGCAATGTGCTCCCAGCTTGGTACATCTATTTAACACTTTTTTGATTAGGTTGTTAGGACGGCTGTGTTTGCGGAGCAATTGTGGTTTCTTCTGCAAATTCTGGAAAAAAACACCGAAAGAGAGAGAGAGTAACGACCTCTTCACATCGTTCATTCTGTCGCGGGATATATTAGGACAAGCCGGTTTTGGTAGGCGTTTTGGAGATAAAGATTGAAGTTCGTTTTCAACCTCAATTTCTTAGCAGTTCTACTCCACAAGAGAGACCATCGCTCGTTCAGCGAAGAATCATAACCTCCAAGAATGCAAGGCGTGGACGAAGAGTGCCAACAGGGTCATCCTGTGTTTGGAGTTTAGTTGCACATCTTATCGAGATCCGGTTTAGAGGTTTTTGGAGTCGTCCGGAGTGGTATTGGATGTTTGTTCAACTACTGAAGAACATCTCGCCGTTCGTTACTGTACAAGATATTCGAAAATACCTTGAATACGATGAAGCAAGCGCAATGCACTGTACGTAGATCGTGGGAAATGGTTCATTCCCCAGGTATTGCTCAACCGTAGGCCAACGCCTGCTCTTGAAATCGTCAAGGTCGTCAGTTGGGATTGCTGTGGCAGACGGACAAAACAACTCTACACTGCAGCCTATGTATAGTAAAAGCTTTTAAGCTCATCCTTAAAATTCCGACTGCGACTGCGGAGTTGCTGCCTGCTTGCTGTGGAGTGTAGTTAATCATCAAACAAAGCAAACTACAGAAACGACCGCTCATCCGCAGATCTCATCCGAAAAGCGAACCTTGTGTAGGTCTAGCGTATCGGCAAAGACGCTCATTTTTCGGCCATTCCTATCCGAGAAGTGGGAGAACCGTACTGTTTGGGCTTTTAGGGCGTCAGGTGGCTCTATCGGACTTTATCTGTTAACCGTTGGACAATGGTGTGTGGAAGACACGGGAGTGAGGGCGGGGGAGAGGAAAGATTGGCAATAAAAAGAGACGGGCGCACGGGCTATAGATCGAGGACGTAGTTATCTGTTTCGTCTGTTTCTCCACCGTTTGCTGTGGCCGTTTCTTCCTCTGCCACTAAATCGAAAGGCTATACACGTGTTTGATTTTTCCCTTTTTTTTAACAACGATATTTTCTGTGTCGACTGTTGAAGGTTGTTTGCCTGCGGTTCAAAACACCAAACACTGGCACAGTGTTCGGGTTTGCTGTATTCCAAATTTCAGCCACCGCTGCCGAACGATGTGTGATTACGTAGTGCATCGCCTAGTTTCACTCGGTTTTGATTAAAGCGAAGAGATTGATTTCTTTAACGGGCTTGCGTGTTGCTGATCTGTGTAAAGCAGCAGTTGCCACGCTGGTTTTACTGTATCGTTTGGCGCAGAGCACCGCCAAGTGAAGATGTAAAATCAGCAACTCGTAAATGCGTAATCAGAAACGATCACTTTAATCGGCCACCATTGGTACAGATTAAGTTAAACAAAATGAAATGAATGAATGTTACTTTTTGGGCTAGCGCTTCGGTGAGGCGAAACCAGCACAAACCTGCGAGATAACTATGTTGTATAATGAGTTCACTCAACGATGCCTAACGAAAACGGTTTCCGGCGGGGTGGACAAAGACGTCTAATGCCCATCAACGTCGAATCTTTGTCGAACATGCTGTTTTTTTTTGTTTCTTCGTCGCTGCGAAGGTTTTGTTTTAATTTGCTTCTACCCTTTATCTTTGCGCAAACTTGCCGGAGCAACGATCTGTTGCAATGCTGCCTAATGGAATATCATTAGGCGTGTTTTGTTTTACCAGATCGCAAACGGCCGTGCTGGCCGTTGGCGAGTGTCGGCACGCATGGGAAATGTGACGGGCTCGGGATGTACGCCTGCTGGGTGCATTTAAATCAACAAATAGTTTTGTAACTTCGAGACAACCTAATTTTGATTCCTAGCCGTCCGAAGGTCAGTCCTTTGCCTGCCGAGACCGAACAAAACCGGAACATACCAACATAGCAGTGTGGACAGCATTAGCTCCCTCTATTTGTTTATGAAACTTTTGTGTCTCTCGCTCATATAAAGTTGCCCCATTGCTGGCGTACCTGAAGCAGCAGGGAGGAAGGAGGTTGAATATGCGCTAACCGGTTTAAGCGTAACCAAATCGAACGCTGCATATGTTCGATAGTCAAATTTTAATTCTTTGCACAAGATCACAGTACCACGTCGGCGGAAGCGAATCGATCCGGCCAGAAGCGACCGCAGCAAACAGATGCCCGCAAGGCAACAGGGCAAGAGGCAAGAGCCGGAATGTGTTGACCTTAGCATCCTTGGCATCACCTCGCATTAGAAGTGAGTTTTAGTCGATAAGCAAAGAAACGCTTTAAGCAACTACATATCAACAGTAAAGGATGGAGACCTGCGTCTCAGTAGGCGAGAAACCTAGTGCTCGAATATTAATTCTCGAAATATTTGCGCTGAAAGAAATGGTTTAGAACTGCGCATTGAAGAAATGAGCGGAGTGGGAAGCTTCAGCTTGGCCGGAGCACACTCACAGATGCTGTATGGATTGGTGTGACCAGGCGAAAGACAATTCTTCGGTTGCAACGTACAAGAATTCAGGGAGCTCTTAAGCAGTGTCGATCGAAAGTTTACGTTTGATTGTTTGTTTGTTTGCTTATTTATCTTTTTTGCCAATCAAATGGTGTTTTGATGATGTTTTTTTTTTTTCTTATGAGAATTAAAAACCGGTTATTCAAACTAGAATCTAACGTAGGTGCTCAGAATAAGGCAACTGCATAGAAGAAATGCCTTTGCAAAGAAGAATGTATAGCACACTAAGGAAAAGATTTTGGGCGAAAAAAAATCTACAAAATATGAGTAGGCAGCAACATCAAAAAAGACTTGAATTACATATTGCGCTAGGCGCTGCTAGTATCTTCTGTAAGCAGATAATTTGCTTAGTTATTACTGCATAAAGTGTGTTTTTTTTTTATTAATTCTACGAAGGGCTCCTTCCGGGAGGTGTTTTGGACCGATCTTATACTTGTTTATGCTCTCGGTGATCGATTTGCGTCTCTTACTGTTATCGAGCGTTCGCTTTTTGTTCTAGAAGAAATGTCCCTACCATCCAACAGCGAAACGGTACAGTTATCTGGGTGCGTCTGCTTTCTCGTCGATGTGCGTCGTGTTTATCTTATTTTTCTTCTTCTTTTCATCAATCGTCTGTCTCACCATGTGCGTTAGTAGCTGTGTTAGTCTCGCTCTTTGTCTCCCTTTTCACTCTTTGACGACAGTCGACGACCACTGCGTTGGAATAAAGAACGTTCGAGAAGCCTAATCGAAGCGTTGCTGTGTGCCCCGTTTGCGACGTTTCGATTTCGCTTTGCGCCATAAACAAACTCTCCCGGATGCCTTAGGAAAACGAAAAACAGGTTCACGTTCACTTTTACCTTTTCAAAATGCACAAATGCTTGCGTCTATCATACTTTTTCTATGTTGCTTTTTTTTAAAAAAAAAAAAAAGAAGTTCCTGTTATGTCTTGCACAATCGACTGATCTTACGATAAAAGGGGTGATCCATAAAAGCCGACCGCTTCCGGTGGTAGATGCTCTAGCTCGATCGCACGCGCACATTGCTTCTAATGGCTTTTTATGATTTTAAACAGCTCGTCTATTGTTTGCCCGACACACAAACACACACACACACACACACACGGGCGCCCTTGCGATAGTTTACAAGCGGAAAATATGGAGCGAAGCTTGCTACTAAGCTTTTTTTTTTGTTATGTGTGACCTGATCGTGGGCAATTGTAGCAAAATCCATCCTTTTTATGGCAGTGCGATCGATTGATTGTCATCGTGCGGTCGATTGTTTTCCCATTTAACCCGCCGGTGGTTTTGGTCGCCTTTTACGATTTTGGGGGTGACCTCCACCCCTGCCCCGCTTTATTGACACCGAGCCGAGGTGGGCCGAGCGTGTTAGCGCCGTCGTGTCTGTTTAATCAACACAAAGCCGCGCATCAGCGCAGAGACAATGCCGAGGTCATGATCGGGACCGTGGAAGGATGCGCGCCGCGCTGAAGGTTCCCGCTTATTTACTTCCTCGTTTTACAACCGCCACCTTTACGGCTCTAATCACTGTAACTTTTATCACCGCGATGAGATAACGTTTCGGGCGAAAAGGCAGTGCCGGACGCGCTCTGGCATGCTTCGCGCACCATACATTCCACAACTTACCTCGACGGCGCTCGCTTTGGAGATCATCACGTACGGCAGCGGGCCGTTCCACGCCCTGCTGAACCCTTGGATGCGCCCGTACAGCTTCCGAATGGCGATGATGCGGTTGAAAATTTCTGCAAATACACCGACACAGAAAAAAAATGTGGTAAGTTTTGTGCTTTGTGCAAAACCACGGGAAAACCGAAAACTGCCAACTCATCTGACAAATGACGCAAAAGAAGACCCTAGGAGACGATGTTACACTTAAAAAGGAGGGAAGGGGGAAAGGAAGGAAGGGGAAGCAGGAACGTTTCGATGCAGGTAATTTGTTACGGTTTCGGCTTGATTGGAAAATGTTTCCTCATTTCCGCTTAATTTTATACTTTTCATTCTATTTTCTGTTCGTCGCTTTTCCATCGCACAAGTTCTTCGTTTACGATACGATATTAATGTTTTTTTTTTTAATCCTTCCCATGTTTCGTTTTGTTTTCTTCACAAATCATGATTGCTCACGATTCTACAGCCCACTGATCTGTATAATTTTACAACAGTGTGTATAATAAAAAAAATCTACGTGAAGGTTAATGCGCATCGACACTATACTACGCGACAGCACCCTTTATAGGGGGGATGAGCCCAACGATAAAACTGTTGCTCGTAAAGCCACTGTCGTTGCATTGCGACGAATCTCGTGCTGAATGCGATGCATCCTTTATCGCATTTATGCTTCTTTCTTGGGCTAGTGTAACCTTTGTGGATTGTGCAACAAGCATCGAACAAACGTAGCATGAGAAAAGAAAATGCTGGGAAAAATGGTTGCATGCCGAGACGCACAATAGCTTCACAATTTCACGGCGGACCAGTGAGTCAACCGGCTCTGTGTCACAGTAGTGGCAGTGGTCAGTCACCGTTTCGTCGTGTAGCATTTTACAAAAAGCAAAGCCTCACGGCGACTGTTTCTTTTCGTTCGTTGGATTAGAGAGGCAATGTTTTAAAATGCGGCACCTGCAGAATGAATTAGTTGAAACACATTTATACGCCATTGGTATTGGTGCGCGAGGATGGTTACTGAGATGTAACACATCTTTAATATGTAATAATCTGTTTCTATTTCTAAATCATTTTTGGTGGATACTTTTGAGCAAACATGTTGTCTCTGGCATTGGAGATTGCAAGAGAGAAAGCTCGTAGAAAGGGAGCTTAAATAGTGAAAGTGGTCTTTCAAAAGGAAAATCTTACAAACGCTATTTGTCTCCAACACGTAGTTGGTTCGCTCGTAGTTGGCATATATTCTTATCGCTTTACAGGACAGATCTAGTGGAGTGTTTTATCCGGTTTAGGTGCCAATTTTTTTTTTTGTCAAACCGTCAAACAAAAGCAACCTCCATCGTACGGGGCATTATGTCACCGATCCCAAGGTCTTCGGCGGACCACCGAAAGGCGTTAGGAGGGCAGCGTGACTGTAAAACATGGGTGCCGGGATGCAACGGGGCCAAATGAGCCGAGACCCATGGGGTCAGAGCGTGTTTCGTTCGGCGGATGATTGATCGAAAAATCAAGCGACGAAGAAGACTGACAGAAAGTAGCGTTCCACGCTCTCCCATTTGATTTTTACGCGCCACGAAAGGCAAACCCGTAATACAGCATGAAGTTGAGCGGCTTTGAAAACGTGTATCTTTCCTTAAACAAGCTTGTTTCATTTGTTCGAACTATTCGGTTGCCACACTCGGTGGCGAGCAGACAGACGGAAGGGAATGCGTTGCACAGTGTGGGTTGCGTATCGGTTCGGTCGCTGGACGCGCAAGAGCTTACGAAAGATCTTTTTCTTGTCGCTCAAGAGAAAAAAAAACACACAAAAATTGGGTGGAACACGAATTTCAATGGTCGGCCCGTTTTGTGACCGGGTGTGTAAGGGGGGGGCCAGTTTAGTCTGCGACTAGGAAAGATACATGATTAGCTTCCCCACTAGCAGCATGCAAGCCGATTATACAACCGTCCTTTCCCGACCCAACGGCTCGTTTAACCGTTCCAAATGCAAACACACACACACACGCACATACACATGCGAACGAGGGCGGAATAAAATGTGCCTCTGCTATGTAACACCGTGAACTGGCGGTATTGAACCCCATCCCTTGTGCATGTACAGCAGTAGCGCACTTGCTCAAACCTGCTTTGGATCGATTTACCCGTGACAGTGAAAAGCCCCAAAACCATTCAACTTGAAATGTTTTGCGAGCACGTGCAAGCGAGTGCACCATCGCTTCAAGTACACACACTCACTTGCGGTCGGCGCGCCAGTTGGTAATTGCGCTCACCTTGACCACCACGCGCGGACCGGGTTGTTACGGTGAACAGCGTTTGCACTGCATGCGGTGAGCCCCATTCACACAACCGGAAGATTACGACAATAAATCCGAGAGGAGGAGGGGAGGGTGGGGGGGGAGGGGGCAAACAAAAAAACAAACAAACGCATCAAGTGCGCGGGAAAGTAAAGGTTCGTCGCTTATCGCTGTTGAAATCTTTCGATTTAACGAGCGATTGCCGTGATCATTAGCATGGGAGGTTGTGTGTGTGTTTTTTTTTCTTGTACTGTTTAATTAATTAACAAAAATAAAAGAAGTCATTATTGGCCATTAAATTCTTGGTGGCACAACGTGTACAAATTGTGTTCTGTTTTAGTAGACAATTTTTCCACACATGAATTGCATTATGTCACGTAGCAGCATAAGCTTACGAAAAGAAACCCCCTTCGAAATACACAACGGGTCAACCAAACAAAAAAAAAAAAAAAGCCAGCCAGTCCGTGTTCTTCATCTCGTTCGATTGGTACAATTTGAAATGCAAATGGTGTCTGCGTGTGTCGGTTTTGGTTCGTCGCAGCAAAAAAAAAAACAAAGAAGATGCTACAGCGTAGATAAACCATCAGCCCCGGTCGGTCAAGCGACGAACCCCAATACTAAGGGTGGGAAGATGTCACTGACGCCTCGTATGATAGCAACTGGAGGATGCGATTGCCTTTGGATAACCTTTGCGCGAGCGTTTGTACGAACTCCTCGCGGAAGGTTGCGTTCGCTCCGCGCTGTTGTTTGCGCTGCCGATTAGAGAGATTTTGGGGTGCCGTTTGGCCCGGGCGAAGCAGGAAGTGAACCGCGGCGGCGGGCTGCCCAGACTCCGGTAACAAGGAAGTAGAAGTGGATGGTGTGGTCTGCGAAGGTTCTTTTCGCTTGCCTGGCTACCTGACTCGTTAGACACGAGGCACGGTGGTGTAGGACGTGCGCCAAGGACGTGCTCGGAATAGAATGAACTGTTGCTTGCTGGGTCTCTTTTCCGCCCTCGAAATGCATCCATCACTCACCATCGTGGTCCACGTTGATGTGCAGCGTGTTGCCGAGGATGGGCAGACCGGCCGGGCCGGGAATTTTGTCAATGTGGCGCACGATATGGGCCCGCCGCCGGTTGTACACGTAGATCGCGCAGGACACGGTGGTCAGCAGCAGCAGCGTGACGGGCGAGAACAGTGTGAACACCTTGGACAGCTTGCTCAGTAGCAGGCTGCCGCCGAGAAGGCTCTCCATGCTTTGCTGCGGTCGTGCAAACGCTCCGTTTGAATATTGCAAGCACGCGGCCGCGGGCGTGGGTCCTTAACGTGCGCGGGCACGTACGTTTTGATAGGTGCTAGGGAGCGTTTGTTTTGGTTGGTGGTTTGGCCGGTCGCCTGAGCAATCCGCACCGGTGGTTGAGTGAGAATGGTGCAGATGTATTTTTCGAGCAGTCGAGATCACGCTCGAGAAGTCTGTCCGCCACTGCACTGCAAAACCTCCGAACAATGAAGCATCAAAATCACTAGTTTGTCACAAAACCACGAGACGAGCTCGTGTCACAGTCACAGTACATACACAGACACACACAAACACACACACACAAAGTTATTCGCACGCCCTAAGGTTCTTTTTTGTAGCTTTCCTTTCCCTTCGAAGCCGCGCTAGTGGAGGGTCAGTCTCACGAAACGCGCGCGCGCACACCTGATGTCAGCTGTCCAGCAGTGGTCACCGCACACTGACTTGCCTCATTTCCGATAGTCCAATATTTATAAGCTCCACCTCACCTTCCCTTTTCGGCGAGATGACGAATGCTGCGAACGAGCGTGCAAAGCGGGAGCGCGGATTAGCGGAGAAGATCGTGCAACGCCCGAACGCCCGTTCGGAGAGCAACGCGGGCGCGCGCGCGCGCGTGTGACCCGAACGAAAAATCGGCTTCACCGGCTGACGTTTCAGACTTTCGGTGCGTTGTTGTTGTTTATTTCGGTCATTTCACTCGCACCTGACAATAACTGTCAAGGGCTTCAAAGGGGATGCCTGCACAGACAATGTTAAGGTGAGGCCTTGCCGCCCGACTGCATCTCTAACCTAGAAGCTGGGCGTGAAGCCGCCTTTGCTCGGTATTTATTGATAGGGTACTTAGTGCATTTATTGCTTAGTGCAAGCGGGAGCGCGGGTACAGTCGTCATCCGGCCGGCACACACTCTAGGACTCGCCGGCCGTTGGCTGAATGTCACGATCGCATGGAGGTTTCTTTGTTGCTTTGATTGGAAAGGATGTGCTTTTTTTTTTGGGGTTACCTTTTTAGCTTCCATCTCATGCGCGGTGACAGCCGGGCAGAATTTATTGACTGGCATACTCTGGAAAATGACAGAATGTGACAGGTCATAACGATATTTTTGTTGTGTATTTGTTCTTTTTCTCTATAAAGCGTGTCAATCGTTTTTGAAATGGTATAAACAATGCTGTACTTCCGCATGTATTTTGCATGTTCTTTTACAGCTATTTGCGTTTCAAAAGAAGTTGGCTGGGCTGCACGAAGCGGACAGTGAACCATCATTACTTTATATGTGCATTCTAACACAGCTGAATGCAACAAGTCCTATAGCGCTGTGGCAACGTACTTCGCCTGTCACGGTAAAGATCGGAAGTTCAAGACGTATCTAGAGCTAACCAAAAAAAAAAGGATTAATTTACCATTAAAAATCATTCAAGTGTTTTCGTTGGTGGGGTAGAGTTGTTTTGAGACCTAAAATGTGTGTATTGTATTCTTCAGCTAATCGACAACACATTAAATTACTAAGTATTATAACTCTACCGGGTTAAAGGTGTGTCAAAGAAGAATAGACGGCATGTCTGATTTCACACGTTGTGTTCTGTTTCAAATGATTATGGAGCAGCTTGTGGCCAAATGATCATCACACTGTCTCTTATTTCTGAGTCTGTTATACCACGAGAGACTATACACGACGACATGGACAAACAATTCGAGCCGAGGTCCTTTTTATGATGCTACATGGAATCAAGCGATTCTAATACATTGTACATACATTATTCTTCATTGTATTTGTCGATCGGGTATCTTCGAGGATATTTCTCTGTATGAATGTGATAGAATCTTTTAAATAATTTAATAAATCTGAATCTCGGATTAAAGGCTTGATGAATCTCTAAAGCTTGATAAATCTCAAAAGGTTCATGAATGTCAAAATATTCATATATCTTGAGGTTCTTCCTCTTCTTCTTCTTTCTGTTCTTGGCGTTACGTCCTTGAACTTATAGTGGGTTGACGACTGTATCACGGGCCGTAGGTTAGCCCTTGATAGTCATTAATGTCTAAACATTCATGCATTTCCAGAGATTCCTGAATATCCAGAAATTTACGAATCTTCAGAAATACATGAATCTTTAGAGATTTATGTATTTTGTTGGAATAATATATCTTTGAAGATTCGTAAATGTTTAGAGATTCGATTCTAGGTTTCAATCACTCATTGCTTTAGCATAGTATAATTTAATCTCAACGAAAGATTCATGAAGCAGAACACTACGGTCGATGGGCAGAATACCAGGTCAGTTGGCTGTAACTTTATTGCTGGAATACGTTCGAGGATTGAAACTTTCCTAACTTCTAACTTTTTCTTCAAAATTTAATGTTACATGGTCACTGCAGATCATTCTTCCAGATGACTTCAAGGTCCTACACCTGTATGTCAAAGTTCCAATACCTTAATTTACTTTCTTCTGTAAACAACGACATCTCCTCTTTAAAATGCGTGCACTCCTTGCTGGAAGTAAAAGCTATGACGACCCAAAAAAAAAACAACAAGCGTCTCCTGCTGCAGCAAAAAATAAACCACCGCAGAATGGCCACTGTCATTTTAATGTCAACAATCAGGGCTCGATGAGGAAGCTATTATTAGCGTTATCATTACTATCGGTGTATTTATTATTAAAGCTAATTGCATAAATCGATTACTAGTCCCCTTAATATGCCTGGAATTAAGACCTCATTCAGCGAACAAGGGCGCGGCCGCGTCACGGACCGAGCGCGCGCACGCGCATGAAAATTGCTTTCGTTACCTTTGACCATCGCAGCGCGCTTACGCTTACGCACCGTCCGATGATCGATGCATCCACGGCGGAGGAGGAAGAGGTGGAGGCAATGGGTTGGGGCTAGTTTTATTTCTTCCGTTTCTTCTGCGGGCTGCAGTACCCTTGTAGCCCAGGATCGTGCGTGAAATTTTTATACCATCAACAAACACACTGGCTGGCCACGGTCGCAACGGTCGCTTGCGCGAAAGCAATGAAAAAGGAAGAAAAGAGGGTAAAGACAAACGATCCTTTTCTAAGCGGAACCGATGTGGAAGTTCATCAACAAAGCCTGATTGGCCTTTGAACAGCAAAGTCTTGAAGTGGATGTCCAGAGCTCAGCCCCCAACGAGATGACCGATAGTGCGCGATGATGGCGGAAGTGCAAGTGAGCTGCCGCGGCACTCTTGCTGGCCGATAGCCGCAGCTCGCAGGAAAAGGTACAATCTTCCGATGGGCGTTGGCGTTTTTGGGACGCTCGGCTGAGTGCCGATTGCATTTGTGGCGTTTGGGTGGCGCGGGAGCATTTGTCAAGCTGCAGATCACGACGAGGTGCGCGCTCTCGCTTAAGGCAGCTTCCACCAATTCCACCAGCTCGGCTGAAGGGAATGGGGAGGAATGATGGTGGTAACACGCACATTTTTCTTCGACAAGCTTTTAAAAGCTTATTACATCTGTCATCGTGCACATAGCGGCTGCACACGGGCGTGCTAATATGATCATTAATAATGAGTGTACTTCGCACCTCCGAGGCCACCGGCAAGGAACGCAAAAGTCGCGCGCGCTCACCCTTACTTACATGCTTTCCCCGCTCCTCCCAGTATCTCCGCCATGTACGCGCGAGGCAGTGTGCCGGTCGGAGGGAACTGATTTGTTTCGCCCTTAATCACGATAATAGACTCCCGGCGGAAGCCGCAGCATCTCATCTCCCCCGACGCCCCGGGGTGAACTTCATCCTGCACGATTTAATGCCGCGCTCGGTTTGGTTTTGTTTGCGGTTGCTGTCCATATCCGTCAATCGTCTGTCCGGCTTGTGGGTATTTGCAGAGCCAGAAACATGTGAGTTTTCCAATTCATTGGCACGAACGGACTGCGGCAACCTTTCACATCGCAGTACGGTGGAGTTCACGCCGCCAGTCGCAGTCGTCAAACTCCAATGTTCCGGCATTCGCCGCGGGGCGGCATGGCGGAATTGAAAATGTTTTACCGTGCCCTTGAACCTGTCAGAATCAATCGTGGTGCTTTTAGAGCGGCGCGTGTGTGTGTGTGGAGGGCTGCATAAAGATTATGCGGACCCATCCATCCCTCGCGAAAGGTACAAAAAAAGGGTTCGAGAGGGCTGCGAGCTCTGCAAAAGGGTGAACAGCCCGAAAACCGCAACGGCTGCACCTTGCACCAGTGCAGCGGTGGACGGTTTAATGAAGGAACGCAACCGGCCATAACAGTTAACTCTCGCCGAGGTTCCCGTCCCGGCAGCAGGTCAACCCGCGAGAAGGCAAGCGCGCTGTGTGATTGAAGCGTGTGTCCACCCTTTCACGGGGCTGAACCCAAATCGCTCCCTTAGCGAGCCACTCTGACAGATATGGCAAGCACCTGTGTGTGTGTGTGTTCGCGTGTGTGTGTATATGGCGGATGTCGATCAATTAGAGGGAAGACAATCACTTCACCTCTCTACGCGCAAGGGGTTTGCCCTTTGCGTCGGCTGCATTCGAGTATTTGCCAGCGACACGATTTCTGCCATCAAGGCTTCTGCCCCCGTGGTCCGTGCGCTTCCCGTGCGGGTCTTTGCGGCCGCCCGGCCCAATCAAACTTTTACTTCTGCGAATGTCTCTCCCGCGATCGGTTGGTCATTAGCGGTCGATGATTTAATAAGCGGTCGAGGTTAGCAATCCGGTGCTTCGATGCTAGGGCAGGTCGAAGTGCTGTATGTGTGTTTATCAGTTCGGAAGAATGCGTTCTGGTGCCTGGCCTGCCGCAGTGGTTGGCAAACGGTTGGCGGCCTCCAAACATGGATTGCCATGATTTAGAGCGCTTATCTCACGCACAGGGTGCATCCCTGTACGCTGTGCGGAAGTTTCCGGAGGCGATATTTATGCAGCACTGAGGTTCGTTTTACCACGCAATCAGTTTGATGACCACTGAGCTGTTATCTTGTAGAAAGAATCCTCGAAAGGATCGCGCTTATTTGCAGGTACGAGCGAAAATGTTCGTAACTAGTAATTGATTGAGCAAGACAAACAAGCCCAGCTGTAATGATAGGGGAAGAGGCACGCAGAGTCGATCTAACATTGCGATTCATCGGCTTCAAGGGAGTTGAACAAAAAACACAAATAATATTCATTATGAAACGAGTATACGTGTGGCCTAACGTGTCTCTCATTAACAACCACCAAGGGATACCCTGAGGCATTTCATCTATCCATCCTGAGGCATTTCAAATCATGAGGAGTTTCTTCATGTTAGTAAAAGTTAAGCTTAGCTTAAGAATACAACCTAGAACGGGATCTAGGTATTGAAGAGAGTGTCTATATATTCAATTTAGGAGGAATTTAAACTTATCATAGACTGATTTCAGAGTCATTCAGTTTAAGTATGATTGGTAGAATGTAGCGCCGATGAGCAAGAAATAGGTCAATTGGATACTTACCCAACAGGTTTGAAAATCTTCTAGTTGTTATATAAAGATCTACCAAATCTATAAACCACTAGAGACAAATACTAACTCATTCTTGCCACATAACCATGTGCATATGGCCCTAGAAAGTGTACGAGAAATATTTCAAAGTGGACTAGATTATTGGTAAATTATTATTACGACAATTTTATATTTTGGAGGAGATTAAGCCGTGGAGAGTATTTAGCAGAAATAGTAAAAGTGATTTGTTATTAATTTCAAGACAATTATATCGACATCATGAACAGATCTTCTGAAGTTTGACAAGGACCTATAGGCTTGCCTCATAGTATATCCTCAATATAATATTGGGGGATCTTTTTTGGGCATAACAACCGTTGTAGGTCAAGGCCTGCCTGAACCACAATTGGGGTTTGGCTTTCAGTGACTTACTGATTACACATAGCAAGATAGTCAAGTCCTACATACGGGGGCACGGTCCAATCGGGGCTCGAGCCCATGACGGGCATGTTGTTAAGTCGCACGAGTTGATGACTGGTGGTACAGACAGGCAATATGGGGGGATCCTAGATAGAACAATCAACGAAGATGGGAAACCGTACAAGGTTGTTCATTACAACAACTTACGGAAAGAATACTTCAACGGATTTTCTAGGTTATATTTCATATTAGAGATTCAACTTTATTCTATATCAAAACATTTTTGTAAATTTGTTGTGTGTTTTTAGTCAGCTCTTAATTTAATACCTACATGAAGATACGATATCGATCGCCTGTCTTGCATTGAAACAGCTCAGACTACCCTCAGGTATGTCCATGTTATGAGATTCCGTAATCTATAGACCTTCATTATTCTTTCTTGACCCTCTCATTGCTGTCCGACATAGAAACCTTACTATTCGTAAGGCATCACACAGCACACATCGTATACATTACTTCCGCTTCGTTATGCGTATCCGCAGTCCATCCTTCGACCGGAGCACCAGCTCACCGTACAGCGTAAGATTTTCGCGCCGATCGACCGCCTCGACCCGGTACTGCCGCAGCACGGCCACCAGCACTGCCTTCGCCTCGAGCGCCCCGAACTTCTGCCCGATACAGTTCCTCGGTCCCGCACTGAACGGAATGTAGGCGAACGGATGGCGCGGCTCTTGGGACGACGACGCATCCACCATAAAGTGGTCCGGATTGAAGCGATCCGGATTGGGAAAGACGGCCGGATCGCGGTGCAGCTGGTACACGACGATGACGGCGTTCGTGCCCGCCGGCAGCACATGGTCGGCCAGCCGCACGTCCTCCGTCAGCCGTCGGCCAATGATCGGAATGCTCGGGTACAGCCGCAACCCTTCCTTAATGCACGCCTCCAGATAACGCATCTCGTTCAGCTCGCGCATCGTTGGCCACCGTTCGCCACCGTCGCCCATCACGCACTCGATCTCCTGTACTACCCGCTCCTGGACGGTCGGGTCCGTGCCGAGCAGGAACAGGGTCCAGGAGATGGAGGTCGCGGTCGTATCGTGCCCGCCGAGAATGAACGTGTCCACCTCCTCGCGTATGTCCGTGTCGGACAGTATCCGACCACCGTCGGACGCCTCGATCAGCAGATCGAGAAAGGCGAGCTGCTTACGCCCGGTGCCCTCGCAGTTGTTGTTGTTTGCATCTAGCCCGTCCTCTGTGGTGGCCTGCTTCACCATGCTGCCAGTTTGAATAATGGAACGCCGCTCCGTGATCATGCGGTAGGAGAACCGGTGCAGGATGTCGAGACACTTCTGCTGCTCCCGGTACTGCCGCGTACAGCGGAAGATGATGTCCGGATGGAGCCAGAGCTTTTGCAGCCGGTTCAGCATTATCTCGCCGATTCTGCAAATAAGCGATAAGCGCGTGCCGGGTTAATGATGCGCTGACAAACTCGGACTCGGCCGGAAACTTACTTCTCGTGTGCCCGCACGTACTCTGAGTCGGACTGGCGCTGTGCGTACACGGGACATCCCATGGCAGTTTCTGGAGGAAAGGGCGAGAGAAAAGAACACACACATGACAAACGGCAATCATTAGTAGCGTGCTTTTGTGATGCACACTCCATCCCTACCGCAGATAATGTCCAGCGAGCAGAGCGTGATGTAGCGCACGCAGTCGAAGCCTGCCTCATTGTCCAGCTCCTTTGCCAGCTTCTCGACCAGCACCGTTGCCTGCTTGTTGAACACCTCCACAAAGTCGGCCAGTATGCGGAAGTGAAACGTGGGCGTCAGGATCTTGCGCCGGTGCTGCCACTTGCTGGCCGGGCTCGTCAGCAGCCCGGTCCCGAGCCAGGGCTGGAGAAACTCGTAGTCACGGCCCTTTTCAATGTTTTTCGTGCTGCTCAGTATTTTCTGGAAGGTATGGCAATTTAGCTGGTTAGCTGGTGGCTGGGAGCGTACAGCCCATTCGAGCGAGCCCTACCTCAACTGCTTGCGCCTGGGAGATCAGCACGTAAGGCGTCATCCCGTTCCAGATGCGCGTTATACCCTGGCGGCGTCCATACAGCTTTCGGGATGCGATGATGCGATTGAACAGTTCTAAAATCATGAAATATCGTTATAAAACTGGGAAGGGGTAAGAGGATGAAGTATTTCCAGCGCACAAACGCTTCTATTGTACCACACAATTAACATTCATCAGTTCAAAGCACTGTTAGTCATTTAAAAATTTAATCAACAACGTATCATTCCTGCCTTCTATATCGCTGTAATATCGGCTGTTATACAGTATAACACAATCAATTTGATGTAAAACGCTTTATTCACTTTTGGCGCCTAAAGGTATGCAATGTAAGTTGGCGAAGCGTTTCACAAGGGCATTTATGCTCCCAGTACGCAGAGGCATACAAATTATTAGATTTTTTTCAGATTTTGCAATGGTCACTATTTTGAAACACTTCAAAGCACTTGTAAAGGACTCACTATCAGACATTTCGATTCCTCGTCTGAGCTAAATTACGTTCTTTCTCAGCTAACACATGTTCGTAGCAGCACCGTTTGATTGTAATTGATTGTACCTTCGCGGTCAGCGTTGATAAGCAGGGCATTGCCGATGATTGGCAGCGTGGCCGGGCCGGGGATGCAGTTGATGTGTCGCACCAAGCGCCGATAGCGCTCCAGGTACGCTGCCAAGCAGCACACGATAAAGATGAAGCTCAGCAGCAGCAGCACGCTAGTTTTGGGCACACTCTCGATAAACTGCTGCCTGGTCCAGCTGTTGGACCCTGCTCCGATGCTGGAGGCAAGCAGCACAGAATCACCGTAAGCCATGACGTTGTACCAGCAACCTAAACGCAATGAGTGTTTCGTCCCAAACGGGGGTGGCACCACACTTGCTACTACGGGTCGACTAAAACGGGAAGACGGTACCGTTGCGAACTTATATACAAACAAGCTTCACTTATGCGCCTCCCGCCCGAGGTCCCGCCACACACCACAGAGCTCATTCGAGTGAAAAATTATAATGGCCATTAGCATCTCATGCACCTGGGCGAGGGAAAATCACAGCTCTGCAAACTGCCACCAAGAAATGGCCATTCCACATCTGCTTAAGCGTATGCGTATCAGACTCACCTCGTTAATTAAAGTCACATCAATTAGGCAATTTTCGGGGCTGGTAGTCCGATAGCACAGATGCAATTTTTCACACTTTCTTCATGCATGCTAAATGCTAATCGCAACCGGGCGGACGGGTAATCAATTAATGGGCTGCACCGCCAAGCGTTGCAGCACACCATCGTGGCAGATAGGCAAACGTGTGCCGCTGTGAGGTGTGAAGGTGACGCCGTGGTCGGTGTCGCAGTCGTCCGCGTCGATAGGTATCGAGCGCGGCAAGCGCCTGATGTGTCGGTGTGATACAACGGTGTGGAAATTGACGCGAACAATATGTAGGAAAAATCCAAATTCCTTATCTACGGGCCTCTGCGGGCGCTGATTATAGTTCGTTAGTGTTTTCCACCGTTCCGGGTGGGTGGGTTTTTATTGTAAAACGGTGTCGGCGGTTTTCGCAATTGAAACGTGTCGCTGATTTTTGGTTTGTTTGTTTTTCACCATTTTATTTACTTTTATAAACGAATCTTAATGGTTTGTTTTGTATTTTAAACCAGGAGTGGGATGTATATATATAAATATTACTATTGGGATCGCTTGTTTTCCACTTTATTGCAGTTATGATTGTATTTAGACAAATTTGACATGTAAGTGTGAAGTGTTTGTAAAAACAAATATTTGGATATTATTTATAAAGATGAGATCCGAACTTTTACATGACAGGTACCACCGATACTTAAGTGATAATTATACAGTAATTATACATTTATAATAATATGTCTTCTCCTTCTTGATGTTCTTATATATTTTTCTTTCACTCATTTGTCTCCTTTTTTTCCTTTTCTTATTTCTTGTTCATATTTATATTATTATTATTATTAGTATTATTATGATTATTATTATTATTATTATTATGATTATTATTATTATTATTATGATTATTATTATTATTATTATTATTATTATTATTATTATTATTATTATTATTATTATTATTATTATTATTATTATTATTATTATTATTATTATTATTATTATTATTATTATTATTATTGTTATAATTATTATTATTATTATTATTATTATTATTATTATTATTATTATTATTATTATTATTATTATTATTATTATTATTATTATTATTATTATTATTATTATTATTATTATTTTTATTATTATTATTATTATTATTATTATTATTATTGGTAATATAATTATTATTATCATTATTATTGTTATTATTATTATTTTTATTATTATTAATAATATTTTTATTATTATTATTATTACTATTTTTATTATTATTATTATTATTATTATTATCCATTCAACATGTTACAACAACTCCCCAACTGCAACCATGCTCAGAATATTCATTGAAGATACTGCAAACGTGTCTTAAAACGATCCAGTCTAATAGATGGCGTTTGAAAGAAACAGGTTGTAATAAGCTACATGCTACAACGCAACTTGTCATGCTTGTGATATAATTTCTCAAGTGAATAAAAACATCATCATTGAACACAAGCACGTGTGATATCAAATGAAAACGTTGTCTTAAACGGGATGGCATTCCTAAAACAGCTGAATAATATGTTATGTCATGTGCTTTGGTACATGCAAAACACCGATACCGATTTTCCGCATAAGTTTTATTTATACTAGTAAAAATTAAAATCTACATTTATAAAGTCTTATTGTCCTGAGCCGTCAGCGAAGTTTCGCAAACCCTGCAATAACGCCCCCGACAGTAACGTTCACTAGAACACGTATCCACCGCATCGCGTCGTAAAATACTGGCATGGTCGTCTCGATCTTGCTGTCTCTATGGCTAGAGAGAAATAGAACGGTCCTGTAGACACCGCACGCCACCAGCGGCAAGCACGTACGAATGTGCCAACCATGCGAGCGGACAAGCATGGTACACAAGCGACTTATACCATTGTTTCTTACAACCCGCAAGAGCATGGATAACACAAGCGTCTAAAGTAAAATACCCGTAGAAGCAGCAGAGCAACCTGGGAAGTGCACAGGGGAGACAGAAACAGCAGCAAGCGAGCGAAGTACACATTAAAATCTGAGTTTTGTACTGCCTTTCTTCCGGTGGTTTCAGCAACCAGAGCCGAAATCAAAGCGTGTGCACTACGTGCGATGGGCAGCACAAGTAATACTGAGTACCGAGAGCGACGAGAGAAGAATAGAAAGAGAGAGAGAGAGCTACTGCTACTACTGCGACATGCTGTCTGGTAGCGTTCATCGCTCACACGCCCCTCCCTTCTACTCGCGCTTGTGCAGCCGCACTATCAGCCCATCCTTTGGTCGCAGCACGAGATCACACAGCAGCTGCACGTCCTCGCGCCGGTTCACCGCCTCGATGCGGTACTTGCGCAGGATGGCCGAGATGACGGACTTCTCCTCCAGTATCGCGAACTTCTGGCCGATGCAGTTCCGCGGCCCGGCACTGAACGGGATGTACGCGTACGGGTGGCGCCCGTGGCAGTTCTCCGGCAGGAAGTTGTCCGGGTTGAACTTGTCCGGGTTGGAGAACACGGACGTGTCGCGGTGCAGCTCGTACACCACGATCATGGCGGTCGTGCCCGCCGGTATGGTGTAGTTGTCGACCCGCACATCCTCCGTCAGCCGCCGGCCAATCACTGGTATGCTGGGGTACAGCCGCAGACCCTCCTTGATGCAGCACTCCAGGTAGCGCATCTCGTTCAGCTCCGCCATCGTTGGGCGACGGTCCCGATCCTTGCCCATCACCGCGTCGATCTCCTGGATGACGCGCTCCTGTATGTCGGGCGCAGCGCCCAGCAGGTACAGTATCCAGGCCATGGCGGCGGCGGTCGTGTCGTGGCCGCCGATGATGAACGTATCCACCTCCTCCCGGATGGCGAGGTCCGACAGGCCGGAACCCTCGAGCAGCAGGTCCAGAAAAGCGAGCTGCTTCTTGCGGTAGATGCCATCTTCCAGCACGCTGTAGTCGCTCTCTCCATTGCCGTTGTTGTTGTTCTGGTCAAGCTGTTCCTTGCGCTTGCGCAACTCCTCCTTCCGTTCGCGCACGACGCGGTCGGAGAAGTTGTGCAGCACCTTGAGACATTCCTGGTGCTTCTGGAACTCTTTCGTGCGCTTGAAGACAAAGTCCGGATGGAGCCATATCTTCTGCAGCCGGTTGCGTATCACCTTGCCGATTCTGTGTGCCGAAATAGAAGAAGAGCATTTTTTCAGAATAAACAAGACGTTAGTGCGTAGGGAACAGGCGTTAGCCAAACTTAACTGTTTGTGTGCACGGACGTATTCGGAGTTGGAGTTCTTTTGCGCATACACCGGACATCCCATGGCAGTTTCTGAGGGGGGGGGAAAAAGGTCCAAATCAGCATCATTAGCAATCAGCACTCTCGAGCTCTTCGGTCACCATTCTGCAATGGACCCATCTGAGTACTTACCGCAGAAAATGTCCAGCGCACAGAGCGTCACGTACGGCACTATGTTGAACGGTTCCCCTTGTACCGTGTGCTCCGCCAGCTTGTCGATCAGCACGTCCGCCTGGTTCTGGAAGATCGTCACAAAGTCGGACAGTATCTTGAAGTGGAACGCGGGCGTGAGCGATTTGCGGCGCGGATGCCAGATGTAGCCGGGCGAGGTGAGCAAACCATTGCCCAGCCAGGCCTTCATGTACTCGTAGTCGTTGCTCTTCTCCACCAGCTTCGGATTGCTCAGTATGGGCTGCGGATGGCAAGCATTTTGACAGTTCAGCATAAATGTAGCGCTTCGATACCGCTGCCGACACCGGGCTAGAAAGTATGCTACGCAGTTACCAACGCTCTCATGCCGTCCGATGCATGCTAGGGGTTTTCGTTTTTATTTTCCACCAGCGAAGGCCCAAAGCGGCCGACCAACTGTTATTCTTGTTTAAATGTCTCGAAAATGTAACAAATTCAAGGATAGGAAAAGTTCAATGTCAGAAAGTCTGCAGCGTGCAATGGGTGCGAGCTGGTGCTGCGATCAATGTGTGTGTGTGTGTGCGCGCGTGTGTGTGTGTGCGCGCGTGTGTGTGTGTGCATAGAATGGACTATTGGGGACTCAATTCCGGCCACGAAAAGTCACATTTCACCTTCGGCAGAGAAAATCGCACCCCAAAAAAAAAAAAAAGAAAAGATTGGCCGCGGTATTTTTGTTGATCGTTTGGTGTGTTATTAATTGTAGCACTGCACGGGTACGAGAAAACGTGGTTATGACGCACAACACACTTGCAACTCTTTGATTACACATGTCTGTTTTAATATACCGTTTTGTGTGCCATTAAGAGATGAAAATGCAAAAATGGTGAAATTTGGCTGTAAAGTGCTTAAAACGGCGCATATGGGGGGGTAAAGCAAAGTCAAAGCGCTCAAGATTCGAACGGAAGAGGGCGTTGTGATGTCTGTCGGCTACACGTGCGCTTACCAATTACCCTACAGAAGCAGCTCTCTTAACGAAGCGCCAAAACCCGTACAAGAGCACGAGCTGGCGAGTGCAGAATGTTTCTCACGAAAACAAAAACATAAAATTAAGCTATCAACAGTAAATAAATGCCTGATTTTGCATTCCAGCCTGTTGCTGAGCTGCGTTCGATTGTTTCGCGCAAGCAGCTTTTGCAGCACCTGCTTAGCTGCATAAATTCAATACCGGGAAATTGCTGCTTGCTATGCTTATTCGCTGGTCTGCTCTACCGCTCACGTTTAACGCAAAACAGTTTACCTTTTTGTGTTCTCGCCACCGCTAGCAAAATAAAGTAAAACCCCAAACTTACCTCGACCGCAGCAGCTTTGGAAATGAGCACGTACGGTATGGGACCGTTCCACACGCGGCTGATGCCCTGTCGCCGGCCAAACATCTTTCTCGACGCGATAATACGATCGAACAGCTCTGTCGAGGGCAAGCAAAGAAACAGTTGGGAAGTCGTTTAGGATGTTTGGTTTATCTAATTCTAATTCGTGTCGAAAATAATGTGCCCACCCTTTCAAAGTGACGGCTGCGTTGTGCAACGCACAGCGCGTTTCGGGCGATTTTGAAAAGCGTCCCCGTACGGAGGGATGTTAAAATTTAAATCAGCAAATTAGCATTATCTTCCATCGCTGGCGCAAAAAGAAAGTCAAGGTCGGCCGAGGCTGGCTGGGGCAGCTTAGGAAACACCGTACCGTTTTCCACGAAAGGGCAATATAGTGTTGCTAGATACATTCGCGATGAATCGTCCGAAAGTGGAGACACACGACAAGCAATCCTAGCTTCACGCGGTTGTTTTATTCATAGCTGATAACCTAGTTTCACATTTTGCATGCGTCAGTTATCTCATCGCTTCTTCACTGGGTAAAATGTTACCCCGAGTGCGTCGTGTGTGTGACTATCTAACATATATTTAAATATCCCTATCGCTGTGGGACACATGTAATCGGAGAGCGTGTTTCACTTTTCAAAGCTGCTACTATGCGTGTGTGTCAAAGTGAGAGAGAGAGCGAGAGAGCTACCAATGCGGAAGGTTTTTCCAGCTCCTAATTCCCATCCGCATCTATCTGGTTTTGACCATTTCTGGATGTGTGTGTGTGCGTGAGTGTGTGTTGATAGGCCCACCAAGAAATGCAATGTTTGGAATAAAATTAATTCGAAACCGTCACAACATACTCTCTCGCCCCCCCGGGGGGTGAGCATGCTGCCGCAACCGTTGTGGCCGGCGAGAGGAAATACCGATTTCATCCGTCCCGGGCGTTACGCGAGCCACCTTGGCAGATAAGTGGCCACCGGTGCGTGGATCTGCTGCTGGAGGCGAACTCAAAATCTCTCGCGACAGCAATTAACATAGGCAAGGCCCAGGCAGGGAGGCAAGGTGACGAAGGCACATCAGTGTGTTTGGGAGATGTTTTGGGTGGCAGCAATCTAGCGTTTTCGCCAAAGCGCCCAAAACTATGAGGCAACAATGATCGTCGCGGTCTCGTTGCAAACCATGTGCCAACGACGCACTACACGCTGGACGAGTGAGTGACGTTTCCGGACAACTGCGGTTGCATTAATTTGGCTGACATAACGCACAGGGCGGAGGCATTAGAAAAGCGCTCTCGGTTTTAATCAATCACCTAATTTGCTTGCGTCTCCGCAGAAAGCTTCGTTCCGTGCCAGTGAAACGTCCGCTCAAAATGAGTGGAAGAATTTGTCGATTCTGTCTTTTTCCTTTCTTTTAATTTTCCACACATTACAAATCGCCTTTCATGATGTGTGTTTAAATTGATTGCTGCATCTGCTGCTGGCGAGACACGTGGCCGCCTTGGTTGATTGCTGATAAACACAACGTCCCGCGCGATTTCAAAACGCTCGCCTCCCATTGCACTTACCGTCCTTGCAGCCGACGTTTATTTGCAGCCCGTTGCCAACGAGCGGCATGCAGACCGGGCCCGGTATTTGATCGATCAGCTTCACCATCTTGGCTCGGCGCGCCTTAAACACCACGAGCACAAGCGCCAGCAGCAGCAGCATGGCCAACGTTGGCGGGGAAAAGACGGCCACCAGCGCGGCCGTCCCGCGCCGCACCGTCCCGATCCGATCGGAAGCGAACGAGTTTTCCATGCCGCGGGGTTGCAGTGCGCAGGTGATTATACGTCCCCGAAATTTACAACAAAATCACAAACCAAAATAATAAAAAAACAATCCGTTTTCACTATTCTCAAAGTCCAAAAAAATGCTTAGATGTTTTCACGGTTTTAAATACTGCTGTCAGGATGGTCACTGGACGGCTCTAAAATTTAAACCGCAACGGTCAAACGCGTTCCACGTGTTCGGGTATTGTAGTGTCAATTTGACCAACAACAACAACAAAAACTGCAACCTTTTTCAGCAACGTCTTTTTTGGCCTTTGTTTTGTTCCTTTTTTATCTTTGCATGAAAATGCACACTGTGCAGCTTTGTTTCACTCTTGTTTTTTTTTTTTCGTTTCGCTTACAATTTTAAGCACCAAACACACCAAACCAGGCAACAGGCGCGCGCGCGCTGACGGCGCAAAGTATGGTGACGATCTGGGCGCGTCGAACGCACCGGGCCTCATATTTATAAAATTTTGGTTTCGATCGGCCCGGAGCATAACCGAAATAACAAAAAAAAAAAAAAACTCACACACCACACCAAAAACCGGGGCCCGATCGGTGACCTCTAGGCGAGGAAAAATTCGGGCAGCTGGCCAGCTCGAAGGCGTCCCCCCCCCCTCCCGGCCCTCCTCTCCACCTCCAGATAAACGACGCAGCGCTGTGGGTACCGCTTCTTCGCTGGCTTCAAGGGTGACGATTTGTGTGCGGCCCGCGGAACAGCGACCGTCAGTCAGCGCGGGCAGTGTGCGGGGGGGGGGGGGGACAGGGGGGAAGAGGTGTATGTATAATTGGCCGGAGAAAGAGCGTCAAACGCGCGTGTCCATAAACACCTCTGCTGACTGGGGCCGATGCGTCCGCGTATATTGTGGGGGATCCGAGGAACCGATTGTGTTGATAATTTTTCTCGCCTCGTTGGATGATCGACAAATAATTGATTGTTTGCCGTGTTTGTGTGTTGCCGCTCAGGCGGCGTGGGGGGGGGGGGGGACTTTGAATGCGTGTAAAAAGGTATCACTTTTAAGCAGGCGAGCTATTAGCGAAATCCCCATTTATAGACTGCCGAATGATAAACTGGATATGAAGGTATTTATACTTTTTTCCACGACTGATGATTTGTGTTTCGTGTGATGTGTTACTGTTGCTGTTTCAAAAACATCTTAATTAGGACGGAGCATTGCTCGACTTGATTGTTCACCGACGCTTCCGTTTTGTTTGTTTTCCTTCCGAAATGCTACACCGCGTTTAAGCATATTTGTTTTTAGCATGTTTCGGTACAGCCTGAAGCTGTAAGACACCAATGTTAATATTTGTTTTGAATTAAGCTTCTTTTTCTAATGCACAGTGTGCGACCAACACTGGAGTTATGATTCAGTTTTCTATTTGAATCTAAGTGTCAGCACACTTTTAACATCCAATGGTTGTTCTAAAAAGTAACCTTCACGTACGGAATCTAGTCAGAATCACCTTCACGTAATCTAATCAGAATATCGTTTGGTGCGTTGTCCTTGTGCTTGGGTGCCAATGAACTGTTCAGCTGGGGCTGAGAAGCATTTCGCATGAATTATCATAGTGAAAGATGGTATCTTCTGATGCGGGGTCTAGACATAATGGTTTTGGCATAAATATCTCCCCGCAGGGCAGGATGTTTTATTCAATACCTGTTTTTTTTTTATAATTTTGGAAACAAATGAAGCGAAACGACCCAAAGACTCTATAACAGCAAACAATCAGCAACAATCTTTTTTGTTTGTTTGTTCAAGCGTAAGGTAGAACGTGTTTGCATATCTGTTGATTAGTATCAATTGTGTTGAACAAGGACACACCACTTTGGCATTAAAAAAGGGGAATTATAACGATAAACATACTTTAGCATGAGGTCTCAGGGACGATTTTGCTATTTACGCTGCCTGTAGCAAACGAAGAAGAAACCAGGAAGAATTTCTTTAGACAAAAAAGGAGTTCATAGTACTTACCAACATTACGTGAACATCAGGCAAAATCTCGTACATGATCAGCATTAGTGCATCTGTTAAAGTAACTCAGCGGTAGCGGATTTGCGAGCTATTTTCAAGATAACTTGCAAAGCTGTACATGCTTTATTCGAGGCAATATGGACGGTCTAGCTTAGGGCAAGGATTGGAACATTCTCTCGGCATATGATACATGATTGCGTCCAAATTGCGTCAAGCTCCAAGACGTCAACATTCAGATTAAAGTTAGTACTGCTGCCATGTTATTGTCACTCAGCGTACGTCTTGCAAAACTATAATTTAAGAAGAAAAAAATGAAATACAAAAAACAAACATCTGCTTCAAAACTGTCCCTGGCCATACAACTGTAAAATAACAAAAAAAAAAAAACATAATGACTTGTTATTTTCTACGTCAATCTTATTTTTTTTATAGTTTTGCTAATGTTAGCCGTAGTTTAAATGGACGCTATTAATTTGTTTTCGAATACTGCTAGCTGGCTCCTACGGCAGTTGGAGCGTGTCGATTGTGTTCTCTGCCCTTCCTCCCTGGCACAAGGGTTGTAAGCTCGATTTGGTTTGGATCAAGGGTCAAAAGGAGACCGTGCGAACACACAGCTAGCGGCAAAGTGAACAAACTAGCCGTGACGACACGAGGGAACCCCTCACGGGCCTGATTATTAATCTCGTTGTTTCCTCCTGCTACTCGATCGACGCGGTAACTCCGCTGACAACTCGCATGCTTCTACGGCCTGCGCGGGCACCAAATCCATTCGTTCAAGCGTCGCCACCTCGCGCCCAGTCTCCCGTGTGCTGTGCTGCCGTTTTTCTCATTTTCTTTCTGTACCAGCGGAGACACCGTAGCTCGCTCCACTCCACTCCGATTGATTGGTTTTTAATTAATTTTTCTCCTCAATTCACGAGCGGCACGAGACGGGTGCATTTGTCGAAGGGGGGGGGGGGGGGGGTTCGGTTTGTTGTCCTTCCTTTTCGCTCTGGCATCCGGAGCACTGGATTTGCCGAACTTAGTTTGTGTTCGCCTAGGCCAGGAAAGCTTCCGAAATGGAAGCAGGCCAGTACGAAACGCAAAGGTCAATGTAAATATGGCACTGGCTTTGGGACCGGGGCGGCAAACGGATTACCCAGGCGCTCGATCGGTCAAGATTTCACTACATGGATATATAAAAATCTATCTGTAATCGCAAGGTCGCTCGGTCTTGGTGGCTTACAATTAAAAGATCATCACTTCTCAATTTTCCTCGCTCGTTCTGCAGCTCGTGTTCGGGCGGAATGGAGAGCAGCCAAGGCGCGAAACAATGTGCCGAAATGACTCAGCAGCTGCAACAGCAGCAGCCCTGGAAGCCAACATAATTTTCCAAATTATTTCAAACAAACATTAATAATGCGGCTTGTGCTCTAGCACACCGAGCGTCGTGTTTGTGCGTTCGTGGTTTCCGTGGCGCTGGAGGTTCGGCGCTGGCCTGAACGGTACAACGCAGCGGACGCACACGTGCTGTTGTATCTAAACATTCCACACATTACGGTGCATCGAGGTGTTGAAGCCTTGATTAGAAAGAGCTTTAAAAGGCTTGCGCCGCCGTGCGTATTGGCGCGTTGGTTTGAGACAAATTTTCTCTTCTATGGCTACTGGGTAGTGGCATCGAGTGTGAAGGAATCCATCTCAAACAATTATACTGTTGCTCAACCAGCAAGAGAGTCAGTTTTAGTTTCCCTCAAAATGCGGTTAAGTGCATGATGTGTGTTTATAGCATAACACATAGAAATTTGTTCTTCTTTTTCTTCTTTTCGAAGAATTTATTTTGTCGTCTATTTCATTTTGTGCTTTTTCCTCTTTTTTACCCTTACATTCCTTTTTTCTATTTGCTTTAGTTGTAGAGCTGGATTATTCATTCAGATTCATTAATTAATTGCGTTATGTTTTCCTGAAGATTCACAATTCTATAAAACATCATGAATCTCTGGAGATTAGGAATGTCCCTGTAAAGATTTCCCCCTTTTAAGCCTCTTTGTAGCAATACAAACGTACGTAAGCACTACGAAGTATAGCACTAGTATTGAGAAAAGTTGATAAAACTTCGGAGACGACTCCGATCCGGCTCCGAAAAGTTTCGAAACCATCTCCAGGTAGGTCCGTCCAGCATTATCGGGAGCCGTTCGGAATTCCGGAGGATTCCAGACAACTCCAACTCTGGACAACTACCGCAGCGAAAGAATCCGGACGACTCAGAAACCGGATGACTTAGACTCCGGATGACTACTACTCTGGACTAGTGATGTGCTGTATGGAGCGCACCCACGGCTCCGATCCGACTCCGACTATTGTTAGTTCGATGCCGACTCCGGCAAAATGAAACCACTAGATCCGCCCGGAGTCGGAGTCGTTCGGAGTAGTCCGGAGTCGACGACTCCGAACGACTCAGAACGACTCCGGACGACTCCGAACGACTCCGAACGACTCCGACTCCGGGAGACTCTGGACGACTCTGGACGACTCCGAACGACTCCGGACGACTCCGAACGACTCCGGATGACTCAGACTCCGGGCGACTCCGGGCGACTCCGTACGATTCCGAACGACTCCGGATATTGCAGCGCGGACCTACCTTCCGGAGTCGATTCCGAATTTATCGGAGTCGGATCGGAGTCTACTCCGGATTTTTGCCAACTTTACCCATCACTACTCTGGACGACTCAGACTTTGGAAGACTCAGACTCCGGATCACTCAGACTCTGGACGACAGCTACTCTGGAAGACTCTAACTCCGAACGACTCCGAACGACTCCGAACGACTCCGAACGACTCCGAACGACTCCGAACGACTCCGAACGACTCCGACTCCGGGCGGCTCCGAGCGACTCCGGACGACTCCGAACGACTCCGACGACTCCGAACGACTCCGGACGACTCCGAACGACTCCGAACGACTCCGACTCCGGGAGACTCTGGACGACTCCGGACGACTCCGAACGACTCCGGACGGCTCCGAACGACTCCGAACGACTCCGAACGACTCCGACTCCGTGCGGCTCCGGGCGACTCCGGACGACTCCGAACGACTCCGACGACTCCGAACGACTCCGACAACTCCGGACGACTCCGAACGACTCCGAACGACTCCGAACGACTCCGGACAACTCCGACTCCGGGAGACTCTGGACGACTCCGGACGACTCCGAACGACTCCGGATGACTATACGACTTCGGACGACTCAGACTCTGAAGGATTCAGACTCCGGACAATTCAGACCCCGAACGACTCAGACTCCGGACGACTAGTCACATCGGAGTCGTGGGTACACTCCAGAGAGCACATCACTACAAACACGATTTGAATCGATGTTTAGTTATTTAGTTAATTTTTTTGAGCCCGATGAAGTACGTCATTGTCAAAGATTCATGCATCTTTAGAGATAAGTTAGCTTTTAGATATTAGATTCGTATATAGGAATGAATTTCAAAAGATTCATTAGGCGCAACACTATTTGTATGATTGATTCTAAATTGTGTGTTATGATCTCATTGAACTGTTGTTAAGTTTAACATCCTATCATTACTAATTGTGATACAGGTTTATCTCTATAGGCGAGCAATAAGAAACAAAAAGTTTGAATTTCAAATGTTGTGGTTTTACAAGAGAGTCGCTCCAAAAAGGGTTCGTCACTGTGGGTACCTGACCTGACCTGATTCGCCAAACTCCTCTTTCCCTCGACTGTTACGACGTGACACACCCCACTACAAAGAGCCCGCTGCAACTACTGATGGTTGTTCGTATAAGTGTGTGTGTGTGCTCACAAACTGCACATCGGTTGCGAGTTTGTTGGTCAATTTATTCTAGAAAGGTTCACCTTCCTTCACCGGACCATATGCGGCACACACGCTTCCTGGTACGTATACTGCGCTGCTCCCGGCTCGCGAAACCATTTTACCGCGAGCGAGCGTACCAGTGCCAAAGTGTCGATATATTCTTGGGGCACCAGTCGCGACGCCAAAAACCAAGCGCAACGATGGGCCAGCTGAGCAAACACTTCCAGCTGGTAACGGTGGACAAAACGTGCCGCGAGATGCTGCATCCCGATCAAACCTGCGCCGCCGCCTGGTGCACCTTTCTCGTCGAGGGTGTGCTGGGCGGGTTGCGCCACTACCTGCCAGCGGTTGTCGTACGTATCGGGTGAATTGAGGGGGGGGATACGGTTTTGGCGTGACGCTCAGTGTCTCAGTGAATGTTTGTCTGTCCCCGGCAGACGCCGATGCTGTTCCGCATCCGCCAGTGGTCCGATCCGGAGGTGTGGCGCAACTTTTTCTGGCAGTACGCGCGCTGCATCCTGGCCGGACTGCCCATGACGGGCGGCAGCTTCCTCGCCTTCTGTCTGTTCTAGTAAGGTCTATCTCTCTCTCTATTTCTTTAATGTGACTCGCTTCATCAACTGATGCGGAGTGTTATTTTGGTGGCGTTGCAGCAAATGTATGGGTCGCTTTCCGGCGGCCTGGTTCGTGTTGGTACCGTCGCTGGCTGGCGGGCTGACGGCACGCTACTTGCCGCGCCACATCGTTCGTGCCCAGGGCATTGGTCTCTTCAATATGGTAAGTTACTCTGTGTAAAGAACTCTTTTCGAATGGTATAAACAGCAGGCTCGCGTTCGTTCTGTGTTGCACCCAGTACATCGAGTTCCTGATCCGGCGGGCGCACAGTCCGCTCGTGGCCCACCTGCGCACCTCCCGGCCGTACGCGACCGCCATCTTCGCCGCGCTCAGTGCGGGCATTATGGCGGCCCGCCAATCGCTGCAGCTGGACCGGTTCTGGTTTGCCAGCACCTACCCAGATGACCATTGCGCCCGCCAGCACGTCAACCCAGCTGACCCAAGTCAGGCGTCCTCCAGCACCACCACCACCTGCCGGCAGCACATCGTAACGGCCATGATGCGCTCGGTCTACATCGGTCTCGCGATCAGCCTGGTAAAGAACTTCCTGCCCCGCATGCCGATGCTGCTGACCGATCCGGTCGCGCTGGGCAAACTGCTGCTGACCCGGTTCGATCTCGGCCTGTTCGGCTTCATCACCTGCTACAAAACGATCTACGAAGCGGTCAACTGCGGGCTGGCCGCCCGACGTCCCTCGCCGATCGTCCGCAGTGCCGCCGGCGGGCTGTGCGCCGGCCTAGCCTACTACTGCTTTCCGAACTATCTGCTGTTCACCTTCTCCCTGACCGAGCTGGCCGAGCTCGGCTGGCTGGCGTACATGCGGTCGGAGCGGTTCCGCAAGCCGCCCGCCGTCCGCTGGCTGGACGGCCGGCTGCCCGTCTCGATACTGCTGTACACGGCCAGCCTGGGCCTGCTGTGCCATCTGCGGATCGTCTACCCGTACCACATCAACCGCTACTGGCACAAGCTGATGGCGAACGGGACGTCGGGCCGGTCGGACGCGCTCGCCCGCAATTACGCCCGCATCCTGCTCGCACAGTAGTTTCACTGGCGTTCCCGTTGGCGTGTGCCGTTGTGATGCAACTTTATTGGATTTTGGTTTTCATTCTTTTACGGTGGAAAGTATCCAAATCCATCGTTACAATACTTGCTGCTACAAAAAAAAAAAAAAAAACTGCGAGCAAAACTGATACGCACAATAATGGAATATTGCTTTCATGTCTCTCACTCGATGTGGTTGTTGTTTTTTATAGCTTTTACCAAAAAAACTAAGAGCAAAAACGAGGGTGTGGCTTTATTATGATGCGTATTTTTATGATATGCATCAATTCACGCTTAGGCATTATAGAAACTGTACCCACAGAGCGGCCGAAATTTCACGAGCAATAAAATATGTTTGTGTACAGCGGCTGTGTAGGGGTTGAGGACAGTGCAGGCGCATGAAAAGTGGTGCAAAAAAAAGGCAGCAAAATTGTTCACCTTAAAGATTCGCTTTGCTTCGGGCCTTTGATTTGATGATCGGTTGCGTTTGCTTAGTTTTACCGTAAAAAGGGTTGTTGAAAACAACGAAGCAATCGCTTACAAACAAGCAAATTCTAATCCATTCCCTTATTTTGGGAAAGGGAACATAAAGCAATCGATGGGTTTGATTGTCGATAGCCACGTGTACTTCTACGAATAGTAATAGTGCGGCTGCCGCTACTGGAAGCTTGTTTTATGAGTTTTCGCGAAATGAAACCGAATTACGCTTGTAAGCTGCTGTGCCGCTTCATGGCGAGCGGAAATCGTATAACAATTGCTATTGCATGGTAAATTGCATACCTTTAGGCGCTTGCAATACCAAATGAAACCATTTCGAACGCATGACACCACAGCACGATGCGGCGAGAAATATTTCACATATCACACACACACATACACTCGGGTTCGGTTGAACACCATTAGAATGACATTTGAAGCGTTAGTAAAATACAATGACAATGTTTTTTTTGTATTTTTACATTGTTTGACTTTATTATCCATAGATTGGTTTTTGTTGTTGTTGTTTTTCTTCTTTAAATTCTTTGCAAACACATTTGTTCCTGTCGGGTTTACGAGTCTCTTTCCCCTACCTGTCTCCTCGCCGCTACTCACGCGTAGAAAATGGATAACTTTCTAGTTCAAAAAGAGAAAAAAAAGAAGGTTTATCGTTTTCCGTGTCTCCTTTGTTATCTTCTTTATAATTTTCATATATATTTTTTTGTTTTACTACTCTTACACTCTTATCCAGGACGAGCTCGACCGGTGAGAATGAAATACGCGATATGTGTACAGGAAGTAGTGTTTTTAGTGTTTCCATGCTTCTGTTTGGGTTGTAATGTTCATTCGAGTATTGTTCACATCTACCCCTGCACTACTAAAACTTGACCATTTACAACGGTGCTGTAGCGATTGCATTTTTCCCTTTCGTATTTAGTGTCATCTCACCTACGCTTACAGTACTGCTTAGTTAACTCTTTAGAAGAAGAAAAAAAAAACAAAACGAAGAAATGTAAATTTGTCATTATTGATTTCTTTCCAATTTATCTCTTTCTCCTACTGTTCCTTTTTCTTTGTTTTCGATGTTCGCATCCCTATTTTAATTTCTTATTTTACATCTTCTGTATCACTCTTGTATACCTTTTTTTTTTTTGTGAAGTATTGTTTTTTTTTTGTTTTCACTATTTGAGCAGGACTTTATTTGTGTAGTTTATTTGTTTAATTGTTTTTTTTTTTTGTTAATCTTATAATTAACATAGTTCGATTAGGTTTGTTATATGCTAGATTCAATTATATATTAATAGTGCGTTTTAATGGAATGTTGTTCCACTGTTTAAGTTCTTCTCACTTTTCATTCTCACACGTTGATGTTACAAGGGACAAATCAGCAGAAAGAGAAGGCTCTATTGCCTTTTCCTTATCTTTAAAATGTTACTGAATAAAAAAAAATCCTTTCACATTGCGGATGTTGATGATCTTTACGCGTGTTGATATATCAACCTTTTGTACGCTACACGGAACAATAAAAAAAAACCCACACAAGCTCATTCTTACTTTTATTGGGATGGGATGGTTCTTGTTATGTTAGGATTCAATTTGTATTTGGAGACAGAGTAATAGAAGCAAGTGAAACAAGTCAAATAGTACCTTAAAAGAGTGACAAGAAGTGAATAAAGAATGAAACCAAGGTAGTTGATTGTGATATTAATGGTTTGGTCAAACAGACAAATATATCAATAGAACAAACCTACCTATAATCAGAACCTACAGAACCCATATCCAGGCTCAGAACATGATAAAACACACCGGAAATGTGCAAAGCAGTAAACAGAACGGGGAAAGCATTGAGGAATGAAAAGAATATTTCAGTGAAAATGATTTTATTATATTTAAATATTAGACTGGGATATTTCTATACATGTTTTTTTGTTTTCTTTTTTTGTGTATTGTGCGAACGAAGAACCGAATTTCAGAACCATCAGCAGTACCGATCTAAGATAGTCGAGCTAAACATCAGCTGGCCCCATATTACTACACGTATAGGAAAATAAATAAACGAAGAAAAGAAACTATAGCAACACAAATACGCTATCAAAGCGTAAAGAACCAGTGTTCGCCTACCAAAAGCATTGGATGGAAGGTTTGTTCTCTTCCCTGGTAAAATTTAAAAAAAAAGAAGGAGAAAGCAAAACAAAACGTTCGCACCGTGGCAAAACCGGCACAGATCGCTCACCATCATTGTGTCGCCATGCCCGGCCTGAGATGGGGTTTGTGGGGTTGCATCGGCAGCATCGGCAAAGGGAACGGGAGACACGAGTACTACGGTAGGATTCGGTTCAACTCAGTATAGCCGTTTTTAATTACTAAAATACAAAGTACTAAGATTAGAATGGATGCGACCGCATTTTCGCACCCTGAGCGACAAACCACGCTGCCGGTGCTGTACCACTCCTAATTACACTATTGCAGCAGCTACCTTCCATTCCCATTTCTGACCTGCCCCCCCACGTGTCTCGTCCGCTCCTACACCTACCCTCCTGCAATACGTGTGGGAGAAAAAAGGGAATTGAAAGCCAACATGTTTGCTTCCTACATCTTCCTTTTCCGCTTTGCAGCATGTTGCACGTAAGAAAACTTGACAACTTTTTTTATCTTATTTTTTTTTGTTTTTTTTTTGCTTCGTTTTTTCATGTTTTTCCCTGTTATTGATCATGTCAGTTTTTCTCATTCGTCAGGTTTTGTTTTTTTACCCCGCGCTTTCTTTCGACTAAACGTCTCCAATTTTTAGTTCTGCTATCTTATTTGTCTTTCACTGCTTTGTATGTGTGTGTCTGTGTATGCTTTTTTTTCTTCTTGCTTTGTTTATTAAATTTAAATTCCTGTTTCACTGCAAAGAGATATACCATGCGCTTCTGTTGACTTTTCGGAAGTTTTTCCTCGAAGGGCTCATGACACTCATTCGTTCAAGGATATGTTGTGAAAAATATTTTATTTTGGTTTTAAAAAAGGGTTTACTCTGGAAATTATTAAGATGACAGACACACGCATAGTGCATGCGAGTGTCGTGTGCATGGTTGAGTGTACGTAGGTAGGTAAAAGCTTCGAAAGAAGCGTTAATCTAGTTACGAGCTTTAATGGCTGTTTTTTTTCACTTTTCTTCTTTCTAATCCACACACATTTGCGATTCAACTTTGTCGCAAACGTTCTGAATGCATTTAGCGCCAATTTAGATTTCTATACACAAAAACTCAACACACCCTTTCACACGCACGCATCCGATCGAGAAAAAAAAGCTGTCTGCAACGATTTGTGTCGTCTGTAGTTTACGCTTTCCTGTAGTCTGTAGTGTGCTTTACTGTCTATTAACGTCTTTTCCTTCTACGAGTGCAATTGTGGACACGAAAAAGAGCAGTAAATTGCAGTAAATGATTAGCGGCGTCTGTTTTGTTTGTATTTTCCGTTTCCGTCCCTTATTGCACATTGCACGACACCGGGTTTCCCTTGTTTTTTGGTTTTCGTTTCGGAAGTACAGCATCCGGAACGAATGTTTCCTCTGAGTGAGACACTAATCAGCGCGAACAAAATGTTTGTTTCTCGGTTTTTTATTCCATACTTTTGCTTTCTCTCTCTCTCTCTCTCTCTCTCTTTTTTTGCTATTCGGTTTACTAGAAACGGATAGTATTCGACCAAGTGAAACATAGCGGCACATAATCCATTCCTGTTTTTTTTTCTGTTCTTTTCTGCGTGTAGCATTATGTACATGGCTGCCACTCCCGCAGCGGCAGTGGGACTATGCAAACGGTTGGCGGAAACAGTCAGCAAACGTGAGTGTACTTAGGTGTGAATAAAACGTCAAATTTTGACAAATCACTGCTAGCCGCAACATCTTACATACGCCCATATATATATATATATTTATAATTTTTTTTTATGTATATACTAAGTCTCGACTAAGTTTGGTGTAGCTACAACCCCTGCCGCCTTGGAACAGGGTGAAGAAAAAAGAAAAAAAAAAGAAAACGAAGATGCGCCCTTTTCCAAACGCATTTGACTACTATCTTTTTTCTTGCTTTGTTTTCCTTTGTTTTTTTGTTGTTGTTGTTTGCTTTGCTTCTCTTGCCTCGTCCCACCCTCGGCCACTAGTTTAGTTTGAGTGATCGAGCAGAGCAATCGGGGGATCGATCCCCGCCCGCACCTACCTTTACAGTTTCAGGATATGATTAAAAGCATTTTATATTATTATTAGTATTATTACCATTAAATGTACTGCAGTTAATTATAATAATTTGTATTGTAGTGTTTTTTTTTCTTCTTCTTGTTTCGCTCTTGTTAAAGATCGTACTAGTTTCTTCTTCTTCTTCTTCTTCTTCTTCTTCTTCTTCTTCTTCTTCTTCTTCTTCTTCTTCTTCTTCTTCTTCTTCTTCATTATTATATTTTATTGTTGTTTTTGCATTAAACTGTACCGTTGCGTACCACAACTTCGCCGCCGCCACCACCACCACCACCTGCACCGTCGGCTAAGCTTTTTCTTCTTCTCATTGAATCTCTGTTGCGCTTGTCCATCGGCTAGTTTGAGTAGATCATTGGGTAAATGTGTTTGTTTTGTTTCGCCCATTTCTTCCATAATGTACCCGCTTGCGTGAGCTTCCACCAGCATTTACGCGGCGGTACGCGGCGTGTACTATTTACGGAAAAGTGCATCAAACGAAGAGAACCGCGACACCCTTTCGAACAGGGGGTAGCTTCTACCGAGCATAACTATCGTTCGATTTGAGTAAGTGAAATGGGGTAGCAGGGGAAAACTTTGCATACCCCCCCCCCCGCCCCCCCCCCCCTTTTTTTTTGCTTTGCCGCGATGCAGTATCACAGCTTCGAGTGCGCATTTCCTGTGCGTTCATTTTGTAAGTAAGCTCCGTCCTGTTGCTGGGCCGCTCGGAATTCAATGAGTTTTTTTTTTCTTAATTATTTTTACCACCATTTTTTTGGCGGTTGTATCCGAGTATTTTACTTTGCTGTTTAGCTCAGAATGGTTCGCCTTTAATGAAAAAAAAAACAAATTTGCAAAAAACCATACGTCACTTCCACAAACTGCAGCCCGGTTTTCCAGCGACAGGGATACCCAGCGCCTAATTTCGAATGTCAAATAGAGATCAATAATGTCTGTCTTTGTCTCTCTTTGTGTGTGTGTGTATGAGCACAGGGACACTGATGATGAGGCCATTTTGGGTTTTCGCAAAACAAGCACACACACACACACACACACACACACAGACAGAACGGGTTAAACTGTTCCCATCCTTCAACTGCTCGAAAACGGCGCGGCGTCGATTACACACAGCGAGCGTTTTAATTAATTAACCCGCGCGCTTTATCTGTACCGCGCCCTTCGGATTGGGCGTCGGGGCTGACAGGGCGAGTTCAATCAACGAGGGAAGGCAAGCAGGTGGCAGGCAGATGGAAATGATCGAATAGGGGGCTTTCTTGAAACAAGCCGACAGCCGACAGCCGGCTCTGGTTGAAGGATTTGGGGCGCTTTGTGGGCTGGTGCCGGCGCGCTGCTGTCCGTCACCCGACACAAACCTTTCCCTCCCTTTTCCCCCGGCATCGCTCACCCGGCCCATTGGCCGGGGTCGGGCCGGCCGGGACGGTGAATATTAACTTTTGATACCGAAATTTACTAATCCCTCTTTCGGGGTGTGATAAGACCGATAACGGGTGTGAAGAGGGGGGGGGGGGGGGAGGGGAGATGGAGAAGCAGATGGGTTGGGACAGTGGGGTGAAATTGGGCTTCTGGTTTCGGCGAGGCGCTAACTCACGTGCGCGCGCGCACTCCCGCGGGGTGTTGCAATCTTTTGATGTCACTTTTACCGATTTCGGAAGCGTGTGTGCGTGTGTGCAAGTGTTTGAGTGTACCCAAGGGTAAAGAAGGGGTAGAGGAAAAGGGGGAGGGGCGGGAGTGGTAGGAGCAGTGAAATCAAAAAAGGGGAGGCAAAAATGAAAATAAATAAATCAACAAACACCCATCAGGCCAGCCGGCAGCTCGCGCTCTTTGATCATTACGAAGGAAACCGCTCGCGCTTGAAACCGCCTTGCCCGTGTTTTCTATCCCGTTTTTACATTACTATTGTTATTACGCGGTTTTGCTAGTCAAAAGTGGGCTCTTGCCTCTGCATCCCTCCGCTTTTTGACTGTTTGGTAGGGCTGCTTTCAACTGTTAATCATGTTACCGTGCTCAGCGCTCTTTGGTATCGCGAAATGATGACGCAAAATTCCGCTCACAATCAGTTGAAGGGCTCTTCGTCCTCGTAGAATAATAAGGTGGTTCACACTACAGCCAATAAAGGTTTGAAATTTGCCATTCGTCACTCGTAAGAGAATGGCAGTGTAAAAGAAATATGACATCTACTAACTGTCAAATTAAAAAAAAACACACACACACAAACATTTTTGTATGACATTGAGAAACATGTTTTTTTGTGATCTAGGAGGAGTTGAGCACTGCAAAAGACTTATCATAGATGCGAAGATCCTCAAAAGTCATGAGTCAAATGCTTAGTTTCATCTTCACAGTCAAAAACCAAAACTGATGAATGCTTGTTCTGAGTGTTTCAACAGCTGTCAACAAACATGGCACCCAATCTGCCAATGGTGCTGTTTGCGAACTGTACTTCTTGGAACATCTAGACTTTGATAGTAACACCTAGAACAGAGTACGGCACAGGAGCGCTTGATTGTGCGTGTTAAATTCGTTTCGATAACAAATGACAGTATGATAGACACAGGAGCATCTCCATCTTGCCTAATCCAGAACGACGCCAGCATCGACCATTAGCAGGATAACCAAAATTGATCGCGCACTCATACCATAAAGCCAAGATGTACATAATTACTAAAAGGTATACTGCGTGTGCGGACTAATTGAGCAGAGTATTTTAGCAGCAGAGCAGAAGACTGCTGTGAGCCAGAACCTCCAGCACATGTTTGGGTTGCAGATACAGACGACACCGTTGCTTGCAACTAGAAGAAGATTTGAAGATTTTCTACTTCCTCCAGAAAAAAAACAGGAAGCAACATTGGGAGAACATTGGATGCTCCAATCAGCGCTCATGGAGTAGTTCATGACACAAACGTCCGTTCTCATCACAATCTTGTTTCGTGCGCCGGTTGATGGTGGGACGACCTCCTCGCTCAGATTAATGCAAATATCATTTTGTACAACGCTCGTTGTTTTACTTTGGAAATTCATGGTGGTGTCCGTCGTTGCCTAGGGGGACATTGGTGCGCGGCAAAGCAGATTGGTTTGTATGTGTGTGTGTGTGTATGTCTATTGTGTAAGTTGCTCATTTGCTGCCCCGTTCCAATGCCCTTCCAGCAGCGCTACTGTATCTTATATCTCACCTTATCTTTCTGTCTATTTTTATATCGCTCAACACACTGTACCGAGGGGAGAAATGCGACTAGGATGTTGTTTCTGGCCCTTTTTTGTTGCTGCTACTGCTGCTGCTCTTGTTGTTGTTGTTGGCTTTTGCTGCTCCCACTTCCTTGACGTCGTCCATTATCATCATCCCCGCCCAACGGCAGCGCCGCCGTACTCGTGCGTCGGCAGTTGTCCTTTGACGACGAACACGGCCGCCATCGGGGAGGAGGACGTCGGTGAGGTAGGGTTCGACCCGCCGTGCAGTGCGTCGTCCCCGGCCAGGTCCAGGTCCGGTGGCGTGACCGAGGCAAAGGAAGTGGAGAAGGCTAGCTGCTGCTGATACTGCTGCTGCTGCTGCTGCTGCTGCTGTTGCTGCTGCAGCGGTTGGTGCTGGTGGTGCTGCGACTGATGCGACGCCTGGTACTGATGGCGATGGTTGTACTGATGGTGGTCCGGTGAGTACAGCTGCTCCACCGGGTACTGTGGCTGCTGTCGGGCGGATCTCGGGAGCGAGAACAGTGGCGCGCCTGCCAGTGGTTGATGAAGATGATGATGATGATGAGGGTGCTGGTGCTGCTGCTGCTGCTGCAACGCTGGCTGCTGCTGGGTGATCGGGGAGCTGGGGCCGGTGTCGGTGGCGGTCTGCGGTGTCACCGCCGCCAGGGAGAGCGGCGGCGACGGTGGTGGCATCGGCGACGGTTGCGACACGAACAGGAGCAGTGTGCCGAACGGGTTCGGCGGGTTGGTGGTTGCGCTGGCCGCGTTTCAGACCGTATCCGTGACGCCCGCGTACTGGCAGGCGGACAGGCCGGCCGAGTTGGAGCGGGAGACGGGCGACGACGCGGAGTAAGGGCTGGAGAAACCGGACGTGTGCTGCTTCGCCTTCAACCGGAGCGTCGCGATGCTGGAGCTCATGGCCGTGCAGGGTTCGGCCGCGGCGCGATGATGATACATGTACGGATTGGTGGGCGTGGTGTAGGGGCACGGCGTCGGCGACACGCCGGTCGCCCCGGACGTGCCGGTCAGGCCGGTGCCCATGCTAGCCGGCAGCATCGTGCCGGTGCCGGCCATCCCGGCCGCCACCGACGATGCCGACGTGTTGAAGCAGTTGATCGAGTTCTGGTGGTGGTTGGTCGACACGATCGACGTGCCGAGCGGGTTCACCGTCCACGGGAACGTCTTGGCACCGAGCGGGGACGGCACCTTCGCCCAGTTGTTGTACGTGTAGGACGAGTACAGCGTGTCGGTGTCGGCGAACGGCTGCACGAACTGCGGGCCGAACCCGTTCTTGAAGTCGGCCGCCGCGATCGCGTTCATCTGGTTCCGCTCCCGCTTGCGCCACTTGGCCCGCCGGTTTTTGAACCATACCTGCGGGGATGGAAGAGCGGGAAGAAAGCAGCACTTTATAAGGAGATCGAACAGATGATGAGGATATATAGTTTGCAAGTTAAAAAGTGATAGAGCTACCCTTGTTAAAGCGTAACAGTGGATAACTATGACCCCAAGACGTAGCCGTCGTACTAGTGACTAGTTCAATGTTTAGAGCCTAAGAATTGGCCGTTCAGAAACAATGCAGTTCATTTGTAGGCATACTTAAAAGCTTTCTTAACATAAGATGTCTTTGCAAATGAAAAAAATAATAATTCCTGGCAGAATATAGTTTAAACAGATCTTAGGAAAGGTTTTCTGGGGTTATTTCCAGGACACAGCATCCCAAGTTTGTTCAACGGCTCTGTTATTAATGTAAGTTGTTCCATGCTCTAGCTGAACGTACGAGTTCCAAGAGATTTTCCCGGTTAGAAAAAGGCAATTTTGTTTTAGAAGATGAAGAACTCTTAAACTCTGATTTTGGAAGCAATTCTGGATGAAGATCCTGAACAATAGCATTAAGAGCTGCCAGAGACACTTGAAATATCTCATCAAATCATTTTCCATCAGGTAAAATCAATGGGAATGATCCAAATAATGAGATATTTTGAATCCCATTTCTGGTCAAGCTGCCAAACGACGAACGCCATGACTTCACTTTTTGGCTCCGTGAAAACGTGCAGCATCTATAAAATAGTGCTAAGAAACACTAAGAAATTAGAAGTTTAATATCCACGCTGTTTAACCTGAACATTGATCCTTTGGATTACTGTCTGTTCTGTATGATGAGGCATGTTCTGGCATACCAGCACTTCTCCAATTGCGAAGAATTCAAACATGGATGTATCGTAATTACGACGGAAAACACTTTGCTAAAATCAAAACGATCTTAGTTATAGTCCGATGCGTCCAAATCGATATTATTAGGAAGGTAATGTTGTAGAAGTCCATGACCAATATGTCTTAAATTGAACTTACAATACAATTTTATTGAATTGTTTGTAAAATTGTACAGTGAACACATGGTCTTCCAAATATAACTCATAGAAAGATATCAACAAAACAAGATGAAAACTAGCATTACGACAAATGCAGGGCATTATCAAACCCAAATAACCTACAAAGTTTGTCTTCCAGAGTCACAGGAGGCTGTGAGGTGGCGTTTTGCGCAACAACATTTGCATACTGAAATCCCTCCAAACGCTTACAGTTGGCACAAGATGTAACTTACCATTTACAAAACAGCTAGAATTACTATTTTTCCAGAACCTCAGGATCTTTTTTTGCGATTTTTTAGACAGTTTCCCATGTTTCTGAAAGCTCTCTTCGCTCAAACTCGATTCGAACGCGTTGCAGCTACTACATCACACTAAAGACATACCCCCTTGCCTGCCGTGTCCTCACCAAAGGAAGCGTTTTGGCACCGACTCCGTAAAAGTGGCCCCGCATCATTCAGTTCGAAAAAAGCTCGTGAAATGTCCGTGTTGCAACACTGCTTGCGTCCCAGGACGAGACCCCAGAGCAGCGGGCCGATACGAACACGACCCCAGGCCCCGAGATTCGCCGTTGTAACAAGCGCGTGGATTGCGTCCAAACTGCCGGTGCCTTCCACGGGACGCTTGGCAGGCACGAACGCATCGGCTTTCAGCACTATATATCTTTCATTTAACCAACCAATACCCGGTTCGTAGCAGTCAATCGAATAAATTTACAAATCCACAACACAAGGCGTACACAGTGCGGCATGCGAATGTAACGCCCTTTGCTGGAGCCTTCCGTGGAGCTCCCGCTAGCCGGCGCCATTTGCCCCGTACATTCGCAGGCTACGTGCTCACTGGGCTAGCGGCCATGCCAATCCTCTGCCTACTACGCCGGGGCGGTGGGCAGGCATTCGCCCGGAAATATGGAAATGTGCGATTTCTGACGACAATGCAATCAGGCCACCCGCGCACGATTGGTCCCTCCGTGCCCGTGCCGAGACCACCCAGCTCCACCCCCGGTTCCAATCAGAAGCGCCGGTGTCCGGGCCCATGTTCTCATCCTCGTCGTCGTTTCGCCGCTGAAATTTATGCATCATACCGGGAGCATATGTGAAAAGCCTACCCTAAAGCTACACCGCCACCGTACATCCGTACCAGGCTGGGCTGGGCAGAGGCCACCCCCCCCAAACCCAACACCAGCCCCGGCCAGCGCGTTTGGGTCTGGGCTGTCACCAGCGACGCATCGGCTCTTGTTTTCTCTGCGTGTGTGTGTGTGTGTGTGTATGGCATCGGTATGGATGGCGAAAGCCATCTGCAATGAAATCCTCTACGTTCGGTTAACATAATCCCTGGAAATACCTATTTTACTGTCGCTCTCAATACCCAACTATTCCCGTTGTTTCCGTTTGTGCGCGCGCGTACACACCGGGCATTTTTCCCGTAGTCGATGTATGCGTCTACGGCTTGCCACCAATCTCTACCGCCAGCATGCTGCAACCAGCATCCGGAGATAGATAAATATGAGGGGATTTGTTTCTATTAGTAGATTTATTTATTATTATGGAAAATAACTCGAAACACACTCCTTTTGGTTTTTCATATTTATTAATGTGTGTGTGTGTCAGGGCGGTGCAGGACGGAAGGAACTGGTTGCCGAGTTATTTGTTTGCTGCGTGCGATAAATGTCTATAATCACGGGAAAAGACAATCAAATAGTATTTCGTCAAGCCAAGGTACAAGGTACTTACATCCGCTTTGCAAGAAACATCTCTCCCAACTGACAAAAAAAAACTGTCGCTTCAAATAGCTACTAACCAGTCATGACAGTAGATTGCGCATGTATGTGCAAGGCTAGTAAAAGGTATTTTTAACATAGCGTACGAGTTCTACCATCAAACTCAAAATAGCAAGTCCATTTGGATGCTGCTAGTGGTCATACATAGCATACGCCTACCGGAAATAGCTTACGGATTTAGAACAGTTATTATAAAATATATTATTTATAGATATTCTAAAATATTGTAAAGATAGTTATTGGATGTAGTTTCGCTATTGAAACAATATGTGAACCTTACTTGTTACTAAGTTTGGAGTAGCAATCACGTGTTACTCATAGAACATTATTATTCGCATACTGACTTCTAAATGTTAACTCCATCAACAATTCCTTTCCATTCAAGCTCCCATACCCAACTGACAGAAAACGCTTCATGCAGTTCGAGCACATCTTACACATGTAGATAGGTAGTTTATTTTTGAATCTAAATCTTTTCAATTATGAATTACTTATTGTTGTATAGTTTCAGGCTGTGCAACGCTCAACAAACAAGCGAAGATGGGTAAAGACACATATTTTGCCACACAAAAACCCCGAAAGAAGGGCCCATTTTTCCCATCCGGTAGGCATTAAAAAGTCACCGTAGCGCGACGCTAACAGTAGTAAAACGCTAGCTCATAAAGTGCTACGTTTCGGAGGAGGGGATGATGATACTTGGAGAGTAAAACATAATGAAGCATAGAATTTTCTACCCAAAAACACACTACTACTTCGCCTTAAAGATGCCTACTGCTACAAAACCATAAAAGAGTTGCAGAGTTGCTGGGTTCATAACGAAACTGGCACCTCTGTTCCACTGGCAGTTTGTGTTTTTTCTCCCCCGGCCGGGACCCAGTAGCACGCACAAGCACGTCTAAGCAAAAGCGCACGAACACAGCAACTACAGTAGCAAAGATGTGCTCTAAACTCACAAATCACACAGCAGGTCGCTGCTGGCCCCGGGCCGAGCGTTGTATTGGTATGCACGAGATTAAACTCTCGTTAACTTTAATCGACTTTCATGCACCGCTAGAGTAAATCAACTTCGAACCCCGCGAAGGATGCGCTTTTTAGTTGCGCCTATTTAACCGCACGTGTCGCGGCGGGTACCCACGCTCTTCCATCATCGGGGCGGGTGGCGGCCCCGGGGCTGGTTTTGTTTGCCGAACGGATTATAAGCGTAATCCTCGGTCATGATTAACGATTTCGTTACCTTGCGGGCGCAGCGGCGTGGCGTCCTCTGGGCGTGAAAATGCTCTCGGTGCGTGCGTGTGCTGTTTAGTGTGTGTGTGTATGTGTCTATGAGTATTAGAGAGAGGGTCGCCTTATTCTTTTTCCCACTTTTCTCCACTCTCCTACATTTCCTCATCTTTTTTTTGTGTGTGTGATGTCGTTTCGTTTCCTTAAGCCACCTTCGACGAAGCGTGCAAAAAGGAAAAGAACGAATAAAACGGGGAGCAATACCCAACCAGGAAATGATGGTGGAAAATTGGATGCGTTTTATTTCCCTAGCCACACACACACACATACACACACGCACATACATTTCGACGGAGCCACTTTTTATTGGTCCGTTTCGTATTTTCCCGCTGTCAGAGATTGTTCGTCTCAACGTTTTTTTTTTTGTTGTTCATCTCCTCTGGCTTCTATTCAGTTCGCTTTTCCTCCCAAACGGCGCGTCAGGACATGGGAAAAACCTCTCAAAGAAAAACTTTTATTTATATACCGTCGGGGCTGTGCAACACACACACACACACAAGCACACAAGCACACAAAATATGCCGTTGATGAGGCGTATAATGAGCCGTAGAATCGCACTGTTGGAGGAAAGCGTGTGCGCATCAGCCCAACAACATTTAAAAAAAAATACTACAACAACGAATGTATTACATGCCCCATCCGTCGGCACCGCCCGGTGGTGGTTGGTGGCAATTGAATTCGTTCGGCTGTAGCGTAGCGGCCCGGCTCTCTGAATGTGTGGCGAGAAGGACTCGCTGAGGCCGGCGTGACGCGTGCCAATTGGATGCGCCCATGCATTGTGAGGCCCGCGCGCGCGCGCGCTCGGTGAAGCTGAAAACGAATGAACCATTACTAATGTCTTAATTTTGGAACCCGAGCGTGCATCACAATTTTCTCAAGATGGATCGAGGGAGTCTTGCGAGCGGGCGGTTCACACGTGCAAAACATGCTAATCGGGCCGGGGACCGGGGGAGGCAAAGTTACGGTCAGTCAGCACTGGTAAGCCATTATTTAGCGGACAGTGACGGCCGGCGAGATAAACTCATCAATTATTGTGTCGTTTTGAATTCATCTTGTATTATGCAAGCTAGATAGATGTTATATTTTAAAGAGAGAAAAGTTAACAAGAGATAGTTTCAAATCCTGCCGCGTTTAGCCGTTCGAAGCATTATTCACTGATTCATGACCAACTTGGGCCAATCAACAGACAACAGTGAGTAAGCTACATGACTCCAGACCCATTTATTATCACTTTTTTTGCCAAATAACTAGTAACTATTACGCTAATGTAACAAACATAATTAATAAAAATTAAAGTAAAGGTGTTTATGTACACATTTATTGAAACGTTCAACGAATGGCAACGATTTCTACCAAAGAGGATCTACGATTTCGATTAGATAGGAACTCTGAAGATGTCGCTCTGCGGCTTTGGGTGAGTTTAGATAATATTGGGGCCCTTTCCGTTTTAAGTTCGTAGGCTTAAATTTCAGCCTGTCAGCTGTTTGCATTGTATAGCAGTTTTCGAGCAGCTATCTAAGTGTGTATAATATACAGGTGGGCTTATCCCAAGGTGTATGAATTTAGAAGGCTGATTTTTATCGCTTCTGTTTCTGAATGAAGATTTTATAAGTGTTTTGTGTGTTCGTCAAGCCTCCAGAAAGCTTGTTTGAACAAAAATTTTCACCCATCCTGCCAAAAAGTGATATTCAAATTTGGTTATAAAAAACATGATATGAGACCTGAACTACATGCACTTTGATTCTGGATTCCATCACCAGATCAGTTTAATGCACCTTGGGATAAATGTAAACACCATCTTGTTTTGCCATTTTTCGAGCAGGTACTCGAATCTAATTCTAGCTTTAAGGTTAGAATAATCTAGACTGAAAATTGCAGGCTAGTTTTGTGTGTGGTTTTGTACGGAGTGTTTACATGATTTGAGCCTCCAACTGTCAAACTCCGTACAAAAAAACTGACTAGAATCGTGAAGGACCCTATTGATAGAATTTTGCTTCTATTAGTATTTCATATAAACGAACACTTCCGTTTACATATTGGAATTGATTGAATGTTCTTAGAACCATTATTTATTTAGATCAATGTCGAGGGATAATGTCTAGCGTTGTTGGTTTAAAAAAAAACATGAATGTTCTCCTTCTATCAGTTGGTATAATAATGAACGGCTCAGAGATTATACGGATCTTCTTCTTCTTCTTCTATTTGGCGTAACAACATCCTACGCGGACAGGGCCCGCCTAAAACTACAGGCTGTCGAGAGACTTATTAATTCATTATTACCACGCACGGCCAGATAGTCTAAAAAACTTTGCTACGGGGAGACGGCTCCCCATTCTAGGCTTGAACCCAGGACGGAAGTATGTTATTAAGTCGTACAAGTTGACGCCTGTACCACGGAACCGCTCGGGAGAATGTACGGTTATACTCTATTAAATCAAAATAGTTTGGATGATTTTTTAAACAAACAAACGAATTTCCTCATCCAAAACCAATGACTTAGGAGATCTTACAACAGGTCGACGACCAGATCTACGTAGAAATCTATAAACCGGTTGTTATAAAAAAGCTAAATATTATCCCTCATGTTTCCCACTAGGTAATTAAGCATTATCTATTTTCGTGCAGTGCAATTTTCTGACGCACCGCTGACGCAGAAATTATTCACTCTAACTTTTCTCCACCGATCAATCATGAGCACAGCCTATCAATCTGGGCAGAGGGGGGTTTGCTGCGAGTTAGAAGTGTTGGACACACCTGCTCCAGCAACCTTTTTGCGGGAAGGGAAAAAAATGCATTAAACACGCCTAAAACATGACAAACAAGCGGCTACTGCGGCTCGGTGTCGTTATCTCGTATCGCGTTAAAAAGAACCGCGACAACAGAGCGTGCCCAGTACATTGTAAGCGAGCGACGTGACAATCGATTTGACACTGGTCCGACCGGGCATGAAGTGGGCCCGTTTTGTCCGGGCATGGTGCACTTGAACTTTGCAACAGGCCGCGACAGAAAGCAGCAATGCAATGGAGGAGGTGTGTGAAGGTATTAAGTAAAGTGGTTTGCATTAAACCGTTCACAAATAAGCTTCGGTAAAGCAGTTGGTAGCAGCGTAAAAAACTAAAAATAAAAAAGAACTGTTCGATTGGGGGGGTTTTAATGCATTGTTCGGGCAACAGTGCGGTCAAGCTGTGAATTTGACAAAGATTGAAGATCGAAGATCGAGACAGTGCAGTTGCTAAGGCGTAGTCGAGTGCGGAACACGATTTCTCCCGGTCATTATGAGCTAATCAACTTTCTCTACTACAAGCGAGTGAAGTACGGCTTGCACTATACCTATATACATAAACACACACACATACTCGAAATGTTCGTCCAAGCACTCAAGTTCAGTGCGAGATCGCGACTTTGTTGGGACACACACACACATACAAAATATAAATGCAAAAAGAAATACCCACTTGAACGAATTTTTATTGTTTTGTATTTTGTTGCAAGAGTGCATGCAAGCATGAGTGGAGTGAGCGTGAGGAAACGGAAAGTGCAGCGAAAGTGCAAACAATCATGGCGGTCGTTCAGGCTGGGAAGTGAGTGATGGACATAACCTCATTATCCCGGGATTGCGCTTCGTTTTGCCTTCCTTTGCTGCCTATTGCTTCCACTCTTCGAGCAGCAGCAATCCCAAGTGCAAGGATCATCGGATAAACGTGTTTACGCTTACGCTTAAGTGGTGGGATATAAATATTTGCAAGATTTTGTTCCCTTCCTCCATGTCTGGTTCGCAGTACCCGCCGAGTGTCGACGTTCAAGTCTAACATTTTCTGCCCGACCAAACGCGCCTTAATTTCACAATTATTTTCAATCACACCACAACGCTGCTAGACGGGTCGCACGACCCCTTCCTTCCCCTCCCTTGAGCCCAGCTATGCATGAGCGTTTCAGTTTGCATCATAAAAATCTGGCATCGTCGCCGCACGAGAGCGCGAGATACAACAAACCGGACAGCTGATACGGGGCCGCGCACTCCGGTAGATTAGATCCTCGATTGAATCCTCGCCCGAACGCCCGGCTCCCTTAGCTACCGGAGTGACGAACTCAGCAACGATCCCACCGAAAGCAGAGCATAGTCGGGAGCTGTTTAGACATGACACACACACATGCATAAAAAGAAAAAGAAAAGCTAACAAACAAACAAACAGACAAGCAAACAAAAGGCAAAACCCTCCGGGGCACAACTGGGCAGCCCAGCAAACACATTTCAACACATTCTACGGGCGCGCAGCAGCAGCTACCGAATTTGATAACGAACACAAATTTTTATCATCCCTTCTTGCTCCATGTGTTGTTCTTCATCCCCCCCCCTAACCTCCACCAATCCCCACATTCTTTCCCCCCCCCCCCCCTGGAGGCTACTGTGGGACTGTGGCTTGAGCTGGTCAACTAGTTTTTGGTCGAAAGGCGACCGAGAAGCGCTCCTGGGGAGGGAGAGAGAGAGAGAGGGAGATATATAGACACATCCCCGACATAATGATAACAGTTTAGATAACGACGGAACGGCTCAACGTCAAGCTGACGTTTTCGGTGTTTTTGGGGTAAAGTCCCCGGGGACGAGCGTGCGCTCCCTGGCGGAACCATCTTTGCGGCCAAACTGCTACCGAGGCTGCAGGGGCGCAACCAGCACCAACGGCAACGCGAATAGGTAATTATCTTTGCCGATCAGTAAGTGCATTGCCGCCGTGCTACCGAGTCCTTCAGATATGCCGACGGTCGCGGGTCTTCGCTGTGTTGCGCCGATGGCTTATTGCTTTCCTTCAAATCCGTGCCTGGTCGTGGCGACGTCGGTTGAAGAATGCCACCTACGTCAGTGGGAGATATCGAACTGTGTCACGACAGTCACCCCAGGCAACCAACCGCTCGCCTCAATCGTCTGCCAGTCGAATTTTGCGTTGGGGTCGTTTAACCTTCCCCGAAAATCCTCCAAACGCAGTTCAACAAAATAGAAAATAATAATAATAAAAAATACCATCCGGCAAAACCAGAGGCACCACCACCACACATGATGCTCTCTCACCCGTTATCATCAAAAATACCGCCCCGTGTTTGATATGTTATCAAGGCGTAAACACTAATAAAGTGAGGCAGCAGCGGCGACGAAGCAGGGGAGGGAAGGCCTGAACATAAAATTATCGACCCTGTCGCGCCCGCTCGTTTCCAACCTCTCCTTTTCCTCTCTCTCTCTCTCTCTCTCTCTCTCTCTTTCTCTCTTTCCACGAGAGCACAAAATTACCACCGCGAAAAGTGCACCACCGGTTGGCCAAGCTGTCAACACCCGGCTGTCAAGAGCCCCGTTGCACCAAAAAGGCACCGAATGCGCCGCCACTGTCCCGGGACACGGAAGCCGTGACACGGAAAAGCCGCGACAATAAATATGGTGGCATCATAGTGGCAGATTGATGTTGGCCGGGGAGGGGATTGGGTCCTCCCGGACTGTCACAATTGCCTGCGCGGATGAATAATGGCGAAGCTGCAAGCTCCCAACAACAACAACAACAACAACGAAAAATAAACCCTGAAAAGGCCACACAACGCTGTGCATGGGTAGAGGGGAGGCAGTGGAGGGGCCTGATTTATATCGAACAACAATTGCCAGCAGCCGCTCCCGTGCCGTGAAAGTGGGTTGGGGATGGGGATTAATTGCAAATGAAATTTCATTAAACGTACGATTTGAGGCTTTTGACATGGCCGCGCGATTCATCCCCTGCCGCGCAAGTTCGCCCATTGTTGTGGATAAAATAATTTTCACTTTTGTTTAAATGTTGAGGCTCCCACGGGGTAGGGAGGGGAGCGATTACACAGAATTGATTTCGAATATTGACCGAACCTGACAAGGAGGTTCGCTGTCTCTGCTAGTGTCCTCGCCCAAACAGTGAACACACACTGCCCTTAGAGGTAGCCAACAGAAGTAGAAATAAACAAGAATTTGAAAGCAAACCTGGTGTCTGTTTGCTAAACTATCGTTTGCATCATGTACAATTAAAAGCACGGCGGAAGCTTAAAGCAAACGCGCTGAAAACGTTGTTTAATGCATGCTCGTTGCTCGCAGATCTGCCCAGAGCTCGGCACGGTTTGGGGGCGCTTTGCTGAGGTATTAAGCTGCGTCAAGCTGACCTGTCAGTCGAGCCGTAATCGTACTCGCAGCTCGATTTGGCAAGCATCTCAGCGAGCGACTTTCTGTTGCTAGCTTCAATTGCACACTTCAAAGTGCGGCTTAAAGGGACATTAATTTTTAAGCAGGGCTTCCAACAGGCCTAAAACATTTATAGCGGCTACTATCGCGACAAATTGGTTTACTAAGGTACTTAACTACATCTCTGGGATGTCCTTTTAGGTAGCTTTTCAATAATAGTAATAATAATAATAGATCGAATCGAATGAAAATCAGTCGTTTCTGTGGCTATACTGTCACTGTAGAAAGTCGATCAAAATCGGATAAGTGCATTCTATACATTTACCACTATCCACAGTCCAACTGTCATTCGCAGCTACTAGTACCCGGTAAACATGATTGATTCACAGCACTAAACGATCGAAATAAAGCTTCGGGTTTTATATCACTTTCTACCGTTTTGTATCTTGCAGCGAGCGCTCGCCGTAACTCAAAACTAAAACCGTGAAACAAGCAACAATCCACTAACAATAAACTATAACCCCCCACCCGGTTCAAGCTCATCAACAAGTTTTTAACCACCGTGTCGGACTAGTGCACCATACTCCGACGGCTGCAGTATCTCGATGGAAGCAAACGGAAACGATTTGGCGGAGCAGGGTGAAAACTAAAAGTTTTCGAACACAGATTTGCTGAAGCTGCACTGGGCAGACAAAAAAAAAAACCGGTGAAATGGTTAACCACCGTCAACCCCGGCTGCAGCTAGCAGCATGGAACGGACCAATCGGACGTAGCATCAAACCAAGCGAAAGGCCATAAAAGTGCCTTCGGCTGGTGTGTTGGCACGGTAAATTAAATATGGCGCTTTGCTGAAATTGCAACAAAACTACAACACCGGCAACACACACACCGACACCATTTCCAATATCTGCCGGTGTGCTGGGGCGGCGGCGTACCGGGTGGTGAAAGTGTCCTGCCAACGGCTTTCGGTAACTACCTTTTAGTGGCCGTGTGCCGGGCGCTAGAATCGCATCCCGAAACAGAATCGCCGGATGTGCGAACAGAGCGACCGTGTATCGGTTTGCCGTTGTGTTGGGATTTTCAATCGCAGCAATTCCCCCCGTGCGCAGACCAACCGACCGGCTGCCCGGTCGCATCGTATCCTGCACGCCGGAGTAATGGCCACACCCCCCCCCCCCATTCCGCCCGGGCCCCGAGCAAAGAAAACCCGGAGGCCATTTGCGATGATTGTTGCGAACATCGAACCAAGATTAATGATTTGGCCGGCGCTCCAGTGCCGGCTCGCTGGCCACTTTCGGGCCAACCCCAGACCACACGTCGTCGAAGCACTATGTCTTCTTGTGCTGGTGCCCCCTGGCAATGGCAAAGACGGCCCATGCCGCTGCACAAGACCCGGGCTCCGGTTTGGTCCGTTCATGTTCGCACAACTGCACGGCAAAAGTTTGATGTGTTTACGGGATTTACAGCCGGTTCCTGCGGCTCCGTTCGGTGTGATGGAGCTTCGCTTTTGCTTTGTTTTTTTTTTATTGCTTCGGGTGAGGATTTGCTGGAAAGCAAATAAAACAAACGACAGTGGGAAGAAGAAGAAGAAAAAAAACTTCCGCCAACGGAGGGAAATTTCTAACCGGTTGGAGTGAATCATGTGTATGTGACTATCATGCGGACCTTGATGCACGTGCAAGCGCGAAGCAAATTTAGTGTTTATCACATCGTTTCCGCTGCAATTTAGAGGCTTAATCAATTTCTTTTCTATATCCTTGGAAGGAACAATGTGTTTCATTGTGTGTGATAGTGATGCGCGACACATAAAAATGCTCACACACGGCATGTGTGTCCCGGGGCTTCCTTTCTCGATGGTATACGTGAAAATTTGCATCACAAAAATCTAAATCCACCGAATCTTTGGAAAATCATTTCTGGATTTTCAGTGGACAGTTCCACACTTCCAGGGGAATGAAAAGATACTCATTGGATTGCTCATTAAAAAATCGATTGACTCAAGATATTTAATTCTTCTGTTCAAGCAAACGAACATTGGGGACCTTTCCGTTGTAAGTTCGTAGGCTGAAATGTCAGCCTGTCAGCTGTTTGCATTGTATAGCAGTTTTCGAGCAGCTATCTAAGTGTGTATAATATACAGGTGAGCTTATCCCAAGGTGTATGAATTTAGAAGGCTGATTTGTATCGCTTCTGTTTCGGAATGAAGATTTTAAGAGTGTTGTGAGTATTCGTCAAGCCTCCAGAAAGCTTGTTTGAACAAAAGTGTTCACCCATCCTGTCAAAAAAATGATATTCAAATTTGGTTATAAAAAAAACATGCTATGAGATCACCTGGACTACATACACGTTGATTCTGGATTCCATCACCAGATAATGCACCTTGGGGTAAATGTAAACAACACCGTGTTTTTGACCAGGTACTCGAATCTAATTCTAGCTATGAGGCTAGAATAATCTAGACTGAAAATTGCAGGCTAGTTTTGTGTGTGGTTTTGTGTGGAATGTTTACATGATTTCAGTCTCCAACTGTCAAACTCCATACAAAAAACTTACTAGAATCGTGAAGGGCCCCACTATCAGTTTTCGGTGGTGTGATTGAGCTTCTCGCAGACCATTTTGTCTAGCAGAAGATCGGAGTTTTGAGTATAATAATACCAGAAAAACAAGTTTAAGCTTCTTTGAACCTCATTGCAAATCATCAAAATATGACAAGAAAGCAAGTAAATGGATAACGAATGAAAAATATAAAAAAAAACTAAAACATTCGATCAAGCTTGTCATTCAAAGCAAATCATGATTGCAAAGCTGTCAGTTTGTGTCAAGTCAAAAAAAGGTAAGGCAAAGAACAGCTCGTAATATAAGCTTATTTTAGAGGGCTTATAAAGGGAACTCAGAGAGACACTCGTTTAGAGCCGATTCTTCCAACAGGACTATCCATTCATTTGTTGAAATTCATGGCGTTAGTGGTCTTACTGCCGCAAACTGGGAAGTACATTTTACAAATCTATTTCATATATTTGAAACATAGAAAATAGAGGTTTAAACTAAATTGCAATCCTTAAGCCGGGTTTGCAATTTTTGTAACATAAGGACATATAACCTGTGCAGCCTACGGCTATATTTTCAACCCAAAAACTCTTTGCTAAACGCACAGACTTAAAGCGCAAAACTGGTGCTGCTTCAGCTAAAATCAAATTAAAACGTTCACCGTTGTAGCCACGCAAGGTATACAAATTGTAAAACAGCAACCAAAAAAAAAAGAAGAACAACCTTAAACAATGTACAACCGCACAATTGTTGGCACCCACAATCCCGCAAACCTGCAAGCAATTTTCGGCACCATGCAAAGGGGATGCAAAAATTGGTCAAACGAAATTAAAATCGCACCTTTTGCCCGGGCACGATCCTTTAATCTACCCGTCGGGTTTTCGTGCAGCAGCAGCAGCAGCAGGGCCACAATCTAGCTAACACACGCCTTATAAGCATCACACCGCACAATGTATGCATATTTGTGTAAAACTACCTTTTTTAAATTTGTTTGTTTGCCGACGTTTTTGTTTTGAGGCATTGGAAGGAAGCGCTCTCAACCCAAGCAGGAAAGGAAGTACGGTGGAAAGAAACATTACGCGCTAGCAGTAAGAAACAGCATACCAAATCACGCCAGCTCCAAACCACCCGAAAAGGCTCGTCGGCCGGCGGGCTTTTCCCGTTGCCCCGCTGTGTGAGTGTTTTTCTTGTTTCTACACAACAGCAAAAAAAACAGCTGCACCACATATATGTGTGTATATATCGCAAAATATTTGAATGTGTGCTACAGTTTCGTACGTGTTTGTGTGTCGCATCGTGTGGTTGTGCATGTCTGTGCTCCTCCAAACCGGCACGGCGCTCTGGTGGTAATCCTCGCAGATTTATTGTCTTAATCATGTGAGGATTACCCCTTAAACCGGCCCCGGAAGGACTACTGGGTAGGTATATTTTAGCTTAATGTAATGTTTATTTATCTGTTTGGCCGGTTTTGATTCGCCCGGAGCAACTTTCACGATAAGTAGTGGCGAGAATATAGAGTCACTGTGTGTGTGTGTGTGTGTGTATGCGAGTGTTTGAGTGCAAAAAACGTTTGCTATTTTTAGGATCCGGTATCCGGAGCGACTTGGAATTAAGGGCGAATAGTACACACACATGTGCGTGTGTGTGTGTGTGTGTATCTTAGAGGAATGCATCAGACGATCGTCAAGACGAGCGAAGGCATGTTGGGATAGGTAGTGTGCGAGCTTAGTAAGACGTTGCTGCACATGTAGTACATTGCTTCACCGAGCGAAGGTGCATTAGTAGTGGGATTAAAAAAATGGCGAAAGTTGAAGCATTTTTATTGTTCTACTAATGTGAAGTGACAATTTATTTCGGTAGAGCACAAATGTTTACACTACCAATAATCTTAGTATACGGCGTAGTATACACAATGGCTACTAATGGCAAGCAATGGTATGACAGAAAAGCACGTAAAGTAGCAATCGTTCGCACCTCCTCCCCTGCCCTCCAACAAGTGACACTTAAGTTAGCGACCGGAATGAGAAACGCTTCAAAAAACGCTTCACTAGAAACGCTTGCTGTCATAATCAATCATCTTGTTTTGCAATTAGCCGCCAGCAATTTTGCAGGATTAAAGCAAATGGGTTTTCAGGTTTGTGCATTTTCTTTTTATATGAAATAAGTTAAACACATTGTTTAACATTATATTTTTATCTTACACACAGTTGGTTTGCACACAGTACAAGACTGCAGAGTTGGTGGGGGGGAGGCCACAGTAGCGGCAGTACATTATTTTACCCGTCTAATCCCCTGTGTATGATACCCCGGGACATTACTGTCGGTGGCGGTAAGAATTCTAAAATCCTGCCCAGCCAAAACCCTGTGCCGGAAAGGCAGCGATTCGTTTTGCGGGTTCGTGGTCCGCTTTCCCACCATTTCGTCCCACTGGTAGAATACGAGTGTCTCTAACTGTGTACATACATCTTGCAGCGATAAATCATTGAATTGCATAACACGTCCGCCACGTTGTGCGCTCTGCCGTGCGTGCTATCATTGCTGTGGTTTTTGTTCGGATGTTGTTGTTTTAGGAGATTTTTTGTTGTTGTTGAAGATTTATCGAACAAAATCTCAAGAAACTATTGCAATTAACTTATCGCTTTTACCCCTCGTGCCCCCTTCCATTCTCTTCCTGCTCTCTCGCACACCGCTTGGTACGGTCGGGCGCAGCGTTCGGCCATGCAGACATTACGGACATTTGTTCTGTCTGCTCATTTCTACGTGCCGCGTTTGTAAAGGATTGAGCCCACAAGACAGTCTTCACTTGGCAGAGAAGAAGGCAGACCGAGCTCCTTTGCTTCCTTCCCCATCCGTTGCTGTGCGCAAGTGAACTGAAGCGCAAATTGTTTCGATTTGGAGGTTCTTTTTTTTGCAAAAACAATCTACCATAACTCATGCGATACAGGTGCAGCACGGTTGCGGGCAAAGTAATTAAAACCCATTTCCAAATGGCACCATTCTCGAGACTGCTTCACTCGCCCGGTGCCCTTCTCCCCCTTAAGGCTACCGCTTTCTTCCGGCACTCGGACTTCTTGCCGTGGGTAGTGGTCTCTACCATAAGGCTCTCGTCCGTTTGTGGGTTGCTTCTTCCGCTTCACTTGCTTCACATTAAAGGTGTAGCACAAACCTTCCATCTTTCTCTCTCGCTCTCTCTCTCACTTAAAGTGGTCCTGCCGATCAGGAGCGATAAGGAAAATCCCAGCCGAAAAAAGATACATTAAATAAACTGCCATAAATATCGCACGCCGCATATATATCATGCGGAACATTGGATGAATAATGGCGCCTGGCTGGGTTCGGTTCCAGTGCCTTGCTCCTTTCGCCTATTATTAAACGCATCACGGGCTGCTCCCGGTGTCGTCCTGCGGTAAAAGGATCGATCGCAACCCACGCAGAAAGAGAGAGAGAGAGAGTGATAGAGAGAGGGTGAGAACGACCCGTCCGGGTTCAAGGTGGCTGGCAATAAATGGCGGCAGGCGTAAGTAGCCGATGCTCTAGTGTCTTTGATCAAAGAAAGCCTTGCAACTTGACAGCTCAATGTAGCGAAGGGTAGTGAAGAGAGGGGGGACGGGTGATGAACAAGAAAGAAAGAGAGGGAGAACGAGATGGAGACAGGAGACAAGCGAGAGCAAAGTTTTGGAGTTGCGAACCGGTCTTACTTTGACAGCCACCAGTTATGGCTGCCATTTTGTGCTTTCGCCCTTTTCCTGCCCTAGCCATGGGGAAATGGGGTGGCTCCTTGTACTCACTTACACCCACAAGCATACACAAGCACACACACACACACAGCCACAGCCAAGAGAGAGAGAGAGAGTATTTTGAAGTCAGACCCATATAATAATCAAAAGGTGCGGGAGCGAAATGATTTATTTATTGTCAGCCCGGGGCGGCCGGGCGGCCCCGAAGTTACCCCGAACTTGGAGATAATTAATTCATTTATTACCTAGTGGGTGGAGGGGATGGCATGAGGGAGTTGGGAAAGAATTGCAACAAGGCAGCGGGGCATGCTCGTCCACTGCCGAACTGCTTTTCCCCATTGGTTTGCTGCTTCAGCTTCTTCTTCTGCTTTCTCTGTTTAATGTGTTTTGCTTCTCGTCCCGCCCCTCAGCCCTTCCATTCCCTTTAACTTGCTGAAGGTAATTGTATTTAATAGCCGATTAGAGTGATTCAACCTTGCGTCCGTGTCATTTCCAGCCCGTTTCAATCAAAGTTAAAACAAGTTCATCATCCGCTTTGTAGCAAGCAGAGAGAGAAAGAGAGAACAAATAAAGAACAAAACAGCACATGACGCTCGCAACCCTCTTTATTATTGTTATTTTAATCACACTAAAAGAAAAATCAAATAAACCTGTCGCACAGAACAATGAACAAAAAAAAAAGAAGGCCGCTCCGGACCACCACCTACAGCGCCGAACGCCCTTTCGAACAGGCAAAAAAAAATCATTAAAAACCATAAGTTTGTCGATTAAATTACACCGCGGCCTGCCGGCCCGATCTGCATACCCTGCTGCTCGTCCCTTTCCCAGCGCCCAGCGAAACCAAGCGCGGAAAAACTGAACCCTAACCTTTTGCCGATCCCGCCCAGCCCCGGGTCGGTCTGGAGCAGGCAGCAAGCGGGCACGGTATGAAATAAGATGACATTCAGCCCTACTGACACCGAGATTATCGGTGCCGTGCCCCGCTGCGCTAATGGGATAAGATAGTTGTGCAACTTTCCCCGTCTGGCCGATGCTGCCCCAACCGTCCGCGTTCGAACGGGCCGCCCCGGGCCAAACTATTGGGAAAATCGCGAAAGTGGTGTCGCATAAAATCACAGTTTTATTGCCCGTCGAGTACGGCGACGGTGACGCTAGTAGTGCCGGTAGTAGTGACCGGTGGTAGTAGTAGTGCGCGCGCCAGTCGAGACCTACCGGGTGGAGTCAAAGCATGGGTGGATATGTGCCGTAATAAAATACATCCTAGCAGCAGGAGATGTTTGCCCTTCGGCTGCAGAAAATCAAACAAATGCCTTACCGGACTCCCCTGCTTCCCCCGAGGCCGAGAGTGTCAGAACAGCCCTACGATCGGAATAAGGTGCCTGCACCACAGCACCCCACTACCGTCAGGAACATCGAGGCGAGGTGTGAAGAAAAGGGGTGGCCCTGTGTGTGTGTGTGTAGAGTTTCATTATGGTAATAATAATAAAACTATTACACAAAACGTTTGTCACATTACCGCCGCATCCAAAACCGTACAAGCTGCAAGCTGCACAGAAGCGAAGGGCCATTCGAAGCGACCGAAAAGAAGCAAGTCAGTGCCCTTCTGCGGCCTCCCTTCCGAAGGGAGGGAAGGAAGCCCACAGCAGGAGGGCAACGAACAAACAAAAAAAAAAACAGAAAGATATATATTTACAAAACCCCTACCCGCCCGGGCTGGGGTGTAAAAATGATGCTAAACTTTCTTTTGCTTCCCCTTTTATAGCGTTTGCGAATTTTGTGTTTCGATCCCGCTTTTCTGCGTGTTGCGACAATAGGAAAGGAATCGCTTTTCTACAGAGTTAGTCGGGTTGGTCCGTGTTTTTTTTTCTTTCGTTTCTGTTTTGCTATGTTTCGGTTGCAAAACCAAGGGGAGAGCATATGTTTACGGGCAAGAGTTCACTTCCTTTTTCCGGACAATTTTTCCTAAGGTTTGCCACAACCTGATACCATGCGTGATGCTCTGCCGAGTTCGAACGTGAACCTACTGAACTGAATGCAGATAGTCGGCTCCGGAATTGCTGGAAGATGAAGATGAATAGGCAGCCGAGGGCATTACGCGCGGCAACTATTCCCAAACCTCCTTCGAGTGTGGGCACATGGCCCTTTGCCCTGTCACCCGCTCGGGCCATAATTTCTGCTAGGAACTGCTGCGTGATACTACTGCTACCACTGCTACTACTACTGCTAATACTGCTTGCCGGCGGCACTTACCCGCACGCGTGCCTCGGTCAGGTTGGTCCACATGGCGATCTCTTCCCGGGTGGACATGTCCGGGTAGCGGTTGCGGCTGAACGTCTGCTCGAGCTCGTGCAGCTGCTGTGAGGTGAAGTGTGTCCGCTGGCGTCGCTGGCGTTTGTTTTTCTTATCGTTCTTGGTGCCGTCGGTGCCGTCCTGCTGGATCGTGGTGCCGGGCGCGACCGAACCGGTGCCGTCCTCGTGGGACATACCGCTGCTAAGGTTTTCGGTCTTTACCGAGGCTTCGTTGATACATCGAGATACTAGAGCGGTGGTGATTGGGGCAGAGAAAAGGTGAATCAAATCAATTTAAAACTTTTGGAAAGGAATGTGTGCAGCCGACGAACGGGGGGGAAGAAAAAAAACGAACGGAAACCGGTGTAGCAAGGTAATCTTTCGTACCAAAAATGCACATAGCGACGATACTCGTTGGATACGGAGGGGATTGGGATGTGGATAAAGAATGGGAGAGAGTGATTTTACTCGAATGTCAAATTAATTTCTCTATTGAAAATGGTTTACGTCTCTTTTTAAAATTGGTTTGTCGGTTCAATTCCATTATATAATACACCCTCTGTTTAGCAGGAGTAGTAAACATCAGGGACCATCAAACACCTTTTTTGTCGGAGTATTTATGTGATTTTAAACCATTATTCAGGGGGCATATGACACAAAACGCATTTCATTTGAAATATCTTCCCTAAAAGCGAATCAGTATTTTGCGAGGCTTGAACCGCCGCCGCCCCATCAACAACAGAATGTACCGCGCTCTTACCGTATGCGCTATCGTAGCGCACACGACAACTACCCGCGACAGAGCATACAGGTTCGTGTGCTATTGGTTGTGGTGATACGTACCATCATTTTTCCGATCCCGAGAGCTTCTGTTGCGGGGTGAAGATGCTGGAAAACCCATCTGCGCGTGGTCAATACTGCTGACGGACGTCATGCCGGTGTGGCTGTTTTCCCGAAAGTCGCCGGTTTCTGCCCAAACTGCTCGCAAAAAAGAGACGTAGGAAGAATAAAATGACTTATTAGACGGAAAGCATACAATGTATCGTGAATATTTTTGTTAATATACAACATTGAATAAATTTCTCTTGTTTGACTGAGTGTACAAAGCGACATGATTACCTTACCCAATCATTGTGGCGTATCGATCTCACCCAACACACACACACCGAAGGACGAACTTTTCAACATTAATCGTGCGGTCAGGTATGCCCATTAGTAGCGCAAAATTGATCGTTTTAAATTTCATCACGTGGTTTCTCTGCTAAATTGTGCCCTGAGCGTGTGTGTGTGTGTGTGTGTGTGGCTTTGTATCGAACCAAATTAAGCGGTAAAACCATACACTCACACACACACACACACGTCCAATAGAGATAGCTGATGGAGCGTAAGCAATAAAAAATAGATAAAAACAATTAACCACACGAACAACACCGAACTGTTTCAATGCAGAAAAGTGGTGCAGAAAATTAACAATAATAGCAACAACCTAGCAACAAAAAACTCCCTGGATAATGCGACCGATGTACACGATGTTGGGAGAAACGATGTGTAGGAGTGCTGCTGCATACACTGCAAACCGGGTGTGTGTACCGCGAAGAGATAATCATTCCGAAATACCATCCCATGCTGCTGACTCGTAGTGGGACACACACAGACACAAAAAAACACACACACTCGAATGCGTACTCTGCTAAGGACAGCAAATTGGTTCGGGATTGGTGTGTGCTACTGTGTGTGCTGCAGCAATTGCAGGCAGAAGTGAAAATGAACAACAGCAAAAAAAGATAAAAAAAGGAACATTCAGTATCCGTGTCACAGAATCCACACCGAATGGGAATGCTACACCCGGGGTTTGCCACACACACACACACACACACACACACACGAGAGAGAAGAAGGCACGGGAGGACAAAAAAGGGGTGTTAAAATATCAAAATAATTTATAGATAGTTTCGTATCGTGTTCAGGGAAGGTTTTAAGCGGGGGCAAAGGGGAAAACTCTTGCCCGAGAGGAGCGGAGGGTGTTGGTTCGGGAAACATAAGTTATGTGCTTTGCAGTGTGCAGTGTGCAATGTGCCCCGAGCCATCCCGTGTGTGAGTGTTTCGCCCCGGGGTTAGTACACGGTGCAATATGGTTCGGGCGAAACCAGTTGGTTTTTGTTAACACCTATTTATGACCCCTCGCGCGTATGGCAGACGTGATTGATTGCGGGGTTGTACTGTAGTTGCGTGTATGTGTGCGCAACTTAAATGTATAAAGAATTAATAGGCAACCACAGGAATGGAATGGATGAGCAGCGCAAAAAGAGGCCCGCAAGATCGAGTAGCTACGAATGGTAGCAAAAGGCTGGCAGAATGGTACTGTTTGTTTGCAGTTTTTATTTACTTTTACCGTGCAACAGTGGGGGTTTTCTTTGTGAGATTTTTTTGTATCGAGAGTGATTATGTGTTTTTTTTATTTGCTGAATAGAACCATTGAGGGTAATTTTGGAATGCGTAGTAGTTGATGTATATTTTGATCCGAGACGATGGATTTTAAAATTGAGATTTGAGGACGTAGCTTGAGCTCCATCAAGCTTGTCTTGTTCAAATGTACTATTTTATTTTGGGAGTTGAGAAGCATACATAATTATTAAACCTTTTTCACTGAAGCAGTTTATACTTCCAAAGTTCATATCATTCAGGCTTTTAATTGAATTGTAGCATCAATCGCGATTCGCTTGCTTTGGTAGCGATTAAAACGTTTCGTGCCTTACTGATGTCTTTCAATAGTTTCTCATAGGGCTTTTGCCTGTTGATTAGCATCGTGAGTGGAAGATTATAATTTGAGAATACTCACTGACATACTATTTCAATATGTTTAGCGAACCAATTAGAAAGATCAGCTAGGTGAGCTGTAGGAGGAGCATACTAGGCATCTTAGTTAAGAACAGAATCTATCTCAAATAGTTCCTACATAAATTGGATATGCATGATTTCTCTATGATAAGATGTTCAATACATGTACATTCGTATCCAACTCATAACCGAACCAACAAACGTAGGTACAAATTTGATTTGACTCAAGAAACTCATCGAGTCAAGAATTCTTCAACGAGTTCAAAATCGGTCAATGATACTACCGACTTCTAGCAAAAGATCGTCTTTCTGTTCCTAACATTTTCCAAAGAAAATTCCACCCAGATGACTCGCACGCATTTCTGGCCGCACTTCACCGTGTCCTAACGCAGCATGCCATAGAGATCATGCCCGTTACATGATATGATGCCTGGATGAATTTCCGATCCAGAAGAAAAATCAAAACTCGTGACCGGCGGGATGCGAGCTGCACAACCGACTGTCATAACTCGTCCGTGTTCGTCTGCACCACCAAATCAAACGGTGAGCGCCCCACACACACACACACAGCCCGGAGATTAGCTTGTGACATTGAAATTGTGAGGAATAAATCTTGAACGCATCACAGTTGCACTCGGATTACGCTCGACCTCCGGACGGGCAGCAGAAACTAAGCTTCCTTTTTTTTTGGCTTTTGCTTCTCCTGCCACACCAGCGGATGTGCCAGGCGCGCGCTGTCCACTGGTTTTGGGAAAAGAGTGTCAGAATGCTCCTCGTCCGAGGGTGTAAGGGAGTTGTCCCTTGCACCAACAACAACGGTTCCGGCAAATTGAACGCCGAAGAAATACGATACACCCAACCAGCAAACCCTCCGTCCGGCCTGTCATATGCTGCACCCGTTTAGCGTTTAACCGACTGCGCTTCCACGCCCTCCCTTTCTACCGCCGTGCCGTTGCGGGGAAAGCATACAAATTGAAGAAAAATTAAACATCATTTAACACTTGTTCGGAATGCTTGTTGTTTGCTCGCCCTTTTGTTCGCAGGCTGTGAAGAGCGACGTGTGTTCGCCCGTGTGGAATGTGAACCCGCGGTGGTGTGAGTTATTTGCTTGGTAATCGCGTGCGTGCTGTGTAGACATTCCTGAAGAATTCAACACCCCGACGCCGGGGAACGTACGAGCTCCATTCGATAGCAATTAGTGCATCACTCAACCAGCGGCGGGCAAACAAATCAGCCAGCGCGTGTGTGCCCCAAAACTGGGGAGTACATTTTGGTCCGCTAAATGTACTTCCCAGGTAATCCATTTTGTTTGGTTTCAGCGTCCAAAATTGCGCGCCCGCAAATATTTGTTTGTGCAATCGACTGCACAGACAGGCGGAGGGAACACACACACACACACACACACTATTGCGGCGATTCTTTCTGTGGTTGTTGCACTCGCTTCGCCACCTTTGTGCGAGGACAGCACGCTTAGTGTATACCTATAGCTGTACATACGCTCAGGTATGGCGGACGACATCTCGTCTGCCATGTGCCATGCTTTCCCGGCTCTGCAGGACTCTGCTTGCTCCTCGCGGATCTGGGCCGTGCGACAGAGATGGGGCACTCTGCACAGGACCAGTCTCTTGTGTGGAGGCTCTAGTGGTGGAGTAAGCACAGGCGTGCGCGCGCGCGCGCGCGCGTACGCGCAATATCGAAACACCCCTTTGCAAACGCGTGCGAGAGCGAGCGAGCAGTCGGTAGCGCCATTATTTGTCGGGAAGATGCTTGCAACAACAAAAATGGCACCAAAAATGGCACACCACACAGAGGTACGCCTCGATGCGTGCCAACGCTTCACAGTCGTGGAGTGCCGCGCGTTTCAGCTGCGTGCGAAGGCAGTCGCCCAGTTTGCGAGCAAAAGTCTAAACAAAAAAAAACACAGACAACGACGACCGGCAATGGTTGCTGGTGGGACACATGTGTTCGTGTGTTTTGGAGCCTTTCCGTTGTGTATCGATTCGTGCACCAGCCAGTGACAGCACTCTCCGGGAAGGTGACAGTTATCTGTTCGAATGCGGCAGTCTTCCTTGCAGAAACAATCGGAGCGGTGCGAGCTGTTTTCTAAAATGCGAAAGGCGGGGGAGCGATAGGGCACACACTAATGGACACTGGTGTGTTGTGTGGGGTGTATATAAATAGGGCGCAACAAAATATTTCCGCCTATATCCTAACAACCGTCACTTCCTGCCCGCGCACCCGTTGCGACCGGTTACGCTTTACCGATTTGTCAATATTGCTTTCTGTTTTCCAAAACGCTGCCTTCCTATAGTGCATGGGCCGGGGCTGACAGGCCAAGCAAATGCAGGTTTTGACCTTTTTTTTAAAACCTAATGGGAGGTTAATGCCGATGCATGCACGACACACACACACACACACGGACACGGACACCGATTTTCTCAGACAAATTTATTGTTCAGGAAATAACTCGGCGCGACCGGATTTCGGGATGCGCGCGTTAGCGCACTCTTCCCATCCTTATTTTGCTCTCCCCCCCCCCCCACCCCTCCCCTCCCCACCAAATCGAGAAGCAGGCGGCAGCGTGTAGCAACTAATGCCTGCCGCTTCGGGAAAAGTAGGATTAACCAGGATTAACCGATGCCGATGTATGACTTGGCTGCAGGCGTTTTTCGACCCGCTGCCGGATCCCGCAGTGTGGGATGTCTGGAACCAGCAACAACAACAACCAGCCGCAACAACAAAAAAAGGAGAAAAGAACATCTTGGTTAAAAATAGCGCCCCGAGTGCACCGTGCGCGCGTCCCGGGGTGTGCGCACCGGTGCGTCACACGAGGACCGGAGTTGGGAGAGCAAGATTTCGCTCGCGCGATCCGGTCACACCAAAACGGCCCAAATGCCACCCTTCGGAGCTTCGGAGCATTGAACCTTAAGCCCGGTCGGACATGGACGACTTGGAAATAGCCTACAGAGCAACGCTCGTCTTGTAGGGTCAGAGATTCACGTCCGATTTTTGTTGTCCCCCATCGGAACACTCTGTATGGGCGGGGGGGGGGCGAGAGGGGTTGTTTCTGCTGCATCCGGATGGCCTGATTTAGGGGGCCAACCGTCAGCACACATGTCTGGCACCCGCGGAACTGGAAATAGTTAGTCAAACAACAGCCACAGGCGCAAACGGGTTTCGCTTATCTCCCGATACCGAACCACCACCGCATCGCCCCGGCCTGGTAACAGGGGAAAAAGTTGCACGCTAGGCTTGCACCACCGCTCGGCTGCAAGGTGACAACCTTCAATCGGTCGCGGGCTAGGACGGCCCTTTCGGAGACACCGCTTGTTGGCTGTGGAAGGAGCAATATTTGTTGCAATTTAAGTGCACCTCTACTAGATAGAGAGAGAGAGAGAGAGAGAGAGAGAGTGAGGGAGATAGAGAGACAAGGGACAAGAGGTATCATTTACTCCCCAACTGCAGCGACTATGACACAGATATGCACACACACATCCACACACATATGTGTATAGATGCAGCTGCAGGTTTTATTGGACCCAGGCATTGGGCAGGCCCAGCGTGACACTGCACTGCACTGCACTTTTACTGCACCCATACATGTATTGACAGAAAGGCTATATTGCACCCAGGCCCCAACCATATCACGTGGGTTGCGTTTGTCGCGGCAACGGTAACAGGAAGAGGAAGAAGACGAAGAAGAAGTAGACGAAGGGTTCCCCCACATGAGCGGTGCGGATAGTTTGGACGCAGATTAATGATGATAGCGCTCCGGTTCCTAGGCGCTACTACTTTGGAGGGGCCACACACACACACACACACACACACACACACACACACACACACACACACACTATTTTTCGCGCCGTGCCGGGTCCCCGCACAAGTGCACACACACTTGACTGTTTGTTTGGACTGGCCTGGTGCAGCACCGACTGGGAGACGGGGACACTGGTTGGTTCGGAGAATTTATTGCACCCTCTTGGCCCCCGGTCGCCCCCCCCCCCCCCCCCCCGGGACAGCTTTCTGCAAAACCCCGGGACGGGGGCCGGACTGCTTCGCAACCAAGTCATGCGCGCAATCGCGGCTGAGCTATTGTCAAGCAATTGCATCCTCGCAGACGGCGCGATGACATTGGAGCCACACGCGCACCGGCAAATAGTGTGGGGCACGGTGGACGGCAAACTATCGCCGGCCTGATTTACAGCCCAGTCCCTGCCCTGTTTGAATGGTGATAATTTGACTAATTAGTGCGCGCGGCCTGGATGCCGCGGTTTGATGCCCGCCCCCCCCCCCTCCCTTTCTATTGCGCGCCTGCAAAACCCTGGGCAATAGATGCAATATGGTACGAAATTTTTACCGGGCGCCGGCACGTTAGGGCGTAGGGTTGGCGCCCGAATGCACCACACTATCGTTGCTCAAACTGCATTTAAAGTCGTGACCATTCGCCAGCCACCACCCCATCGTGTCATCTGTGCGCTGCTAATCTTAAGGCCACCACCAACGGCGGGGCGGAGAACGCTTGCAACCCTCGTCTAGGGCCGTCGCCGCAGCATTAGTTTCTTATTATTTGATAAGGTCCCGTATAATGATGACCTAATAAATATGCACCCGCAAAACAAATTACACACCGATCGGCAATAACATGTTCCTCAATCTCGCTCGGTCTTTACCCACTTCCCGCGCAGGGTACAAAATGGGCAACAGACGGTTGCCGAACACGGCACAATTTGGCAGGGGAGGGAAATTGGTGTGCATATACAAAAAAAATACAAACACACACACACACACACAAGCAGACACTAATCTGGCTCATCTGTTTCAATCTTATCTCCCTGCGTTCCTCGACCGACGCGCCGACACCCAGAAGCGAAAAACTTTTTCCCCTCGCCCTGTTCCCCCACCCGCTGCGTCTGTGCCCTAGGGTCGAAGGGGGGGGGGGGGGGGGGGGGGGTTTAAATGGTGCGGTGTAAATGATTACACCAAGCTCGCCCGGAGTCTGGGCTGGGCGCGCACGGATTGAAACATGTGCGTAATGTGCGTTTTTCCCTCCGCCCCAAGCCCCGGGGAAAAACTTATCTTGACTTTGATTTCACACCCGACCGGGCGCCCGGCGTTTTCCGGCTAGCCCCGCAGTAGCTCGGGCAGGAACAGAGGGGTTCGCGGTGCGGTACCGATTAACGATCAATCACTCAGCGGTCTAGGCAGGCAAAGCGGGAAGACACCGAGGGGACAAGAACAAACGGGACCGTTTTGTTGGGTGCCAGCTAAATATGCCCTACGCATTTATTAACTGGCTCTCACACACACACAATGCTTTTCTATCTATTCGATACCTTTTTTGTCGCTGCCGTTTTTGGCCCAGCACGGCGCACAGGTTTTTCCCTGCTAGCAGCACCTTACGCCTTAACGGAGGGAAAACAAGCAGCATGCAGCAGCAGCAGCAGCCGCACCAGAGACAACACTTGGTACCGGGAAAATGATAATTTTATAGCGAAATGAATCTGTAAAACCTCGGCTAGGGAAAACCCCTTTTTGTCCCCTGCCAGCCAGCAAGGGGACATCGCATGCTTATCGGTTGCTGTCGATGGAAATGCGACCGAAACAGCAGCAGCAGCAGCAGCAGCAGTGGGGTGGCGAGAGCGAGGCAAAAGAAAATAGGCAGATAATGATTATGCGATTTGGTCAGCGTCAGCCCCGATGTACGAGTCAGGCTCAAGCGTTGTTTCGCCGTCTGTTGTTTCTCCCTATTTTTGTTTCCGAGGAAGAAGGGAAGGAGCGCGAGCAACGGGTAAAATAGAAAACAATAAGCCATATGGGACCAATTTAATGGTCAAATGAATTTATGCGGTTTTTCGCACCAGAAATGCGCACGGGATCGGGTTGACTCGAGCACCGGGGCAGCAGGAGTGTGTAAAATGTGTGTTTGTGTACGAAACAAACCAAAAAAAAAGATAAACGCACCGGAATCGAACGCACTCGAAAAAAAGGGGGAAGCCCTCGCCAAAATCCAATGTTTGTTTGACTTATGGATGCGAAGTGTTTTGTTTTGCGGTGCGACATGAACGTATGTAATGAAAATTGAGTTTGGCGCGCCCGAAAACCCACCATACGGGCGGAATTTCCGACCGTGATTGCTCGAGCCGTGCGAGCGCGGCGAAAGGGTTTTTGGCGGCAGAAGGACAATCACAATGTGAAGAAAGCTGAATGGGGGAAGGAAGTCATCCAGCGAAGAAACCAATATCATTTGCAGGAGAAACACTGTTTTGTAATGAGAATTTCGGTTGGCTCGTATACGCGCCACACGATCCAGTGTAATTAATGGAACCTGTCACCGAGCTACCAGTCGTCCAGTCGACCAGTGCTCAGTCGCTAAATGAAAGCACCGAGCGTTGCCCACTGGAGCGTGTCATCGTTTTTGATTGGCTACGAACGGGTCGTGTCTGCTGCCCGCGCGCAGAGTATTTGGCAAGCGCACGGCATGCTGCACCACCTGTCACGCATCCAGTTCTCGATTAGGAAAGGAGCGGCGCTGTGTGTGTTCGCGTTACTTTGTCGCTGACTCCTAGCGGCGGCGCGCCCCAATGTCTTATCTCTGAGTGTGTGTATAAATGCATTTAATTTATATCGTTGTGTTGAGATAAATTGTTCTCAACAATTTATGAATCAGCAAATACACGTACAAAATTAGCTTCAGCGTGCCTCGCTTTATAAATGGAAGTTGGCATATTTTTGATGAAGACATTTCTGGGAAAACGGTGTCTTTTAAAATGCATATTACATCGGTAAAACAAACGACTCCGCCTGTGTAGCAACCATCTTCAACAATTTCGAGTTTGTGCAAAGTAACACGGTGCACAGTGTGCTGACTTTATTTATTTACGAAGGCGTGTGTAATATTTCCACATTACTCAAAACAAAAACCTCTTCATCCACGACGGATTGCAGTCTCCCATGACGTGCTCATCCTCCTCCGTTACAAACCAGTACACCACAAACATGCTTGCGAGGGCAGCAGGTATATGTATGTGTGTGTGTGTGTGTGTCCGGGGAATATCCTAGATCGTTAAATAAAAGAAAATAAAGCAAACCGACAATACTTCGTAATAAGTTGTGCACGCAAAATGGTGCGCTTTGGTTGGCGTGCACCCAGCTATTTTACGATACACATTTCCGATCCCGGGAGGAAACCGGACGTTCGGTGATCATATTCAAAAACTTGCACTTGCACGGGACGGTTGACGGGACGGGTGCTGGCTTTTGCCATCAGTTGGTGCTGGTGCTGTCGCTTGCTGCCTCCCGCAAGGAAGAGAAGCTCGATGAAGCGTGACCATTTTGAGGCGAACCGAAAAACGGATCTCCGGTCTGAACACACCACGCAACAACGCAAACCGGATGGCTGGTGAACGGTTTCGAAAGCGATTTTCCGACGGCATTTTCGTACACCAGCCAGGGGGAAAAGGGGCAGCGGAGAGAAAGAGAGAGAGATAGACAGGCAAGGGTTCACATTTCATCTCACCAATACGGACGAGAAGGAGCTGCAGGGGGTTTTCGGAGGGTCGGGAGAAAAGGTGACTGGGTAGCGATTCTGTTATTGAAGAATGTTGCTTCCTCTCGTGCACATTCCCTCGGCACAGCTCTACCCGTCGCACTGTGTGTGTGTGTGTGTGTCTGCGCTGTAATGTGTCTTCATAAATCTCAATTTAAACATAATCTAAAGCTCCTTTCATTACATTCACTTCAGGTTCGGCGGCCCTTCTACCCCCGACAATGTTTCGTCACAAACGGGTCGTACGTGTCGGAGCTAAAGTGGAGCTTCTGGTTTTTCGGGGGATTCTTTTTTGTTGTTGTTGGCTTGGTTTGGTTCGGTTAGGTTTTCTTCATACTCCAACCCAACAGGGAGGAAACCCATCACGGGAGGGGTGGGAGTGCATGAGACGCGTTTATAGTAAATCTATCCCAGTTCCTGTGGGGTCCTAAAATGGCAGACTGGCGAGAGCTAATAAAACAGCAAGCACAGACGACGATGAGGAGGACGCTCGAGCCAGGGAAGAAAACCCGGAACCGGGCGAGTGTACGTGCGCAAAAAAAGCACCCCTGGACGGGCACAAGGCACACAAGGCCAAGATCGATAGACTGTGCGGTGCGAAATCTCAGTGGATAACGATAGATGATGGAAATGATAAGGGTTCATGATGTGCGCTATGATACCCATTGATGACCTTGATCATTTTCGGATGAGGTATTGATTTTTTCACGCTTCGGGACGGAAGCGTCAGTGCTGCCGGTTGAAGTGTGTTTCGGTTTTATGGCGATGCCGTTTATGGAAATGTGCTTCTTCAATAAGGCTGCTGCATCTCATCACGTGTGAAGTGGAGCAGAGTGACTCCTTTGCGCACTAACCTTAACTTCTATGGAATGATCGAATACTGAATGGATATGCTCCACAAAAAAGGGGGAACATTGGTAGAATTATTATATACTCCATCTCTCTATGTGGTTCTGACCTTGGTGAGATGTATCGGAGTGTAGACAGTATACAAAATCCATAAATTCGAAATCTCGAGTACTCTCCGTTCCCCCAAAACACTGTAAGAATTCTTGATTGAAGTTCCTCTCTTTCTCTATCTGTGTGACATTTGTTAGTCGCGTCAGACCACGCGAACAACCAGCTCCAAAACGCACTATTTAGATCCGCACCACTAGCTGCAGAAGTGGTTGTACCGAATCCTCTTAACACCGTTCATGAGTGGTCCGCAATCCCTCCCCAAAACAACGCTATCTGCTGACCCCGGGAATTAGCCCACGGAATCAGTGCCGCGGGACACCCGCCACGGGAGGCCCAAGCGTAGCGAGTACATGTCTGGAGGTTGCTGCTGCTCACGGTGTTGCGCACGGCGAACGTAACGCTTTCGCAGACAGGCCGATCCGCAGCAACAAGCGGGCAACCATCAAAAACACGGTGTTGATGGGATGCCAAGCTGCGTATTGAACGATCTCTGCTCGCCTGCCATCGCCTGTGTGCTGTCGCACCAGTATCCGCAAATGTCAACGGGGTTTCCACCCGCCGGCTTTTCGGTGCGGATGAGATGTTTCGGTGTCAAATGGTCAAATTGGCAGAAGAAAAAACGCAAGCAGCACATAGAAGCCACGGGCTCGAGCTGGAAAAACTAGCGATGACGCTGATTGCTAGTGCTCATCACCGCGCAGCCGGGAGTGCTGGTACCCAAAATAGGACAACAAAAAAAACAATTTGCAACAATCCGTTGGTGTTAACAATTTGCTGGCGGAACAACGGAGCGCTGCTACTTCAAGGCCTGGGAGCGCTACAACAACTTTCAGCTGGAGATGTCGTAATGTCACGCCGACAAACAATAAGGCTTTCAAAAATTGCTTCCCGAGGTTGTTATATCGGGTGGTGTAGTGCGCGTCCCGCCGAGTGCGTATTTCTGGGAATGCCAACAATCCGCCCCAGCCTTCTGACGTGAAGTAGTAGATGTCGAGTGAGCCGTTTGCTAAATGTTATTAGGACTTTGATGTTGTACTTCAATTAGAAATCATTGGAAGTGATAGTTACTGTGTTTGCTAATTTGACAGCTTCGGTGGAAATAGCGTGATCGAACAGAATGGCACAATTTGCGGTTTGATGCCCTGAACGTGATTTAGACCGTTTGGGGGACTCCCATGATACAGCGCGAAAGAAGGTGTCTCTTTATTGAGCAAACTGTAGGCGGTAAATGATGTCACGCTTCTGTTTTTGACGAGTATCTCTGAGTAATTTCGAACCAAAAAAGCCCAAAGATGTGATGCTGAAAATGACCGAGTATCACATAACACCAGACCACCCAAAACATTCAACCAGACATTCGCTATCGCGGCCGTACATTAAAGTTCGTTCGGTAAAGTTGAGTGTCAAGTGTGTAATCGACAAGTAGAATTGGGGAAATTCTGTTTGGATGCTCAAGAGCATGCCTAGCATTACGATGCCTAGGCGGAGCAGGGTAATCTTGGAATCTACAAGAGGGCTTTGGTCTGGAGCACTTCCAACATTCCAGCAACAATGAAAACTTCCTTGGAGGCACACCCACTTATGGGTGCAGAAACAAAAGGTATCCAATTTAAGCCTCCGTTGCATCCGGCAGGTGTATTGCACTATAGCGCGCTATTGACTTTTGTCAATTGGAGTGCTTTAAATCCGGGCAAATCCATTTTTAATAGCTCAAACTAGACACTTACCGATGTAAACAGGTCAAAATGGTTCAGCTTTCGATTAGATAATTCCCATAGCTAAAGGTATACTAGAGGCTGATTCTACAAAATTAAAGTTTGCTTCTTAGCTGTTTAAACTGTTGTCTCGTTCCTAACAGCTGAACTCCTGCAACTGAAGCTGACGGTACGGTTCCAACTTGAATTGGAGCAAAATTATTTGCAATTGAAGCGTTTTTATCATTATGCTTCAGCGCTTCTGGCCGTTGGTGGGCCAGTAGGAATGCAAGATTCCAACCAATTGCCGTAGAACTCGCGCATCTTGGCAGCCCAGCATCTCCGCAGCCGTTTGCATTTGCATTTCGTGACGGCATCATCGGTAGTTGTTTTTCTTTTTTTACATCGTAGCTATGGCTTTTTTGTGCCTTCTTCCTCTTCTTCTCAGTCCTTTCCCTGGTATTTAACTACCCTCGAACTGACAGTTCGAAGAATTATAACTTCACCAGCTGGCTCGATGTCCCGGTTATGTCCCGTGTACGCAGATATGCACCACCGCACAAACCACCGTTCTGACGAAACGCATTTGTGCGTCCGGGGGCGGCGGGAGACTAGAAAAAATGCATCATTACCCGTAGTGTGTGTGTGTGTGTGTGTAGCGGGGAAGCCGAAATGGAGATTAACTGTGGTCTCGGTGTCTTCGGGTGTGGTGCTTTTGTTTTTATTGTGCGCGCGGTCGACGCTGGCATGCGTACCCCGCCTCTGGAAGGTTTTTTTTCTTGTCCTTCTTCAATGTATTTTCCTCCCATGAAGACAGCGGCGAGAACGGTTTTTCCCGGTTTTCGGTGGGTTTTCGCTCGTAGGCAGAGCGTGTGGAAAAGCGGCACATTCTCTGCGTGCCATTGGTAAATTTTATAGCATAGATTATTTTTCCCCTAGGCCCCTACAAGCGTTCTGTACCGTGCCCTGCCGGTGGAAACAGCAGTTGGACGTGTTTTTTGGCGCATTTCGGTTTCGGTTTCTCCCACCCCACCCCTGCACGTCTCTAGGCCGGGGTTAGATGAAGTCTTATTTTATGACTCGCTCGCTACGAACCGTACGCGCGCGGCATGCATTTTTCAGCATTCCCCCCCCCCCCCCCATTTCGGTATCGTTGTAGCAGCGGATAGAGCTCTAGGTGTAGGCCTACAGAGTGACTCAATTTTTTGCTACACGATGTACCGCGCAAAGCGTTCTTTTGATTAGCCGCAGCGGTTCGGAGCGAAAATGTACTCCCAAATTATGCGAAAACAGTTGAGCATTTACTTGTAAATTTTCTTCTCCTTTTCTTTCTTGAAGATTGCGTCAGTTTGGCGCAAAATGCATTGTTTTGCTTATTAAGTCCATTTTGTACAACGATTGCATACTTTCAGGGGCAACAAGCAAGCCAAATACAAAGTACAGCTTGATAGCGAAACCATCTTTAAACAATTGTACAAAACCACAACACACAGTGACACCTGTAAAACAACAGCCAAACTCCCCCCAAACACAACTCCCCGGTTCTAAATAACTGTCAAAATGCGAATCCTCCCAACCGCGAGCAGAACCAATCGTTCATCACGAGCGCGCGCATTGTTTTCGCTTCTCGTCCCCCGCACAAACGGCATCCGTGGCTTGCCTGGCCCACATTTCAGCAGCGAACACGGCGGACAGAATTAATATGCTTATCAAGAAATGGAGATGGAGTTTTGCGTACGCAAAACGGATAAACTGAACAAATAAACAGCGGGATAATTGAGATAAATTAATGGCCTCGTCGGGCTCCCGCCGCTGTGGAGCTGTCACCGTCCTGTCGGTTTTGGCGTGTTCCGCTTTTGCTTATCATTTCGTCCCGCAGCGAACCGGCTCCCCCTCCCGGCACGTTTCGGGATGTGTACGTGTGCATTATTCACGCTTATCATTATTGGAAAAATGTAAAAACGCGCACCGTTGCGCGTCGACAAAAACACGACGGGACGGGCGGAGAAAACGGCAGCCATGGGACCATCGTCCTGCCCAGCGCCTGCCCGAAAACGCGCGTACATCCTTGCCGTTTCCACCCGGGGCGGCCATGGGAGAACGAATTTGCATGGCCCAGCTGCTGTGGCAGAGGGGTCTGCCTTATCCGGTCCCTTACTCACCGTCATTTGTTTACGAAATCGTGCTCAAGCATCAACCTTCTCACACCGTCACGCTCAATCTGCGTCGGTAATTTGTCATTATGATGCGTGCGCTGCTTTTTCGCCCCTGCGGCTCCTGGGCGGACTCGGGGGTTTCCCGCCCGGGCCGGAAAATTCTATCTCTGTGTGTGTGTGTGTGCCAAGGGTACCAGGGCAGCAAGCGGGGCAGGAAGGGAAGAACGCGTGGAAACTCGTCACGGCTAATTGATCACCCTTCGCCGCGAACGGTCGATGGTTTGTTATTATTTTGTGCGAGAGAATAATCGAGCCGCTCGAGCGCTCGGGAGTGGTTTTTGTGTTTGAGGTTTGGCAGGCAAAAGGCTCCCGGTAAAAAAAAGAGGGAACCAACCTATGTGGGTGAAGGAGAGGGTGGCGGTGAAAGAGGCCAGGAATAAATGGGGAAAGATTAGCCTGGCAGGAAGACAGCAGTAAAAAAAAGGAAGAAACGACAACAACACGCTCGAAATGGAGATAAATGAGAGATGGGCACGCGGGAAAAACGGCAAACTGAAGTAAGTGAAAAACCGGGATGAAAAGTGGCCAAAAGTATAAAGTTGGAACGGTTTAAAAAGAAACCATCACAACCAACAACAACAAAAAAATACACACGAAAGCTAACTAATATGCTCTAATCGTGCCGTAACGGTTTTCGGTGTTAAAAATGTTGTCAAAAAAAGAAACGCTCCGAAATCCAAAGCATTTTTATATGTTAAAACAGAGGATGCGTATGGAAAGAACGAATCCCACAAGCAACACTTTTTTTATGGACACAAACAAACAAAAAAGGCAGAGGCCGAAAGAAAACAACGAGATCGGGTTCATGAAACCAGCACTGTGTTTTTCTTTTTTTGCGCCCCACCGTGTCTGTGTTTGCCCTTTTGCGAGCAAACTTTAATCTAAATGTAAAGTTTGCCCTAAGCTCCTCATCAAGCAGATTAGCGAAGAGGGAAATCGGAACCGGCGGTGGCGGCGGTGACGTTGGGATATCTTTCCGGTACGCGACTTGCTCGCCCCGCGTGGCTGCGAACCTGACGCTGGAGCAGTTCGGAGGTTTCTCTTTCGAATTTGTGTTTGGCAGCCGGAACGCTGGGTTCCCATTTTGAGCGCCAGTGGGCGCTGCTGCACGCTTAGTACACAACATTCTTAGTGCATTTAAACCTGCTGCAATGATTCCAACGCCCTGCAAGGTTCGAACGGCAGGTATGATATGAGATTTAATCGACCCAAAGCCCGGCAGGGATTAGGGGCAGCAGCTAATTGATTAAAATTGTACCGAGCTAATTGGGCAATATTGGTGGCAAACAGCACGAATCAAAACACACCGCAGCGCACTAGCCGTACAATCACTGTTTCGAAACACGGCCACACGGGAAGAGACAAATAAAAACAGGACGACCGGAATGGAAGCAACAGAGACTGCAGGTTAACCTGTTTGGGGGCAGTGCACTTTCCAGCAAATCTTTCTCCCAGATTAAACAACTGACCCTTAAGGTAGGGCTTCGGCAAATCGGTACCCACAAAACCGCACCTACAAATGCAAGTGCTTTCCATCCCTTCCGGTGCGGTATGCCGTACCGAACCCTTCGCTTAGCGGGAACAAACCAGCGCCAGGGCTCAAAAATCGCCAGCAGCAGCAGCGGCAGCAGCAGCAACAGATTCTGATGCTTGTTCTTCCCCCTGCTATGCTGTGACTCGCGTGCTATTCAACCGCACTGCAAGGGGTTGTCGCTCGCGCGCGGCTAATATCGTACAACCCGACGGTATCGGTCGCATTCGGGAGGGGTACCGAAACCAACGCGGCAAGGGAGCGAACTAATTGGACGCTATTATGTTTTTCGGATCTAATTTGTTTAATTGTGTGATAGCATAATAACGATTACATCATAATCATTCGGGCATTGTGATCGGCGTAGCAGCAGTAGCGCGCGACAAGTTGTTGCCGTACCGCTTGCGGGCTACATGCCGCTTATCGGTGTTAGCCCCGGGGCGGGCGCGATAAGGAGCAACAGCAGCAAAAAACGGGCATGCATGCTCGCACGGATGCGCAACGGGAAGGTGGGAAAGCAAAGCACAAAAACATGAGCGCCAAGTGCCCAAACAATGCGAACACTTGTCATGCCGTGCTGTCAATGAAGATTTCATCACACACACACACACACACACACACCGGATCGCTGCCTGTCTGTCCCTGTCCCTGGGAACTTTTTTTCCCACGTACGCGACTGGAGGGAAGCGAGCTGCAAGATAAAGCGCAAGCTGCTCTTTTCGCGCTGGCCGAATGGGAATTGGACCGTTCTGATGGGACTGGAACGCATCTGACTGGATACACTAGCGGTGAGACAGCTGAGCATGCGAAAAGCAGATTTTGTGCTGCTCATTTGCATAACTTCAGGCAGTTTTTAATGTAAAACTCCTGCAAGTATGCAACTAGCGGCACAAAACGTTCGTTTTTGTAGCGCGTATCGTGCTGGAACACATGGGTTGAACTGCACATACCGAAGCAAGTGTTTAGCAAATGGTATGCCGGCCTACTTCCCCCCCCCCCCCCGCTTCCATACCGCTCCTACCCCAATGGATGGTACTTACGCTTCAACTTCTCCAGCGGCTCGTGCAGCGCCGACGAATGGTGATGCTGATGGTGGTGATGGTGATGATGATGGTGGGCAGACAGGTCCGGTGCGCCGTGGTGCAGGTGTCCCAGCCCGCCACTGTTGATACCGCCCGGCGACATCAGGCTGGTAATGGCGGACGAGACGCTCACGCCGCCGCTGACCAGCCCGTCGTGCAGGCTGTGGTGCGTGTGGGGCCCATGGTGCGCCCCGGTACCGTGCAGGTGGTCCGCCAGCGTATTGTTCGCGCCCCCGGGCCCACCGCCCGTACCGCCCGCCCCACCACCGCCGCCGCCGCCTCCCCCGGTGCCGTTGACGCCGACCAGGTCCTGCAGGCACAGGCCGGCCGAGTCGCTCATCGTGTCGCCGAGGCTGCTCGGGGTCGGACCGCCGGAACCGCCGCCACCGCTACCGCCGCCGCCGCTACGCTCCATCACGGGTTGCGGATATAGCGAGGATAGCTGGTTATGGCCACCGCCCGGGAAGATGTCCTTGTACGGCCGAAGATAAATCGTTTTGACGGTTTGCTGCGTACCGGGGTCTCAAAGTAAAAGGGGTACGGCCCACCGCTGCTACCGGCTGGCGGGCTGCTGCTGCTACTACTGCTGGAGTGCGGTACGGCTGGCGAGCGCTGGCGGGACAGCTGCGCCCCTTCTCGACCGTTGATGGTGGAATGCAGCGAGTGCGCTCTGCGGCCGTTGCTTCCTATCACCTGCATGCGGGACGGTGGTAAACAGAAATTGTGGCGGAGAGGGTTTGGAGAGAGAAGAAAAGAAGGTGGTGCAGCTCATTAGTTAGGTGCGTTTGCATGGGGGAATATCGGAACATGTGAGAAGCTTTATCGGGTTAGTTGACCGAAACTGAATAGATAGCAGCTCTATGTTAGTCGTTGGGATGCGTTTCTATGGTGCTTTACTAGCTTAGAACTCAGACCGATCGTGTGTGCTTCAAAAGAATTTTTTTGGCACTAATTAAAGTATTATTCGAAGCGCATGTTACAGTGCAAGATAAACTCAAAAGATAGAAGTCTGCGGATCCTATTTTATCATAATTAAGTTAGTTTATACAGCCAGCACCACTATTGGACATAACTAGAACGACGAGACTTGCAGTAAATAAAATAAAAGCTGTTGTCTACCAACTATCTTCGTTTCTCTTTCTATTGTGTTCATTAAGAACAACTAAGCTTCATTGCTTTTATTTGCCGTACCCAATGGTTAAAAGAAGTTTTCTTTCCAACTTCTAAAATAAAGAAAACCTAGAATTATAATCTGACGCTTCAGCTTTTATCCCCCTAAACACCAACTTTAACCAGCTTCAACTATTTGAATTGAAATAATTTCAACTAAATTTCACCATACAAACTTATGTGCAGGTGCATTTTTTAGGCAATAATAGATATACCGAGGGCCTTCTCGGATTACTACACCACGTTTTCTGACAATTGATATTTGTAGCTTCAAATTATGTCAATACTTCATAAAAAAACCATGCACTAAAAACCAGGCCTTAGTAGGCATCAATAACATAAAATCTTTTTTTCGTTGACATGCCATAAACATAGACAGTTACATAGAAGTTATGGTATTTTACACCAAACTCATTACTGGAAAACTACACCCAACTTAAAGAAACGGAGCGTGATTGATGGGGATCAGAATTGAACGCTGATCCTCTGGTGTGTAAAGCCAACCGCTGTACCACAGCTCTATCGCACCGCCGCCGTCCATGGAGTGTTATTTGTAGACAATGTTAGGAAGCAAACTGAACAGTATCAAAATCAATACTGAAAACATTGCAAGGCGCAATTTAAACTAATACAAACCGTTACAACTTTCGCGGCGGTAAGCTCCCTTCATCATTCCGTCGCACTAAAGGCTGTGAATTTTAATGAATTTCAAAATGGACGAACCGCGCGACGGCAACGAAACCGAAATGTAACATTCAAACGATGATTATTCTAATGGACTTTGCTTTAAATGGGTTTCGGTCGAGCAAATTTAAAGCCAAAACCGTACCACCGGCTTATCCGGCACAGCGCATTTACATTTCCCATTGCTTTGCGTTGCTTTGCGTGAAGTGAAAAGGACCACAACAACAACAAAAAAAACACACGATGGAACATAAAACTCCAACTCCAAAAAAGCGGGAAGCACCCGCTGAATAAATGAAAATAAATGACAAAGGAAGTGCATTGAGCGCGAGCGGTTGATTGACGATGCCCCAACGGCCGCACCAGCGCCTTGTGGGGGAGGGGGCAAGGAACAAGGGAATAAAGATGGGGCGTGGGCCTTTCACTTTCTTTTGCTGGTGAATTTCTTTTGCACCCGCCTCCCAGCCTCCATCCAACCCGATCGATCTCCTCCCATGCCTTCCCGGGCACGGCGCATGCGTGCACCGTTCCGTACCGTTCGCCTGGTCGCACGCGGTGAAGAACGCTCGCGCCAAACGTCACCGTTTTATCAAAGCCGAGTGTCTCAACTTTCAAGCTCAATGATGTCCTTGACAGCGACGCCAAAATCTTTAGCCCCCCCACTAGCACTCCATGGCGTGCGTTTGCGTACTGCGCGAGCGCTGCCCTTACTACGGGTGGCCTTTTCCGTTAGCTAGAGCTGCCATAACGGTTGGTAGCGGCATTAGATTGGTTTTGTTGGGCTTTTTTTCCTCCTCTGCTTGTTTCTCTGTTATCTTTGCCTCCATTTCTTTACAAAACGTCAATGAATGGGGATTAACGTTAATTAAAAATAATTTAATATGCCCAAACCGTACCCATCGGGGAGGCTATTTCCGCCAGCGCTGTCCCTTTCTTTACACAACCACAGAGATACAGACACGCAAGGCGCGCAAGAGCTCCAATCGGCGCATATAAATTGAACCAAACTACCCCAAAAACCGTCTCCACGCCAAACTACCTGGGTCGAGCTTGGTGGCTGCCGAGGCAGGGCCAGTGGAAGGGAGTGGAGCAAAAAAAAAATAACAAATCGAAAAACCCTTTTTTTCCCCCCCTGGAGTATATACTTATTCTAGCGTGGGTTTGGTAGCCCCTTTAATGTGCCCCGAAAAGAAAAGCATGGCCTCCGCCCGGTAATCTCTAGGCGCCGTAGGGTTAGCGCAAGCGAAAGGCGGCCTAGCAGTCGGCATCCCTTGCGCTCGATTCGCAGTGGGAAAGCACGGGCAACCACAGCGGGGAAAATGGTGGCAGGCCGGGCGCGAGCCCCCGGGGTAGGGGGCGTAAAGCAAAATAAGTTTTTGGATGAAATTCGAAAAATATCAACCAACAATCTTAATTCCATTGACAGCGCAGCATCCCTGTGTTTTTTGGTTTTCCCTATGGGTGCGAGAGCGAGACCGGCGAGCGAGCTGAAAGGACGCGTTGGCAAAGGGCCCGCACGCCCTCGCACGGGGATGCCCCTTTTGTTGAGGGAGATTTTCCACCCCGAAGCGAACCCTTCCAAACACACATACACACACACACACAGCGATGGTGTGCGCGCGTGTACGGAATTGGTGGATCTGGAAATTCGTTTGAAGTGAATAAGGATTTCCCCAAATGTCAAATGCCAGTCACACGTCTTGCCGTCTCCTCCGGTCGCTTCCGTTGCGTTCCGTTCCGTGCGATGGTGCCCCGTTTTTCGCAAACAACACACACACACACACACACAGTAGGTGGGTGGGCGCAGAGAACAGAGTTTTCTCCCCCAGTTTCATTTTGCCCTTGCCCGTACCCATTTGGGATGCTAAATTTTCATTGCAAATGGAATGGAACGTTAAGGATCTTGCGCGAGAGTGTTCGGAGAGGGGGGAAGGGGGGGGGGCAAGATGGCGGTTGGCGGAGATGGCTGGGTGATTTTACTTATATAAATGTGTTCTAGCATTACAAGTAAAGATGGCGGGGAGATAAAGAGAGAGAGAGAGAGAGAGAGAGAGAGAGAGAGAGAGAGAGAGAGAGAGCGAGAAAGAGACGTTGGTTGGATGTTGTAAAGTATTCGTCTCCGTACAAATGATTTGCTATAAAATTAGCTCACTTTAAGGCAGGCAGGTTAAACTGAATGGTGTACACTACAGCCGCGTATCTGCTCTAGTATTTACACACTCTAGCAGTGCCAAGATTAAACCATTTCACCAGTTGGGCTTTGGCAGAGGAAAAATGTGCCATCGAATGTGGAAAGCAACCGAAAAAGGGGAAATACACTACCCAACCTACTATATTACTCAACCAAAACCCGTTGTATTATAGTATCACAAGCACCTCAACCGGGTGGCATAAACAGCCACACGACGGCAAGGCGTTTGGGTAACCGCACACACTCACACACTCACACATACACACCGCCACACCACACCGGATTTTGGAGATGCGAACGAGCGCGAGTCGTCCCGCCCCAGCCCCGGCAAAACGGCACACTCGCTGAGCCCAGTTGATTGAACAAAAAGATAATTGGATGTGCATTATGCTTTCCGTTTTTCCCAAGCCCAATCCCGAGGGCAAGGGTAGAGCGAGCACACAAACACTGTCTCAGGGTTTTAGTGGCATGATTCTGTTTTCTAGTGCTTCACCTTCTTTTCCCTGTTTTTGGGGAGGTATGTCTTTTTTTTTGCTTTGCTTTGCTTTGCTTTGCTGCCTGACTAAGGTTCGATGTCGTGCGGTCGTGCGGTTCAAGAAAACAGAAGCATGCGAATAAAATGGATTACTTTCTCTTTTATTTCTTTTGCTTTTCTAGTAAGCAACTAAACCACTAGAGGGCGCTTGCAGGGTGGCAGCAGGTTGAGGGGTTAACAATAAACATTGGAAAATTCACTGGAAAAATAGTATTTGCCCATTGCGCTCACAGTACAGCTGCTGCCAGGGACGCACAGAGGGCACCCAGTACGCTTTTGATGGTTGGCTGCAGATAACCGAGGCTTCAAACACACACTGGCAGGTTCATCTTCCCGCATTTCGCCTGTCCTTAGTACACACACACACTCACACGCGTACACACTAATGTTTCAGTACATAAATTCTATCTACATTGATCGGTTTAGTTTTGTATTTGCTGGGCTTTGTTTCTTCCTTTTGCTACTGTTCTAACGTCTTACAACTGCACGAAAGGAAGACAGTTGAACTGGTGAACCCGACTGGAAAGATGTCAACTCGCTGGGTGGCATGTACGCAGTGTAAGGTCGGGTTTGCTTTTTTTTTTATTCTTGCCGCAAGCCGCCTCAATCAGTGACATTTGTAGTACATTGCTCGGCTGGAGTAAAATTCATTTAACTAAGGGTGATGTGTGTCTTTTTCTTTCTTAACGAGCCATCTCTATTCATTCTTTTTTTTTTTTTTTTTTGGCTACCTACAAAAAGGATTCTAGAGGTGAATTTGAGCATGAACCTTTTAATATTGACAGGCAGCATGTCTATTTCTGTTTCTTATCTTGAAACAGTTATAATACTCGAATTCTATGGAGACAATCACAATTAGAAAGTGAAATGGTGAACATTGAACATTTTCTCCTAGGCATGATTGTTTATCAAAGGACCTTACAATATTGAAGTATCTTTTTCGTCATCTTAAGCGATACAGCTGAGGCCGTCCTGGCGAAAATAAATGTATATGCCACGCGCAATTGAACACACAAACTTATTTGTAAGATCACAGTAACAAGCGCTTTAAGTGACGTGTAACAGTAAACAAATAGTTTAGATTGACAGTTAATAAGTACTGCCATAAAATGTCAAACTAGATTCAAATACAGTTTTATAGCAAATCAAGCACGGAAGAAATGAAAAGGTTTGTCAAAGCAGATTGTTGATTATTGAGTATTCGCTCAATAAAACATTAACCTAACTGTGAGTAAATCCTTTTGTTGCGCGGTAAATATCAATTTCAGTAAATTCAACAGCATGAGTGGCTCACAAACACTTTGAAATCAATATTATAGCTACCTTAGTAATAATTCTCACAACAGCAATACGATGGACAACATGTGAGCGTGATCTCAGTTACTATGATTCTTAGTGGATAAATTTAAATAAAATATAATTTTTTTTTTTGTGGTGTAACTGTAAGTACAAGTGTACAATAACTTTCCACCAGATATGGTATAAATAGTGGCTAAGCTAATCTGTCCTGCTAACGCTATTATTTGTGCAACACTTTCTAACATACCAAATTTTAGATACTAAAACACTAACTCAAAATCTTTTCCGCTAGTTTGCACAACTGTCAAAATGATTCTCTAGTCAGCACAATTCCGACGACAACTGCCGTAAGCACACTGAAGCGGGCAATTTAAATGTTTTCGAGCAAGCAGTACCCGCACGCCCCATTTCCAGCACTCAGAAGCGAAATTGAAAACACACAGAACGTTGCTCGCTGCAGCACTTAATCCGCAAACGTAAACTTGCGAGTAACGGTGGCAGGATAGTAGTGCGGTAAGTAATTTCAAAGCACCTTTCACAAGGATGGCCCTCCCGATCTGGGAAAGAAAGTGGCAGCGTACTATCCGGCAACAACCGAAACCTGATTAAAACATAGTTTCTGCTTGGAAGAAGGAGGAAGGGTTCATAGTAACACAGAGCACCGCACACGACCACATATTACACACTCGTAATCTCAAGTTGGAATTGTTTAGGTACAAGGCAAAAGGAGAGCTTATGAATTACCTATCTATCCTCTACCATCTTGAATATTGAGGGTTAGTACAATCGCAATAATAAAGAAGATTATTAACGGCTGCAAGCGCTCAGGAAGAATGTGTTATAGTGTATCTTCGCCCGGGGCCAAAGTACACAGTCGTGCCGTCGCGCTTGTTCCCAGCACACGCCGTACCCAAAGTGTTGTCTTTTCTTTGCCCTGAACTCCTTCGCACTCTCTCTCTCTCTCTCTATGGCACTCAGTCCAATCCGCTGGAACCAACGGCTAGAACCATGGAAAGTATCCTGGAGTACGGTGTACGGAAAAATTGCCTTCAAGAAGAAGAGCGATGCCCCGGCAAGGAAACACAACAATGTGTAGAGAATGTACAGACACGCCATTTCGGTTCGGCCTGCTGCCGTCCCGTGGCCCCTTGTAACCCTACGCTACCGCAAATGTCCCGGGTACCGGGGCCGGGCAAGTAAAGCGAGTCAAAAATATGGCTTATAAAGTTGATAGGATATAGTTTATGGTTATGATCTGTTTTTATTTCCCTCCTGCCTGGTGGTGCACGCTCCACTGTCTTACACAGGGCATGTGCATGTGTTATACGACGGGTATTTATGAATGACATATGGAGGAGTAAAGTTGAGCCGCCAAGACACTGGGCCGCAAAAGGGAAACACAAATTTTCTGAGCTGCCGCCCGGACACGCCACATCTGTCCCCCTTGCCTTTCTATGGTGCCCCATCGTCCGCGCCCGTGTGACTGTGTGTGTGTGTGTGTATGTCCTGTCTATCCCGGGGGTGAAAGTGGGCGATACAAAACCTTGGGGATAGCATCCACAGCATCCACCGTCTGGTGGCACTGGGTGCCTTTAGGAGTTGCAGAAGATAAAAATGAGCAAACGGGTACGGCATGGCTCTCTACCGTCCTGCCGAAGAAGTGGTAAAAAACGATAAAATTTTCAAAGAGCCTAGCGGTGGGTTTCGTTACGGCCCGGTTGGCTCGTTTTGTGAGGGGGCGAGCTGCTGAGTTATAGGGCGGAGTTCCACGTCGTTAGATGTATGTCGACAGTTCCAAGGACGACGTTCAATCAACTGCTTCACGACCGGCCCAAGAGGGCAATTTCGAGATCTTTAACCATCTTTTCTTTGGAGTTTTTGGTTGTCGTCTTTTTTTTTCGGTTGGTTTTGTTTGAGGCCCCACTGGCACTAAACAACGAAGAGGAACTTTGTTACCCATTTCGGGCAATTATGCTGTTGTGTGCTCTTCCTTGCCGGTGCTGTATTGCTGTCGGACGGCGAGGTGAAACAGGAGTCATGGTAATGAAATAAATTTCACTTTTACGTCTTCCCCAACCATCCATCCTAACCCCCCCCAACGTCAACGTGCAAAGTTTGACGAATCTTTTTGCTCCGGCAGATCGGTAACGGTTGTGCCTTAGCTGGCTTTTCGGAGCCCCGGATGGGCTAGATTATTGCACCGCAAAGACTCGTGTAAATCGTTACATGTTTTCTTTTTTTCTCTTTTTTTGAGGCAAGCGCAATTGGAGGGCCTCGGTTTTATGTGGACATCTTGCTAAAAGAGTGTAGCCATTTTGCTTAAATCCTGCAAGAAAGGTGTATTATTCATGCTTCGCTTTCCATAACACTCGAGCTCGGGCACCCAAACGGTGGACCACATTTAGAGAAAACATTACCGTAACCATACTCAAGGTAGTGAAAGGTAAGACGCCCCTGTTGTGCCCGAGCCTTGTTGTGTTTTGCAAATTCACCAATAAAGACTCGAATGTATTATGTATTGCAACGGACAAACTTCTTGATTAGCAGGTTTAATTCAATGTGATGGGAGTTGAACCGTACTTTTTTTACGAACGAAATCATGTTTTCAGATGATGATTCCATATGTCCAGATATCTTTTGGGCACTTTAAAATGTTTAATGCATACTTGACGACTGTACTTGGACCATTCCATTTCAAAACATTCCACATTACTCTGCATGTTCAATATAATACATCTTAAATTGTAGCCAACCCCGAGCACGCCGATCGTGTGGCTTAGTTCCCAACCCAAGTGACATTTGTTCGAAATTCCCATTCCCGAAATTCCATTTGTGGGCGATTAATCGGGTTTAAAGCGTAAAGATTTCGTTAGAGTGTTGTTGTGCCACATCATTTATTAAAAATTTGGTATTTTTTTTCAGAATAAAAATAACTACACGACCAATCAAAAGAATCCGTGACGTTATTTACCCGACGGAATGAGAAGGATGCAATAAAAAAGAAACATCACAGTGGATTTTAAACGGCTTGTTCTAATATTTCCTTTCAATGGTGGGCAGTTTAAGGCTCCACTTCAAAGGAAATAGCTCGAAAGCCCAAATTTCGTGCTCGAATTCACTTGGTTGGTTCTTTCAAGTTAGTAAGTGTACCGTTTTATACAATGTCCATCGTCTCAGGACAAAGTCTTGACGCCAGCGAAGCAGTAATTCTTCATTTACGATGGAGAAAAAGTTTCACACTACGCTGTATTATTCTAGACAGCACTTAAGTCAACAAAACAATGTCAAACAAAATCCTATCCTTCCCTACAAACATTCTACGGGCTAAAATTATAAAACTAAGTTAAGTTCAATAACCTTAGTAAACTCGAAAGACTAACCAATCATCCACAGTTCTTCGGTTTATCTTCGCCGTCACAAAGTCAATCAAATGCTCGGTACAACACGGTTCACAATGCAATTGTTTTGATTTCTGCACATCTCATGAGAGTGAAATATTGTCCTCAAGCATGTAACCATAGCTGTCAAGCTCACAGCTTGCCGGGATCAGTGCTTTGTTTGACGTGTCGATAAACAACGTACTACCGTTTGGCGACAAGCTGTCCCCGGATAGATCGTAAGGAATTGAAGCAGATCACGGCACCGGTCGCCGAGAAGCACAAAAGCGAACTCGGCAAAGCAGACACGACGTCACTAATCGAAACACGCATTAACACACCTCGTAGGGACACTCTCTTTAGCATCCGCTTCTCGAGACACGGCTCGGCAATGGTGCAAACTGTCCATCAGTCGTGTCTTAGCAGGCCGACACGAGCGACCCAGTGCATTAGGTGCAACGGATCATCGGCACAGGTCGTTTACGCGGACCACGCAGAAAAAAGACTCGCTGTCAACCGAAGGTTCACACAATCCAAACGAAACGCGAGAGCAACAACACAGCACACAACACCAACAACAGCAACAAAAACTAACGACCAAACGACATCAGGTATAACAACAAACATGCCGAGCTCGCTGAGGCACTACCGCACTACACGTTGCGTTATCTTATCGTTGCGTGTACATGAGAGAGTAAGTTTCTTTTTTTTCCGTATCATTTTTTTTTCCTACGATACCTCCAAGATTCATTTGTGTCGACTGTCGGGGAATCGTACAACGTCGGCCGACGGATCGACTAAATCTAGATAATGGAGCAGCGCGTACGGCGCTCCAGATTTGCTGTACCTCGAAATGACGTGTAAATAGTACACCGATGTACTCAGCTGTGTTCTTAGTGCTGGTTCTAAACGTGTTTGCGATGATGAAAAAATCGAAGCAAATCTCTCATATGGGTTCACTTGCTCAAATGTAATCAAAGGAAGTGCGATGCAATTAACACCGAGCCGTTTTACTTATTGTTGCCTACATCCGTAACAAAATGAGGTTATGGAAAATTGACACATTAACTTTAATAGTCAAATTTCCATTGCTCATAAACTTCCTGTCCTACAGATTAAATATTTATAGTATGCAGTTATATGCATTGTAACACAACAATCTTATGTATTTTTAAAAGGCTAACAATCTGTCCCGTTTTCTTTGGCAAAATTTGGAATACAACAAAATGATATCCGTCAAAAATGTATCACTAATGTAACAGCTAAACGTCAGTAAGCGTAAAACGTAGTAAAAGGTGAGCAACTTTTTATCACTTTAGACACATTTCACTGGCATCCCAGATCAACCCTACCGCACTTCGGAGAGGAGTTCTTCTTTTTTTGTTGATAGCTTTATAAACGTTCGTTTAAAGAACGGCTAACCAGCGCCATGTGCGTGTGTGTGTGTGTGTGTGTCGGGGGCATCGCAGTTAGTTTGCCCGTACGGCCCCTCGGCCGTTAGACTTTTTCACTTCCCAGTTCGGTGCGATTTCACCGCGGGCGAAAAGGAGAAGGCGTGAGCAAATATTGATCTACCTTTTTGTTATCAAACATTACCCCGGGAGATCTTTACCCATTATTTGTATTTTCTCGCGCGCGCGTTTCGCTGCACCGCTGATGCACCAGGAACGGGGGCAAAAAGATGCACCCGGCCCGACGGTGGCGGTAGCATGGTGCCGGCACGGTGAGAGAGACCGCGCAAAAGGAGAGAAAGACGGGTACAGCAACACGGGACCAGGCGCCAGTGTGCATACAAGAGTGGTGGCTCACTGTTAAGAGATAAGAAATAGCCTAGCTACCTGATTACGGATAGAGAATGCGCCCGAGTTGCAGCAGTAGCAACAATAACGTACCATGCCAGTCAGACTATTTTAACCTTATTTATCACAGTGCACGGGAGCGCTAACAGATTAGGAGGTCTAGGAAAATTTAGTTGTACCACGAAAATGTAAAATAGATAAAATATCTAAAATTGTCCATCGAACATCACCGCTCTCTAATTGAAGATTTACGGTTGAGTTGGTTATCATAAACGCAAATGATAAGCACAATGCCGCCGCACGCTATATTAAGGCCTCAATTAGCACACTGCCATATCTGTTCGGGGCTGTGCGGTGGGACAATCGCTTAGAATCACATGACACTGAGCAATACGTTTCTAACTCATCTCTTTCTTTTAGACCTTGGTTCGACTATCTTCACTTTCTCATAATCTTTATCACTCTTGTGCAATGCCAAACTAATTATGCAGTAGACCAAACTACTCCTTCATCTTGTTTTTTTAAATATAAAAACCTATTTGCAATAGGATTAAGAGTGACCTTTTCTTTTCAACTGGTTAGGGTAAACAAAAAATGCGTTCCATATCTCGAAGAAGTAAGCAGTTCTAAAAATCATACCATCAAAAGCTGTGTGTCAGGAAACTAGCTGAAATTCAAACAGAACATCTTCCTTGTTATTCGAGGCAATTATCCGAATCATACGGAACAGTGTCAAACAAACCGACTCTAAATGAACGGCAATTGTATTCGTATAACAGCAGGTTGTTACAGAGGTCAAAAGTTATGTTGAATATTGTTTTCCTTAACTCAAGACATTGCTGTCAAATTGGTCTGTTACTGCTCTTATGTTTTGAAAACAAACACCAACGAGAAACGCAAGCAGCAATACAAAAATCTAATTCTATAGTACTCCCCTACTTCCAATGCATTTTGTTATTCCCACACTCTTAACAGCAATAAATGATAAAAATTCCTTTCTAAATGTAATTTCTTGTTATTAGTGTATTATCTACTACATTACCGTAGAACTGTAAAACAAAATACTTTCCGTAGCTCCGATCTCACGGAAAGTTGTTTAACAACCCAGTCTCCGTTTGTGTCAAGTAATGCGTATGTTTGACAAAATCTTTCGTGCTGTTAGAGATGTCAAACATGAGATGAATGGAGTTACCTACCACACATCATCATAACACAAAATCAACATTTTTGACACATCATCTCGTGTCAAGCCGAGTCTCTTAAATAAACGCTGAATATCTGTAAACTGTTCTTATTCTGCGCTGAGCAAGACAACGCCGACGCCGAGAAGAAATCAGCTCTAAATAAGAATCGAAATAGCGTCGGTGTTACGTTAAGCTGCACGCCTACTAAGTACGCCATAACAATGTGGCTTCGAGGGGCGTGTTAATAGGTCATGCTCTTCTAAGCTCCCAGAATGATCTTATTTTCTCATTAATGTTTGCTCATATGTTATTAGCTATAATTTGAGCATATTACTTTGATATCTATTTCGATAAGCTCTATTCAACATAAACTAGAGTTTTAAAAGCTCATTCTGTCCCAATAGGTTGTGCTGATTTGTTTTTTTTTCTGCAACAAAAACTACTAAAACTTGTAACCAACTGTGCAAACACTCAAAACAGCTACACACAGATCTGCTCTTTTGCTAGGCAACCTGGACAACGCTCATGTGCTAACCTGTCCAGCAAATGGAAAGGCGGGGCGGTTTTAGTGCGGCTCCATTATCCCTGCGCGTTACCTGGACGTTACTAGTGCTTGCCGCTGGTGGCCAGTTGATTGAAGAGGTCTGCCGATAAGCACTCATCTACCTGCGCGGTTTGTTGGACTCAACCGAAAGCAACCGCCGGCAGTCATTTCGGATTCGGATTTGTGGGGATTGATTGTGTGTTAGACAGTAGCAGGCTCACCTTTGTGTTTGTCTTTCGCGTTACGGATCGCGCGCACGCCAGCCACTAATAGACCACCCCCCCCGCACAACACCCAGTAGCACCAGTGTGCGCACTACGGTTCGTTTCGGGGTTTTTGCGTTACGATTTGCGCAACTGCTCGCTGGGGAGGGTGTGGGAGGAAGAAGCTTTTCTTCGCTCCGATCACGACACGCGATCACAACTAATCACTGACACTCACAGCACACACTGAAACTCAAGTACGTACCGCCGGCCAGAAGCACAGGAACGAACTAAAGGTTTGCATTTTGGTGTTGTTTGCGGGATTAAGATGTTGGAGAAAATTATACATTAGCAACAAAACAAAAAACAAATATATGGAAACGAATAAAGGATTAAGAGTGTTGTTGTAACGCGTGTACAAAAAACGGACACACTAGTGAAGCAATAGCACACACCGAGCTGCTCCCGTATGGTACTGGTCGTCTGTCGACACCGCTGGAAACTACACGTTCAAATGATCACACACCAAGACTAGATTTTGCTAGGATGTTGTGCGTCCATCACTGTTTCGCACCGATAGCGAGTGTGTTTCATGTAAAAGAAAACTCCCATCTAAAGTTCCCAAGTGGATTTTTTGTTTACCTCGGATGATACTAATACACACTACATGCACATGTATGGTACCCGTTCGAGAATGTATCGATGCTGGTTTGGATCTGGCAAAGGGCACATTAACGTGGGCTCTTTATGAGATGCAAAGAGCCACTTAAACGTCTCGCATTAGGTCCTCAAAGTTTGGCTATAATCCACGTTTTTGCACCGCAACCGTGCCGTTACAGGTCCTGAGTGTGGGATGTCTTAGACATCCCATCCAAACACACTGCCTACTTTGCAATGCAAGTTATATAGCAATAGTGCACACGTGCTGTCTCAGGCCCTACCTTCTGAAGGTCCGCTAGTATCTTGAGATAATAAATCAACATAGGTGGCGTTCGCTTTGTTGATTGATCGTTGTCTCCGCCTGTTGCAGCAGGCCGAATTGGTTGTAGTTTTGTGTAGCGGCTGTATTTTTCTTTGCACTCGCGCTAAATCGTCCGATAACCAGATTGTGATTTGTACTACCACTTTTCCTATCAATTACGCATCCTGTTCCCCACGATCGCGAGGTCGTCACCCTGGGGGCAAAAAACACATACACTAACCCTACGGATCTGCACAGCTTCCTTCCGTTTGTTTACGGCTGGCTGTGAACGATGCTTTTTTTTTTTGCTGAGGCGCGCCTCTGTGTGTTTGTTTGTGCAGTCCCCTCGCAAAGCTCATTAAGCGCTTAAGCCACCTCTTATTCGACCGCGCACAACGGCTCGCGAGCAACCTAAATCCCAGCTTAATACGGTTTTTTTTTTCTTTTCTTCTTTTGCTTCTTCTTCTGCTGCTCCTTCTTCGTTTACCTTCCCGAAGTATTGCTAGACGTTGGGCGCTGTTCTGTAACACTACCCCGGGGAGCGGAAAACGCACAACATACGCACTAGCGCCGTGAAAAACACACTCTACCGCACCGCTACACTAAACACCGGGAACTGCGTGCGTACCGTTGTGCGAGCGCTTCGGTTGACTTTTCAAGTAGATTTGCTGCCCGCTGCTCGTAAGCGCGCGGCCCTGAACAGAAAACACGTACGTCGGCACGGCTGAAGCGCAAACGATAGATCAAGCAGACGACGATGAGACCACTAACCAAACGCGACGAACTGTACGGTGCATGTGTATGGCCGTTTCGCTGCCAGGCCCGGTGCTAGCGGGCAACCCCTACCCGCGCCGACCAGAAAGGGGTCCGGGAGGGGGCGAAGGAGGTGCAGCGGGAGATGCGAGCGGCTACCGATATTGGTTGCCCGCGGGCCCCCTTCCCTGTTGTGCAGCACAGCACCCGCCACTCACGGCCGGCCGACAGCGTGTTCGGGCATTGCGTGTGCTCTCGCTCTTGCCCGGGAGGAAGCGAGAGCACGCGACACTGCTCAAACTACGCCGCCGGCACTGCCTCAAGTGGCAGTGCGAGCGAGCGAGCGCACAGCTACGTGTGCACGCAGGCCGCCTATTGGTCCAACCGTCCCTTGCACAATACAACGCCCCATTTCTTCAACGTCGCTCCGGGCGGTAGGTAAGGGATCTTCTGTGCAGGCTTTTCCTCACAGCGAGCAGGAGCAGCAGCAGCAGCGGCGGCAGGGTTTGCCTCTGCGTTAGCGTTTGTTTTCTTTCCTCTTACTCTTCGCACACCTTCGCCTGTCCAATGAAGGAAAACTCGAAGGAAACCCCGCGGGCTAGAGCAAACAGATGCTGATGATAGCGTGCAACGATGCTCGCGTGCGGGAAAAGGCAGGCGAAACAACATTCGTCGCTCCACTGCACACTGCTGCATTTGAGGAAAGGGCTTGCCCAAATTTTTCTCGCTTTTCCACAGGCCTACTTAGGGTTTGTTTTTGATGGGGGTTTTTTTTTGTCGCATTCGCGCTCGCCTGTGTGTGTGTGTGTGTGCTGTGGCGCACACTGTACGGCCGGTCGCGTTGTTTTGACGTTAGTTTGATCTTCCTTTCGCCTGGCAATAGTTTATGCCTGCTGTGCTCTGCCACTCGCTAGCAAATGGCGGCCCAGATCCCCACCAGACAGATAAAAGGAAACGACGCACACACACACACACATACACACACATGCATACACTACTTAAGATGCTTGAAGGGCGCACGCGACATGCTCTGCTGTAGCCGGAGCGATGGAAATCTCCCCAAGTACGGTGCACGTGGTGTGTCACACGTTTTGGTGGAAGCACTCCGCGAAGGCGTAGGTTAGTTATGCTCAATAATTTTTAGCCGAAAATGCAAGCCGTTGGTTGTTGTATTTACACTGCACGTTGACTACATTCGTTACACGCCCGATTGAAGCTCGTTGGTGCTAGCGGCTCTACCAGGGAATTTCCGCACCATATAGAGCGAAGAACGGGCCCGCGTGTCTTTACGTTTATCTATATATTTTAGTACATTTATCATGTGTACGATATATTGTGGGCCGGGAGACAGGGAGAAATCGGCTACCTTACGTGTGGCTGGGTGAAATATTTTGCTAGCGAGGTTTTTTCCTCCTTTTTGGTTCGATGGGCGATTTTGTGTCGATATACTTCGCATGGTAACGTTTATTCATTGTGGCTAAATATTAAAGTCTACAACTTGAACGAGAAGGATTTTTGTATTTAGACTACTTACGTGTTTATTATTTATTTACTTTTTTAGAAGAGATAACTAAGTCACCATACTCGTAAGACTGCATTTCTATTACCAATTTTTGTCATAGATTTGCACTTCAGCTCATACAAAATTTCAATTTACTGTTTTTTTTTTCTTTCTTACAGATTCACACGCAAAGCCAATAAGCAAAGTAACAACATTGACATTATCAATCTTCTTCCGTTTTGTTACTTATCCTATCGACCCCCCCTTAGGCTCTTACTCACTACGGTGTGAAAGCACTTTACGGGGCTAAGAGCATCGCTTTTCTGCGTCAAGTGCCCCCCCCCCCCCCCCCCCCACGCTTCCCTCCTAGTGTCGCACGGGTAGAATGGCTGCAGCAGCAGATAAATATTAGGATGGGATAGATTTTTGATTTACTTAGCCACCACGAAACCAGTTCTGGTGAACCATTCCAATCACTTGGCATCCATTTACAGCTTCCTCTTGCGCAGCATATCAGCACATCCACACACACACACACAAGGTCTATTGCTATCTTTATCCCTCCTTCGCTCTTGTCTCATGTGCAGGTGTAAGGAAAACGTGAAGATACGCTTGGCAGCATAAAAGAGGAAGATTGAATTGGAATGGGGTTTTCGGATCTCGGTCCCAAAGACATTTTGTTTGTTTTTTTTTTTTCGTTCTGCTAAGGAAGTGATTTATATATTTTTAAAGAAATTGTACATTGTTTGTTTTAACCTTACGACGCGAATAAAATCATCAGGTCAAAAAAAGCACGCACAGTACCGAACACTCAGCAGAATCGTGGGAAGGGTGGAAACAAATCGTTAATGTCAACCAATTTTCCCGAAACAGCAACAACAACAACAACAACTCCACTCAAAAAGTGTGCTACAAATTGGAAATGAAAAGAAAAGTATTTTCAAGCTAAAACAAAAAAAAAACAAAAGAAGCGAGAACGGTTTGGGGGGGAACCTACTATGAAAAGCATACATGGGAAGAAAAAGAGCACACAATGAAACGGAAAATAAAACACGGGAAAACATGAGCACGCAAATGAAACGGTAAAGCGAAGGAAAACATAACACGAGCAAAGCGAGAAACCGGCACGCGACAGAGAAAGCATGATGGGGCGGAGCTAGGATGGCGGCTGATGGCGTTTGCTGGGCGGTGCGTAGCGTTCCCTTCGCCCGATAGCTCCGCCCAACGCACGCACAGAAAACCGTCGCCTCGTTCGCCGAAACAGGCATCCATCGCCTGCGTACTGATTATGGAGACCGCGCGCGACATAATCTGGCGGCAACGGTATACCACCGGCCATGATATATATAGATCCTTGCGCTTCGTGTTCTGCCGGCGCCCGAGTAATTGCATGTGTGGTATACTGCCGCAGCAGAAAGCATACTTATTCCCAACATCTCCCCAATCCTCCTTCCCTGATGCCCATCGCTTCGGATCGAAATGTACAGGAAGGGTGCATATCAAATTATGGCGCTTCTATGAACTTACTACACTGCTGTGACTAACTGAGTTAACTGCGAGACACGGACTCTCCACCGGCAAGAAGAAAATATGGGCGGCTGGGTTGTAAGAAATGGGAATACAAATTTGATCGATAGAAGTACCACTCAAGACAGAGATCTTGGCAGAGTGGTACGCCCTCGCCCCGGCGTTCACCACGCAAGTATCGCGCGGTTGTCTTGTGGACCTAGGACTGGAGGAAACTTAGGAGCGATGGTTTAAAGATTGTAGTTTTGGAAGTAGCACAGAATTAATTGCAGCACAGTAGCGCTCTAAGAGCAGTAGAAAATATGCAGCTATAGCTAGTAAATATGAACCTTTAAGCGGCTTCACTGTATGTTTGGAGCCTACAATTTGTAATGCTTTTTATTCGGTAAATAGAGTGGTAGATCTTACCGCATGGGTACACGACCGGGTAGAAGATATATCCGGGAGGCTTATCTTCTAAACATCTTAGTAAACTAGCAGCCAACAAATGGCTTAGAACATAGAACTCAGACAACTTGAAGAAATAGTAAGTGTGCCTCAAGCAGGCCAATAAAACATCGTGGTAGGCTTAGCTAATAGGCTACAAGATATGGGAAAAATTAAACTATTTACACGCATCTAAGCCAACAAGTCATAAACATATAACTATCAATTTCTTGAAATGTAATAAAACATCTTATGTGATCTGTACGTAGATATTTCTTTATGCGTTTAACATCCTTATTATTTTGCATTTTTTATTAATTTATTGTATAATGTATGTTTAACTTGGATGCAGGTAAAGCAGAAAACGGAACAACGGATGTCACACATCCGCAAACTCACAGATTTGTTGTACGCATTTCGACAATTTCAGATGTAAACTAGCCAATCATTTATGATTGAATGTAGTTCTTACTTTACCTTTAAACAGTGGCACCGTATCTCGAATACCGAAAACTTTTACATTCATTTTTTTCGTCTCATTTTGGGTATCTTCATTAAATGTATCATTATCAATTGAGCGTAAACAGATCTCTAATAAACGATTGTTTATAAACTTAAGGTTCATACTGCCGTCGTATCATTAACCAAAATGACTGTGCTAGTAAACCTGGTAATTGAATCGATATGTTCAGAACAGGACAGTTGACTAGTGGGCGAAGCCCGTTGGTTTAGAGGCAGCAACAAAGGCTTTTACAATGTCGGACATGAATTATTTCGCAGTTGGCGATCATTCGTCTCGTGGTTGGGATTTATGCTTTAAAAAAAACATCTCATACACCTGTAAACTACTATCGCCACCAAGAAGCAAAGCAAGGAAAAAGAATATAGTATAAACATAGATATTATGGTTCTGTTATCAGTTGCTTTATCGTAAAAAAAATGTACCTAAATAGTTGGGGGTTGTGTATATGACTGATTATGTTTCGTAAATAGGGCGGAGGAATTTGCTGGCGTTTTGATTTGAATTAAAAAAAAACATACAATAAGTATGTCTCGTGTAACGAATGATTGCTAGAAGTTCCTCTTGCGAGCAGTTAACCTGGGAAAGTATGTTACTTACAATAATATGTTTTACGAATAACTGTTCTTAAACCAATTCTGTTATCTTAAAACAATGCAAGGATGCTTTTTTGCTTTCTGTTCTTTCTTGCTGCTGAAGAAACTCCTCTAACAGCTCAACAATCAGCTACGAATAGAAAAATCTGCTTCCCGAGTACAGCAATTGAATTTCGTACAATTCCGTCCCACCCCGTCCACAGCCCTCACCGTTCTTTATCGGGCAAAATGAGCTGCAAATCTATTTCCAATTGCGTCGCAAATTAGTTTTAAATTTCGGATCGCTTCTTTGCCCATCGCCATTATACCCCGTCACGCCGCACTTTAAAGTAATTCCGCTTAATAGTCATTAATACGGCAACTTTAAAAGGTACGGGCCCACCTTCGCCCCCTCCAAGCCCCTTGCCAAGGCCCCCCCCCACCACAAGGAGCGGCAAGTTTTAAAGCACAATCTTCCTCACATCCATCACAACTTCTTTCGACCGAATCATGACTAACTTAGCAACTGGATCTGAACATTATCATTTTATCTTGCTTTGCGCACCACTTCGCTTGCGTGCTCTTGTCTCGTCGTCCCTTGGTGTCCTCGTTCACTCTCTATATATATATATATATATTGCTCTCTCTGAATGGTTCCGAAAACGTTTCCGTCCGTCACACCGTTGATGTCCCGAGCAAACGAATGTCCTGCCCTACGCGTTGGCACTGTGTTTGTATGTATGTATGTATGTATATATATTAATTTATTTGACTCTTATGGTAGTTTTGCGATCATAAAAGTCATTATTTATGATGCTTACCGTGTTCCCCTCCTCCCTGGCAAAGCCCATCCACAGACACACACACACACACGGACATTAGGCACATCATAGGCTTTGTGTTTAACGCACCATGTCCGCCCTTGGATTTTGACTTCTGGAAGTAGCAGCAGCAGCAGCGCGTAGTGCAAACTTCCACCCTGGGCAAGTACATTACCCGCCGCAAATTTCCCACCAGGCAGGACGAAATGCGCATTCCACAATTGTGCCGTGTGCCGCAGCCACTGCTCCGCTCTATTTGTTTGTTTACCGTTGCGGCTGATGATAAATGATTTTCCTTTCTTTTTTTTGTTGCTGCTGTTGTTGTTGCTGCTGCTGCAACCTCCCGGTTTTATGCACGCACCCCTTCTCGCCGGTGTTTGCGGGCGAGCGCGCCCGCGACCTCGCCTTGTCCATTTGTTCATTCGAATCAACTTTAGGCGCATAGGTGGATTTAGGCTGCTGCTGCTGCTGCTGCTGGTGGGCTGCCCTCCCAAACGGTTCGGCATTGTTCGGTGGCTGCTTTGGTGGGCCGTGTTCGTGTTTGGGTCCTTTGTGCCCAGAAACCCGCAATCGATCGATGCCGTGTCTCCTATGCGCTGTTTCATTGTTGATATTGATGCTATCAACCCGAAAAGGGGGTTTGTGCGGTGATGTGCGCAAACCCGGGGCGCACAATAAAAAAAAAAAGAAAGGTGCTGAACTCACTCGCTCCCTGCCAGTTGGTGCGCACGGAACTGAGGAAGCTGGTCAGCCCTTACGATCCAACAATGGGACACAGAGGGTTTCCCTGGGCAACATTGTTTTTTTTGTTTTGTTTTGCCCTTTTTTGACAAATCTTTCTGTTTGTGTGTGTTTACTCATTTACAGCCGCTCTAACAAAAGCGTGTGCGGACAGTGGCAATGTTTGTCCATGTGTGGCAGGCACTGTTTGTTCTGTTTTTATTAGCTTTCGGTGAAGGGAAATCGATCGTGCGTTAGCGGCCAATTGTGCCAGTCACGCCTCTCGCTGCGGTCCTCACGATTTACCGTGTGCAAACAACCTCGTGCGCTTTATTTATGTTGCAACAATCTGTCACGATACAATGTTGCTGGCCAGATTTTGTAAATAGTAATAGTTTAACTGATGCTAGAATGGTTTCAAAGGCATTGGCAAATAACGGTGAACCTTCGTATGAAGACAATATGAAGAAGACGTACAGTTCAGTTTCTTTCTAGTTGAACGAAAGGTTCATTTTCACAGAACACTCTTTAAGGAACAAATTTAAATTTAATGAAATCACGTTAAATTGACACCAGTTGCTGCTAATTTGTTTTTATTAGAGCTTTCGGTAGATTGGATACACACTCACCTGTACAGTATTGACTAGTTTCACATTCAGATTGGATGTTTCTAGATTCATTGATTGAGTGATATTGATTCAATTGAATTTTTCTGAATGAATATTTGAAATGATTCAATCAATCTGAAGCTCTTCTTCATTTTCTTACTATTATCGTAACGACCTACCCGGTCTTCTCGGCCCAAACAGGCTTTTGAGACATGTTAGCAATAATAATATCTTGAATCTTTCGAGATCATGAAACTTTGAAGATTAATGAAGGATGACAGGATCATGAATCTTATAAATCTAAGAATTAATGAATCATTCGATATTCGATTCAATATTTTTGAAATCATTCATCGCTGCAGATTCTTGCGAATTCATCTCAATGAAAAATTGATGAAACACAGTACTTAATTGACACCAGTCAACAAAATGATCTTATTGCCGGAAATGAACTTCATGTGAGGGACTCTATAGCACCTTTTTTGGACAAATCCAATAGGAATTTCCAATGAGCCTGTCCAAAAATTACCATCATATAAAATTTACTTCCCATAAGAAAAAGTGTAGAAAGTGTCCCACAACTATGCGAACCCCTGAAAAATCCTGTATTGCATCGATAAAATTATTTAGATAACTTAAGCATTAAACGTAGTTGACAAGTACACTACACTGGAAATAGTACCAAGTGGAAGTAGAGATGTATCCTGTATTTTTGGCTAAGGAACCTGTTTTTTAATGTTTATTTCCCTGAAGTAATAAACTCATGCATTCTACCTTTAACAATTTTGGAGAATATTAAAGTAAAATTTAATCCCTGTTCTGCCCGAGAAACTGAGATAATGAGAATCCATCCCCAGAAAGCCACAACCCCACTCTCCGTGCGGACTCCCGCTCCATACACACTGCGCTACCGAGGGCACTGCAGCAGCACACACTTAAAACCTCAATATAAGCGGTAAACAATTCCCGTGCACCATTGAACAGCCAACGCTTTCGCCGGCAAGATTGCTCTAAACGCTTCACGCGCGCGCCAAAAAACTACCGATGCACATTTTCGCTGCTGTCATCACTGTTAAGCGAACAAATCTATCAGCACAGTAGCCGGCCGGCGTTGATTACTTTCTTATGTATAAAAGTGTTTCCATTTGTTTGTTTTTTTTTTATTTATTTCTTTTTTTGTTATCGCGCTAGTCACTGGCCCCATCAGAATCTACACTCCACCGGCACCTCCAGAGCGCGAAGCATTAAAACAAAAGCAAAGGCAAAGGCATCTCTCTGTCATGCAGGATTAGCCTCGGGCAAAACGATGCTCCTTTCATGCTCGGTGTGCACGCGCGGGTGTGTGTGTGTGGGTCGCTAGTACAACACCCCTTTTTGCGTGCACTTGCCCTATGGTTCACTCCTCGCTCGCGTTGTTTAGTGCGCACACGTGCCGGCCAATTTGACAGTCCGGGCCGAAATCGGTGCGACCCCCGGCCAGAGGTTAGTTTTCAATCAGCGGAGGGCCTAGCAAATACTACAAAGAAAAACATATCCGCACGCACGCACGCACACGTTCACACTTGCTCGCCCGTTCGTCCTTGTCCCATGGGTTCCCTCTAGGCTTGGGGCAGTGCGCTGTAGCGGTGTGGCGTACTCATCGCGCTCGTGCACACCTCATCCACCGACGCGTTGTGCCGTTGGGTGAATGTTTACTTTTCAATTTCAGCTAATTTAAATCTGCCACTTTGATAGATTTGCACGTGTCGCTCTCGGACGCGGGACCAGCGGGTGATATCGCTGGTGGAGTACGGAAACCGGAAGACGTTATTTCCAATGTTTACACGGTTGGAATGGGCTTTTGCGGAGGTGCGTGCCGGTGTGCGATCGGGGCATGAGTGTGGAAAGTAAATTGCTCGGTAATGCCTTCGCACGGACGATACTGCCAATTAGCCAGGCTAATGAAGAAACCGTTCGATTGGACATACAGGATTAAGGAAAGAGATGGCATTGTGCGTTTTATTTGCTAACAAACGCTTAAAAGCAATAACAATACCGACTGTTTTTTACTAAACTGAACCGGAAACACTTCAAACCGTCGTCGGAAACAAATCGGATTATACAATTGCAGGGGAAACTGTTGCACAATCGGCCTTGCTTTTGGCCCGGGATAATGTCCCAGCCCAGCCAGGAAGGATGTGGAAAATCAAGAAAACCCACTCACACACACACACACACACTCACTCACGGGGCTGGTACAAGCTTGAAAAAACAAACCCCTGACAGATTGCCGTGTTGCGTGTGCCATCCCCGCACCGCAACTGCCTACCGCCATACCACCATCCTGCGCCCCTTCCCCGAAAGCAGCATCACGCGCGAGTGACACTGTGTCAACGGTTCAAATCATTCGTGTGAAAAATTATTTCGAACAACATTACCGACGCGCACGTGACCCGAGAAATCAGATGGGCTCCCCTCAACCGCCTGCGTCCCTTTTTGCCTGGTGAGCGCCCGGCGTTTGTGGCCCTGTCAAAATGTGTTTATCTTTCACTTTAGCTAAATTTGACAGTAGGCATATTGGCCGGCCTGTTGCCGAGCTCTTCCCGAGGGAATTGTAAAATATTATGAAAATATTGTTTTATTCCCCCCCCCCTCGCTTCCTTGGTACCACACAGCAGCAACTACCGCGTGCGTGCGCGCCTGTGGTTGTCCTTTCTGCATCACCTTGGGCTGAGCAGGAGCAGTGGGCCTGTTTTGCTGGTGCAAACACAGGATAAGTTTTGGATTAGCCCTCTCTTCCGATACACATCTCCACTGTGTACTGGAAGAGATGAATTTTGAGACGATTTTCAAAGTACACACACGATGCGCATCTTTCCCCTCAAAGTACAGGCGATTCAAGCGATAAAATGCATCATTTACCTCCATTGTACATGCTCCTTTTGTCGTATGAAAAGATGGGTTCGATAACATATGTTAGGTATTATTGAATTTTTAATAATTCTATTTACATATTTACCTACAACAAGAAGTATTTCTTTATTTTATTAAAACAACTATCCATTAATTTCCGTTTAACTTATGCTATTCTACATGTGAATAATTAGAATAAACTAATATGATAAGAAGCGAGATTCGATCGCATGACCTCCACCATAGAGCCCGGCAACGCTTGCACTGTGCTACGGTGACACTGAAAGCGGGAAGCATTGAAAAGTAATATGATTATAAAATATCTGTATCGTTCGTTCGATTTGCATAAAGCCGATGTGTCCAACTCATTTGTTTGGTGGGCTACTTGTTGACCGGAAAATTCACGGGCTGCGATACATTTTTTTTCCAAATATCGACGCTGAAGTTGTTCTACATCAAACATAGACTGGATTAATCATAACTTCGTAGCGTCTAGGACCTCTAGCCTTTATTGAAAGTGGAATAAGACGTCTTGACGCATTTTTTGATTCCAATATAAAACGAATAAAAACCTTCAAAGCAACTCTCAAGATTACCTTTCAGATCAGCTTGATTTACCAAATCAACAAACATTAAGCAAGGAATCAATCAAAGCAACCAACTGCCATGCGATGTTGCGATGCAGCGAATTATTCACTGCAAAGGGACTGTGACATTGCACACATACGCTGCACCGAGGGTTGGGAAAAACACACACACGGAAACATACCGGAGATAGATTTTCCCAAATGTGATTTGGATATAATTTTCCTTTCCAGAGAAAGGCGATGGAAATGCGCTAAAAGTAGTGTGGTCGTTGGGCATGAAAGATCGAAAAAAAAAGCCAATTAAATGTAATATGTGTATAATGTTGCTGCGGCCTTCTGCCCTTCCAATCACAGTCGGTAGGGAGTCTGCGGGCGTGCGAATTGTGAAAATCAATTTAAAAATGGTTAACGTGTTACACACGGACGGACGGGCCCCGTCACCGCCGGCGAAGCGCATGACGCGCACGTGTTGCAACACGAACTTTCCTAACCCGAGTGCCAGCGGTATCCTGTGTATCCTTTTTATACTGTCACTCTTTTTGCTCGCCTTCACTCCCCTAAGCCTCTGGTGGCTTCGGGTCCGTGGACATATCACCCACCCGGCCCCCGGAAGCTCACCTAACACCGATTAGTAATGGCCCGGGCACAGTACCAGCCAGACAGTATTTATGGGTAGCGTCGCCTCGTGTTGCTGCTGGTTATGCCGTTACCCCCTCTCGCGACCCCGTTTCCCATTACCCGTTCGCCCCGGTTCGACCGGTTGGTGGTAGTGCTGCTACCCGCGCACGCTAGGGCAACCGGTGGATGATGAACACGTGACTCGTGCAAACAGTACGTGATCAAATCGTGAGCCAATAAGATGTGGTCCATCTTGCCCGCGTGCGCCCAACCGTGACAAGGAAGAGACGTTGCTGGGTGCATGGGTGCACGGTTGCGATGGTAGCGAAGCGGAGCAGAAACAAAAGCGGGCAAAACTCTAATTTACACAGTGGAACACGTCTGGCTCTTAATGGAATCTTGATGTTGGCACAAATCGCGTTATGGGCCACTCCAAAACAACTTTATTTCAATCCCGACATCCCAACACTGCTTTCGTATCGTCAGATAATTGGGGGAGAGGGTGAAGGGAGTGGAGCAATGGAGGCTGCATGAAGGACACACCGTCGGCCAATTTTTTGGGGCGTCGAGTGCGGTGGGGATTTATGATTCTTAGCGTAAGTAAATTACTTCTATAATCCATGTCTTATGTTCTCTCTCTCTCTCTCTCTCTCTCTCTCTCTCTCTCTCTCTCTCTCTCTCCTTTTTTCGCCCAATCTCTCTCTTGTTGTTTTTTGAGCCATCGTGATTTGTTCGCTATTTGTATCTACTCCCGCGTTGGCAATATTCGTCAGTCAAAAGCGACGGACAACTACACCGGAAAGCAATGATGTCGATAGAGTTTCAGTGCTGCCTTTTGCTCGTTTTTGTACGCTCGCCATTGGCGCTATAGTTTTTGCTAGCTCAATTAAAAGATTTATACCTTTATTTTGATAGTCTCGACCATCGTAAAGCATTTATATATACTTTTGAATGATCCAAAACTGTGCACCACTCGAATGAAGGAGGAACTTTAGGAACATATTGTTTTTTTTTTTTAATGTGTAGCACTTGAAATATATGTTTGGTCACCTAGGAGGTGCTGCTATGTTCTTCCTTCACAGAATCAGAAATGATTCTTCCATCTGAGGGATTTCAAGATAAGATGCTATGAAATCGTCTTAGCGGTCGGCCATATAATCTACACATTAATTTTTGTAATGCTAGCGATGTTGGTTGTACTGAAAAACTGTTGCCTATTATGTTGTATGTGTAGACTGTACTATACTGGATAGAGAATCCTGAAATTGGTAATATGATATGAAGACGAATAGACAAATCATTCAAATATTAACATATTAATGCCTTTAATGGCTACAATGCCAAGGATTAATTACCCAATACCTCAGAGAATACGTTACATGCAGACACTCGGGACAATGTGGACATTCAATGTAACGCAATTACTAAACACTTGTAGATCTCAAAGGTTTGAAAAGTTTGAGAAGACACATCTTGGGACATCGACCATGTCATAAAACACCAGACGACCTACCTGTTATGTCGTCCACAAGGAAACCGAATAAAGATGTGGTTAGCTTGTTGAATAGAAGCAGAAAGATGATGTTCACCATTTACCAGGAATCGAGGACCATTTATCGAAGAATCGAAGGAGGTTCCTAATTCTGATATAAAGGACGTTTTTGCAGAAAATCAAAAGAAAAGTAATTCACTACAGGCATCGTAGACATCGTTTTTGAGTTTACTACACATCGGTACTTGGCACCGATTCAAGATTTGAATTAAGTTTCCTGAATGAAGCATTACAATATAGCGAAACTAGAAAAAAGGGAATGCCGTTAGTGAGAAATCTAAATGTAACACATTGAACTGAGTAGAGAGAAACTTCCTTGAGTGAGAATTTCTGTTCACAACTCTTGAATTCTTGCTCATCCAGGTTTTATTGCATTGGTAAGTTTAAATTAAACGCGAACATATATTGTCTCTTCTATACACAAATCGCTCAATATTGAAATTTCCAGAAGGCTACAAAAAGGAATCATGCTGAACGCCACACCGCCCCGCGTGACCAGTCGCTTTGCTGGCCAAGTTCCCCTCCGCCCGTCCGTGGTCGTTGTTCGGTTAAATTATGTTGCCACATGGTGTATAACTTCGGATGAACGAGCATACAGTTTTGCGCTTGGTCATCGATTTCGATAACAACAAACAAGTGTGCACATATCCCCGATCGCAACCCTGTCGTCCTTTACGTTTTCGTACGTATCTTGCGTTGGTTTTATCCTGCCTCACTTTTTTTCAACATACACACACACACACATACAGCACCCCAACAATTTAAATAATTGTCATCGAGTGCAAATAAATTAATGTACAGCGTAGCGGAAAAATTGTCGCAACCTAACGACCGCATGCACCCACGCACAATCGTACATTGCAGGCAAATAAATGTGAATATATATGTATGTGGGCCGTTTTCCAGCGTTCGGTGTGCAGGCAGTGTCCGAGGGACACTCTGTTACTTGTTTTTTTTTTTTTTGGTTTTTGTTTTTTTAGACCGCGTTCGAATTGCACACACATTATGAGTTTCAGTGCCACGGCGAAATGGGATAAGGATGAGCAATACATATATTTCTGTTTTTGCACATCAACCGTCTTTTTGTTGTTGTTTTTTGTTTTCCTTTTGAGGTTTGCACAATTTCTCCTTTTTATGTCGATGGCCAAAAATATTATACATAAATGCTACACACGCCGTGCTATACGATTTTGTTTCACACATTACTCTTGTTTCAGGAGTGTGTTCCAATGTTATAAAAGACACAAATCAGTTCTTTTGATTGAATGTTGTATGTAATTTTCAAAAATATAGGTATTTCCTATAATATAGTTATTTCACACGCAACGGGGTGTATTTTGAGCTAAACGGAAGCAAAGCAGACGAACTACTTCCTGTCGCAAGAACCACACCACAAGATCGCACTAGTGGCACTCTCCAATGGTTCTGCACAGCGAAACATCGTAGAACACATTTTCTGCCGAGTTGGCATAAAATGTGTCATACCCCATGGAGCAGCGATCACCTGCATCCACCAGAAGTGGAGCGTCTGCTCGAAGACAACATCGTGGAGCATCCGCCCGAAGGTGACATCGTGAAGCATCGGCGCGATAGGCTTTGGGCCGAGCTAGTTAGGACTAGGGAGTTTAAGTCAGTTCAGAATTGTAGCTCACCAGCGATAGACGTGTTAGGCTGGTTGAGGAAAACAAATATATTTGATTTTATAACACTTAGTATGTCCCTAGCATAACTATATGTTTCTGTTAGTGTCTGGTTGTGTTATCCTTTCACAAGCTTATCCCAAATTGCACACCAATAACATTAAACAACACCAAACTACAGTGCGTGCCATAACTGAATGAACTGTATTAAGCGATTCGTGTAATAATCTCTGTGATAACATTCTTGTTAAGGCTGATCCTTTGATACTTTTGGCTTAGTTTTCATCCATACAAAGACAATCACTTTGGCTATGAGAAACGCAAGGTCAACTGAGTTTGAATGAGTAAGTATTTATCTATAAAAACCTAATTGGTTTTAGCGTCCGAAAATGTGCCTGCGGTAGATAAGCCTTCTTTTAACAAATAACCATGATCTCCGGGTCATTCCGGCTTATACAGGCTTTCGCGACGTATTAAGCACCACGCAGCCGGATAAGTAAAGTCCTTTCTTAGGGCGACGGTCCATACGAGGGTTGAACCCACGACGGGCATGTTGTTAGCTCATCCGAGTTGACAATAGTACGCCGTGGGACCCGATGTAACAAAGGAAAAATTAAAACCACAGGGCTGGAAGTTACCATGAAAGTGTCAGATTCGGGTAATATTTTTGGGCCCGAATAAAAAAGGGAGAAATATCAGTACCCGGAAAGGGGTCAGGATCAGTTCCAGGGCCAGTGAAAGTTCATGACTAATTCTAGCACCTGTATAGGATTGGAATCAGTTGTAGCCACGGTATGGGTTCGGGATCATCGCCTATTTTTATGGCGATGCCGAAACTGATTCCGTTTGGAAAGCGATTCTAATTTAGGCGCCAATTCCGATTCGAGAGCCGATTTTGATTCCGGAATCGGTTCCGATTCTGGAGTCGATTCCGGAGCCGATTCCGAATACTGATTCCGGACCTACTATCCGGAATCGATTCCAGAATACTGCGGAGCTAGCCAGAATCAATTCCGACAAAACTTCATTTTTACTATCACTAGTGTACTGAATGAATTGCAAAAAATACGTCATTGCTTAAAACATATTTGTTTATTTTATTTTATTTATTTATTTTTTTTTTTTTCAAAAAATAATACTCCTCTATTTAGAATATTTTGTCTATAAGTTTTATTTAATTACATTTACGCTCAACAGGCAGACGGTCATAATCGTACAATACAATTACATATTAGTTTAAAAGACTTCCAGCACGCCACACGACTTGTCCCTCATCACGAACGTGTATGTGTTTTTAGTTTGATTTCTTTTACAATACAAAACTGTTATTCTGAAAGTCGAGAAATGCTAAGAAGAATGAAATCAGTGGAAAAGAGTAATTATAGGTAGCAACAACAAAAAAACACATTAGACAATAACCGACGCTCTCCGCTATGAACAGAGGTAATACATAAAGTATGTTGCACATGCAGTTTACTATGAACAATGATTTTGTTTCGTTCCACTTGACGTACTATTGCTTTGATGATTCGGTGCCTCGACTATGACGTCTGTTCGGTCAAACCGAGCGTATTAGCCCCAAATAAGATTACTTCCAGCAGTGCCGAGAGCGTACATTGTTGGAACAGTTAGATAGATGGATATATATGTAATATTTTTTACAATTATTGGTTCGCATCCAACGAACTCATCCCGAAGGATGTCACCGGTGGACATCCCAGCTAACTTTAACCCTAAACTAGCGGCTCAGCTTACCCGCTACGTGTTGCTCGCGGCTTGACAAACCCAACGTAAAAGAGGGAAACCCGGCCCCGGCGGCGCTTACTCTTTGGACGTCTTCTTGTCCTTCTTCTTGCGCTTGCGCTGCTTCTCGTCCGCCTGCGTGTCCTGCTTCTTGGCGATGCACACGCGACAGTACCAGTCCTCGTTGTCGTCCGGCGGCACCTGGATGCCGACGCACACCCAGTGGTACCAGGCGTCGCACCCGTCGCACCCGATCATCGGCGTGCCGTCGTCGACCCGGCCGCACGCCGGACAGATCCACACCGTGTTGCCGTCCACGTCCGTCATGTGCACCGGCGTCGTGTTGTACGTATCGGCCGCCGCATGATGATGATGGTGGTGCACCGATTTCGAGCTCTTCGACTCCTTGGCCGCCTTCTTGGACGAGGGTTCGCCGCCGCCGCCGGTAGCACCACCGAACGCTTTCGCCGGCGTGTCCACCGGCAGCCCGTCCGGTGCCGTGCGGACCGTCTTCGTGCCGCGACCGCCGGAACCACCCGCGACGCTCTCCTCCGCGCCGTAGCTGCCGAGCGTGGCCGCCGCTGTCACCACCGTCGACGACGTAGCGGCACCACCCGCCGCGCCGCCCGCAAAGTTCACCTTCGCCGGCTGCTTGAGCGCACCGAACGTGTCGTCCGGGTCGGCCGCCGGCTGCAGCAGCTTCGCGTCCCCACCACCGGGCGAACTGTGCGGCGGTGCGCCCTTGCCGGCCCCGTCATCCTTCTTGCCCTTGCCGCTCGGTGTCGTGCTGCCCTTCAGCTTCGGCGGGCGCGTGACGAGCGCCGATATGCGGGCCAGCTCCGGCGACCCATCCCTGCGCTGCTGCTCGGGCGTTTCCGATCGCGGCGACTGGGTCGCGTTCGAGCCGCCGAGCTTCAGCATCAGCTTCAGGCCCGGCTCGCCCGCCTGCTGCGACGGTCCCGCACCACCGCCCGCACCGCGCGACTCCTTCTCCTTGCGCTTCTCCTTCTTCAGCTTCTCCTTGCGCTTTTCCTTCTTCTCCTTGCGCTCCTTGCGCAGCTGCTCCATCAGGGCCTCCTCCGCGCCGATCATGCCCATCGTCATCACGCCCGGCGCGGTGGCCGTGCCCGCCGCCAGCTCCTTCAGCTGCTCCCGGTCCCGGTCCTTGCTCTTGCTCTTGTCCTTCTTGTCCTTCTTCTTCTTGAGCTTGCCGTCCTTCTGCTTGCGGTCCTTCTTGTGCTCCTTCTGCTTGCGCTTGCCGTCCTTGCTCTTGCCGCCGGTCGTCGCCGTCGACTGGCTGCCGTCCGAGTCGTCGATGTCGATCACCAGCAGGTTGGAGCGCTGGGGCGGGCTCGCCCCCGGCAGGAAGCTGGCAGCGGGCAGTATCACCACCTGGTCCTCCTTGTACGCCGATTCGCGCACGAGCGGCGCGTCCGTGCGGCCCGCGTCCTTCACGCTCGTCGAAACGCTGCTGCTGAACAGCGAATGGCTGCTCACGCTGCTGGCGGCGGACGTTGCGGCGCCCGAAATCGTGAGCGTCGTGTCCTTCTTGCTCGAGACGGTCGACTGCGCCGTGGTGACCGTTTCCTTGGGCCCACCCGTACCGGCCTTCACGGACAGGTTGAGCAGCTCGCTCGACCCAGTGCCGTCGCCCAGCCCCATACCCTCCGCTGCGCTCTGGAACAGCGAGGGCGGCACGAGCGGCGCCACGTTGCAGGTGGACTTTTGCAGATCGAGCGGCGTCTGGGCCAGCTTCGTCTCCGGATCGAGCGGCTCGTCCAGGAAGTCGCGCTGGCTGCCGGTGAGGCCGCCGCCCATCCCCGGCAGCCGGTTCGCCAGGCCCGGCAGCCGGAGCAGCGGGTTGTTCATCGGGTTCAGGCCGGGCGGCAGCCCGAACGGGTTCGGCGGCATCTGGAAGCCGGGCCGGTGCTGCCCCGGGTAGTTCGGGGGCAGCCGGGGAAACAGCGGATTGTCCGGTATCAGGCCCGGCCCGGACGGCAGCGGAAACATGCCGAACGGCATGCGGGGCAGGCTCGCGACCTGGTTCAGGTACTTGCTGTACGCGCTCGCCGCATCCGGTGCGAACGGGTTGAGGGCGCCCGGGTAGAGCGCGAACGGGTTCTTGCTGCCGGGCAGGTCGGTCGGACCGGCGGCGGCGCCGCCGGCGTTGGGCAGCTTTTTCACACCCTCCGCCTGCTCCAGCTTGGCCCGCTTGGCGTCCGCGTTTTTGTTGGGCTTCTGCTTCGGGCGTTTCGGCTTCTTGCCCGGCTCGGCCACAGGCCCGAGCCCCTTGTTTGGCACCATAAACTCGCTGAGCGTTTTGGACGACAGCTCGGAGAACAGATTGCCGGTAGTGGTGGAGGTGGTGGAGGCGGCGGCAGCAGCTCCCTTCTTCGGCGTCGCCAGCCGGGGCGACTCGCTCATCCAGGACGGTGTGGACGAGGAGGACGAGTGCTGCAGCTTGATGTCGGGCGTTTTGGGCACACCGGTGGGCGAAAACTGCAGCCCGTGCGGGTCCGCGTCCACGTGCCGGAAGTCGACGCCGCCGCCCTCGAACGCGTGACCGGAGAAGGACGGTTGCTTGGGCCCGCCCGGTGGGTAGCCCATCATGTTCGCGCCCAGCAGCTGGTAGTCGCCGGCAGCGGCCGCCTGCTTGCGCTGCTTCTTGCTGGTCGGTGGCGTGGTGAAGGGTGTCGACGGCGTCACAGCGGCCCCGCCGGGCGACAGCATCGAGGCCACGTGTGGCGGTGTCTTGTCGTCGTCAATTACGATCACGTCCCGGTCGCTCGCCGTGTCCGACGCCTTCAGCGCCTTCGGCTCGAACGGTGGCTGCCGGTGCTGCTTGCCCGTTTCCTGCTGCTGCTGCGACATTATGGCGGGCGAGGCAGTGATCTCCAGGCTCGGGTGCATCTTCTGGAGCAGGTTTAGCTGAGCCGCCTGATCGGCCGCCATCTGGCTGTGGGGTGGTGGGGCCGGCGCCGTCGGCTCCTCCTGCTTGAACGGCCCCATCGGGTGCGGCGGCTTCTTCAGCGGCAGCGAGAGGGCGGCCGTGTTGGGCGCGTTCGGCACACGGCTGAACGCCAGGTCCGGATGGGACCCGCCGCCCGTGCCGACGAGCGGCAGCGGGCCGAGCCCGAGCGGCCCGATGAGCGGCGGCGGCAGCGACCCGGCCTCGTGCTGCTGGCCCCGCTGCTGGTTGGCCGCCTTCTTCTTCGACACCTTCTTCGGCTTGGTGACCGGCAGCGGTGCTGCCGTCATCGCCGCCGGCAGCAAGTTCGGCGGCATCGGGGGTGGTGCGATGGGACCACCGAACAGTCCGCCCGCCGGGTGCTGCTCCATCGCAAGCGGACCGGGCGGCAGCTTCGGGACGGCCGATTTGCGCTTCTTCGGCGGCTTGTCCTTGCCCGCCCCCTTTACCTTGGCCGGTTTGGGCGGTTTGCCGGGCGGGAAGGGTGCGCTCGTGCCGGGCAGGCCCATCCCACCACTGCCCGCTTGTTCGTTCTGCTCCGACTTGACGGCGGCCGCACCCATCGCTCCCTCCTTGACGAACGGATTAAACACCAGGTTTTCCCTCGCCGGCGCATACTGGCCCGCCGCCAGCTCTCCCGGCGCCGCTGGGGGAAACACTTTCTCCTCCTTTACTGCTGCTGCTGCTGGGCCCTCGAACGGATTGCCACCGGCCGGCAGCTCGCCGGCTGGCGGTGGTGGCGGCTTCATCAGTGCGCCCTTCTCCCCGCCGGCGTGCTTGTCCGGCTTGCGGGACGCACCGGCCTGGCCCTTGTCCGCCTTTTTCTTCTCCTTGTCGACCGGTTTCTTCTTCACCTTTTTCGGCGTCTTCTCGCCCGCCTGCTTCACTGGCGGCGGTGGGGGCGGGGGCGGTAGGGCCGGATCGTGCGGAGCAGCCGCTGCTCCGACCGTGCCGCCGGCGGGCGTACCGTTGCCCGCTGCCAACGCTCCACCCTCGCCCGGCTTCGGGAAGTAGCTTGTGCCGGCGGCCGACGCGAGCAGTGCCGCCGACGACACCGGCGCCAACGTGGACAGTGTCGAAGAGCCGGCCGCCGCAGACGAACCGGCTGCCACGGGCGGAAGGTGCGATGCGGCGGGCAGCGGTGCGATGGGGGCGGGCGGCGCCGGCATCGGACGCTCCTCCGGGATGATGGGAATGCGCGACTCGGGCAGCTTGCCTTCGCGGGCAGGCGAAATGAACCCGGACGTGGTCATGATCACGCTGCTGATTTCGCGCGTCGGCCGGCCCTCCTCTGCCACGATCGGTGGCTTTCCCCCGGGCGTCCCTGTGGGTGGTTCTTCGGTGGGCGTGAGCTTTTCCTTCGGCACCACACTTCCTTCCGCCGGTTTATCATCCGCGGCGGGCGCGGGTTCCTCCGTTGTGTCTCCCAGGGTCGTTGTTGTTGTTGTTGTTGTAGCTGTCGGTGACGTCACTGTCACCTCCAGTTGCTCCTTCACCTCGATCGTTTGCATCGGTATTTCCACCTCCTCGTTGATGACGGCGTGCGGCACGATCGCACCATCGTCCAGCAGTTCCCCGCCCGTGCCACCACCGTCGGTCAGGGCGCGCCCCTCTCCCATGGAGGCGGCGGCCACGGATGCAATCGCGAGCGCCGTACTGTTGAGCAAACTTTTCGCATCCACCAGCCCGCCGGCCGGAACCACCGCCAGCCTGTCCTCTTCGCTGCTGCCGCCAGCCGCCGCCCCGCCGGACGCACCCTCCTCCTCGCTTTCGAACAGCAGCGGCGGCATGTACTCCGGGATGTGGACCGGGCGCGTCAGCACCTCCCGGCTGCCCGGCTTCAGGAAGTTCAGGCTGGACTCCTTCGGCAGCGGAAAGCGGGGCACCTCGAGCGGCAGCGGGATCGGATCGACGAACTGGATGTACTCCATCAGCTCGTCCAGGTTGATGCCGATCTCCTTGTACGCGAGCGCCAGATCGTCCAGGTTCGCCTCGGTCCGGTTGTACAGCTCGCAGTACCGGTGCATGATGCGCGAGATTTCGCGCAGAAAGTGCTGCGTGACGTCCACCAGCAAATCCATCGTGGACGTGTGGGTCGAGTGCCAGCCGATCGTCTGGCAGATCTGGGCCACCGCCACCTTCAGCACATGCTGGGAGTACTCCTGCGACATTGTTATTGTTGCTGCTGCTGCCGCTGCTGTCGCTCAACTGTTGCCTTTCTACAACGAGAGCGGTGAACGGGGAAAACAAATTAATGCCAGTGCCGGCCCGTATATGTGCTTCCCGTAACCCACTTACGGCTTTCGTTGCAAACACTTGACTCGATTTCCTTCTCCCCTTTTGGCTGCCAAACAGCTTCAACAGCACCGCCGCTTGATACAGCAACGCATTTTCTTGCCCTATGGCTGGCAGCGGTATAGGTATTGGTATCGGTGTTACACAATGCCCTCCCCCGGCACAACGAGCACGCCCAATATAGAGTGCAAACAAATTCTGCCCGCAAAACCACACACACCCGCAAACCGCACACGGCTGGAAAAGTGTTTTTCTTCTGTTCCGGCTGTTTTCACACCCTGCTCCACTGTACGATGCGTGATGATGCCATCGCTGCACGGCTGTCAAACAAGTAGGCGAAAAACTGTGCGTTGTATTAACGCGCGCGCACACACACACACACCCATACACGCACAAGCGTCAGACGGCGGTTAGAATCGGTTCACATTGCGACGTGTAATGTAAATCTTTTTTAATACAGCGCATACAGAAAAAAAAAAAACATTTTAAATCAAGAAAAATAATTCACTACAATTCAAATATTTCTTTGTTGGGTGTTCATGTTTGCTTTTTCGGATTTTTGTAATAACGAAATATCGTCTTGTCGTTTTTGACAATCGCCTACAAAAGACGCTGGCTGCCATATTGGATTTGGCGCATTTGACAGTCGAGCCCCCTTGCGCGAAACCGGTTACACGGAAAGCAAACCTGATTTTTATTGTTTGTTACACCAATTCCAGGAATCTGATTTACTGCTAATTTGGTAGACGCCCATCTTTTAGCCCATATCTTCTTTGAATTTTTAACATAATTTTCACAGCTTTTTTGGGATTAGAATTAGAATTAGAAAGTTTTAAAACTGTTTATCGCATGCCAAATGAATAAAAATACAGGCGGTCCCCGAGATACACGGTTAATGGGGACCGAAAACGGCCACAAAATACCGCGTATCTCGAATTTCCGCGTAAGTCGAATCTCGTGGTTTCCAGCTAAAATATCAGTAATGTTCGTGTAATTTTGCAAGTAGGGGGAGGTTATAGTTACTTTATGAATTATTTGATATGATTTTGACTGAATATAACAGTTTTAAACCATTTGAAATAGTTTTTAACATTCGATCAAAACGGAAATTATTTGGCGATTTAAAATTGATGTGTCAAATCAGTACAATTTGCTCAAAGAACTGTCAAATTTAGAAAACCGCGTATCTCCGAATCCACGTATAAGAGGTACCGTGTATCTCGAGGACTGCCTGTACTTTTCCCAAGCGCCACAGATTAAGCTTAAACGACTGGAATATTGAATATCCATAGAAAAAAAATTAAAGCTTCACAGCTTCATTGGTTTGATCAATAGATGGCGTATTAAAACTGATCATTATATTGCTATCCTTTTCTTGCAATGTGTTTCGACAAGTTTCATCTTATCATGACCTATATAGCCTTCTAACTTTCCGATCAAAAGTCTATATGAATGGTCGTGTGGTAAAGATACATGGGTATCAACACCAACGACCATTACTCAAATCTCACTTGCTTCAGTGCTGGTGGTTTCCATTGGAGTTTAGTATTTAAACAATCGTATCGCCGTTCTAGTTCTAGCGATGCATAACTTCAATGCGAAACCATACAACAGTACAGAAGAAATGAGAAAGCTCTCCTCCAAGCGATGAAGCTCCACTGGTTGGGGTTATCCCACCAACAGAGAGCGCCACCAGCTTTTTTGCTATTTTTAGAATGCATGAGTCGTTTGCCGTCTGCTAAACGAAGTCTTTCTATATTCCGTTTAGGTAGAGAACTTGAGCCGTTTAGAAGCCGTTTAGTGGTCGTTTAGTGGATTTGTGGCACTTGGGTTATAAATCTTCTATTATACTACGGATATTATTCTAGTAATTTAAAGAGCAAATGGACTCACAAGTGGCCACCAAGGTCACGAATGAATTAGAGGCTTAACGGCCATGTTTTGGTCGGTGCTGATGTTTTGTGGATAAAAACGACTTTTGAAATCTGCACCCCTCACGCAAATCTGATTTTATTAGCTGGATCCTCAATTCATGAAGATTGTTTTAATCTCAAAATCACATATGTCTACATGTACAGGCTCATAGCAGTAGTCTGTTATAGCGTGAAGAAATAGGTAGTCTTAATAAAACTATCAGCAAGTACGGACTTTTTTAGATCGGCTCATAGCATCCTGAAGTTTTTCGGAACAGGCTACGACACTTGGAAGTATTGTCTCGTATTGTATCTGAAAGCCTCTAAAGTATGATATGCATAATTAGCAAGGATGTTACAGTAGGAGCTAGTGAAGTGGCCCAGTATGAAGAAATGGACGGCAAGGCCAAGTTCCTGCTAGTGAGTTTCATCTCCGATGAATATTTCGCATGTATTCAAGAGAATTCGAACGAATTGTGAGAAGTTCTTGAACATACATTCGCCAACAAGTCCTCGCAAAAACAGATCTTAAGTGGAAGGAAGTGACATCCTTGAGCGCCCACGTTCAGCAGTTTGAAGACCTAGTTTGGCAGCTTAGAGTATAGAAGAAGAAGTTAGAAGATAGCGATGGTTACTCGGCCTTACGATTACCCCTTCCGGAGTTTTACGATCCTCTTATAACTGCGTTGGAAAACCTACCCAAGAAACGCGTGAATAGATGAAGACCCAGTTGCTAGACGACGAATGCAAGCGCTTTGATGGAATGCAATATTTCGAATACAAGCCTACTGCAATCGCTGGATACAATCGAAAACGTTTAACGGGAAATGTCACTGACGCACACGCCAAGGATGTCTACACCATCAGTATATTCTAAGACCTTGGATGGTAGTAGAAGATCCTGAGAGATATTTATTCATTTTCAGCTAGCATGTCGCGTTGGCCACTGCCATTCTAACTACACCAGTTAATTTGGCCAGCATTTTGAAAACTCATTTTGACCTACAGTTTCATCCTATCATACGCAGCTTACCAATCTATGTAAAGATGTAACATTTTGAGGTACTATTCTGCCATCTTGTCCAATATTTTTTGCATGGTCAATATGTTGTACTGCGGTAATATTCCACGTGGTCCCCGATTGAACTAGTCGAAAGAAGACATGACGTAGTTGAATATGAAGCCTGGAGGAAATAGGATGAAACTGACACACATAGAACAAATTCATTGTCTGACAATATTTTATTCAGACACGTAACCACAAACGAAAACCGACTGAATCCACAAATTGCTTTGTTGCTTTGCGCTTTTGCTACAATTTAACCAATTTTACTGCCTATCCAGAATAGGGGCGAAACATTTTCTTTGAGTTTTACCGAGGTAAGCAGGTAAGTAGATGAAGTAATTATAGATGAAGATTTGTCCTCTTTGATGGACGATGAGGGCAACCTGTAGAGCTAGTAGGTAGATTTGTTCAATGAGAAAAATGTGCAGCATCACAATTCTCGCATCAGTAATGTAATGTCTTATTTGTACAAACTGTGTACTAAGTATTGCATTAACATACGCTTTCTTTTTTCAGCTTAACTATACGTTAAATGTTGCAATTTCTCTTTCTCACTCCAGCAACCGATATGCTTTCTTCCGAGGTCACGATTGACCAAACTATTCCAGTGAGTAAATTGTTTTTTGATGTTGTTTTTTTAATGTTTTATTTTATTTTCATTTAATGAAGAGATCGTTGCGTCATGATGTTTAACGTGTTTATGTTTTGTTAATTCTTTAACGTTCCGGGAATGAGGAGCGAAGGGTACGGAGGGAACACACACAATATTTAACCAAAACATCGGTTTGCCTTGCCAAACTCATAACCTAATGCTCACACTCGTATATGCCCGGGAAACGTATCCCCTTTACACCGAGTTTAAATTACAACACTTTCAAAAACACACACACACAAACCCGCCACACATTCATTCCGCTGGTTTAACGAAATACGATTAGACCACCGAAACGACAAACTGCTGCGTAGCTTCTTCCATTATGTGCCAACGCGCATGGCAGGAAAGAAAAACAAAAACGGCTTTTACAACGTTTAGTAATTGTGAAACGATCTTGTTGGTCGTCGGAGACTGTGTTTAGTAAAATTGTGGTATAATATTATATTGGAATATCAAACGTTTGCAATGCATCACATGCAAGTAACCTTTTTGTTTGTTTGTTTGTTTGTTGTTGCTTTTTCGCTTGTTCACACAACACACTCGGGCAGTGGCACACACGGCAGCGATGTTTTCTCTCCTCTTTAGTACCCCTTAACACAATATCTATGGTATGTTGTAACTACTAAGTTTAGGTGCGTTTGCCGGTGTGTTTGTGTGTGTGTCTTAAACGCAACACTCCGCCAATACAGAAAGCCAGTACACATCGATATATGCATGTTCAATTCTATAGAGAGTAAGTAAGATGCCCCTAAGTAAGGGGCGGTATGATTCGAGAACCAAAAATCAAAGGCTCGTTAGCAGTTATAGTAAGCGGCCAATTTTTAAATTATGTTCTACAAGCTGATACTACAGTGACCTGTACCTACACTGTGCAGTGTATGGGTGTTTGTGAGCAGGGAGGTGGGAGGGAACCTGCTCATATGCAGCAGGCACTGTCACGATCTATTCATATTGGCGTAATGCGCTTTTCGTATGTATCAGCGTGTGTTTAGTGTTTAATCCCCTCGCTTTGCTTTACCACAATACCGCCTCCAATGCTTCCTCTCTCTCTCTATTTCCTTTGCTTTTTTGTTTTGCTAGGACTGCTTGTATTATTTGCTACTCTTTATTTGTCTTTTTAATAACGCGATTAATGTTACGGATATGCATGCCATAGATGCACACGTGGTTAGTGAGAAATATTCTAGCCTGTATACTGGTTAAAAACACAACAAACAACAGAAACAGAAAATATCGTGGCAGATGCTGAGCCTCCATTCGGGCAATCAGGGGCTTGGGGGGCAGGGCAGGATTGGGAAAGGGGAGAAGGGATGATTTGCTGCTAGCAGATGCTAGTTGCACCCGCGCTGTGCCTTACTCGTGCGCCTCCGATTCCTGCTGGACCAGCTTAAATCGGCGCGGCGACTTGATGGACGAGGGCGTCGAGGCGAGCGACTTGAGCTGGCCCATCTGGGCGAGATGCTTCTTGATTAGCCGGGACACCAGTATCTGGGGCCGCTGCTGCCATTCGTTCATCACCTCCTTCGGCGCCATCACCTGGTCGCCCTTCAGCCGGTCCAGCAGCGTGACGCAGACGATCGCCGCCTTGATGCCGGCGTAGTGCGTCAGCGCCGCGAAGATGGTACACTCCATCTCGATGTTAACCACGCCAAAGTCGCGCAGCTTCTCCAGGTAGGCCATTTTGTCCGTTTCGGTAAACTCGCAGAACGCACCGTCTAGCCTGCCCTGGCCTAGTGAGGATGGAAGGGGTAAATGTTAGCAGCCGGTTTTGCGCAGCAGGCACGTGGGGTGTGTTGCTACTGCTCTTACCTTCGTAGAAATCGTAGGTGCACATCGTTTTGCCGCTGATGGTGTCGTACGGATCATCTTGCGTGGCTAGCGATTTCAGTTCGCGTACCAGCCGCTTGTCCAAAATAGCCGGACGATGAACGATTTTGCCAAGAATTGCCTAGAACGAGTGTGTGAGTGTATTGCAAATGGTTACTAAATTGTGTTTAAATTAGCATGATCTCGCGAGACGCTTTAAGACCCCTTTACTAATCTATGAGCAACCTTCAAAAGCTACTTCCATCTGGCTCGAGCAAAAAGGCGTTTCCAATGCTGCAAAATCTTATGAGCATCACGAGATGTTCACCAACAAAAACAAGGAACATATCCGTGGCAGCATGATGCTCATTGCTGATACTCAATAAAAGTGCGTCATGACACGCCGAACACGACATGCGAGTGCTTGAGTCACCCGCGATACTCTGACTTACAAGCTTAATGCCGTCACAAGCATAATCATGACTTTTTCTGGCTGTGAACAGTGCTGCGAAATGTCACCAACAATCATGACTGAAACGAAACTCAAATCAGCTCACATACACAACTAAGATGAACAGAGGTGAGACTCAAACAGTTGATGGATCAATCACATGCTTGGTGACATTTTGTTTAGCACCCAACTCTTGGTCACTCACTTGGTCACGACATTTTCTGTCGATTATAATCACGACATTCTTGGAACTTACTGAGCGTGTGGTCCCAAGCAGCAAAATGAGTATGCTTTCTCGCTCTGTCTGGTTTAATTGTCTGTCGGGTAAAGCAGAGCGAGAAAAGATGCTCGTTTTGTTTCTTGGAACCGCTCGCACGGCACCGCATATCTCCCAAGACTATCGGGATGATCACCGACACAAAATGTCGCGACCAAGAGACTGACCAAGAGCTGGCCACACAAAATGGCACCAATCATGTGATGGTTGCAACAACTGTTTGAGTCTCTCCCCTTATCATCAAAGTAGTGCTCCTGATGCCGACATGATTTTGTTTCAGCCGGAATTTGTTATAGCTAGGTCAGTGACATTTTGCAAAACTGATCACAGGAAAAAAAAAGTCATGACATAGTGACTGACCAAGCGTTGGTTGCAAAAATGTCACGGAGCATGCATTCATCTCACCAATCGTTTTGAGTATCACCTCTGACTATCACAATGGAGTACGTGATGCTGACATGAATTTTGTTTCAGACAGATTTTCTTATGACATTGACAGTGACATTTTGCAGCACTGGGCGTTTCTAATAGTCCTAGAATTGGGTATTGCACTAAATTCAAAAAGTTAATAAAATATAACAACAACTGCTGGGGAAACAACCCCTACACACATACACTTGTTGTACTGAATTCTTGCCCAGTCACCTTACGGCGAAACAAATTGTACAAACAAGGCAACGTTGAGCACACATCGACCGCGATTTGAAAAATTGAAGTATTTCTATTGCGCACTTTAGCATCCGACTGGTTGGCGTAGATAAGAAGGTACAAATGTACGTCTGCTGACGGCACGTTAAGTTGACGAGAAGAAAACAGTTAGAAAATAGAAGCTAAAGCAAATTTGTGGGAAATGGCAAAAAAGTCTACGAGACGGATGGCACGTAACAGGCAGGATGTAATGTAATGGTGCAACTATCGAAAATGAATCAGAGCTTTCTCTACACTTTTAAAACCACGTACACTACTGGGGAAATCCAACTACCTCACCGTCTAAAAGACACGTGCAAGTGTAGTCATCCACATGTAAGGTTTCCATCGTGTTAACATGATTCATGTAACATGAATTGGCTATAAATGAAAGGAGGCTTAGGGACTAACTAATATAAATGAAAAAAATACAATACGAGTTTGATGCACAGTTTGAAACCATTTAAATGGACCTCATCTTCCTACACTTTTGGCAATGTCATATATGAGCGTGTGAGTAACACAATCGCTGCCCCAAACAGTTGCTCATCCCTGCACGCGACAGCATTCAAAGTTCGTCTTCGCGTCATACCTCGAGGGGCAGCAGTAAGATTAGATTTTGTCAGCGATAAGATGTTACACAAAGTTTGCACACCTGAACCGCACAAACAGTACTAATTTTGAAAGAAAAAAAAGCTGACCCATTGCCTGACACCGTTTAGCAGAAATTCCAAAGTCAACCATTACTGCCTCTCGAGCAACTTGTGCCTACTGCATTAGCAAACCGCGCTTACCAGTTCGTAGCTGTTCCGGAGCAAACCGTCGTACGCGTCCTCCGTGATGACGACGGTGCCGCCCTCGACACCGATACCGCCGCACGTACCGATCCGCATGAAGATCGGATCCTTCACCTTGGCGTGGTACATCAGCTTGATCAGCTCGTGCAGCAGAATGCCGACGGACGGTACGCCCATACCATGGCTGATGGAGAGTACTGGACCAACCTAAAAAAAAAGGAATGGAAAATAAGGAAATGCTGGTGTACTTAACGCTAACGGCAACACAGCAAAACGCCAACGAGCATACCTTGTACATTGAGTAGCGATAGGAAAATGCACTGATATCCTGCAGCTGGGTGCCGGCGGGCAGCTTGTAGCCTATCTCGTCCATTATAAAGTGCGCGAACGTTTCCATGCGCTTCGGCGTGCCGCCCATGCAGACGAACTGGAAATCAAACCAAAAGGGACATTTCGGTGTGTTTGAGAAAACATGCTCTGGAGGTGTATCGGGGGGTTTGTATCGCTTGGGCGACGACCCTGGTACCTTCACGTCGCCGAACATTTCGTGCAGATCGTGGCTGCCGCTACCGAGCGCCAGATGGTACAGGATGTCTTGGTCCATGAGCTCAATGTTGGGATTGCGCAGCTTGACCGATCCATCGTTGTATCTGTGAAATGTGAAAATGGAGGGAAGCATAATACAAAAAAAATAAATAAAAAAGGTAAAAAAGTTGTTCGTGTATGTCGAAATCAGCAAATTTCTGATATATATCGTCCCACAATTTCTTATTTTCTATTATTTGATCCCTCTTGCTCGCTCTCTCCATGATGCAACTACTGCTGGAGTACCACCGTCGTGGCGTTTGGTAATCAAATTTGTCATGCCGGTGCGGCGGCTTTCTTTATCGATTGATTGATCGGCGTTGTGTGTGGGGGGTTCGCTCTTTCCACGGTTGGTTGATGGACGGGTTGATTGATTGGGCTGGGGGGGGGGGGGGGGGTCTGGCAAGCGGTGGCACATTAATTACCTGGTCAGCTTGGCTGTCTCCGAGCGTTCCTCCTCCTCACTTTGGGCATCGAGCTGCGTCACTTTCAAACTGTTTGTCGTATCACGCTTCTGCTCGCCTTGGTAAGCCATCGCTAGCTGTCTTTCCTTTTCTATTTGTTTTTTTTTGTGCTACCTAACTCTACCCGGCTGGCTGGATGCTGGATCACTATAAAAGCTTAGATTTTAAAAAAGCTGTTTCGAAATTTGAAGCCTGCAACGTTGTTCGCGCACCAAAGCGACCACGGCAGCAGCACGGCAGTAGGGCAAGCAATGATTCTCGATCGATCGATCGATCGACTTTTGCTCAAATCTAGCCGAACTATTATAGAGACACGTTTCTTTTAGGATACGCTACACCGGTTTTTACCGGCCCGCTTCTTCCCACACACACACACACACACACACACACTGTTGTGTCCGTGGCGTCCCTCTCGGCACCGATCAGCCGAGACACACACTGCTTACTCTTCTCCCGCGTATCGCAAACACGCGGCTTTTCTCGCGCACCTGTCTCGCACCGTCTCGTTCTTGCGCAATCTTGCCCTCTCGCTATCTCTCTCTCTCTCTCTCTCTTGCTCCCTCTGCCTTTCTACCTCTACCCTCTACGCATCCACGTTCCAGGTTACGCAGCGTTGTAGACAAAGGTGTGCGCACGTGTATGTGTCTGTGTGTGTGCGTGTTAATCTGTATTCAAATTGCTATGCCAAAAAGGCGCGCTCCTCATGAAGCGTAAGGAAGCTGTTTGGCGTATACGCATGAAACAGTGGCAAGAAGCGGACAAGCGCGAGCGCGCGCGCTCGCGCACACACGTTTTCAGCACACCGCACAGCACTTGCCGACGTGTCTTGGAGCCACCGCACAACTGTGAGGCTGGGCAAAAACAGCAATGATTTGCACAGTGAATCAAGCACCGCGGGTTGCGTTTTTTTAGTGCGCGCACTAAACGCGATTTAGCTGAACAGCTTAGCTCGGGGGAGGACTGTACACTTCGGAATCGGGCGCGTTGTTGTGTTCAGCAATGGCACACAGAACTGCTACTGGTGTTTTGCAAGCGACTGGCCGGCCCTTTTAACAGCAAAAACCGTTTGCCCGCACGGCGCGAGAGTGCGAGAGGGGCGACGGTGCTCTTGGGCAGGCTGCACTAGTGGGTTAATCGATAGTTTTGTTTTGCTTCGTTTTTTTTTATTAGCTTTCTATCACCCAGCACTGCTTAGATGTTTCCCTGTTTGATACGGCGGCATAGCGCGAACGTCTCTCTCTCGCGTGGTTGACACTTGGATGTAAACAAATACAGCGAGCCGGACGCAAGGTCGGACACGAGCGTACTTGGCGGCTCACGCCGACGGCCTGTACGGGTTCACTCATTCTTCTTTAGCTGGGTTATGTGAGCTGTCAGCTATTTTATTGTTTAGATGCACACTTATTAATGATTATATACAGAAGTTTTCCAGCCAGCTGACAAGAGCAACGCTGGAAGTGTTTAGGAATGATTGCAGTCAACCCACTAGGATCCAGTTTTATCGTTCGTTGTTCGAACAATTTGTTACGTACAACATGTTTGCCTTATTCTTTTCGATATATTTTTAACTGGATTATAAGTATTATAATTATTGGAATTTTACGAAATTATTCTCAACCAGATTTTACAAAACTATTTTAACGAAAAAAAAAAAATTCAAACCAAAAAAATGCACAAAAATCGGTCAAATTGAATTGATTCCTTCTGCGTAAAAAAAAAATATTTTGACACGTGTGCTTTTGCTGCTCAAGTTTTTTTTATGATAGAAATGCCTACATTATTCGCTTTTTAACAGCCTGACAAAACGTAAACACAAAAATAAACACCACAAACCCTCCCTTCGCACGCGTTTCTTTCTGTTTCTTTCCCTCATGCAAGCTTCTTTACAACTTATGTTGACGGATGACGCACATGGTGCACACAATTCTGTCCCAAACAATGCTGACAAGTGACCTAGGTGGAAAGTTGGTGTTTTTAAACTTCACGATAATGAAGCTCATCGATCAGTTTGTAGTCCAAATATAAATCTCTCATCATTTTGCACGAAGACATTACAGTTCAATTAAATTACAATAAAAATGATCGTTTACCGTAGCCGTAACTAATAATCATTATAACGGGCCTTTGCTCTTTAAAAGGATTAGCATGAGAGCATTCGGAATTGAATTTTTTACTTAGGATTTGACTGTACTGCTGGCCATGAAGAAGTACTGGATGTGCTGTTTTCAACCTGCCCTATGCCCTCACGATTCATAAAACAAACTCCCAACTGTTTGTCATTGCACAACAATGCCTGCCCATTTTGTTTTGCCCACAACAATAATACGTATATTGATGTATTGATGAAGAATATTTAAACAACGGTCCCGATACTTGGAGCACAAAGCACAAATGCAGCGATAAGTTTACGAGCAGTTTTTTTTTCCAAACGCTCTACTGCTGACTAGGCTGAGGGAAAGCAACCAACCATAGCACAGAATTTAAAAACAAAAACTGTATGAACAGCAGCATTGGAATTTCTAACTGGAAAGTCCCACAAACCGTCAGACAGGCAGTGATTGTGCGACCGATTTATTGCTGCCACGAAGCTTGCAAACACAATCGCTGCTCCAGCAGGGGACGACCGGATCGAGGGGTTGTGTTGGATGGCAGTTCCGTCCTCCCTCCGAGCCCCGTTATCGGGCCCCGCGGGTTTCAAGGGCTTTGCTGTGTCGCTGCTCTGAAGTAGCGTGCCATATTTAGTCACACATGAACGAGGAAATGCAATAAACAACCAAACCCACATTTACATGAATGAACACCACCGAGACAAAGGATCCGATGAATGAATCTGACGCACGCCCCGAGCCAGTCGGGTTATGTAAGCAGCAGCGCGCAGCATCTCACACACCAGCCAGCCAGCCAGTACAGGCACATTCCGTTCGAGTACACGCACTTATATGCACCAGACGGGTATCAAATATTTTGCTGTAAATGAGTGCATATTTGGATGAGCAGGGAAACTTGAACCGAGCAGAACCCCGAAGTGTTGGAGCAAATTTGAGCTCGCTATGCTATGGGAAGTAACAATTTTGTAAAACATAGGAACAATAGTTAGCCTCCAAAAGGTTGACTTTTACTTAAACTAAGGAAAAGTAGTAGCAGGAGCAAACTTTGGAGAAAGAAGTTGAAGAATAAACGTAGCAAAACAAAGTCGCAGGAGCAAACTTTGAAGAATAAAAGTAATGCATACGTTGCAATTGCAATACAACCCAACATAGTGCCTTTTGTGACAAGGACATAAGAATGATTGCTCCAAAACCAGGGTGTTAACAGTTCAGACGGCTGGAACGGTACGATACATGGGCTTTGGAATTCTTTCCCAGTCCAGGCCTATGCCTAATGGTGAGAGAGCCACCCATAACCTATCATTCATCTTGGAGCTTTTCTGAATCTGGAGATGAGCCTCGACTATCCCCGGCTTCTTCACTGTAGGTTTGCAAACTGGTTACAGAATAGGGGTATATACTTACTCGTCTCTTTCCTCGTCTTCAGATACGGAGGAGCGGTAGATCCAGGACATGTTTGGATAGTTTCAGCTAGCGGCGGTTACAGGATACACAGGATAGCGTTTTCGTAGACGAAAGATAAATGCTGCACGAGATGGAGATAGAGACAGAGAGATCAAATCCTGATATTAGAAAATCGTCACCATCAAGCAATGCCAACCAGTTCCCATCCTATATATGTAGTATCCCATCATATATCCTAACATCGTTATGCCTTATCCTCAGTTGTACTATTCAGTTTTTTGTTGTTGTTGCTATTATTGCTATTCCTCTGAGATGGGGTCTCCTGATCGATATATTCAAATGGAATGCAAATTCCAAACGGACTTCTAGTACCGTTTTGCCTACACACACACACACACACACATACTCTCTGTCCCTTTACGAAATATCTGTTGCGCTAGAAAGCAGTACGGAATGCCTAGCCCGCTCCTACACCGTCCATCCAGACCAAACAGTCGTGACGTGCATTCCGGGTGCATTTGTGTACTCCCCACCTTCCAATTAATTCTCTCCAGCGAACCACACACGGAGAGGTGTGAAAAATTTTGCAGCAAACTTAGCCGTTTACTAAAAACCACCCTTCCTTCCAAACACACACACACACACACGCGCGGTGTGATCCTTTTTGCGGTGGTATGCGTTCACGCATAAAAGAAGGGAGAGTACACGCTGTAGTTATTGATTTTTACAGAACACGCGGTGTACTTTTCTCGCCACCAGGGCAACACACTTGTGCCTGTAATTCGTTACACGCCCGCCATTTGAAACCATTTTTTTTTTTTCGTGCCTTGAACCATCAGCACTCCTGCTCGGTGCTGCTCTGCGTCACGTGTTGCTTGTATCCGCAGTATGTCCTCCGCTTTTGCTTTGAAAATTCAAACCACTCTAATCGTGTCACAGCGCTACATGGTTCATCATGTGTGTGTGTGTGTGTGTGTGTGTGTGTGTGTCGATAGTTTGGGAGTAGGACGCTAAGAATTACCGTAGTAGCACGATCAGAGACAGCGAATTGTCGTCAGTAGTTTTGGGGGGCTCTAACCTGACTCTGGGAAACTGGTGGCTTAAACGAGGCTTTTAACAACAACAAAAAGAAAAGTATGCACACCACACAGCGATGAAATAACTTGGGGAAGTAGTTTTTAGGGAAACACACGCACAACAATTGCTTTAATAATTCGAGACGTACATGACGGCGGACCCGGGGCGCGAAGAGCTAGACCAACCTACTCTAAGTAACGAAAGTACCAAGACTGAAGGAAACCGATGAATGACCGCCGGAATATGAGCGGCAGCAGCAGCACACCAAAGGACCAAACACTCTCACACACACACACGCGCGTTACTTTGGGGCCGAAGCTGGCAGCAACCGAGCCTTCGGTCGGTCGCTCTCACGTTGCTGGGCTGCCCGTGGTGCTCCAATATCAGGTTCGTATGAGCAGTGTTTCTTTACCTTTTTTTTACTGCCGTTCTTTTTTTCTTTTTTGTAAAGACACAAAAAATGTAATTGCATTCGGGATCGACACGTACAATTAGATTAGAGCTTCGTGGCAAAGCCGTTTGTAATTCATCTTAGACTTGTTTCTTAGTGTGTGTGAGTGTGTGTGCGTTTTTTTTTGTTTCATCCCCCATATATTGGTCACTAAGCCCCCGTGCAAAGCAATCTACGCCAAGTGGACAGCAAAGACCTTTCCCTCCCTGTGAGACAGAGCACACTATTCACGCTTGCATTGGAATTTAAAATAAGCCGAAAAACGGTAAGAACTGTTTCCCTTCCAACAGGGTTGGCAAACAAAACACACACACAGACACACATTACACTAGACTTACGTAGAGGAAGGGACGACGAACAAAGAGTAACGCCGCTGAAGTTACTGAGCGTAGATGGACAGAACCGAACCGGGCCCGACGAGCGCTGCCAAAACTATTTACTCCAAATATGCTTTAGCATAGTCATTATGCTACGAAATTTTTCAACCTCAAAGTTTATGAGCAGGACGGTGATCGAGAGAGAGAGAGAGAGAGTGAGAGGAAGGATGGGAGCGCCCGCCATTCGTGACAAAAATGTAGTGCGCCGACTCGGGCCCTCGGTTTCGTGGCCTTCCACCACACGCACATTACCACCGGGGGTCATGTGGTTTGTTTTTCTTCGGGCGACGATAGGAAAATTATCGCGAGATGAAATATTTACAGACAACTGATAACCCTGCCGAGGGATTGGTGTCGTACGTTATTCTTGAAAGAAAAAAAAAAAAACAAAAGAAAAGAAATACACAGTCACACACGCGCAATTGTTAGAATTATCGTCTCGTATGCTAGTAGCGATAGAAAGAATACAGAAGAGCCGAACAAAACTGTGAAACAATACAAACTTACCTCCACGAAGCGCACACACTCGCCCCACATTGGCCATCATTGGCGGTTCGGGCAAAATCCGTTGGAGGCAGGATTAGGGCGCCGCAGCGCATTGAAAGTTCACCACAGTTCATCCACGTCAGTGGGGCTTGACATCGATGGCTGGAAGAAGTGGACCTACAAATTATATTTGACAAAAAAAAAAAAACAAAAAAAATCCTAAATATTACGGCACGAGGAACAAACAAAGCCGCCAATCGTTAGCTAAAAAAATCGTCTCCCCACGATTCCAACTTGGGAGAGATTACAAATTCCAGCTACGATCATACGATGGAGCACTACGGGTGACCGCCGGAAGAAGGGTGCACTAAATTAGCAGCGCACTGTACACACCACCATCAGAGCACGCGTGCGCGCACCTCCGACCGTTGACGTACATCAAACGGTGTCGTCCTGCTGCTGATCATTAGCGGCCATATTTACAAACTAAGCCTTATCGCGATAGTATAGCCGCGCGAAGGGTCACTGTCGCAGTCATGTTCAAAGCGCGCAGCGCCAAACACAAAATATTTAGCAAATCAAAACGAAACCAATGAAAGCAAGGCACACAGTGCAGCTGGCCCCGGTCCCACTGGTGACCTTGCAAGTGAATTTAAATATATACAAAAAAAAAAAACGTGGCACACAGTGATTAGATTAGGAAGGACACTATTTCACTTTTACCTTTTTCTCACCTTGAGGAAGTGTTTCACCACACTAAACCACCACCACAGTTTCGCCACAGCTAAACGGTAAGATACCGGCTTTTCCAAGTCAGTTTCGCATGAAAACGTTACAAGATGTTAATTCGCATGAATCTGATACAGTGGAGCGCCTAATAACGAGATTAATCCGTTCCAATGATTCACGCGTTGTGAGAGAGGTTCTTTTCCATACAATTTGTATGAAAAGCGAAATAATAGGTTCCAGGTCAAACAAAATTGTAGAAATATGAGTTTCATATGCATCACAACATGTTACAATGCATGCTATGAGGGGTTGCACTGTATTTCATTTCCATCATCAAAACTTTTGATTTCTTCAGCATGATTTTCAACACGTCTCAAGCTGGATTGAGTTTGACAATTCTTTGTAATGTGTGGAAAATCATGTATAACAACTGAAATATGAAACAAATACACCATTTGACAGCTGTTGAAAAACATCTTGAAGAGGGTGAATAATTGTGTGCACATTCGAAAGTGAATTGGAAAACCCGGCAATACAATTAAAAATTAACACACTAAAATTAAAAGTAATTTCCATCGTGTCCTACTTTACCTGTGTTCTAGTGTAACAACGCAGCGAGAGAAACAGGTTAACGCACACCTGAGAGTGATTTGTTACTTCTTTTTTATCGATAGGGAATTTTCAAACAGATAGATAGATATATGCGCTAGCATAGTGATAACAACCTGCTCGAAACCTGAACCCACCGAAAGCGGAAAGATTAATTTTGAATTTGGAATTAGGAATTCTTGGAAGATACGTTGTGACGTAGCAAAGTGGCATCGTTAATTCAGAGCTTGGGCTTCTTATTATTCTTCTTCTGTGGTCATGCCAGCCTATGTAGGCTTTCGAGACTTCTTGGTATATACAGCACAGCCAGATAGTTTGTTTTGCTACGGGGAGACGGTCCATGCAAAGCATGAACCCACGACGGGCATGTTGTTAGGTCGTGCGAGTTAACCACTGTTCCACTGTATGGGATCGAGCAAATTTAATATAAAAAAAAAACTACATCTTAAGCAATATGGCCTTTTTGGACCCTTCCTCCTGAATAAAAAAAAATCATACATCTCTAAAGATTCATGGATCCCCGGAGATGCATGAATCTTAATGGATACCTAAGAGTTTGATGCTTGGAGATTCAAGAATCTTCAGACATTCACGAATATACAGAGAATCGTGAATCTTTAAATATTTACGAATCTTCAGCGATTCAGCGAATTCGAATCAGATTTGATTCGAGATTCGAATCACTCATCCCTGAAGATTCATGTGACTGAATCTCAACGAAAGATTCATAAAACCCAACACTAGTTTATATAAGATTGTAGAATAAATTAACCGCTTTGATTCAATTTAATTTTCTCCTGTTGAAGAAACAAGTTTACCAAACATTCTATCGGGCAATTCTTTCAAAAAAAAAAGGTAGAAACAGGCCAAGTGGTAGGTTTGCGCTTTATACCGACGAAAGTGGTTTTATTGATTTTTAAATATTTTTATTTCTTTGAAAAAGCAGACTTTTTTTAATCTATCCTCCCCAACCCGTACACACGAGTAATTGTTGCGTTTTTGAAAACCAAGTTTGGGCGAAGAGGGGGAAACAATCATCACACACGTTAATTGCTAGGCAAAACCAAAGAGTAGAGAACATAATACTATTGGTACATTGCTGTTAAACAAAACAATAATCACACCAACCGGATCGTAAGATTGATCGCGGGTTTGCCTTAAATTAAAACAAAAAAGCAATACATCTAATAGACTCTTAGTTAAGCTTCTTTAGCCGCATCCTTTATCATGCTTCTTCGTCTTCTAATTGGCGTAACGAGCTACGCGATCATGCCGGCCTATACTGGCACTCGTGACTTAATCAGTACCCCGCAAGCCGAGTTGACGACTGTACCACCGCGTACCGTCCCCCATCATCCTACGCTTCTCTATTTCAGTCACGGATAAAGATACTGCTAGGCACATGGATGAAAATGACTATTTAAAAAATAAAAAAACTAAAGCACCACAGAGACAGTCAAGCGACAGCCACAACCAGGCCTACTGCTTAACCCTATTACACCACCTTCCCCCACGACCTAACTGATTTGCTTGCATTGTTTGTTTTTTTAAATACCAAAAAGAAAACTAGTAGTAATAATACACATCTTTGCTACGGCAGCATGGGGCGGGGGAAGTGGGTCGACGTGAGTATTAGACTGAAAATTAGTAACGCTGCGCCAAAACACCTTTACATCAATCGAGAACCGTTCACGTGCGGGTCTCGTCGTTGCGTTCACACAGGGATCAATCCGTTTTGTTTCGTGGCCCACCATACTTACGCTCGTGTGCAGCACCCTCGCAAACGGAACGATTTAGTGAATAATTTCCATATCCTCTAGATCGCGGCTATAGCTGTGAATGGTGGTAGAACACATTTGTTCGTGTTTAATTGCATCGCCCCCCAAATAGGTTGCTGGTATCGGCACTTACCGGCTGACCGGACGGCTGTAGTTAGACATGGACGAGCCGGACCGGTGCTTGTTGCAGTCGTTCTCGTCCGCCCCGTCACCACCGAGCAGGTACAGCTGATCGAGATACTCGGAGGTGAGATAGGTGGGCAGGTCGGCCTCGTCGTCCTCGATCGGTCCGTACGTTTGAATGTCGTCCGCGTTTTCCTGCGAGTCCACCATGCTGAGCCACTGGCTGTTGTGGTTGCGGAACTTTTCCAGCTGCAAAACAAACAAATAAAAACACACACGCGAAATGAAGAAATGCAAACGTGCCAGGGTGGTCCGACGCGACGTACCGTTATCCGCGATGCCCATTCCGTGTCGGTGATGGCGATAATGTCCAGACAGACGTCGCACACGCGCCGTATCTCCTCGTTCTTGTCGTGCATCAGATCGATCAGGTAGGCGGGCGACTCCGTGTCCTTGATCATGTAGCAGCGGGTGCTTTCGTGGCGCAGCACCTGCTGAAACACGAACACGATCTGCAGCACCATCTCGTCGTCCTCCTGCTTCGCCTTCAGCAGCTCGATCAGGGACAGAATCACGTCCGCTTTGCACAGCAGCATAGCGCATGATTCGTCCAGTGCGCACGTGCCAATGAACACGACCATCTCTAATACCAGATCGTCCTTGTATTTACCTAGCCAGCAGCGAACGAAGAAAAGCAAACGTTTATTAGCAACGCTCATCACCAACAAGACAGGGCAATAATTGCGGCATTACCTGGTACAAGCATGGTTCGTATCAGCGGTATAAGGTTAAAGTTGTGAATGATTTGGGAATAATCGAGATCGGCCAGTGCCAAGTTGCCCAGTATGCCGAGACACTCGACGGAGAACTCTTCCTCGTCACACTCGGTTAGAATTTTGGCGAGATCGCCCACAAAGTCCTGTCGGGTGCGGCGAAACGTGTAATATTCAATCATTTCATTCTTCCGGATCTTCAAGGACACCGAATGCAATACCTACCACAAAGTGGGGCCGCAGCGTGTCGTGCAGCGAGATGTTGCGTATCATCTTCATGATCAGCGTGTCCTGGCACTTGAACGCGCGCGACATCAAGCTGTGCAGCCGGTTGTTCTCGATCATCATGGCCGCGTTGCGCCGGTTCAGCGCGAGATTGATGCCGAGCGCAATCAGGTCCGGGTCGGACTTTTGGTTCAGGTTCAGCAGCAGCATGTCCACCACGACCGGCACGCAGTCGGTGTACGTGAACATCGACTTCACCTTGTCGTCCAGGCTCATGTGGTACAGGATCTTCGTCACGATGCCGTGGTGCTTGTCGTCGCTCAGGAACGTGACCAGCTTCGGCAGCAGCCCGACGCGTATCATCTTCGCCCGCAGCCGCGCATCGAACGACAGGTTGAACAGCAGCTTGAGCGTCATCTGCACCAGATCCTTCTGGGACTGGAGCAGCCGCGGCAGCTTCTCTACGATGTTCAGCTCGTACATTTCCTCCTTGTTGTCGAGCACGATCGAGAGCTTCTTCAGGAAGGTGACGACCAGCACCAGCAGGTCAAAGTTTTGCCGCTCGAGCGCGGTCAGCAGCATCTTGACGATGTTCTTCTTGCGCATCTTCTCCTCGAGCTTCACGTTTTCCGCAATGTTCAGCAGCAGGTAGAAGGCGACCCGCAGCAGCTGCTCCTGCTTGCGGACGAACAGCTTGAACTGCTTGTTGATTTTGTCGTAATCGTCCTTCAGCTTGCGCGGGTCCGGCTTTTCGCACACCGCCACCGTGGTATCCGAGCCGGGCGTGTGCGAACCACTGCCGCCGCCGCCGCCGCCGGCATTCATCGACTCGGTCGAGTTGGAGCTGGTGATGGGGCTGACGAAACCAGCGCCCGCGCCACCCTGGCTCGTCGGGCTGGACTCGTTCGTCAGCTGCTCGTGGTAGCTGTTGTTCATCGAGTGGGCCTTTGTAAGCGGGCTGTTCAGGGTTATGCCGCTCCCGATCAGGCTGCCGCTCCAGTTGCCCGACTTGGGCCGCTGCTTCAGCTCCGGGATGCGCCGCCGTGGCGGCTCCATCTCCTTCGGCTTCTCCTGGTCGATGATCGTGTCCAGCTGCTCGGTGCTGCTCTTGCCGCCGCCCGCGACGCCCCCGTCCAGGTCCCGCTCCTTGCCGCTGCCCGTGCTGCAGCTGCTCGCGGACATGCTTTTGCGCGCGTCAATGTCGTGCTTCATCTGATCGTACCGGCGCAACTCGTAGTCGATCACGTCCATGCACAGCGACCCGATCTTGTAGTTCACTATCACCGAGTGGAAGTTGGTGTAGGTCGAGAAGCAGAAAAAGATGTAGATGATGTTGGTCGACAGGTCGAGCGACCGGCGCCAGTCTTCGCGCAGCACGCGCGAAAGCGCACTCAGTACCGCTTCTGGGGTGGGTGAGCGAAAAAGAGAGCGCAGGAAACAAAATAGATGGTGAAAAAGGGAACAGTCGGTACAATGGTACAGTTTAATGCTTAAGGGTAGATAATATCAGTGCTGGAAAATGTCAATGTCATAAGAAAATCGGACTGAAACAAAATCCATGTCAGCATCACGTACTCGATTGTGATGACCAGAGGTGATACTCAAAACGATTGGTGTGACCAAAACATGCTTCGTGACATTTTTGTGACCATCGCTTGGTCAGTCACTATGTCATGACTTTTTTATTATTGTGATCAGTTTTGCAAAATGTCACTGATATAGTCATAACAAATTCCGGCTGAAACAAAATCATGTCAGCATCACGAGCACTACTTTGATGATAAGGGGAGAGACTCAAACAGTTGTTGCAACCATCACATGATTGGTGACATTTTGTGTGGCCAGCTCTTGGTCAGTCTCTTGGTCGCGACATTTTGTGTCGGTGATCATCCCGATAGTCTTGGGAGATATGCGGTGCCGTGCGAGCGGTTCCAAGAAACAAAACGAGCATGTTTTCTCGCTCTGTGTGACCTGACAGACAATCAAACCAGACAGCGAGAAAGCATGCTCATTTTACCACACGCCCAGTAAGTTCCAAGAATGTCGTGATTATCATCGACAGAAAATGTCGTAACCAAGTGAGTGACCAAGAGTTGGGTGCTAAACAAAATGTCACCAAGCATGCAAGGTGCAAACTATTTGAGTCTCACCTCTGATCATCTCAGTTGTGTATGTGAGCTGATTTGAGTTTCGTTTCAGTCATGAGTGTTGGTGGTGACATTTCGCAGCACTGTTCACAGCCAGAAAAAGTCATGATTATGCTTGTGACGGCATTAAGCTTGTAAATCAGAGTATCACGGTTGACTCAAGCACTCGCATGTCGTGTTCGGCGTGTCATGACGCACTTTCATTGTGTATCAGCAATGAGCATCAAGCTACTACGGATATTTTCATCGTTTTCGTCGATGAACATCTCATGATGCTCATGACATTTTGCAGCACTGGGAAAGAGTCAACTGTTGCAGAAGTTTGCAAGCGTTGCCTCTAAACTCCGCAAACACTAGTGGATTGAACATACACGCTTATTCTATTCTTGCAATCGAGTTGTCTCGATGTCGAGTTTAAAATTGCTAAGTAAACAAAGGTACTTTGCTTCGACAAGCCTTTCATAGAATAGAAGCCCATCATAGAAGCCCATCAAGTAGTAGAGCTTGAAATTCTCTACGTGATCTGTCCATTCCACTCATGCCAGTTGGTCATCGACACCAAAACCAAGATCTATGAAAGCGTACATGGTCGACAGGCGTCTACAGCAAAATGATGAAAAGCGGTGGAAAATTCTTGACAGATAAATTAAGCATGGTTTATGTTCAGCCCGCGGGCGTTGCTATGGAGCAAATGGGAACTTTTTTGCTATTTTGATTTTTTAACTGAAAGTTAGAGCAATGTTATGCTCAATAGCTGATCCAATCCAAGGATCGCAATTATCATGCGTCGCCGAGTCACAAGCATACCAAATGTTTAATTTTAGCATTCTTCATTTGTTTCATTACCCCGTTTCAGTCCCTTACCATTCTTCTCCAGCTCTTCCAGATTGTCCGGATCGCGGGCGAGCTGCAGTATCAGCCGCGAGCCCTTCACCTTCTCCGCCAAATCCTCGTACAGTAGCTCGATGTAGTCGTCCACGTTGCGGATCGACGCCTTCTCCGTGTCGACCGGCGCGCTCGCTTTGTCCGAGATGCGCGAAACGGACCGCTGCTGATGGTGGTTGTGGTGACCGCCGGCCGCCCCGACGACGGGCGTTTCCACCACCTTCCGGTTCTTCAGGTAGTAGATGATCTGCTCAATATCGCACAGTTGCGATTTGTGGATCAGGTCGCACTTGTCCACCACCTCCCGCGCGAGCACGGCCGGATCGGTCTTCGAGTTGAGCGACTTGAGCCGAATGATCCGCTGGCAGTCCTTTAAAGCGAAAAGATGCAAATCGATTGTTTTAAATGTTATTCCACGACACACAACAAGCTACCGTTGCGAAATGACACCCTTTTTTTTTGCTTAATTTGCACACTTCCGCCGTGGGTAGGTGTGTTGGTGTGCTTGCGGACGTACAGACGTACCTTTTTATCCTCCAGCATGGGATCACCAGGGTCACCGAAGACGGCCGCTTCTAGTTTGTAGTTCACAATGAGTGCCTTTTCCGTGGGATGAGGTTCGACAGTTCCTCCCTTCCATCGTCTTGTTTGATAGTAGAGGGGGAGGATGAGGGGCGGGAGGGGGGGGGTGAAAAAACGGGTAAATTATAGAGTCAACACCAAACACGGTCGCTGCCAGCTGGTTGATAGGAGTTGCTTTATACACTTTTTTCTTTCTCATTTATCGATCGATTCGGAACCATCGGGAAAGCTTCCCCACAATACGTCTGGTTTTTCGCCTCATTGTGAAACTGGTACAATATTAGACGGTTTGTTCTTGCAATTTCGCGGTTTTCCCCCAACCCCGAGACTACCAAAAAGCTGCAAACGAATCATTGCCAAATTGCCCAACCGTCGGGTGCTGTGTTGCTCTCCTGCAGCTCTAACGACAAGTCCTACCCTTGGGCGACTGGAGAGGGGTGGCAGGCGGACAGCAAAAAAAAATCGATAAACCACCAAACCCCCCTACCGAAACGGATGGGGTGCAATCACTTCGTTGCTGTGCTTTTCTTCAAACGAGGGTGGGTGTCTTGCGAAGGTTTTTGATTTACCCCGCGCACCTGTGTGTGTGTGTGTGTGTGTGTGTGGGTGCGTCGCCCCCCTTGCCTTACTCACTTTTTAATGTATTTCGCATCCTCCGATTGCATCTGAGCGCCAGAAAACCGATACAGTGCTGTTACGATGTAGTAGATGTAGTGTACGGTAAAGAAACACAACGCTAATCCCGCTAGCAGGTGCAAAAAGCTGACCAACAGCATACAACGCAAAACTATCACTTTTCCTTCCGAGGGTTTTGCACTGTGCCCAGCACCGAGCGACGGTTCAACCGGGGTGTTTTGCTCGCTCGCAGCGCCGAATAAGCGGTGCGGCACGGTTCAACCGCACGCTGTCATTGACTTGCTGATGGAGGGGAGCGTGATGAAGGCCTGTCTACACAGGGATTGCAGGGATTTTATTTTCTAGGGGATTTTTTTTTTCCAACAACACTGGAATAGAGTTTTCATGCATCTTTTCATTTCTGCTGGTGTTGTTCGCTTTTCCAAACGTGCTAGCAATAGAAAAAAGAAAGAACTTATCAGCTTACAGAGCGACACATGGACTTCTATACATATCGCAATAGAAGCTGAGAAATGGATGTGCAAACATTGACAACTGCGGTTTCCAGGTCCAAAGAGCACCGAGCTGTGGCTTTACAGACGATATTTACAACAGTATCCATATTACTAGCTAAAATGAATTCGACTGTGCTTCTTACGCTATGCGATCATCGCACTACCCAAGTGCCACAAACGCCACTAAACGACTCAAGCTCACGTGCTCCTAAAACACTCCGGTTAGCACACTGTAAACGACTTGAGCATGAAAAAGTAAAACAGTTGGTGGTGTATGTCGTGACTCACGTTATCCACTTTATACAACACATCAATTTCTAATTGCTTTATCAATGTGAAACTGCATTTATTCATTGTACGTTCAAATGCCTGTTTGGCATTTTTTGTTTTATCTCGCTCATGACATTGGCATTCATCTGACATTTGCTCTGTCGTCCGTTATGTCTCTTCTTCTTTCTGGCTTGCTCCCTCAAATTCTAGTTACGCATATGCCACGAAAACATATAAACCGCCTATTTCGGGTAAATATTGTGCTTATGTTGTTCTATTCGAGTTATTTTTTATTTATTTGAGTCAAGACAAGTTTTCCCTGCAGTGCACAGAACTAGCAACAGAACTACCCAAGCGCCACAGGATGGTCGAACGCCGGTTAAGGGTTACATAGACCTGTATCTAATATGTTCCTTGGGTTTCTGGCATAAAGCCATAAATATGTCATTACAATAATACCACAACATTCACATTAAACAATCGTTACGCGTTTAGAGTGGTCGAAAGCGTTAAGGAAACGGTATAAATTTTAAATATGACTTTAAACCATACACTATATACGACATACAAAATCCCACTGTACGCTACGGAGTAAGAAGAAGATGATACTTTAGAAAGAACTCAAATGATCGTCTGAACGCTTGGGTGTCAATCGCATCAAAAATGGCTGTTTCACAATTGGTGGAGAAGCTAAAGGTATTTAATTTATTTATTTTGCTCAATTTCTGAAAAATTACGCCCGTATAACATTTTGTGCCCGGTGTTTGGCGAATTCGTTTATCTCAGTTTGGCGACAGGTACGTTTTGGTGAATTTCGTCGTGAAGCCGGTGGAAGATCCACCGTATAGCGGCTCCCGGGTGGGGTTTGGATTTGCGGAGCGAAACAAGTTTCTCTCGAGCGAAATATGGCATTCGTTCGTCTACCCGAAGCTTCTTGAAATATTTGACCAAAATTTGGCTTTGATTGGTGAAAACCTTGATCCGGCGTACGAAAAGGATAAGGATTATTACTTGAAATGTGTCGAGCGTCCCTACCTGGAAATGAGGGTTAACATCCGGGATGGTTCTTATCGCAACAGATTGAACATTTTGTTTCAAGAGGAGCTGAGAAATTTACACCAATCCTGCTTTTTTGTTGAAATTAGAGATCAAGGGCGTACTTTTGTGGAGATGATTAAGCGTCGCGACGAGTTTATTGACAAACTGTTAGATGAGAACAAAAGAATGAAGGCGCAGATCGCGGCTCATGAATCAGGCGCTCCGAAAGACGCTACCGGAGTAGAAGGAAACGATCCGAAGCCAGTTAAAGAGCACGTGCCCGAGGCTCCGCCCGCCCATCCAGCCCTTATCAAAAGAACCTACAAACCGTCAGCCGATAGCTCCCAACCCGGTCCTTCATCCGCACCCGACTTTTACACAACGAAAATTCTCGGTAAATCTCCAACACGCCAAAACTCACCAAGCGGCTCAACCCTTTCGCTCGATGCTGTTAGTAGTACGGACAGTGAGAATGGGCAGAAGCAAGGTTTTTTCACGGAAAGCCCGGACGAGCAGGCGTGTAAAATGGCATGGCAGAAAATGGCAGACAAACGGAAGCAGGAAGACTTGGGAGGGCCGAGCAAAACAAAAAGCCACAAGGCTAAGAAAGTCACAAACAACGATCAAGATGAAAAGGAAGAAGAAAAACCTAAAGTGCTGTAAGTACTGAATATATCTAAATTGTTGATCGATCAGTTTTCTACATTGCTTTTACTCGTTTGCAGCAATTGCACCGACATGCCTGAATCGGAAATCTTAGCCACATTTGCCGATTACAGGCAGGAGCTGCACGAAATATTTCTGAAGCACAAAGATGAACTAGAAGAGCAGTGGATGGCGAATAAGGAGCTGGTCGACTATACAGACGTTGGTCACTTGTTTAATGAGGATCAGAAGATGGCCATGATGCAAGTACTGGAAAATGAATTTGTGCCAATTGAACTAAATGGAAAGGTAATGGTGCTGCTTTGAAAAAAAACATTACCAAAACTATAACCTCACTTACGTCTCAATATTGCAGTACACTGAATTTTTTACCTCCACTCTGCTGATGGAATGGATTATACGTATTTTCATGAAGCGGTACAAATTTACAACTCGCCAAGAGGCCTTAAAACATATCAGGAAGCAGGAAGAGGAGGTCCTTGAATACATTGCCAGAGATTGGTAATAAGCCACCATATGTGATCTGATCATGGTTCCTTAACATTTACATTTGTTTTACAAATTTCTCATTGCCATTTTTTTGTATTCAATAAATACGGCAGTGCGGCCGTTTTGCTTGCTTGCTTGCTACATTACCCTTTACGCTTATCCGCTTCCATCAATGCTTATTGCTTAAAAAAATCAAAATATTAATAAAAATTCAATAGCAAGTAAGGAAACGACAATGTGTGGTGTAATTCTTTGCATGATTTCCCGAATGAAATATACGTGAATTACGAGCAAAAAAAGGAGCATTATTGATACTTATTTTTATTTTATTTCTTTCTGTCATTTTATAAACTCAACTGTAAGAGCATGTTTTCACATTTTCGGATTCATCACAGTTTTTTTTTTCGGGCACGCAATAGGAGTTTGTACTGTTTTGTCTAAATGAGACTCGGTCAGATTTTTCGTCTTTCTGTTTTTGTTGAGTGGCATTGTTTTGGGGGCGACGGTTCTTCAAAAACACGTCGGTACATGTTTGTCGTTGCTGTTGAACTCATATTATCTATTGATGCTTGCGTTACAATCGTCATGCAATGTCTAATTTTTCGTTTTAACTATTGTTTTCCTCCTCGTTCAAACATTAACTTGTACAAAAATAAGAAAACATGGTGTGCCAATTGTTTAAACCAGGGGTCTCCAAACTTTTCAGTTCGCGGGTCGCATTGCTTCACAATCAACGTAGTTGAGGGTCATTTTGACGCTACCTTTAGAATGGGTAGGGACCGCAAGCGCCCCGCGAGCCGTAGTTTGGAGAGCCCTAGTTTAATCCATTTAATCAAAATGGTGAGACTGTAGTTTTTTTTTATCGTGGAAACATCCTGCTCTTGTATCAATGCGTCGGGAGAATGGAACTGGATGTTTTGTTGTTTTTTTTTTAATTTTTTTTTCACCTCCCCTCTCAAATTTCGTTTCGCCGTTGAAGAGGGACAAGGCGTCTGTTTGTAACAAAGCCCGATTGGTGTTCTCGCTTCTGTTCGATGAACCCTTCGACGTACGCGATCATGCAGGATCTCTTCTTCTTCCCTGTGGAAATGAAGATCAGCCTTTTACGTCACAATGGAGAAGCGTTACTCGCCTTTTATTATTCCCAAGCAACATTTTGAATGTACTTTCGTCACCCACGCGACCGACTGGTGTAACCGTCCAAATAGACATACAGCAAAAACGTCGCGCGCGACGACGCCGCGCGCGACAAACAGTAGCTCAATTTTGCAAACAGAGCTACTCGTCGCGCGCGACAATTTTGCTTCATCCTAAATAATCAAATTATCTAGTTTTTTACAAGCCAGATTAATGCCAAACGCAAAAAAATAGATTTGAACATATTTTAACCTATTTTTGTGTGTTTTCAAATAAAAAACAAGTTGGTTGACTGAGTCAAATGAGCTACTTTAATCTACACCGAGTGAAATTTTGAGCTATTTTTCGTCGTGAGCGACGTTGTCGCTCTATGTCTATTTGGACGGTAATAGAACAGGATTCTAGATGCTTATTTCCTGTGTCAATAATAAATAATTACTGCACTTGGAATATCACCAAACAATGTGGTTTTATGCCCGATTTAAGAAACTATACAGGCGGTCCCCGAGATACACGGTTAATGGGGACCGAAAACGGCCGCAAAATACCGCGTATCTCGAATTTCCGCGTAAGTCGAATCTCGTGATTTCCAGCTAAAATATCACAAATTTTCGTGTAATTTTGCAAGTAGGGGGCGGTTTTAGTCACTTTATGAATTATTTGATATGATTCTGACTGAATATAACTGTTTTAAACCTTTTGAAATAGTTTTTAACATTCGATCAAAACGGAAATTATTTGGAAATTTGCAATTGATGTGTCAAATCAGTACAATTTGCTCAAAGAATTGTCAAATTTAGAAAACCGCGTATCTCCGAATCCGCGTATAAGAGGTACCGTGTATCTCGGGGACCGCCTGTAATCTGAATGTGTTGGATTGAAAGCGTATTTATCACATTTTTGTTAGTTCTAATTCCTCTTAAATTTACATGTTCAAATGCGCGTTCAGAGTTCATGTCAGTTTCGTTTAATTGAGCTACTGCTGCACTGAGCACGTCTACGCACGATGAAACTCGCATACGGTGTTGTGGCATCATCGTAGATGCTGTTATTACCAAATATCATTCAAAAAATCGACAAAATTTGCGGCGAGTCTCTGACCATTCCCTCACTAGACCCTCTGGCACCAATCAAACAAAACATTGAACGTGACAAATGTATGAAATATGACGGGTCGAGATCAAGGTGGATTTTAAAATATCAGGTGGTGGACTCTAGTGCATTTTGACAATTCGTCACTTGACATAAGGTCCCCAGGATTCAAACTTTGTTTACATTAATTAAATTTGTTCATATAATTTATCTACCCCATTTTTTCGAATTAATATTCTTTAAAAATATATTTTGGACTTTGTGAGTTCTTATTTAACATTGAAACATACATTAAAGTGTGTTATTTTGTGTTATTCTGTGAATTTATTCTAGAATTCTTTGTGTTTTCGACATTATTGATGATAAAAATTAAGAAATCATTATTTTTTTTCAATTTTTACATTAATTCCTCATTATCTACGAGCCGCATGGACAATTTACTTGAGATTAGAACTCATGCTAGCATGATTTTAAATTTCGTGCATAAACAAATCATCAAATTTTTTGTTAATATATTACGTTTTTTCGATAAAATCAATAGACACACTACCCAAATAGCCAGAATTGCTTAAGCAGCTCATTTTGGCACGCTAAAGATCGCTGCTCTAATTCGCCTTTTGCAGTAGATAAACAGCATCAAAGTTCTATGTGGGTCTTTCAAACAGCGCCTAAGCAGCTTCCTTATGCCACGATGCCAGGGATTATTTTTCTTTGTGTTATATTTTCAAGCAAGCGTCATCGATGAAATAAACAACAAGATTTGTTTCGTTTAATCACATATGTATATTTTTAAATCTTTTGTATTGATGAATTACACAAAATTTTACACAATTTACTGATATTTCACAATCACTTCACTCAATATTCATTCTTCATTCCTTGTTTCTATTCATTCCTTGTTTGTTTGAACTGTCTTAGGCGGCGCTCTGGGACCAATCGAACGAGACAAACAAACACGACTCTGTTCGATAGGTGCACTATCAGGCGGCGCTCTAGCAGCAATCGAACACGACATCCGACACGAACAAACCCATATAATCATATGGAGGTGCACTGTCAGACACAAACAAACAAACTAGACAAACGTCGAGTCGAACATGTCAGTTGATTCTGTCTGTGATGTTCGATACCCACCTGTGCTGTGAGTACCTTGGCTGTCAAACGCTTCACAGCTACAGTAGATAGAATTCAATTCGGGACATTTTTAAGTTTGTTTACGTAGTTTGTCTCTTTTTCTTCTTAAAATTGCGTGCAAAATATTTAAAAAAGCTATCAATAATTATTGTTAAACTTTTCAATCAATTATAACATCAAATATAAAGGATTGAAATGTATTAAACTATTGTGTGTACATAATCCATGTGTATGCACTGTATATGTTTTGGCATGGACGTTTGTTTACATTTTTCAATATTAAATTTGAATGATTTCTATGTTATTATAGATGTGAATAACTAGTAAATTATGAGTTGAATCTTCCCCCTGTAGGTAGATATTCATTTAAACTATGAAAATGCTTCATTTTCGAGACGAAAAGAAAGGCGTATTGCAGTGCATCATGACAGGTCTATAAGACATCGAACAGCTGACAGAGCACCTATCGAACAGAGTCGTGTTTGTTTGTCTCGTTCGATTGGTCCCAGAGCGCCGCCTCAGCTGTTCGATGTCTTATAGACCTGTCATGATGCACTGCAATACGCCTATCTTTTCATCTCGAAAATGAAGCATTTTCATAGTTTAAATGAATATCCTTCTGCAGGGGGAAGATTCAACAAATAATTTACTACTTATTCACATCAATAATAACATAAAAATCATAAAAAAGTTAAAATTGAAAAATGTAAATAAACATCCATGCCAAAACACATACAGTGCACACACATGCATTATGTACACGCAATAGTTTAATATGTTTCAAACCTGTATATTTGATGTTATAATTAATTGCGAAGCATTGCAAATATTATTGATAGCAATTTTAAATATTCTGGTCGCAATTTTAAGACGAACAAGAGGCAAACTACGTAAACAAACTTGAAAATGTCCCGAATTGAAGTCTATCTACTGTAGCTGTGAAGCGTTTGACAGCCAAGGTACTCACAGCACAGGTGGGTATCGCACATCACAGACAGAATCAACTGACATGTTCGACTCGATGTTTGTCTTGTTTGTTTGTTTGTGTCTCACAGTGCACCTCCATATGATTGTGTGGGTTTGTTCGTGTCGGATGTCGTGTTCGATTGCTGCTAGAGTGCCGCCTTACCCGGCGCTCTAGCACCAATCGAACACGACATCGAACATGAAAAATGCAAAGTGGGTATAGGGACTAGGTGGGCTTATAGGTTTGGCGGGAAGGCCATATTGGACGAACGAATGACAGGAGGGGATTCGATTGTGATACGTAGTTTTTCACGCACACTACGACACATCAACCAAAACAGCCATTGGAATTCTCACGCATACATCAACAAATGATCGAATCCCCTCCTGTCATTTCGTTTTCATTTTTCTACAGCACGGCTGTCAAATTGTTCGGGATAAGCCCACCTGTATAATAAACCCACTTTGGAAAAATGTATGGGATTTGACATGTTTGTCTTGTTTGTTTGTTTGTGTCTGACAGTGCACCTCCATATGATTATATGGGTTTGTTCGAGTTGGTTGTCGTGTTCGATTGGTGCCAGAGCGCAGCCTTACGGTGCACCTCCATATACAGTAGAATGTCGATTATCCGGGGGTGGATTAATCGGTGGGCGATTTAACCGTACGCATACATTTGACAGCAATTCAATCATGGTGAACATTTGCAGTGATAGTTAGGTAGGTGTTGTTTGTAAATAGAAACTGGTGTACAGGGATTAACAGATGTCAAAACAGAAGCGATAAAAATCATTCTTCTAAATACATACACCTTGATCCAGTCCCATGCTGCCCGGATAATCGATGATCTACTGTACATCACATACGTTTGTTTGAGTTGGATGTCTTTCTTTATGGATGGTCGAACGCCGGTTAAGGCACTGGTCTAATCTTGTTGGGCGCAACATTGTTGCAGACAAAATGTATGGATTTTGACAGCTAGCGCAACTTTGTTGCATGCCAAATTCAATCCAATTTGATTTTTGTCTGGCAACATTTTCTATTTACCTTGGTCATGGTAATCGGGTGTATGAAATGACACAGCAGCAGCGTGCGTTTTGTTGACATCCGCTAAATTTGGATTTTAAGCATTTATAATACATTTTTTGGTGTACAGTGGAGCGCCGTTTATCCGGGTACCTTTTATCCGGCTTTCCGTTTATCCGTGCTGTTGAGAAATGACAGTTCAATACAAAAGTGACATTGGGTTATGAGGAGAATATTTGAAAAAGCGGTTATAAGAGCACATTGTCATAACAAAAAACACTAGAAGTCATGGCAAATTTTAAAAATTTTCTTTCGAAAAACATGAAGTTAATAAAAACTGGGTTATTTTATCAAAAAATAAGAAAAATTTCCAAAAAATAACCAGGAATTGGTGATAAAATATATGATTTGACTCATTATCCGTGTTATTCGCTTATCCGGGCGAAGCCAAGTCCCGAGAAGCCCGGATAAACGGCGCTCCACTGTATATTTTGTTTTTTCAACACTTCATTCAGTAAGTGAATGATAAAAAATAAACTCTGAGCTGTTAATTGGCAATTTTTTTTACGCTAAACAATGTCAAAGCGAAATGTTGCCAGCAACATTCATAGACCACCTCAGCGATATGTTGCCGAGCAACAATGTTGCGCGCAACAACATTAGACCGCTGCCTAAGATTTACATAGACCTGTATCTAATATGTTCCTTGGGTTTCTGGCATAAAGCCATAAATATGTCATTACAATAATACCACAAAATTCACATTAAACAATCGTTACGCGTTCAGAGTGGTCGAAAGCGTTAAGGAAACGGTATAAATTTTAAATATGACTTTAAACCATCAACTATATACGACATACAAAATCCCACTGTACGCTACGGAGTAAGAAGAAGATGATACTTTAGAAAGAACTCAAATGATCGTCTGAACGCTTGGGTGTCAATCGCATCAAAAATGGCTGTTTCGCAATTGGTGGAGAAGCTAAAGGTATTTAATTTATTTATTATGCTCAATTTCTGAAAAATTACGCCTGTATAACATTTTGTGCCCGGTGTTTGGCGAATTCGTTTATCTCAGTTTGGCGACAGGTACGTTTTGGTGAATTTCGTCGTGAAGCCGGTGGAAGATCCACCGTATAGCGGCTCCCGGGTGGGGTTTGGATTTGCGGAGCGAAACAAGTTTCTCTCGAGCGAAATATGGCATTCGTTCGTCTACCCGAAGCTTCTTGAAATATTTGACCAAAATTTGGCTTTGATTGGTGAAAACCTTGATCCGGCGTACGAAAAGGATAAGGATTATTACTTGAAATGTGTCGAGCGTCCCTACCTGGAAATGAGGGTTAACATCCGGGATGGTTCTTATCGCGACAGATTGAACATTTTGTTTCAAGAGGAGCTGAGAAATTTACACCAATCCTGCTTTTTTGTTGAAATTAGAGATCAAGGGCGTACTTTTGTGGAGATAATTAAGCGTCGCGACGAGTTTATTGACAAACTGTTAGATGAGAACAAAAGAATGAAGGCGCAGATCGCGGCTCATGAATCAGGCGCTCCGAAAGACGCTACCGGAGTAGAAGGAAACGATCCGAAGCCAGTTAAAGAGCACGTGCCCGAGGCTCCGCCCGCCCATCCAGCCCTTATCAAAAGAACCTACAAACCGTCAGCCGATAGCTCCCAACCCGGTCCTTCATCCGCACCCGACTTTTACACAACGAAAATTCTCGGTAAATCTCCAACACGCCAAAACTCACCAAGCGGCTCAACCCCCGAGCAGGCGTGTAAAATGGCATGGCAGAAAATGGCAGACAAACGGAAGCAGGAAGACTTGGGAGGGCCGAGCAAAACAAAAAGCCACAAGCCACAAACAACGATCAAGATGAAAAGGAAGAAGAAAAACCTAAAGTGCTGTAAGTACTGAATATATCTAAATTGTTGATCGATCAGTTTTCTACATTGCTTTTACTCGTTTGCAGCAATTGCACCGACATGCCTGAATCGGAAATCTTAGCCACATTTGCCGATTACAGGCAGGAGCTGCACGAAATATTTCTGAAGCACAAAGATGAACTAGAAGAGCAGTGGATGGCGAATAAGGAGCTGGTCGACTATACAGACGTTGGTCACTTGTTTAATGAGGATCAGAAGATGGCCATGATGCAAGTACTGGAAAATGAATTTGTGCCAATTGAACTAAATGGAAAGGTAATGGTGCTGCTTTGAAAAAAAAAAAACATTACCAAAACTATAACCTCACTTACGTCTCAATATTGCAGTACACTGAATTTTTTACCTCCACTCTGCTGATGGAATGGATTATACGTATTTTCATGAAGCGGTACAAATTTACAACTCGCCAAGAGGCCTTAAAACTTATCAGGAAGCAGGAAGAGGAGGTCCTTGAATACATTGCCAGAGATTGGTAATAAGCCACCATATGTGATCTGATCATGGTTCCTTAACATTTACATTTGTTTTACAAATTTCTCATTGCCATTTTTTTTGTATTTAATAAATACGGCAGTGCGGCCGTTTTGCTTACTTGCTTGCTACATTACCCTTTACGCTTATCTGCTTCCATCAATGCTTATTGCTTAAAAAAAATCAAAATATGAATAACAATTCAATAGCAAGTAAGGAAACGACAATGTGTGGTGTAATTCTTTGCATGATTTCCCGAATGAAATATACGTGAATTACGAGCAAAAAAAGGAGCATTATTGATACTTATTTTTATTTTATTTCTTTCTGTCATTTTATAAACTCAACTGTAAGAGCATGTTTTCACATTTTCGCATTCATCACAGTTTTTTTTCGGGCACGCAATAGGAGTTTGTACTGTTTTGTCTAAATGAGACTTGGTCAGATTTTTCGTCTTTCTGTTTTTGTTGAGTGGCATTGTTTTGGGGGCGACGGTTCTTCAAAAACACGTCGGTACATGTTTGTCGTTGCTGTTGAACTCATATTATCTATTGATGCTTGCTTTACAATCGTCATGCAATGTCTAATTTTTCGTTTTAACTATTGTTTTCCTCCTCGTTCAAACATTAACTTGTACAAAAATAAGAAAACATGGTGTGCCAATTGTTTAAACCAGGGGTCACCAAACTTTTAAGTTCGCGGGTCGCATTGCTTCACAATCAACGTAGTTGAGGGTCATTTTGACGCTACCTTTAGAATGGGTAGGGACCGCAAGCGCCCCGCGAGCCGTAGTTTGGAGAGCCCTAGTTAAATCCATTTAATCCAAATGGTGAGACTGTAGTTTTTTTTATCGTGGAAACATCCTGCTCTTGTATCAATGCGTCGGGAGAATGGAACTGGATGTTTTGTTGTTTTTTTTTTAATTTTTTTTTCACCTCCCTCTCAAATTTCGTTTCGACGTTGAAGAGGGACAAGGCGTCTGTTTGTAACAAAGCCCGATTGGTGTTCTCGCTTCTGTTCGATGAACCCTTCGACGTACGTGATCATGCAGGATCTCTTCTTCTTCCCTGTGGAAATGAAGATCAGCCTTTTACGTCACAATGGAGAAGCGTTACTCGCCTTTTATTATTCCCAAGCAACATTTTGAATGTACTTTCGTCACCCACGCGACCGACTGGTGTAATAATTGAAATAAAAAATGTACAGCAATTATCCGCAGTACGAGAGACCGATATACACGAATTCTAGAGGCAAAAGAACTCCGTTGGAGCCAAAGCATCTTTAAACTATACAAACAACAACATACGCGAATTCGTGTACATTGGACAGATTCATACGTATTTTTTAACTATATTAATATTTTGCTAACCTGTGGAGCTATGTAGCTTACATTTTTTTCTCTGGATATTTGATTTTCCAGTCGTTTGGTGGTCGACTATCGCCCATTACTCAAATCTCACTTGCTTCAGTGCTGGTCCCAAGCGCCACAGATTAAGCTTAAACGACTGGAAAATCGAATATCGATAGAAAAAAAATGAAAGCACCACAGCTTCATTGGTTTGATCAATAGATGGCGTATTACAACTCATCATTATATAGTTGTCCTTTTCTTGCAATGTGTTTCGACAAGTTTCATCTAATTATGACCTATATAGCCTTCTGACTTTCCGAGCAAAAATCTATATGAATGGTCGGTGTTGGTCAGATACGTGGGTGTTACAGAGTTTCCCACGATTTATAGGTTCCCATTAATTTTTGGTTTGTTCCCATAATTTTTTTGGTAGGTTCCCACGATTTTTTGACCGTTTTCCCGATTTTTTGGTTTATTTGTATTGACATCCAATCGGACAATACCAACAAATCATGGTGGAACTACTGAGCGTTTCTACATACACCGAGAAAGCAGCTGAGAAAATAACTGACAGCATGCTTTGACAGCGACTGACAGCATTTTCGGTGAGAGAAATCTCCTCTGCATGCAAATAACGATGGAGCTGAGAAAATTTCTAATTGGAAGTTTATGACAAACGATAAATTTTAGTTTGCATTTTTCGCGGCCTGTCAAATTTTATATGGGATTTGACAGATAACGTCGGACGTGCGATTTCGTCGTCCGACGTTATCTGTCAAATCCCTTATAAATCTCGTCCGATAAAATCGCATCCGATGAGCGTTGCCACGAGCCTGACTGCTTTTTTGCATGAACAAAAAATGGGAGGTTTTCATGCCACAAAAAAAATGAAAATGAGAAAAACTCTTTCAAACAGTGATGTATTCACGATTTTTCATTCCAATCTCGAAGCGAAAAAAAACCCATTTGACGCACACGCAGTCAAATGTAGGCCCCAAACGTCAAACATACCGTGTAAACATACCTACACGTACGGCGTTTTCTTTTTCTTTCTTCCGCGTTTCTTGCCTCTTCCATCTCCCGCTGTCACAAAACAATTGCCAGTTGTCAAACAGGCAAAACGCAGCGCTCACAGGCAAGCGAAGCAATACATATTTTCCCGACCCAGAGGCGAACCGAGCACAACGCATCGCGAAGCTGTCGTCCCTGCCTTGTGTGCCGTGTGCTGTGCAGTGTGTGCAAAAGTAATCATTACGAAGGGGGTTGTTTGTCTTCTTCTTCTGCTTCTTTCCCCCCATGTATCTTATGTTGTTCGAGTGTTTTTGTTAAGTTGTTAAGTGCTTTCGGTGTGTTTTTGGTGCGGGCGCGCCTGCTAATATCAGCTGACAGAAACGGTGTGTGCGGCGGGGCGGCCCCTGCCCGTGTACGGTGTGTGCGGCCAGTCGGGAGGGTGGAGAAAAATGCTTTTTTATTCTTCTTCTTCTTCTTCCCCGAGAATAGTGTAGGGCTGCTGCTGCTGCTGCTACTGCGGTTCCGAGGGCAGAGAAAAATCTTTCCCTCGTTGGCGCGGTAGTGCAGGTGCTGTGAAGCAGCAGCAGCAGCAGCAGCAGCAGACATACACACATCAAGCGGTGCGTGCAAAAGACTGCATCAAGCGAGAGAGAGAGAAAGAGAGAAAGAGAGCACACATGCTGCCCCCCCCCCCTTCCCCCCATTCGCCATCATTAAATTGCCTGCTGCAGTACGCTCGCCTGGAAAATGGTGTAGTGCGTTAGTTTTTTTTTGTTGTGTGTAAAATACAAAAATCCACTGCGACGACCATTTGCGGCACTTTCCAGGCTGGTGGAATTCAACCAAAAAAAAGGGGGCCCCGCATATCGCTATGGTTACGTATTAATAGTGGGCCTTTTGCATTAGGAAAGAAGGAAATAGTTAAACAAGTAGCAAGTAGCGCGCTACTTTTTTTTAAACGTCGTTTATAAACGACCTGCTAAACTTCCAGTTGGTGGCCTTATTTAGAAAAAAAAAATCTATTTTAGGCAGACAAACCCCCAACCTCCCTTCCCGCCCGCTCACCCACAGAACGGTGGCCAATGGGTGCAGTGTGTGCCGGTGGTCAGGCTAAAAATGCGACCCCCTCCCCCTCCCCCCGAACTTCACCATCCCGCACCCCAATAACTTGGGTCCTGCGGAAAATAGCAGCAATAGCGTGGTCGGTAAGGTACAGCAGCATACCCCGATCGCAACCGTTTGCGCGAGAAGAAAAGCGTGCAGGAACAGCCTTCTTACGCAGTTTCCATTGCAAAAGTGGTTGGCCGGGGGGGGGGGGGGGGGATGGGGGGGGGGGGAGGCGAAATCTTTTCTCTCGCATGCGGCGGCGTGTTACAGCAGTGACAGGAGCGAATGGCGTTTCCGCGTGGAGTTCTCGACCCCCCCAACCCTCCCGACATTACCCCGAAAATGTGCCGAAAATATACTGGCGGTGGAAAACTAAAAACAAAAAAAAACACACACACACACACTCACGCACGCATTGTGTGCCACATTCTGGCGTGTGCGTCGAAAACGGGGGGGAAGAAGGAAAAACCCAGGCGCTTTCCAATCGCATTTTAAGGACATTCGGTGACATTTTGGGGGAGAAGGAAGGAGTTTTTAAAAGGAAAGGAAAGGGGTGGAGGGGTTTTTGAGCATCGGTATATGCCCAGCGCTAGGTGTCTCCATTCGCAAGTGACTGCATTCTCGGTCCCCTTCCCGGACCTCCTACTTCCCCCTTCCCCCTCCCCAGAGTACACACAATTAATGCGTACAAATACTGAGATGCGCAAGCGCTAACGCTCTTCTCTCTCTCTCTCTCTCTCTCTCTCTCTCTCTCTCTCTCTCTCTCTCTCTCTCTCTCTCTCTCTCTTACCTCCCGCCCGCGCTGTACGGAAATTACGGAAGCACCGCACCACATTCGGAACGGCGTGTCGCGTGCGCGTGTGTATGTGTGTGTGTGTGTGTGTGGAAAAATAGTTTCGTGTGAAAATATTTTCATAAAAAAAGAAACGGTGTGCTTATGTCGGACCCGAGTGGTAAATGGATGAGGGAAAATGTGAAATATTCTTCCGTGACTGATTTGTGTGTTTTTTTTCTTTTTCTCTCTCTCTCTCTCTCTCTGTCTCGCTCTCTACGTTCTCGCTGCTCCGTGTTTGGCTGGAAAACACCAACACTATGGCACCTGGAACAAAAAAAAAAAACAACAACAACTCCCGCCGTGTTCCGTGTCAGCATGATTATGCTGCGAGCGTGAAAATTGTGATAATGCAACGTTCTAAAATTATCAATCAAAACTTTGCGTGCTACTAGGTCCCCGCTCCCTCCCCCCTTAGAGTCTCGTGTTGCCCCCGGAACACACCGCGTGTTTCTCGGCGCTCTCCCACAACCCCTTCTCGGTTCTCCCTAACTGTGTCTCTCTGTGATTGTGTGTGTGTGTGTGTATGTGACGGTCGTGTTGTGTCGGCGTTGTGGCAGCAGCAACGCGGTATAAACGCGGGGCTGGAAAGAAAAAAAAAAGCAAACCCCAACAACAACAACAACAACAACAACAACAGTAACAGCAAAACCGTACGGGCCTCACGGGACCTCCAAACCGAAAAAACCGCGTCCGGTAAAGCGCGCGGCTCCCCTACCGGCGGCGGCAGCCCGCCCAGCACAAACCAGCGCAACATGAATACCAGTGCAACAACCAACACCAACAACAAGATCAACATAAGCAATAACAATGCTATCAATGATAAAAGCAACACAACCGCCAGCTACCAATCGTCGTCCGCAATGCTGCTGAGCACGCCGCCGAGGCGCGGCACGAAGCGCAAAATCGCGTCAGGTAATTGACCGCTGCGCCGCGCTCAAAAGCACGGCATCCTAGGACCGCCCTCCCCCCCCCTCCCCGCGGAATCTGCTGGAATGTCTTTTTATTCTCACTGTATGCTCAATGTTTGTTTGTTTGTTTGCATTTTTTTTAGCACCACCCCGACGCTTAAACTGAAACCAGGCAAGCACAGCGGGAGAGGGCAGGGGTGGTGGGGTTGTTGATGGGCGTGAGAAGCGTGTTTAAAATCGTGTTTGCCATAAGCACAACTCTTCAACTGGTTTAAACCCCACTACACTGCCCCCCCCCCCCCCCCCCACCCTGGAAAAAAAAACGGGGAACGGATTCATTTCAAACGGGGGTTGGCAGTCGTCGTCGTCGTGGTGGGTGGCGCGTACCCTTCTATTCCGTTCTATTTTGTCAATCACCTCCACTGCTTGACCTTTTAAACCGATCGCAGCCATGCTTACTCTAATGCTGAAACGCCTGGCACACGCCCTACCCCACCGCTGGTATCGATCCGGGGCCTTTAGACCCGCAAAAATGGTCCGCAACATAATAATGTATTAATTTAAGCAGTGCCGGTGGAGCCACTGGCCCAGGCGTTTGGTCCTCCCGCCCGCTCGAATGAGCCAATTGCGGGAAGGAATCCCAGGGCCGGACGATGTTTGCTTTGTTTTCGTTCTGCCTCTTGCTGTATTTGCCGTAGCAACTATTGGAATACTGCTGGAACTCTCGCCGGAATGGAGGGGGAGCGGGAGAGGGGCGTTTTTTATTGCCCGGTATTAGCCAGTGCAATAAAGTCGCGATTTATGAACATACCGCATCAATCCTGGTTTGCAGGCTGAAACGAGTTATTTGAATACCGAAACCCCAGCACCGGGGCCTGCCTCATTGCCGTTTTCCTTGCGCTGGGGTTTGAGGATGAGAGTGTAGCAGGTGGCGGGCGGGGCGGTAAAATTGGCTTTTGCCTTTTTTAAAGCAGGTAATCTATAATAAAAGGAGGTCGATGTTCTTTTGAGCCTTGGGTGCTTTTTTTTGTATCCTGGAGCATGATTTATGTTCGAGCGAAATCAAACGCCATAAACATGGCGAACATCGTCGTCGTTGATTGGAAAGAGGGACGCGATCATCATGATCCTATTCGGTGTCGATGTTTGGCCACAAGATCGAAGAAGAAACGGAACGTTTTTTGGCGCGGATGGGCAAAATTAAGCAAAGCAGTCAATATGGCTTACGCTTTGGAGCATCTTGCCTTCAGCGGAACATCCTTAAAACGAGTTTTTTGCACCTCAATAAATACCGCTCTTAACGAGCGAAACCTTGCATGACGAGCAATATCACGCAAGCATAAGTTGCGATGCTATGAATCGTGTGTAACGTAAAACTATAGCCAGAAAGGGGAAGTGTCGTGAAGAATTGCGTTGAAGCACAAGTGTATGTTTTTTTCTATGGGCAAGTGCTCGTAGCGCGCATTTTGCTGAACTTTACTTCTGCTCACGAAGGCGTCAATTGCTGCCAGTAGAAGGAATTTCATATGAGATTTGATGCGCAACGAATACTTTGAAAACTTTAAAACCTGTTTTCGTGGTGAAGAATATTTACCACACATTTTGGAAGAAAAAAAGCCTACCTTGCAACGCCTAATAGCAGAAACAGTTTTTTATCACTTTTGGGCAATGTTATGGAAAATAGTAAAATAAACGACCACTCTTTGAAGCTAGTAGCTCTATAATGGTGCCAAAGAAAGAGTGAGCTACTGTTTACAATTACAGTACAAATTATAGCTGAAATAATTGGAGAAGTTAGAAAACCGCTTACCTCGGGGACCACCGAATACTGTTCAAGATGTTTCTGCAATGATCCCCTTGCTTGTTTGTTTGTGCCCACGGCTATTGGACGATTCCGATTCCGGAGTTGACTCAAAATCCGCTTTTCGGCGGGAAGAATTGACCTGAGAATCGCAATTTACCCCGGTAACGGAATCAGGATTGACTCCAGAAATGGAATTAGCTCCGGAAGGAGGATCAGTTCTCGAATTGAAATAAGCAGTTTCAGAAGTCGAAATCAGTCCTGGAATCTCCATGAGAATGGATCGTTTGATTTTAATTCCTTGCGGCTATCAATGCGTAGCATCATTGGACCCAAACGTCTATTCTAATGCTGATGCCGAAACCAACTCCGTTTCGAAGCCGATTCTGATTCCGGCGCCGATGTCGATTCCGGAACCAATTCCGAAGCTTACCGGAAACTTACTATCCGCAATCGATTTCAGAAAACTTTGGAGCTAGCCGGAATCGATTCCGACAATAACTTAATTTTTCCCATCACTTATGTCAATCTAAGTGTGCATTTTCTTGTGAACAGTTTGCTAATTCCGCGAAGCTTAATCCCTGTTCAATACTGCTGGTAAGACATATTATGTGCTTAAGAATGAGTTGAGGTGAGGTACGAGCGTGTAGAAATGAAACAGATCAACTCGATTGAATGAGTTATTAGAAAACCGGATCACTAGGAACAGAAATTGAATAATGGGAAGGGATAAACGTAGGAGGACGTAGGTCACAAATAGGCTGTCAGTTTAGAATCTTTGGAACGCAGGAGCTTGGTGAATTCCGGAAATTCTACAGAAGCGTACACAAATCGAGAATTCCCCTGTACCCGTAACTTCTCTAGCCTCTAAACATAAAATCAAGCGATTCCCGAGATATCCTCTTCTTTACTCAGAAGCCTGGCTAGCTAATTTTCTACGCGATCGCTCATAGAAAGGTATCCATTCGTCCAAGATGTTTTACAGGGTTTACCAAGTCGTTTTGCGATGTGTCGCTTACGAAACTTTACAAACTTTACCGCATATTTGTGACAAACCTATGTAGGTGCAGGTTTTCCTGCCTACTTTATTTACTTTATGTCGTTGCCGTCAAACGTTTGTCTGCAACTCACCCGTGTTAGTCTCTGAGGCTTCAATTTTCGACAGTGCACATTAATGTTTGTCTCTAAGGCTTCAATTTGTGACTTTGTGGTCATCCATTTTATTTGCAAAATGGAACGTACTGTCTGAATCTGTGTGGTCTAAAATGACCTCACTGGTTGGTATAAGATTGCGTGCGTGGGATACTAGCGTTTGATAGTCAGTGAATGTGATGAATAAAAACACTCAGAGAAATTTGATTCCAAATTGGCTTTTAGTCATCGAAACAGAAATTCATCGCAATGGCTTTGCTTAAAAGCACCATGAGTACTATGTCGGTGTTTGTGGCTGTCAAAGCTGCCTCGTTGATTGCAGACAACCACCCAACTATTGACGGGCCACCAAACAGTGAACAACCCTGTTAAAAAAAGACCCGTACAACAACTGTTTTACGGTATAACAGTAAAAAAGACATGCATTTTTAGCTGTAAACAATGTCTTGAGAATGTATTAAATGCTATTAGTCTTATATCAAACAAATCACAACACAACTTTTTATTGGCAATTTTGTATTTTGAAACTACAGTTGTCATAAATCTCCTTAAATACCTTGTAAATTTAAGATGATTCCTATGAGAGTAAAACTCTGTTGACTTACAGACAGTAATAGACGCGTTAGAGTAAAAATGGTATGCCTTAGTGCCAGAATTTAGCGACAACGACTGCAAATTGAGCATATTCAAGCAATTCAAGCAACAGGACTCAGCAAGGACTTCAAGCAGCACGAAGAATTTATTTGAACATTTTATTTACTCACTTGTTTAGATTCAACTCACTGGAATGTCTTTTTTGTGGTTGTATGAATCTTAAAATGAGTGAGTTAATGATGGAAATCACTAGAATCATTCTTATATTCTGATTCAAATCACTGAGAAGATCGAGCATTCTCATCAATAGTGCAGTACAATGCTTAATTCCTTTCCCAACAATAATAGTATCGTAATTAATACCGCTCCGTTTTTTTTCGTTCCATATGATGCATCTGTAGTCGCCAATGGAAATTCTCCAGGTAAAAAATCAACTATTTTGGGCCGATTTGTAGAAAAACGGTTGAGCCGTTCCCAAGGTTCGTGTAATTAATGGAGTTTTTTTGGTTATTCTGCGTGTAATTTTAGCTATCCGAAAGCGGCGCAAACTGCAACACTCGTCCAAGGCGGGCGAGTCCCGGCTGGAGCAGGTGCCGCAGACCAAAAACACGGTCGCCGTGCTGAACGAGCTGAAGCGCAATCTCGTCTACAAGGTGGAATCGCAGACCGGACCCGTCCATGCGCCGATCTTTACGATATCGGTAGTGGTAAGCATACGACACAGCCGGAGAGAAGAACCATGTGTGTGTGTGTGTGTGTGTGTGTGTGTGTAGTGCTCACAAAAGCCGTCTGCAAAATGGTGGCCTGCGCCATTCTGCGCGTATGCCAACTCACAGAGGAGCCAGCAGGAGCAGCAGCAGCAGAGGCCAGCTGCTGGGCCAATTGTTTCTATTTTGTTGTGTTTTTCTATTTGTTCTTACATGACACACACACACCACCCCCATTTGCTGACTTCAGTTGCTAACCAAGATTTACCAACCCCATCAACTCTATCACACTCTCTCTCTCTCTTTCTCTCTCTTTCTCTCCTATCTCTGTGTCTGACAATTGACCTAAAAAAACCAACAACAACAACAAACCAAACTTAAACTTAAAAAAAAAAAACCGCAAACAATCAAACAACCACCCTCGCCCGAAAACATACGCGCTCTTCTCCCACCCTCCCCTTCCGCAACTCGACCCCGCCCCAAAACCCAACCCGGGTCGCCTCCCGTAAACGGTTTGTTTTGCCAGGTCGATGGGCAAAAGTTCGTTGGCACCGGGCCGAGCAAAAAGTTGGCGCGCGTGGCCGCGGCCGCCTCCGCGCTGCGCAGCTTCATCCAGTTCAAAGACGGCGCGACGCTGACGCCGATCGAGCCGCTGCAGAACGTGGACTTTACCAGCGACGATCCGATGATCGAGAACAGCATCTTCCCGCTGTCGGATGCGGTCGTCGGGCCCGGCGTACCGCAGGAGAAGGTGGCGGGCGCTCCCGTTGCCACCGGCGGCTCCTGCGGCGGCAAGCCGGCCGCCGTGCCTGAAAGCGCCACCGTCAATTCGAACCACTCGCTACACAGTAACAACAGCAGCAACAGCAGCAACAACACCAGCAAAACCCCATACAGCAGTAGCGGCTGCATTAACAACAACAACAACAACAACAACAACAACAGCGGTGCAAACCGGGCGGCTGCTGCTGCTGGTGTCGCTGCCACCAACAACAGCCGCCAGTGCGACATTAGCGGCAACAACACGACGGTACATTCTAACAGCCACACTACCACGAACAACAGCAACACCGCCAACAGCAGTCACAGTAGCGCGATCGGGCCGACCGCCAACAGCAACGGCAGCAACTGGCACCGGAAGGACGCGGCGGCCACTGCTGCTGCGGCTGACGGTGAGAAGCAGCAGCAGCAGCAGCAGCACCACCATCATCACCATCACCAGTCGGCGCAGGATAAGCCGTCGGCGGTAGGAACGGTCAGCAACCACAACCACAACAACAATGCTAATGCGAGCGTTCGAACGGCCCCTGCAGCGGCATCCAGTATCGTTACCAACAGTAATTTCACTATATTCTACCCACATTTTAATTGCCTTCTCTCTCTCTCTCTCTCTTATTTCTTGGTTTTCTATGCGCCCTACAAAACCATACCACCAGCCCTTCTTCCCCACACCAAAACCACCCCACTCTAACACACACAAACACACACACACGTCCCTATCTTCATAAATAGGTTATCCGTTGCCTCTCTCTCTTTTTTTTTCTCTCTCTCTCTCTCTCTCTCTTTCTGTTTCCTCTCGACCAAATAAACCACTCCACCACATGGTTTTTTTGTTCTTTTTGCCTTTTTCTCTCTCTCTCTCTCTCTCTTTCTCTCTCCCTTTTTCTGTTTTTCTGTCTCTCTGTTTCTCTCTCTCTCTCTGTCGAATTTACTAATCACGTTTTTAACAAAAAAAAGCAAAAAAAACGCCACCACCACCCGGGTGTAGTAGTTGTGTTGCATATATGATGCGTTTGTGAAGCGTTTGTGATTTTGTTTGTTCCCTTTTTTGTTTCCTCACGTGTTTGGGTTTTGTTTTTCAACACTTTGATCTTTTACTCTTTTTCTCGCTCTTTCTCTCTCTCTCTCCATTTCTCTCTATTTCTTTCTTACTCTCTGTTTTGGTTTGTCTTTTTTTGTGTTTTTGTGTTTTCCCCGTTCTCTTTTTAAAAGGACGATCGTCTTTTTTTTTTAATACAACAATTGCCCGTTCTCCTCGCAAGAAGAAAAACCCCGACCTATCGCCGGCTTCCCCCCTATAACAATAACAACAAAAACAACAACAAAAATGTCCTGCTCATCGCCTCCCCCCCTCTAAGTTCCCCCTCATGATCTCCCCCCCCCCCCCCCTGCTCACGATCCGATCTAACGCGAAATCTAATACTATTGTTCATCGATATGCTGTATCGTCCTTCAGTTGCAGCTACTGGAACCACTTACAACGACAGTTACGAACAGTATATCGGCGTTAGTGCTGGCGGTACTACTACTACTACTACTACTACCACTGCCACCGCTTCTTCCACCATCACCACCACCACCGGTACCGACCCGAAAACTTCCAACGCCGCCATCAGCCGTCCCCCCGCAGGTCTGGCCACCTTTCCCACCGTCCCTTCCCTCCCACCAACACCTTCTTCCCCCCGTCCTGCCGCCCCGGGTAGCACGAACCACCCGCTCGCCGGTACCGCCGCCACCACCCACAACAACACCATCTCCTCCTCCCCACTCACCCACCAACATGCCAATACTGGCAATCATAATACTGCTGCTGCCACCGTCGCCACCACCACCAGCACCGCCATCCTGATGCTGCCGCTGGCCGGCTACGTCATGGCATCGGGTCCGCGGTCGGGCAACCCACTGTTGGGGAAACCGGTCTGCACCACTGCCGCTGCTAGCACGATGCCGCTCCGACCGGACCGGGCGCGGGACGCGAAACCGAACGAGCCGGCGGCACCGTACCGAAAGCTGAAGGCGAAATCCGGCAAGGCGGCCCTGTCCGCGGCGAGCGATTTCCATCGCTTCGTCAACTACATACAGTACGATACGTTCGCGCTGAACGGCTCCAAGAAGCAACAGCAGCAGCAGCAGCAGCATCAGAACCATCCCCATCAGCACCACCACCATCACCATAACAGCCACCACAACTATTTTAACAAGTTTGGCAACTTTGACACCTCACCCATCAATTCCTACCACCTGTCCCTAGTACGTAGTGACGCCACGAAACTAAGCACTGCCGCGAACAGCAAGGCAAACGGGAAGGACGGGCTGGCGAAACACATTTCCACCAGTGCCGGTGGTGGCGGCGGTGGCGGCAGTGGCGGAGCTGGCGGCACTAGCAACAACAGCAACAGCCACAACACCATTACCAGTACAAGTACCCCCACCACCACCACCACCATCCTGCCTTCCACTACTAACTCGATCGCGAACGGGAGCACTAATCCCGCCGCCGCGGCCATTGTGATCGTTACTTCGGCCTCCCCCACTACCACCACTGCCCTGGCGGCCAGCAGTACCGGGGTCGGGGGCGACAAGGGTTACGTGCGCGACGGTCCCGGCGCGAACCACCACCACCACCACCACCATCACCACAACCACCATACGGTTAGCTATCCCTTTCCCAACACTACAGCCATCCCGCCCGCCCTAACGAGTCCTTACGCACAGAACGGTCATCGGCAAGTGGTTGAAAAAATTCAGCAAAGCTTAAACTTATTTAAAAATACCAATGAAAAGGCTCTAGCATGGAAGAAACGGTTCGAAAGCAAGTATTAAATTGAATTCTCCTTTTATCGTTTATACTTTCTTTCCACCAAAGAACCACCACCACCACCACCACCACCACAAACTCCCCCAAAAGTTTCCCGCCCGTCCGCCTCCAACTGCCACCCAATCATCACCCACTACACCTAGCTCGGCCACCGCCCCCACCGGTCGTCGTGTCACACCCCCCCCCCCCCCCCCCCCTCTGTTTTCCCGTCACCCCGCGCACCCCTGGCCAATGTACCAGCCACCCTGGCCACTCTCCATATCTCTCTTTCTCTCGCCTCCACACTCACCCGCCCTTCGTTATATTATGTATTTTGTGTGCGTGCGTGTATGTGTGCATTTCCATGTAATACTCAAATCATCTTCGTGCGATTTGTGTGTGTGTGTGTGTGTGTGTGTTTGTTTTCTTCATTCGTTGTTTTCGTTGTTGTGGCCTTCTATAGGGTTTCATTTCATTTGTATGTATAATAATTGTGGGTGCTCCGATTATGATTTGCTCGTCGGTTTTTTTTTGTTTTCTTTGTTCTGCTCTCCCGCCCTCCCACTCCACTCCACTAGGACCGTTTGGTTATAACTTTCTATTGCGCCAATCCCGTCGCCAAGCTGCGTTGAATTGAATTTGCCCAGAATTTGCCGAAGGGAGGGAGCACTATTTGCATGAGTGTACATGAAATTTAATTTTCACCATTCCAACCTTTCATGAAACTCTAAAGTTTCATGATTCTCTATGGAGTCATAAATCTCTAAAGATTCATGAACCTCTGAAGATTCTTGAATCTCCAAGGATTCAGGAATCTCGTAAGATACATGAATCTTCCAAGATCCGTGATTTTTTAGAGATGTATGATTTTCAAAACATTGAATTTGTACATGCCCCGAAGTCTTGAAAGCCTCTGTAGGCTGGCATGATCACTAACTTTGTTACGCCGAGAAGAAGAATGATATAAAGCTCAAGCTGTATTAATTTTTGGATATTTATGAATCTCTAGCGATTCGTAAATCTTACGAAATTCATCATTCTTTCGAGATTCATTTTTCTTTCGAGATTAATGAATCTTTTAGGTTTCGTGAATTTTTGAGATTCATGAATCTTAAGAGAATCTGTGAGATTCATGAATCTGTCCAAGATTCAGATTTATTGAATAATTTCAGGGCCGGCAGGGACTACTGAGTTACTGGAAACTATTAAAAATGATTATGAATTGATGATTATGTGTTATGCCGCCTCCTTGGCATAACACAAACGATTTACATAACATTACTCAGTCAAATAATCTCAAATAATATCAAATCAAAGAGTCAAATAATATGCGTTACAATAGGAGGGTTTCAATTTTGTTTAACCATTTGTTGAATAATAATATTCAAACATTATTTTTTACTTGAATCAGAGAAGTCAGAATGAAGCGTTAGATTAAAAACGAGAATCAACACCGTTGAGAGCGATGTTAGTCCATTCAACTCCATTCCACCTTAACTCCTAACTCCTAAAGTAAACCACAATTCCAATTTGGAAAAGAGCAACCTTGACCTTGGCAAGCGGGAAATTCAATTCTACTGAAGCTAATGCGTTCTTCCGTTACTCCTTTTTCACTTTCGTGCCTCGTTCTCTCTCTCTCTCTCGCTCTCTCTCCTTCTTTCTCTCTCTCTCTCTCTCTCTTTCTCTCTCGTTCTCTTTATCTATTCTACTCTATCTCTGGTAAATCGGTGTCTCTGTATCACGATAGTTTGATCACAATTTTTCATCATCACCGTCCCTCCCACAAAATCCTTAACATGTCTCTAACCCCAAACACTGGTTGTTTAGTTAAATTGCTGATAGTATTATATATTTGCAAAGTATAGTAGTGTTGCGTTCCTTTTTTTCTTCCACCGTACACTTTCTGTCCCCTCCCCCCTGTCCTACACCACCCCTTGCTTCCTCCTTCCTCTTTAAACCCTTATTTTGTTCGTATATGTGTCAATGTGTCTCCCGCCCTTACCCCCCTTTACTCGGAAGACGTTTTTTGCCTCTCATGCTGCCCCATCGTACCATAAACCATCATTTTTTTGTCTTTTCTTTTTCTCATTCTCTCTCTCTCTCTCTCTCTGTTTCTCTCTATTTCTCTCTCTCTCTCACACTCGAATGTTGTGTAACATTTGCTCGCTTGCTCGTGTATGTGTGTACCTACTTGTGCCGTCGTGTTTGTGGCGCGCGCTCTCGTGCACTGTTTCCGTTTCCGTTTGCACACGCCCCACGTGTGCGCTGCGCTGTGAATTTGTGTGCGTGCTCGTTCGGTGTTGCCTTACGCGGCATCCACTACCGGCATCCACTACTACCACACCCCACCAACCACCCGTTTCTGTGCGCGCGTGTGTGTGTACGTGTATGGTGGGTATCGGGCGCAGAGCTGAAGGTGTCGTCGGGCAGCACGCTGCGCAACAGCGGGAACGTGGCGGCCGGCCACCATCCGAAACCGCAGCCGGAGAAGGGACCGGTGATGCTGCTGCACGAGCTCTTCACCGACGCCCACTTCGAGTGCGTCTCGTCCGACGGGCTGCAGCACTCGAAATTCACCGTCGTCGTTACGGTGAACGATAATCAGCGGTTCGAGGGGACGGGCCCGTCCAAGAAGATGGCGAAGAATGCGGCCGCCAAGGCGGCGCTCGCCTCGATCTGCAACATCTCGTTCAGCCCGCTGCAGCAGTCCAAGTTTGGGCTGATATCGGCCGGCACAAGCAACGGCTCGATCGGCGGCCCGTCCGGGGTCGCGCTGAACGGCGACAACAGCTTCACGCAGAACAAAAACTTCGAGCTGCCGCAAACGTTCGCGGACGCGGTGGGCAAGTAAGTTTGGCTGGCTGATACGCTGTACACGTGTACTGCTGCACACTAACATGCTTTCCAATTGTTCCTCCCCGCAGACTGGTGATCGAAAAGTTCAACGAGGTGATGAAGGGCAGCGACGTGTACAGCCGGCGCAAGGTGCTGGCCGGGTTCGTGATGACCCACGGGTACGACATCAAGACGGCGCGCGTGATATCGCTAGCGACCGGCACCAAGTGCGTCAGCGGCGAGCACATGAGCGTGACCGGCTCGGTTATAAATGATTCCCACGCGGAAATTATCGCGCGTCGCGGCTTGATGGACTTCTTCTACAGTCAGCTCGATCTGCTCTGCCAGCAACAGCAGCAGCAAGCGGGCACGGTGACGGCAGAGGAGGAATCGGCATCGTCGGTCCCCCCGGCGGCCCACGACGGCACGGCCACAGCAGCAGCAGCAGCAGCAGCGGCGCCAGTGGTGGCAGTGCCGTCCGGGGGGCAGGAGGCGGACCCGAACGCGCCCGACCGGCAGGCACGCCAGGAAATCATTTTTAACACGCCCAAAGACGGTTCGAACCTGTACACGCTGAAGGACGGCATCTACTTCCATCTGTACATCAACACGGCACCGTGCGGCGATGCGCGCGTCTTCAGCCCGCACGAAAACGACAGCATGGACGTGGACAAGCATCCGAATCGGTAAGGCATTGTCGCTTGTCACGGGGAGCAATGGTTGCAAGTGTGTAAGCTAGTTGCAGGAACCAGGTTAGTGCCGAATGGTGCAGGTACAAGCACAGATACAACAAAAGAGATCCTTTTTGACACAAGATTTGAGCCACCGCAGTCGCATATGGGACCTTGGCAAGTTTTAGCAATCAGAATTTCAGGTTTCGACACTTTTGGAATCTCTGATAATAAGGATGGTGAAATTCGATCTCAACAAGTTGTCTTTCTTACAAGAATTTGAGTTATTCTGAATGTCTTCCATAACAAAATTAGGTTAATTTTGTTTTTCTCAGTCGTAACACGCGCTTATTCTTAATTTCGGTTTGATTATTTTTGCTGCGATTACTTCTTAAAATCCGTTTTTTGTGTTTAAAGTCTGGTAGATAACATCGATAGAGACAGGCAATTGAAATCGCAGTGAGCGTCAAATCTCCAGATCAAAGCTGGTAGACGATTTTAACATACGTCGACAAGACGGTAGCGACGCGAAGTACCAAAAGACCCTAAGGCATCTTCCTTACTTTTCACATGAATGCTTCCGGGACAATAATACTATACGTATGTTTAAAGCAGGGATCTCCAAACGGTTCAGTTCGCTGATTTTCTTCTTAAAACATTCATTAACATAGTCAAACGTGTGTATTATAGTTTTGTTTAATTTTCACAAAGGCATCCCGGGTCACATAATAGGCTCACGAGGGTCGCGGACCGTAGTTTGGAGAGACCCCTGGTTTGAAGCAGTAAAGCAGAAGGGTCTGTTTAAATTACTAGACGCTTGTTGGAGTTGTTCTGAAGATATTGAAGACAACTGTGAAATCTCAGCATGAAACAGGCGCTAATTAATCGTTCTAAGCCAATGGTTGGCATAGTTTGCTGCCGAAAGAGCTAAATTGTATAATAATGTTGGTAGAGTTTCACGTCAAAAGCCCAGCTTGATAAAGCAAGCGTAAAAAATGTGAAAGTCCTATGCATATATGAAGAGAAAAAGGGCTGCCATTAAAGGCTAGAGCAGCAAAGAGCCGCATGTGGTTTGCCTGGAGCGTTTGGGAATCATGCTTTTCTTTCTTCTCATCATAATATTAGGAAAGCGCGCGGCCAGCTCCGTACGAAGGTCGAGTCGGGCGAGGGCACGATACCGGTCAAGAGCAGCGATGGCATCCAGACCTGGGACGGTGTGCTGCAGGGTCAGCGACTGCTGACCATGTCCTGCTCGGACAAAATATCCCGCTGGAACGTGCTGGGTCTGCAGGGTTCGCTGCTCGCGTCCATCATCGAGCCGATCTATCTGCATTCGATCGTGCTGGGCAGCCTGCTGCATCCGGCGCACATGTATCGGTAAGTGGTGTCGTGCGCGGGGTTCGTCCGAGAGTTGCTTAACGGATATGTGGGTGTGTGCCTGTGTTTCACTTTCGCAGAGCCATCTGTGGCAGGATAGAGAGCGCAATCCAAGGGCTTCCCCCTCCGTACCGTTTGAACAAACCGAAGCTGGCGCTGATGACGTCCGCCGAGTCGCGCAATCAAACGAAACCGCCCAACTTTAGTATTAACTGGATCACGAACGGTACCGAGGTGGAGATCGTCAACTCGTTCACCGGCAAGCTGATCAACAACAACACCAACACGAACAAAATGTCCCGCCTGTCGAAGCAGTCGTTCTACCAGCGCTACTCGACCGTGATCGCCGGCCTGCCCGGCATACCGCTGCGCGAGGTGAAGCCGACCTACTTCGAGACGAAGATGTCGGTCGCCGAGTACCAGCAGGCGAAGCGCGAACTGTTTGCCGCGTTCAGCAAGGAGGATCTCGGCGAGTGGCTGAAGAAACCGATCGAGCAGGACCAGTTCACGCTGATCGTGGCGAAGGAGTGCAGCGAGCTCGGGCCGCAGCAAGCGCTGCCGCAGCAGGCACAGCAGCCGCAGCCGCCACCGTACGCTAACCAACCCCAAACAGTGCCAATGCCAGCGGACGCAAATACCGCCGCCGTGGGCAACGTTTCTTCCATTGGAAATAGCTCCAAATGACATCATGTCAAGTACTCCTCCAGCAAGCGCAACTACGCGTCGATCGGCTACAGCGACAACACTAGCGCTAGCAACACTTCCGTAGAGCGTAACAACAATTTTAGCAGTTCTTCAGGTAGTTAGTTTAAGCGACGCTAACGTGGGCGGCGGCATGTGCTTGGTCTGGTTTTGTTGCTGTTTTTGTGATGCGAAAAACAACGGAGGGAAAACGAGGGGCTTGAAATGAGCGAAGGCGTTATAGCAGGGGGGAGGGAGAGAGACAGAGATAGAGAGAGAAGGGCGTCTTACAAAATTTTGGGGGATAACTATTATCATCTTTTGACTGCTTATTTTTTACTATTCAGTTTTTTTCTTCTCATAAACCAGTTTTGTTTGGTTTTAGTATTTCCAATTGGGATTTCAAAGTTGCAGGCAATCTAGTTTTTAGAATACAGCGTATTCTATTTTGATTTTTTTTGAATTCTATTAGTAAACTCCACAGCGCACTTTTGCTTTGTGGCGAAAATGGCATCCCCCAGCATCGAATACGGTTTAGAATGATTTAAGTTTGAAATTTGAATTCTTTTGTTGAGTTTGTGTCGTGCAAACAGCAACCCCAAGGGAAGGTGAATTTTTCTACAGAAAAAAGAGAAAATGAAAATGACAGAAATTCGTGTGAATAAAAAACCTCTCTAGCAAGAGGAAAATTAGGCATTAGGATTGGGTAGAGTAGGAAAAAACAAATAGCATTACACAGTTTGGTGAACAAAAAAAATGAAAAAGCTAGCATCGTTTGCTTGTCTGTAAATTTGTGCGCCCCGCGTTTGGAATGGGGTTGCAATACTATGAGACTGGTTGTAGTTTCTCTACTATCGTTTAATTGGTATTTTTAGAGCGTTTGAAATATTAGCGTTTTTTTAATTGCATTAGATTTGGCTGTCGTGGCTTGTGTATTATCGTTTGCTGCGGGGTGGGGGGGGGAGTTTTGTTTTGTTGTTGCTTGTGCAGCTGTTTCGGTTCATTGCGAACACCCTCCGCCCGTAAGCGTTTAACGCCTCTGCGGGTGGATGTGTGATGTGGTTTGATCCGCTGTACAGCCACCAGATCGTGGACCATCTGCACACACACACACGCACACACTCACACACATATGTACATATATGCCTTTGCTTGCCGGTAACAGTGAGGGAAACGGAACCTCCTCCCTCCCAGCAAACAGATTTCATTTCTTTACGAACGACGATCTCATATTTGATTTTATGTTGTACTAGATCTATCTTCGCTTTCTCAAAATTTCATAACGTACACAGCATACAGAAGGGGGAGGGAAGACGGCACGAACGAAGGTGGGGCACAGCGACCACACCTCCTCTTCCACTTGCAACCAACCCTTATTTCATACTGGTATACACACACACACACACACACACACATACAAAAACATATTTACATATAATGCTAATGCTCAAGCACAGCAAACATTTACAGGCACACATTTTAAAGGGGAACAATATTGCGAGCAGAGAATACTCGATACTGTGTGTGTGTGTGTGTGTGTATTTTAAAGCCCTTTCCTCCTTCTTTCGTTGTCACGCATTTCATTTTACACATATCCACACGTTCAAAGTATTGAGACACCGATATTGGTTTATCGAATTTATTAGATCCATTTTTTACTAGACATACTGGATTTCATAGTAAATTATTTATTTTCCTTTCGCGTTCACACGGAAAACAAAATTATCCTTATTCGAAATAATAATACGAATAACAATAATAATAACAGTAATAATAATAATAATAATAAGGCAATAAGGTTGTGTTACATAGTTATTAAAAGAGGCAACATTACACTATACTTCAGACAAGCGAGTTATATTAACATTACGACTATATAAACCTATTGCATTAGTAGAGTCCCTGCCGGGTCCCACCCGGGCAAAGGGTGTTAGCATAGTTTGTTCGGTTCTTGCCCAATATTTGAACAACATTAGTATAGTTTGAATTGCACGCTTGTTCCAAAGCTCTGTTTGAGTGGATCAGGATCGTGTACTGTTCGCGGGCGTGTTTCATTTAACCATACAAACTAGAAGCCAACCAGGACGGAACCACTGTCTCCGGGGCTACACGATTGTTTTGGTAACATGTGTTTGGTTTCTATTGGTAAAATACTGAATTCGGACAGTTTTTACCCTATCGATAATTGTTGCTAAATTGAGTAACGCCTCTCCCACTCTGTCCTGACCATGTTCGGTCACAATCGGTACGTTTGTCCAACGCCAATTGGCTGTTGAATGTTTGTTTTCTTTTCTCATCAGTCTTTTTCAATCGTGCGTAATCTAAACCTAGCCGAAAAGCGAAGGTGCAGCATTGTCCTACCTATATACACGAGCAAATGCAAATAGTATGATAAACTAGTAGCTATAGATAGACACGTTTGTTTTTTTTAGCGTTATTAGCAACTAACAAACAGTTGCGGGGTGGAAACAAGTGTTGCGAACGAACAGGTGTGTTACATTGCACAGGTGTGCAAGTGAAGAGAGGGTTGATTTTTAAACAAGCCCCGGAAAAAGGATGACAAACATGCAAAAGAAGCATACAAAACAAACGCTCATACACCGGCAGATATTCGCTGTGAGGAGGGGGTTACAGTTTAATAGCGATTGTGATTTTCGTAATCATAATTTTACACGCCCCATAGCGTCCAGGGTGCTATGGCTAAAATCTAAGACGACCTGCACATTAACTAGCCCTGTATGTTATTAAAGCGATTCAAGCTCTACCAAGCACACGTTTCGATTGTTTTCGAGTTTCGGGTTGTGTTTAGCGCGGTACTAACGTACCCCTCGATATTAGCAGTGTGTGTTCTCTACCTTACCCAGGAGTTTCGTAAATATTTAAATCTGGAACAGTAAAAAAAGGGAAACCCATTGCATCACATTGGAACGGGAGACAAATACAGTGAAATCTCTCTAAGGCGAATCTTGAAGAGGGACCGTTTTCTGATTGATTTAATTAAAATGCAGCTACCACGGGCAATCCACGTGATGCATCCTTTGATCAATTTGTTTGTGAACTGTCATGCAAACATTCGTCTTTAGAGAATTTAGGCGGCCAAATCGCATATGCGGCTTAGAGTATAATCGCCTTATGGGCAAATATTCATCTTGAAGAGACATAAAAAGAGACATAACCGTCAAAATGTTCATCTTACAGAAACAATTCATCTTAGAGAGATTTCACTGTACCGCCAACTCAGAGTATTCTCACTCTCTCTCTCTCTCTCTCTCTATCTAGCCAGTTTTACCTAGCGCGTTTGTAGTAGTTGAATTGCGCGGCGGTTGGTGTTTGTTTTGTTTGGTTTTGCAATTGAACATACTGCACCTGGGTGGGAAATCATGTGCTCTGTGCATTTTAAAGCGAAAAGCAAACAATGCGTGTTGCTTGAGATCTTGAGAAAAACAAATTAGCAAAAAACAAAAGAAAAGAAAAATCAAATGGATTAGGAATTTTAATTGGTGAGCTGCAGCAGGAGCAGAGTTTAGTGCAGTGTTGTCGCGGCAAGAAGTTGTGCAGCAGAAACTTGGTTCAATTTTAAATCACATCTTGGCACATACGTGTGTGTGTGTATTTGTATATATATGTGTGTGTGTGGGTGTGTTTTTGTGGGTGATTAAAATGTCAATTAATTGCCGCACGCATGAACAGCTCTCTCACAACAGTTCACAATTTACAACTTTCCCCATTCAGTCCTTGCGTCTCCCCTAAGGCACTATCTACTTCCCTCCTCTACTGGCTCAACCCTTTCAAGCAAATTGTTGCAAAAGAGATAAGAAAACACACACACACACACACAACACCAAGCAACACCATCTGTTCGAAACTTTATGTGATACATTGCTTGTATTGTTTCTCGAACAAACAAATACGTATTTTTTAGTGTAAGTTGCATTACAAGTAATCTCTCCTTTGCCCCTCCCCAAAAGCGCTGTATGATTTGTACAAAAGAAGCAACAAAAAAAAAAAACAAACAAACTATTACGTAAATAGTTATACCGTGTTTTGCTCGCTATGTTGAGTTGAATTGGCGAATAGAGAGCCAGCAAAACAAACGAACCGATATAATAATCAGCCACTCAGCGTACGGGAATAGGGAAGTGATCAAAACTTGCAATTCTGCTCACACAGCCACACAAACATGCATACACATATATAGACACAGGCATAGAATGATAGTAAGGCGCTCACGACATGGGAAAATGAAAATGACTTTTTACATTTACTACAGCAAAACAAACAAGAAAAAAAACTAGCTTGTAAGCTGCACCGAGCGTCTAGGGTGTGTGATATGATAATAGAGACGTTTTTGTTTTGTTGCATGGTTGAAAAATGGGTGAAGTCACCACCCACCACTCGACAAGGAAGAGACGGGGGAAACAGAGAGCACCCGGAAGTAAAGACCGCACATGAAAGTATGGTTTATTTGAACTGATTTAACCTGTACCGTGTGTGTGTATATACCCCACTACAAACTCAGCACTCTCACACGTTTGCCCTGGAAGCAATCTTTCCACGAACCGGCATTCTATAGGTTATCGGCGTGTTACTTAATTAGCTAAACAATGCAAACTGCAAAAAAACTACAAAACAAACAAACTAAAAGCAATTTATATGACAAACGGTTTATACTACCTACTTTGAAACAAATGAGATTAGGTTTTTTTTTCTAGAACGGTAGTAGACAAGCAAAATTATTGATTATGTGCGTGTGCAAAAGTAAAAAAAAACACAAAGTAACGAAAAGCCAATATATATACCCCTTTAGTAGTTTAACATATTTGATGATATTTGAATTTGGCCAATTTGAATTTATATATACACACATGTGATTTGTTTGAACGGAATTAGTGGAACGAAACAAACGTCTAAGTTTTAACGGTTGTGCGCTTTGATTACTAAGAAAACTCATAAGAAAAAATCAAACATTGTGAAATTGAATTTGATTACACCAACCACCACCACCACCACCAACCCCTTCGAAGAGATATGACAGGACATCTATAGGAGTTAAAACCAAAAAAAAGTCAGCATTACAGGGTTTCCTCGTGTTAGATGAGCGCGTTATCGAAATTCGGTGGCATGAAATCCTTGGCATGGCATGGCAATGACATTAAATGAAGATGCCACAGATATACTTTAGAAGCAAGCGTTTTGGGGCGTGTGCCCTCACTGTCTGCAGGCAACGCGGGTGAGCTCCACCAGCCGTTACAGTGTTGGCAATTTGTGTAACAAAACAAAAAAAAAAAAGAAAGAAAAATAATAATTCCAACTTGTTGGTCGTTTGTTGGTTTGAAGTTAGGCAAAAACAAAAAAGGAACAAATCACGCACACACGAACAAATCTGTTTGCTAGAGAATGTGTGTGCCTGTGTTTAGTTCAAAAGCCGGTGTGATTGTTTGTTTCGTTCGAATTTGAACGATAAAAAGCATACAAAATTGAACAATTGGAATAAATGCCCCCCGCCCCGCGGCGAGGGCGCGTTTACAGCTACTAAAACAAAGCTGTGAAGGAACGGGTGGTTGGTATTTTGGCACGCAACAAAGAGGCGACACTTTGACGCGGTAACGAAAGCAATAACAAAGCTAAAACAATAATTGGCTGCACATTTGGTTAGAACTTAGAAAGCTATCTTTTGTTTTCTCAGGCCCCTCCCGTTCCGTACGTTGGCTGCAGGAACTGTTTAGGGGGTTTGTTTTGGGTTTTGCAGGCGGTTAAAAAAATCAAAAAACTATGTTGGACAAAAAAAACAAATACGATAACAACGTTACGGGGCAGTGGGGATGAGAGTAGAGGAAGCAATGTTAGTGAATTTATATTTATTAAAAAAAGATACTTTTTTAATCTATTATATTAGCTGAAAACAAAAAAAAAAGAGGAAACAACAAACCAATGGACTTGAACAATGGATCACCGTGACAGTGACAGTTGTATTTAACTAACGTTACATTTCGTTCGAACGTTTTGTCTGTATTGGTGGACAGGTGTATGGAAAGTGGGAATACTTCGTTGTTGTTAAATGCTCCTTTTGTTTCTTTGGTATGTTTTTTTTTTTTTGCAACTACAAAATTGTAACAATGTGCATCACCTGCATTAATGGCGCACACATGTTGCTTTAGCTAAACACAATTTTGAGCAGAACGAAAAGGAAAAAAAAGCCACGCAGCCATCCTGCCCGACCTGGCCCGCAGCAATAGACAAAGCAGCTCGTGCGACAACCGTTCAGTTAGTAACGCTCTCGGGTGCGTTATCGTTACGTTACTGGTGCGTTATAATGTTTCTAAAAGTATTATTTTAGTATCGCGTAACACTCAACTCGTGTGGCGCAAATGTGTATGTTTCCATTCACACCCTCACGGCAATGTGCAAAGTATCAGATAGTAAAAGAAAGTGAGTGTGTGCAATGAGCATACGAAACAAAAGGGCAATAGCGCTCAGGTACATACAAGTGTCAGATTAAACCAGAACAGATCAGTAAGGGAGAGCAAAACCAAAAAGATATCAGTGCCGTTTTACAGTCAACACCATCTATGTGCATCTTAAATAGATTTGTAAGTATCTCCAGTGGTCATCCCCGCTCACAACCGCCTCCCCCCCCCCCCCCTTCTCACAGAAGAAGAAGAATAAGAAGTTGAAGAAGAAGAGCAGGATTAAGCGAGCATTGGGTGGGAAGAACACAGAGTAAGCAGAAAAGAAAAACATGCACACACACACACACACATACACACGTATATATACGCAACGAACTATCATTTGGTGGTGCCGCGCCGCAGTCAGTGATAATAATAACCTAACAATAAATGAAGTTACAACATAGGAAAAACCCCCGAAACCGAAAGCCCCGCGCTGTGTACATATTTGCAGAATTAAACTTAGGGTAGAAAGGGTGCGGATAGTAGGATTATAAGATACAACAACAACAACAACAAAACTGAATGAAATTATCAACAAAATGAATGAACATACTAAAAACAGTTAGAAAAGAACAAACAATAATACACACAACACACACACACACACACACACTTTCACAATTTTTCATCACTTCTAGTAAGCTAAGGCCTAACTCTACTACTGTCGGTTAGCGTTTCGGGTTGTTTTGTTTGTTTGTTTTTTTTTAAACCGGTTTGACAGGAAGCTTCTATTACTATTCTCCATAATAACCTCACATTGCGCCCGAAAGCGCCATCTTGCCACTACCACTATTCAACCAAATCAACCAACCACAATACTACTACTAACTAATCACTACTAACTACTACTACTACTATTACTGCTAGTCAATGAGCGATCATTACCCATTCTGCTAACCCCGTGTTTCAGTTCACCGCGCTCTCGCAACTCCTGCTCTGATGAGGGCCATGGTGTCTGACAGATGGTTGACAACTGTTTGGTTACGTTGTCTTTTGTTTTTCTGCTGTCTTTATTTAACCTCAAAATACGTATTAGTTATTGTCGGTAAAGTGTTGCTTTAGACTGTATAAATCCCGAAAGATGGGACGATAGTTAGTGAGTGAGTGTGTGTGTGTGTGTGTATACGGAAGGAATGCATTACTTTATCCATCTTTCTACTCTTCCCACTCTAGTCTAGGACGGATTACTATTTCTAGTCGAATTCATCTACCGTAGTGTCTCTCTTTCGCTGAATTCATGCTAAAAATCCGGAACTGAAGCGCAAACAGTGGTAGCGTTAATATGTTTTTAACCCCCGACAGACAACGTACTCTTATAACCTAATTGTGCCAGTAGGATTGTTTTCTTTGTTTGTCTGTGAGACTGTTCCATTTTTTCACTCTCGCGCTGTTAGGTTGATTAGTAGAGTTTTAAAACTAAAAAAAAAGAAGAATTAAACAAACAAGCTAAAAAAAGAAAGAAAGAAAAAAAAACCGCGCAGGAATAAACCTTCCTTCCGGGAGAAAACCCCCAATTCTCCTTCTCTAAGCAATAATAAATACAAATCTTCTCGTTGCCATGGTGAAAAGTAATATGCTGCTGAATATGGAAAATTATATATATACATATATACATATACATAAAAAATGCATACAAAATATGTATATTTTTCAACTCTTCGCTCTCTCGTGAAATCACAACCAGTTAACCAAGTAAACAGGTTTACTTACGCATAGGTATGAATTACGCATTTCCAATACCACCCTCCCGATGCCCCGTTCCAGTACCTGTCCACGAAAAAATGCTCCCCTCCCGGGTCCCAGACGCGGGAGAACTTTGCCCAATGTCCTCCGAAAGTGAAACAGACCGTTGTGGTTATTATTATTATTTATGTTTTCATTTTTCTACGGAACTTGTATACGAAAGCATGCAAAAACCAGGAAATCAACCAAAAACAGCAATTAAAAAAGCGAGTCTCGTCAACACCTTCCCGTCTTACACTATCCACCCCCGCCCCACCCACTCCAACTACATCCCCCGAATGGAGTCATTCAAGCAAATGCAAGAAAAAAAAAACAACAACAACATACAACCACATCAAAATATCCCATCTTTAAAAAGCAGCATGTTAGCAGCAATATTATCCCTTCTTAAGACAAAAAAAAAGCAACAAAAAAATCTCGTACACAACGATCTAAGCGAAACAGCAAAAAAAAAAAAAAAGTTAGTTTTGAAATCCCGAATTATATAACAATTAGATCAATTTTGCGACATTCTACCATCCGGGACAAATGCCACGGATAAACACTGTACTACACGAAGTAGAGCAGTAGAGAAGCAAGTGGAGGACGACGACGAAGTAGTAGAAGAAGAAGAAAAACAACAGTTTGATCACAAGCTTTTTAAAAAAAAAAAAACAGTCAATTCTCACAATTGTAAAATGGTTATGAAATAAAATATAGCAACGTTTCTGAGAAAGTTACTGTCTGATGAAAGTGTTTGGGAATTCTGACAGAAGCAAAAAGTGTTGAGAAAAATGTATGCTTTAAAAGCTATAAGACGATTACAAAAAAAAACAAAACAAAACAACAAAACCTCGTTTGTTCATTCCGCTCATTCGTGGCGGTTTAATTACTTTTTGAACATGTTTTAATTTTGAGCGTGCTGTTCCTTCCCTTTCGACCGCAAACGCAAACGAAAAGCCACAATCAATAAATTCGATTTTCATCGACCTTGGCTAGCTATTTAATAATGAATGCGCATAGAACCAGGGACCTACGCAAGCGGGCGCTGTGATGGCGTCCGTTTGAATTTTTAACGGTTCGTTTAAAAAAAAAAAAGAAGCAATACTAATTCTTCTCTTTGTTTGTCCTGCAAACGCCCGGACGATAGTCCGGATGGAATGAAACATTTGCCAGCCCACCCTGCTTGCTCGAGTGGACCCCTCTCTCCCCGCCAACACCAACCTATATAGAATCAATACCTCAGCGGCCTCAGCGGTACTGTGACACCGCATCCGCATTTGCAAGCAATCGGAATGAAGTTGACCTAGGTCACTCTCTTCCATTCGGCCCGCGAGCGGGGCGGACGGGTTATGGGGGCCGACTAATCGAAACATGGAATGTACGGGTCACGTTGCGCAACCTCCAAGTTGCCAAGTTCAAGCGCATAGAGCAAACATAATTAATGGCACTGCGGTGCCCGTTACCGGATGTATCGATCGATCGAGTGAAGTATCGTTCGGTGTTGTCGTGGTGGTCCAGTTGAAGTTAAAGTTGAAGAGAGAGAGAGAGAGAAGTGAACATAAAGGGTACAAGAACATGCAACAACAACATAAAAACAGGAAACACAACGTAAAGGGCAAACAAAAATGCAACAAACAGAGGAAACAAGAGAGTTTGAGTGGATAAAATAACACCAAAAAGGGGGAAAAAAACACACATTCTTAGACAATATACACGCTTACAGTCGTTTATAATTTACACGTTTTTATTATCACTTTCACTTTGATAAACATTTACGAGACATAGGTTGTGTGAGTGGGTTGGGAATGGGAGGGGGGGGGGAGGGGGGAGGGGAGAACACATGGGGATGATTTAGTGGAATTTGGGGAGTTGCGTTTTTATTCCGTTTGCGGCCCATTGCATTGCTTGCGTATTGCGCACAGGGCACGCGACGACTATAACAACAAGCGGGTTTGGGGTGGGTGTGTGGGTTTGTTTGTCCAACATGAGATTTTCCTTCTCAGGGGAGGGAACCATGAAATAGATGTGAAAAGTTCTAGCCTAATCTCCTACCACCACAATCAAATAGGTGCTTAATTTATTTTGTTCAGTTAACAGTGTTTTTTTGCGTGTTTGTGTGTGGATGTTTTTTTTTTTTTTGTTCGATGCTTCACGCTCACAAGCGATGTGTTATACACAAATCCTCGAAGCACAAGGTACGGGAGCCGGAGGAGAGAAAAGCAGGTTAAGCAAGAAAAAGGGACACGATATAACAAAAAAAGTTTCAAAATAATAACACTACGTAACGTGTGTAACGGACACATTTTAACTGAAAGGGAAGAAAGGGGGGGGGGGGTATTGCATCCCACACTACAAACAAAACAAAAAAAAACCACCAATCTAACACCGCGAGAGTTAATTAAAAAATAAAACAAAAATCAAAAACAAACAACGCGCCAAAACAGTAGCAACCAAAACACAGAATTGGAAACTCGGTGAGCGCTCTCTCTCTCTCTCTCTCTCTCTCCCCTTCTCTCCTTTTGCGCCATTCCTTCTTACAGCTTCGGCCAGGCGTACACGGACGGGACGGCGGGCTTGTAGCTCGCGTCGTACATCTGGGCGCGCACGAACGCCTCCTTGTCGTCCGGCTCCGGTTGCGTGCAGGCCAGCCCCTCCGCGTACGCGTACTCCATGATGTGGGTCGCGATCTTGATCGAGCAGTCCTTGATGTTTTCCAGCGGCGGGTACAGGCTGCCCCGCTCCAGGTCGTCGTCCGTCACGATCTCGGCGAGCCGCTGGGCGGACAGCAGGAAGATCTCCTCCGGGATGGTGGACGCGCCGGCACACAGCACGCCGAGCGCGACGCCCGGAAAGATGTACGAGTTGTTGCCCTGGCCCGGGTGGAACGTCCGGTCGCCGAGCGTAACCGGGGCGAACGGCGAGCCGGAGGCGAACACCGCCCGCCCGTCCGTATGCTCGTACGCCTGCTCCGCCGTACACTCCGCCTTGCTGGTCGGGTTGGACAGGGCGAAGATGACCGGCCGCTCGTTGTTCGCGGCCATCGTGCGCAGCACCTCGGGCGTGAACGCGCCAGCAATGGCGGCCGCACCGATCAGTATCGTCGGCTTCAGCTCCCGCACCGCCTCCAGCAGCGTACCGACCGGGGCGTGCTCGTGCGCAAACAGATGCTTGTGGCCGCTGATGCCGCCGGTCGGCCGGTCCTTCACGATCAGCCCCTTGCTGTCGACGAGCCAGATGCGCTGGCGGGCCTCCTCCTCCGTCAGCCCGTCCCGCTTCATCGCCATCACGCACAGCTGGGCGATGCCGAGGGCGGCCTCGCCCGCCCCCTGGAACAGCACGCGGTTGTCCGCCAGCTTGGTGCGGGTGATGCGCAGCGAGGCGAGCAGCCCGGCCACCGCGACCGACGCCGTGCCCTGGATGTCGTCGTTGAACGTGCAGTAGTCGTGGCGGTACTGGTCCAGAAACCGGAACGCGTTCGAGTTGGCAAAGTCCTCGAACTGGATCAGACAGTTGCGGCCGAACCGGCGCACCGCCGCCTCCATAAACTCCTGCACGAACTCGTCGTAGGCCGGGCCGGTCACGCGCCGATGCCGCAGCCCCACGTACAGCGGATCGTCCAGGATCGACTGCGTGTTGGTGCCGACGTCCAGCGTCACCGGCAGGCACTGGCTCGGCTTGATGCCGGCCAGGGCCGTGTACAGCGCGAGCTTGCCGACCGGGATGCCCATGCCGTTCGCGCCCAGATCGCCCAGCCCGAGGATGCGCTCGCCGTCCGTCACCACGATCGCGCGCACGTCACTTTCCGGCCAGTTCTTCAGCACCTCGTACACGTGGCCCTTGTCGTTGATCGTGATGTACATGCCCTTTGGCTGCTGGTAGACCAGGCTGTACTTCTGGCAGGCCAGCCCGACCGTCGGCGTGTAGACCAGCGGCATCATCTCGCCGATGTTCGAGGCAAGCACGCGGTAGAACAGCCGCTCGTTCCGATCCAGCAGCCCCATCAGGTAGATGTACTTGTTCAGCGGGTCGGTGTAGTGCTTCAGCAGCTCCAGGCAGTGCTGCACCTGCTCCTCCTCCGTGCGGACGATCGCCGGCATCAGCCCGTGGATGCCCAGCACCTGCCGCTCCTCGATGCTGAAGGACAGACCCTGAGGGTGGAGTGGTAGGGAGGGGAGGAAGAACCAAAAGGGAAAGGATTAATAAAGAGCGCCGAAACCCGAGGCCAACCCGTTCACCGGAACCGTGCACAAAGCACTACTGTTGCAATTCCTATGTGTGTTTTTATGGGTAGAACGGGGGCAATCGTGTCTATCTAGTCTTAGTCGTCACGTGTTTAAGCCTGCCTTTTGTTTGAAGCCCCCCAATTGGGCTGATTTTCGTAGATTGAGGGGACAATACTGAGCTCCAATTACACACCAGTACCAGCTGGAGTGCGTCGTCGAAGGTTCAGAGGAGTTACAACACTTCTTCCAAACAAGATCACAAAAAACACTAAATCACAACCAACAACAGATCAAGGTTAAGACTAACAATAAGAAGCTTATAGACTTTCTACTCTAGAAGACATTGAGGTACGAAGCTAGGTTGTTACTTCTTGCACCGACATTAGAATAGGTCCAAAACTGAGTTCCAATTACTCATCTGTAGCAGCTGGAGAGACATGTGGAAGGTAACCAATACGGCCCGAGGGGTTTGAACACATCTTCCAAACAAAATCAGAAACAAAACATTACATCACAACCAATTCGGTAGATATGACAGATCAAGGGCAATACTAAGAATAAGAAGCTCATGGACTTTCCAAACTAGAAGACATCGAGTGTCAAGGTTAGGTGGGGAATTCTGGGAACGAAAACACCATAGGCCCTAAAATGAGCTCCAATCACTCATCGATGCGATCGGAAATAGGTATTTCCTGGACATTTAGAGTTTCCAAAGCAGGAGCATCACACGACCCACACATACAGCGCATAGAAGAACTACTCGAAACATCTAAAGTAGCTTTCTGTTGGGTACCTAGCCATATGGGCTTACCTGGAAACGAAAAAGCAGACCATCTTGCTTACAAGGGAAGAGTCGAATCGACTAATCAAGATGAGATAAAAAAGACCTAATCAGACTCAGCAAAAACATCGTTTCTTCGTCATGGCAAAGAATATGGCACAACATCAAGTCGGACTCTACGCCAAATCAAAACATCCACAAACGGTTGGCCAGATACAGATTCTAAAAAAGACCAACAAGTTTTGTCTAGACTGCGGATAGGTCACACACTCCTCACCCACAGCTATCTAATGGAAAAGAGCAGTCCCCCACTATGCAGCTATTGCGGTGTCTTCATTACCGTCAAACACCTTTTGGTTGAATGCCGTGGTTACGAACATAAACGCATAGAATACAACATCTCAAACAACATCGATGATGCTCTATCTTATAACAAACTCCATCAAAAGAACCTCCTCAAATTTCTGAAAGACACAGACCTATACAACAAAATATAATCAAATCAACCCAACTCCACACCAATAATCTACCTGCAAAGAGATGAATGTAGTCGCAAGACTCAAAATCTCTATAAACAAATCTTACTACTACTTAGAGTTTCCAAGTAGGCCCAAAAGCTCTTTGACGCATCTCCCTGTAAGTCCATTTAGCTCAGGCAGTGCAAGAAACAAACCATGGAGAGTGTACCAACTTCACAAACCAGCAAACGAACTATCCTCTAGAATCATTCCAAGTTACAAGCGTGTGTGTCTGTCGAGTCAATATCAAGACCAAGGTTATTTTGAAGAAGCAAAAATACAAATAGGAAGATGATGCAGTTTTGATGGAATTGGTATTGGCCATACAGTGACATATCTCTCAAAATGAGTAGGTTGTCCATTGGAGATGTTGATTATGAGCTATGACGGTATGGTTTTCGACGCATCGCACCATAATGGAGGCGCGCGATAAAAAAGCTCTCATGGCCATGTCTAAATCATCTTTATGGCACTATCACACACAGGATGAACATTATCGATTAGATAAAACAAAAGCAGCGTGAGAACACGGCAGTGTAGCAGTCTAGGCAACGGAGAGAAGTCTAGCAAAACGACCCATTACGAAGCAGTCATAAATCTTTGACATAATGGCAAAAACCGCAAGCCATCTTCCTCTATTCGCATGCCATTGTTAACAAGCAAAAAAGATTGCACAGTTATTAGTTTGGCTGCGTGTGGTGAATTTCCCCCTTTTTGGGAAATCGCTACAGAAGGTTCCTTCAGAAATTCGCACCGTCACGCCGACAGAGTCGGAGTGTGTCCACAACCGACGCAAACTAGTAGCGGGGGCACCCGCCAAGACAAAACATCAAAAAGCCCCTGCACGATGCCACCACTTTCGCCCTGTAAAATACCAAAAAAAAAAAAAAACCCGTGTGGATTGCGCGACTGCTGCCGCCCTCGGTTGGCGTACCACGGCACATTCCGCGAGCACAGGCCCAGCCGCAAAAGATGCACGTGATGTGGAAACACACCATCAGCGTAGGATCAGCTGTTCAGCCAGCCTTGCGCCAGCGGCAACGAAAGGGTGATGTGAATGGGGGAGGGCATTCGATTTGTCAATGATTCACGCGTCTGACGCGATTGGCAACTCGGAGCGCGAATGAGTCATTTCGTCATCAGTGCGGACATTACGCGGGCACCATATCTAATGCCGTTTGCTGGGGAAAAAAGCGTGTGGGTTTTTTTTATCTTCCTCTCTCTCTCTCTCTCTCTCTCTCTCTCTCTCTCTCTCTCTCTCTCTATCCTTCCGCGAGTCAAACTCCAAACTCGGTGATGGGTTTGAAGGTTTTTTGTTGTTGTTGTTACTATCTAAACATCCAACCACAATCGATGGGTAAAGTGTAATGCAAGTGTTCTTTTTTGCTCTGTCTGTTTGCTACTGACTGACCGCCCCGCTCGGTTGAAGATTGCAGATATCTGAAGGCATCTTTCCAGCAATTTGCGTCAGCCGCAGCTTCCGTCCCGCCTTGGGCGCCCCTCCTGGAGAAGGGGCTAGAAAGGTGACTAGCGGTGACACGCATGGCAGGAGCCTACCACCGAACCACGGCATCGGTCGCTGAGCGCTGGCGGTAGCGTACGCGATCGGACAAATAAAGGACGTTTCGGTTCTTGGCGGGGCGCTGTAATTCGTTCTAGAGTGGGAGACGGCCCAGACACGCCGTGCGTGTGCACGACCTACCCTGGCCGAATGGCGGGTGACTTGGAGGTCACGATGGAAATATCGCCAATACAGACGGCAGTTTTATTGGCCCGTCGTTTTTTTTTTTGTTTTTGTTTTTCTTTTTTGCTGTTTCGCGCAATTCGTGCACATGCTATTTGGGAGGGCAACGGTGGGCAGCGGATAAAACAATCCAACAATCTCGAGCGATCGTGAGCGTGTGTATCATTGTTATGACCTTTAGGTGCTGCGGAAAGGTCACACCGAAAGGCGCGGCAATGTGTCCTGTGCACGGAGGGACGGGCGTTGGACTTGCCTCCCTTTGGAGGGAGCTTTGCACACGCAACAGGGCCAGAAAGGGATACTCAATGAGATGAGAATGTTTGCTGTGGTGCAAGTGCTGGTGCAGTTTTCCAGTGCAGCTCCTTTCCCATGCACCTGTAGGAGGCAACAACAAGGGCCTTCCACAAAGCAATGGAAATGGCACAGCACAACAACCAACGAAAAAAAATCCCCCTTCGGCACGATGACAGAGCGATTTCGCGACAGATGCAACGCGGGCGAAAGGGCGAAGGGTTTAACGCAAAAGGGACATTCTCGGCTGGCCGGAGGAGCGCCACTCTTTGGCACACTATCGGGCACACACACACACACACACATGTACACTATACACTACACTAGCAAACAAAACAAAATTGGACGAATGGTGCGCGTCGCGCGCAGTCGCACAAGGGCCACAACAGAGCACAACCCCCCCCCCCCCCCCCCCTCGAAAGACACACACACACACCGCTAAGCGTACGTACCTTATTGAACTTTCCATTGCGGAGTCGATCGAAGCCAGCGATTGAACCCGCGATTTCGCCGTCGGATTCGGCGGCCCACTGCCCAAGACGGTCACGGTTGAACGATGGCGTGCTCATGCTGATGTTGCTGCTGGCGATGCTGCTGCTGCTGCTGCTGCTGTTGGTTGGTGCGGTCCTGTCGGCGGTCCGGCTGCGTCTGTCACCGATGGCTCCTGGTTGCGAGTAGTGTGTCGGCACTTGGTTTGCTTCGGCGCGGTCCGGCACTCGGGAAGGCTCCTGCTGTCGCTGGGACGGTTGCTGTTTCACGCTCTGCAGCTCATTACCTACTACGCGGTGCCGTGACGGTGCGCTCGGTTTTTCCTTCGCCGCCGACTGCTTCGTCGCGTTGCTGCTGCTGCTGCTATCCATCTCAGGCTGACATCTACTGCGAGGCGTTTGGGAAGGAATTGGAGGAAGAAAAACAAAACGACAAAATTGTAGCAAATAATGCAAAAATTAGGAATTGAGAATGAAAAGCAAAATTGATTCGCAACTTGAGTTTTTTTAGGATAAAATAATTTACAGTTTTTTTACAAGCATGATGGCAAGCATAACGTAAAGGGAAGAGATGATGACGCAACTATTAATAGAATGGCGCTCACAAACGTACTGCATCTATTTTTAAAAACTTCGCCAAAGAGATAGATAGGCAAAATAGAAAACATGATCGATGCCGTTATAACGCTAATTTAAATAAAACACCAAAAAAAAGGAAACAAGAGAGAATAGCAACCCGATAACTTGTAACAGAAAAATACGCTTTACGTTTCAAGGATGAAATGATGAAATCTATTACTTTTTATGAGCCACGTTTTTGGGGCTCATTTCTATCACGTTTTCAGAGGAAATAGAGATAAACATTACATATTTTCTTTTTGTCCCTTACTACGTTCCTCAGTGGAGCTTGCTTTTGTTTTTGCTTTCGTATAAAATTTATTTAAACACCATAACTAAATGCTTATCGTGGGTTTTGACTGTATTTGAATTGCTAATGTGATAGAATGTGTGTTAATTTGAATGCTTCAAAATGCTTCAAAGGGCCTATGTAACGCCGGACGGGTTCAATTGTTGCCTGAACTATCGCCCTACCAAAAGGGTTTAACATAATTACGTCTGGGCAGGCTGACAAAGACACATTCAGAATTCTAGACAGAAATGGCTAGCGTTGCTGAACGTTTCAAAAGAAATGATCATTAGAATGAAAATTATCACAAAAAAATCAACCCTAAAACCGTAATGTTTGGAGCGTCAGACTGATCGATGTCTAAATATTCGTTAAATGTTTCATTATTAAATCTACATTTCATTGCAAGATATACTAAATGAAGGTAATTTGATCTGAATGCATAAATTGGGACGGTTCTATACAAATTTACATGCATAGGCTGGTAACCGACCTTGTAGGTGAGATATTCTGTGATGTATAATATGATATAAACATTTCTAATACTTTGTTTTCCTAAATCCCCTGTGAGCACGGTGGATAACACCCTGAAGGCAGCGTTTGCATTTGTGTGGTGCCGTTCACGTAGTTATTATCGGCCGATAGTACGGTCGGCCCCAACACACTGGCGAGACGCAACGAGACGCACACAATCAAGTCCGGCATCAGATGATCGAAGCCAAAACCACGCGTTAGGTGCGCGCAAACACACTCGAAGGGGCATACTGTGTGTTTTTTTACGTGCGGTTTCTAACCACCGCTTCATACCCGCCTGCTCACACAAACCCGCGCGTCGGTTATGGATGGAAACCGTGACTCGTCACTTTAGACCGTCAGTCCGTCAGTCAGATGTTGGTCGGAAGAAAACCGCGCGCATCCCATCGCGTTATCGTTGCGTTTTGATACTGGCAGTTTTTTTCGCTCTCCCTCGGACGTGTGTGTGTGTGTGGTGACAAACCCAGCTGTGAACACACACGCCCAAATAAAGGGCGCCAAGTGGGTGGAAGGATGGTGGTGGTGGGTGGTAGTGTGCGAAAAGACGGGCACGTTCTTGTTGAGCTTGTTTGGCTTTCCGCTTTGCAAGCACACTCGACAGTTGCCTTTTGTCGAACGGCTTACGCAATTTTCGCTCTCCCCCAAGCACCCCACGCTCACCACTGCCCTATGCGAATCAGATATAAAATCAGAGTGTGCCAAATGGACGGCTGTGGATTTATAAACAACGGAAGGGGCGGACGTCAAACGCATGGGAGCACTTTAAATTTCAACTTTCAACCGATGGCGATACGGGTGGGCGACAATCAGCCTGCAGAAGATCGTTAATACCATGATGGAAAAATCGCACCAGCAATCAATGCGCACGACAGAGTTCGAAAACCCCGTGCCGTGCCAATTGTGTTATATTTCCCATTCAAATCGCACCACAATCGAGATCCCTCGATTCATCTCGCATCGTACGATCGTCCGATCGCGCTATCCTGCTCATTCTCTAGCTTTATCTCTGTTCATTTTTTGTTTCGCCTACCCCTCTCTCATTTTCTCCATTCTTCATTTACTGTACAGTGCCCGGAAGGGTTTCTGGTGCTTTGTGCGTTGTGCAATTTTGTTGGCCACGCTTTTCGGTCGTTCTCCATTAACTTTGAGCGGCACCGGGTAAGAGCGGGGGTCTAGTGAATTCGGTGCGCGATGTAACCAAGCAAGCGCGCCCCTGGTTGCAGTTGCTTTCCCGTCTTTCGTCTTGTCACGTTTTTCGCAGTTCGCTTTTCGTCGCCGGCAGCACTCAAGCTGAAAGCCCTCTGCCAAAATTTCCAACCGAAGCAATGTCTAATTTGCCAAATTTCACGCAGACCGGGTCCCTTTCGCTTACTCGCTGTTTCGAACACGCTGTCTGGACGTACCTTTGCATGATTGGGTAGCCGTTGAAGACGGTTGTTGCCATGTCCCGGCCTGCCACGGATGTGGGAAGGAAATGAAATTCTGATCTGATTGTGCACAAACACACACACGGGAGCACACACACTACAGAGTATCACAGACGAATATACACACAGACGCAGACACAGAAGTTGCACCGGAGACACACTCGCGCACCTCCCTTTTGCCCAACTATCTTGGTGAAATCTTTACCCGACCAGCGGTAGCACTGCACTGTGCCAGAATGCCCGCATTCGGACCTAATTTATTCGCAACGATACTTAAAATCAGCTGATTATTAGCAGATCAGCCCCTCCTCCGTAGGGCGGTGGCGAGATGATAAGGAAAGTTGAAAACATTTCCCCGTAGCACCCCATGAGGTGTGTGTGAGTCTTGGGCGCCCGGTGTGAGGAGCCGACTGATCGACCGACCGACCGATCATCATCATCATCAAACATCATGTACGGCGTTAGTGATCGGGATAGGTAGCATGTGGAGTCGATCTGAGCGTGTGTGTGTTTTTTTTTTGCTTGCCTGCTGTTGCCCCTTACGTTTGAACTAAGATCGAACCAGCTCGGTATTCACCTTTCTTGACCGCCGGTGACCGAACGACTTCTATCCGGTCCCCTCTGTTCCGCCCATGTTTGCTTTCGTACTCGTCTTTCTGCGGCTTACGTAAGGGCGTGTGAATGTTTTGGAACAAAAAAAAAAAAAAAGAAACAGAACGTTGTCGAACGGAATGTTGCACCTTTGTACCCTAGTCGAGCGGAAAACTACCCCTTGTGCATGAAATTGCGCTGCTTGCTAGGCTTCTATCGGCAACGTTCAAGTGTTTGAAGCCGACAAAGCAACGCGATGGTAGCACTATGGCAATATTAATAGCAATTAAATTATTACAAGCATACTAATTAATTTTGAAAGAAACACTGACGTCCTGCACAAAAAACGGACTTAAAAAACGGAGCTGATGCAATTGCTGCAATACTTTCTGCCTCAAGACTGTTTGCAAGCGCTTTCATCATATTGTCATCTGCTTTAAGATGCATCCCTGATTTATTGTTCATTGCTCGCAGGTAGCTGCAACAGAAAAAAAAAAACACGTAACAAACAAAAAGCTACAAATGAATTCACAGTACAGTGCGATTTATTTCACGCACCGACACTCCGAATTGCGCGCAAGATGCGCACGATATTTCATAATACGGTTGCAAAATGGTTACAGGAAACCTGCTGATGAAAAGGCTGACTTAGAGCTTGCCTTGCTTGTTTGCTGGTTTACTTTCTCCCTCCGCTATGGTACCGGTTGAATCATAATATGTTGACGGGCTCATACTGCCAGCGCCCACCCCCCGGCCGGCCATCACGGAAACGACGAACGCTACATAAGGTGTGCGGGAAAACTGGGGCTGCGAGTCGCGGTCAAAGTCACGGCTGGGCACCGCCGTCGATTCGCACACCTCGTGCGTGTTAAAAAAAAAGTTGCACAAGCAACTTTAGGAGGGCGGGAGATTCCCTTTCGTTGGTCGTGGTCGACGGTTGCAGCTGTTCGGCTTGAAGCATCGAGATAAGGAATGGATAAGTGATATATTGTGGTTTTGGTTTGGTTTTGGTGGTTTGTTGTTTTTAAGTTTGATGAGAACTGTTTGGCGGGGGTTGGTTCCGTTTTTACCGCAAGATATCAACCGTTCTAGAAAGAGAGCAGTTCAGAAGATAGCTGTGGTTGAGAGCAGAGATGTAAGGTGATAAGAAGTTGTTTGTTTTCTACGTGTGTTTTGTTTTTTTTTTTTTAAGAAAAATGTATGCTTCTAGAAACGATAATTTAATGCTATTCTGATACCAAATTATATGTGTTGTATACAACAAACAAGTGGACATCGTATTTTTTTTTTGTATATTGGCATTCGATTGTTGATTGTTTTGACAAAATGGATTTTTGTAATTTATGTAATTTAAATTGTTTCACTTAAAATCAGTGAAAAAATGACAATAGTGCTGAAATTCAGTAAAATACCCTAGTAGAGAACCGTTATTATTAAAATAATTAATTAAATTATAAATTTTGCTGTGTTATAAACATGCACATACAATTTCACAATGTACACCTGTTGGATAGAAAATGAATCATTGAAAATTTATTCTTATAATTTTTATTTATAAGCGGAAGAACGGTTAAATACGGCTATATTTCTTGTTTTATTATTATTTTCTCGTTAACATATTTTAATTTCCATTTCCAATGGATTTAGTACAGCGTCCACCATTTATATACTTAACAACCTCAATACGATTCCTGTAGCTACTGAATGAATGTTAACAATACGAGAACATCAACCATCATGCGTCAATAAACAAGCATAGTTATTTTTATTTATTTTACGAAGGCCACAGTAAACTGACACGACAAAATGCATTTAATTATACGTATCCTTTAACGCAATGCAGCGTGTGTCTAGGGTTAAATATAATTTTAATTGCAACAAATTAAAACAATAATGTTCTAGGCTAAAAAAATAAAAAAAATAATTTGTTCAGTTTTCTAAGGCTCTTGCAAATTTGAAATCGCTACAAATGCTCAGTGGGCTATACCAGATGTTTTCTTTTTCCGACCGATCGACCCGTAAACGTACACCGCGTACTCGAGCGCCGTTGACTGTGACGGCGGAAGTTCGGCAACGCTCACTTCGATTACCGTCGGGCTCACGAACCGGTACCCCTGCAGTGCCGACCGATCATGTTCCGTTTTGGCCACGATACGCACACACTCGATCGTGACGGGTTTGCCAATCGAAATCTGTAAGAGACGCGAAACGCAAACAAACAAAACCAGGCACGCGTATACGCGCAATTAATCGAGTTCCGTTCAAATGTGGCCCGCTCGTTCTGGGAATGGTAAACAAAAGGGCATGCAAAGGTGCTGGTTGTGTGCTGCAAAAGGGAATATCTAATTTACGGTTAGCTAATGCCCAAGACGAGCAAACGTCTCATTAGCACGCTTGCATGTACAAAGGGCAAAGGGGCACAAACACTGGAGCGCGAACCCTTGAAATGGATGCCTTCGTCACTTCCACCGTGACATCACGACTTAATGGAGTGAACCTGCCCCGAGCTCCGGTTTGCCAACATGGCCACGGTACAGGATGAACGTTCTCGCCCGGCCACACAACTCACCTCTATTGTTCCATTGATCAGGCTCGTCAGGTCGTCCTTCAGCACGACTACCGTCTCCACGTACAGCAGCGTTGACGTTTCCGAGCATTTACGCACCGCACCAACCGCTAGAGGGATGAGGAAACGCGTGTGAATCATCTAGGGGCTTGATGGTTTAATGTGGGGCAAGGTCCACCCTTACACTCAACCATACTTCGTTCGGTGCCTGCGTACTGCGGGCTCGGATCTGGTTCCGGTTCTGGTGTGGTTGTCGGTGTCGCCGGCAGAGTAGCCACGGTCACAATCGAAACTGTCAGCACCACTGTCAGCCACTTTTGGGCATCTTGCAACGGCATGCTCAACAGTGGAATAGGAACGTTGAAAGAAAACCACATAAAACAAAAAAGAAATAGGATTATGTCTAGTCGGATGATGGTGATGATCGTTCCACCGATACTCGTTATGTTATGACACTAACCACAACAAAGCTATACGGATTAGCTCCCGAGCGGACGCAGCCGGGCATTATCAGGCAGCCGGGCATCTTTGAGGTCAACAGGCAGGCGGGCGGCATTTCGTGATGCTGTATGGACACTGACAGGTACACACTAGCCTTTCCAGTAAATGTGCTGTACATCCCGTGCCCGAAGCTCGGCTAGAGTTCAGGCACTGCCCGGAGCCCTCATGGCACGCGGGTGATCGCTATAGTTTACAGTGCCGTTAAGCATCTAGGGCGTTACTATACGCTTGTCCAAGAGTTTTCGGTTGGCAGTAAAACGCTCGACTTTGAACCTTCAGATATAGTTCTGGAGTTCCACTAGAATTTCCAAACTACTCTCAATGAAAGCTATGAAAAAAGCAGAAGACATAGCTCCTCCACTAAGCACTGGAGTTGGAATTCTTGTAGAAGTATCATTTTTGGTGCCTCCCGATTGATTTCGTAAATATACCACAATTCCTGCAAAGGAAATTGAGTGCATTAAGGAAGGGCTCCCCACTATACTATCAACCGATCTATACTCAGTGTCACAGATGTCAAGGATGACACTAAGAAGAACACGAAAAAGAGCAAGAAGAACAAATGAGAGATAGATAGATAGAGAGAGAGTTACCGAGAAAGAGAGATAGAGAGAGAGAGAGAGAGAGAGAGAGAGAGAGAGAGAGAGAGAGACATTGAAAGATAGTCAAAAAAGGAGGGAAATTGACCTGTTACACAGTAAGTTTTGTAGGTCGTGCTGGATGTTAGCGATCGATCGGGATCCACATTTCAATACTACCCACCAGTAAACCCAGTAGGCTCGTACGATAGGCGTAAGAGGCAGAGGAATCTAATCAAGCATTGGCCCCTTCCCTCCCCCCACCGGTGGGAGGCGGGGGGGAGGGAAAGTTGGCATTATCAACAGACCGTGTTTTCTAACCGGGGCTGGGGCCCTTTTACCACCAGTACCGGCTACGCCACATACGACGAACGACGTCAACAAAGACCAAGAATCGGCGGTGACGATGAAGGCACCAATGAAGGTACTGCTGGTGTGCTCTGCCATTTCGATAGGTTAGTAACGATCGGGAAAAGGGGCAAAAACGCTTGTTTGTGTGTGTGTGTGAGAGAGTGATTCCATTAACATTGTAGTGTGGAGAAATGTATAAACACAAATTAGTTTGAAGGTCGACGGAAGGCGCTATGGTTCGTTGTATTACTTCTACATTTTTATTTTGCTCTATCATCATTGGCGGCGTAGTTGCAACTACAAGATCCACAGTGTGTGTTTACCAACTCACTATCCGCGTAACAATGTTGTGTGATGCTCCACTCACTCCAGTTGACTAACAGTTTTGTGTTTTAACGCTATGAAACTGCTTCATTCTAGCCAGCACCACCGGCACCGGCAAGACGCCCGATAACAACCTGACGGCCCCGATCAACTTTCCCGTCTTTTTCCGCAGTCGCTTCAATCCACGCACGCTGCAGCAGAACGAGCGGCTCATACCGGCCTTCGACGACAGCGATTTACGGTTGTTGCTGCGTCCCCATACCACAGCTTCCTCTTTTACGACGCCACAATCAAGCCAGCGTGTCGATCAGCCGACGACCGAGGCCGTGCCCGAGTCGCTGGAGCAGGAACCGGAGTGTGGCGACCTACCGCCCGGTGCCGATGGTTTCCCCTGGGTAGCAGTGCTGGAGCACGCCGGCCCCCAGCAAGGCAGCCCGCGCAAGCGTACCCTCAGCAAGGGCGTCCTGATCGATCGCCAGCACGTCTTGACGACCGTGTCGAGCGTGCACAACTCGCACCCGACCTGGGTTGTGACGAGCGTTCGGCTGGGCGACGTCCCAACCCGCCGCCACAGCACGCACGCGGGCAACTCGAGCCAGAGAGCAAACGGTACCCAGCGGTACGAAATCGAGACGGTGTTCCTGCACGAAAGCAAGGACATTGCGCTAATCCGGCTGGCAAACGGGGGCGTCCAACAGCTGACCGACTCGGTTCGCCCAATCTGCGTACCGCGGGAGGACTACCGGCTGGAGAGCTTCAAGATTTCGTCGCACGTCTGCCAGCGCAGCCAGGTGGTGTCGACGGCGACGGGCCGCCATGGTAGCCGAGTCAGCCGGAGCAAGCTGCAGCCGCTCGAGCTGATCAGTGGCGACGCCTGCAACCAGCTGCTGCGGCCGCATGGTGCCCGACTGCCGGTCAAGAGCTTCTGTGCGCGGGAGTCGGCCGAAGATAACTGCACTGGCTCGCTCGGCGGTCCTGCCGTTGCCACTGTCAGGGGTCGGTATCACGTGCTCGGGCTGCGCTCCTACCTGCAAACCGAGGTAGGTATCGCGGGCCCTTATCAGCACACGATAGAGCACTGCAATTGACCTCCTATTTAACCACACACTCCCTTGAATGCGGGAATATAAGATCATGTCTCGCGAAGTCATTAAATCATTTGGGCATACGAACAGTCCGTTCTAATAGTAGTAATAGACACAGAAAATGATTTGATGCTCTTTTGAATGACCTTTTTCAGACAACCGTCGAGGGCCTGGACATCCCCAGCATATATGTGCGGGTTGGCGGCCTGCGCAAATGGATATCGGCAGTGATCAAGGCTATCGGCGAATAGGCGGCGCGTTATCGTCGCGTTCACTGATTACGGTATATTCGGTAAGGTACTGCAGTGTCGGCGAGGTAGCACAGGCATGAGGGACCAATGGCTCAATCAGAATCTTCTCGGGACAAACCCTCAAATCAACTTATTACATCACCTGCATCTGAAAGAAGCCAGAACCTCAAATCTCTGCAATGTATAAATAGCACCATCACGTACATCTCCCAGACACGGCTACATCAATCAAGTACGCGTTCCAGAACGCTCCCAAGAGATGGCTTTTGTTTTTTTATTCGTCTTTTTTTTTGGAATTGAATAATCAATTTGTTCTCGAACAACAAAATGAATTCCGATCGACTATCAACCATCTTTTCGTCGCACGATGGTGATCTTGTCTTTTTAGGTTAAATGCCACGACCTCTCCCATTCGGTCGCGGGCATGATAAGCAAAGCAATAAAGCGCATGTTCCCCGCCGGTTCGCTACTGGTCTACTGCCCAGAGCGGCCAATCAATGGATAATTCGCACGCGTTTGCTTATGTTGGAGAGAAAGCTTTTTTTGTTTGTTTAATGGTTTCTCATTTTTTCCTGGAATTCCCAGCCCCGATTGGGTCCTTATCAGGCGATGCCAATTTTAAACTGTCAAATTAAAATCTGCTTATCGCACGCGCCAATTCCCATGTTTTTTTTTATGTTCTTGTGGCAGATGAAGATTACTTACAAGAGATTATATTCTTCTATAGGAACATGTGAGACATCTTGCCAATGGCTTTAATCAATAAACAAGAATGCAAGTCCACGCAAATAGGTTTCTATAGTTCGAAAGCATTTATTGTATCTCGACTTTTTCAGTTCAGTATAATATCACGAAAGAAATCAATGCTTATTTTTAAGGCAATTTTGGCTAGGCCACGCGCTTCGGCCACAGAGTCAGTACTTAAGAATAAGAGCAGTGTTTATAAATATTGCTTGCAGATGCGGTCCCCCCCAAAATCGATTGTTAGCTGCTAAAAAGCGAAGGGAATGATTTCTGCTTCATTCCCTTTCAGCAAGGGTAGTACTGCTGGAAGGTGTCGGTAAAGTTGACCAGCGTGAAGGACAGGATCGAGCCGACGAGAGACCCGAGCTGGGACGCGACACCGACCCAGACGAGCGTTTGGCCACCTTCGCAGCGCAGCAGCGTCGTGATGGCCAGACGAATGTAGCTCACCAGACCGACCAGCAGCGTCCAGCAGGCAACCTGAGAGCGAAGAGCGGAAATTGGTTAGGATCTGCTAGATGTCACAACAACTCCAGGCTCCCCTGCCGTCCCATACTTACCACCAAGATGTCACCGAGCACGTTGTGCATCAGTGGCGGATCCGGGCTAGTCATGGCGGTGGTCAGTGCGTACGCCGCAAACGGAACGAACACGACCGACAGGGCAACGATCGACCGGATCGAGTTGCGCTGGACGAAGAACGCCAAAAAACAGGCAGCCGGGTTGGCCATGCTGCTGAGCGTCACCGTCAGATGGTAGGCAACGTTACCGTACGGTAGGCACGAGTACGACTGGATACTCGGGAAGAACCCGTTGCCGAACAGGCACATCACGCTGATCAGCACCATCATCAGCAGGTAGTTGGTACGGTCCAGTGAAGCCTTCCCCTTGGTGGTGGTCGCAGCATCACCAGCCGCCGACCGTGTCTCCTCATCGTTCGGTGTGCTTGGCTCGTACGCGTAATTGTTCCCATTGCCGATCGAAACGGCCGCATACTCGCGCCGACAGACGGCCAGCCGGTCCAGCAGCACAAACGCCACCATGCTGATGGCCAGTATGACGGACGACACGATAAAGTACGGGCGCGTGCCGAAGCGAGGCGGCGGCGTGTAGCTCGTGTACTGTGGCGGCTCATTCGGATCGGTCCCATTGACCGCGATACACTCCCCATTGCCGCCGACACCCTGGATCAGCGCGACAATGCTCGGCACGAACCCGCTGAACCCTTCCCCGATCAGGTAGGTGATGAGATAGATGCCTTTAAACCGGCCCATGTACGGCATGAACAGGACCGAGCTGGTGCAGCCGACCAGCGACAGGCCGAACACGGTAATGAACAGCGGTACGGACCGTTCCGCACCAAACACGTGCACCGTCTGGTCGTAGACGAACGCGGTCGTCATGGCGGCGCACGACCCGAGTACGAGCAGCGCAATGATCAGGTAGGAGTCTCGGAAGGACTTGATGCGCAGCGCGGCCGTGTACAGGATTGGACCGATGTTTCCGAGCTGGATGATGACCACCAGGTAGGAGGGCAGATTCCAGCCTTCCGGCGCGTTACCGACCAGCAGCGGCAGCTGCACGTACACCGAGTTGATGCCGAGCCAGGACCCGATGCCAAACAGTATCGCGAGTAGGTCCACGATCAGCTTCCGCTCGCTGTTCACACCGCACAGCAGGTACAGCTTCTTTCTCATGGTTGGGGCAAACGCGTTGATAGCCGTTGACTCAGCTGAGATGCAGATGCCTACAAACACACACACACACACACACTCTTTGTTGGCGGGCTACACTTTGTCTACGGGAGGTCTGATATGGCGCAAACCCGCAAAGTAAGCGAGGGTGGCTGAGGCGTAGTAACGTCTATTCGAAATTCAAACTTTCCCACTTCCACTGGACGCCATCTACAAGACGCGCTCAACCGAAGCAATGCCACGTCAGGAGAGGCTTTTTGAAGAAATACAGGTTTTCGGGGTTTTTTGAGGGCGACTGTTTGTAGTATTTGAAGACGACTTCCAAGGACGCAACCGTTCGGTAGCACCGTTCGCACCGGTCTGTGTGTATCCGCACCGCACCAGTACCGACGGATGACTGACTAATTGCTCGATCAATGCGATTCTTATCGCCGCGCCCGGGGAGTTCGCGACGCACGAGCGACGCCGCCCGACCAGGCCGAGTTTTTATGTGTTTTCTGCTAATATGTTGCGCGCCTCCAATTCGCGCTTAGCTCTGGCTGCTCGCGCGAGCCGAAGGATCATCGCATCTGAAACCATTGGGAAGCAGCACCCGAGCAGCTGATGAGGCGCGCGCCAGAAGCTCTTCCGAAAAGGGAGAGCGTTCTTTTAGCGAGATTCACGCTGGTGATGACGCGCTGAGCACCGTATTGCACCACGGATCTTCGCTTCTGGTATGGCGGTATTGTTTTGATATTGCTGCCGTACACGTAATATCTTATCAAGCGAAGGGAGTACATATTGTGGCAGATAAACCGCCGGACAGCAATGGTCCAATGTCAATTCACGCCACAATGTAGCATGGGAACGGGACTTTCGGAGCACCGCGTGCTGGACTGCCGGCGAAGGTGGAGCAATCACGGCGCTGACGGCCGGGCCGAGAAAGCGAGAGATAGTAAAGAGCCCCCGTCATCCGTCTGCTGCATGCACGGCCCCAGCTACAATCCCGATAGCGAGCAATAACACGCGGATGAAGATATCGAGATATGGGCGTCGTTAGCGGATGCCTCACAATCGTCAAGTGGTGCTGTTGGGATATTAAAAGCTTTCCCCTAAAGCCTCGGCTGTCCTCGGCAGAGAGGCAAGGAGGGGACCTCCCAGCCCGCTTGGACACGCTGTACAATTAGAAAACGCCCTCCGCTTAGAGCGTATAGTCCGCTTAATGGCCTTCGGTAACGCGGTGGTGTAATCAGAACTCTTAATATTTCACACCTGATTGGGTACGGAACTTGGCTTTGCCAAACCATTGGTAGACATTACCACGGCAAGCCCTCTCTAGGTTAAACTTCGTGTTGTTTTGTTAACTGTGAAAGGCTTACTACAAACAACACCAGTGAACAACCCCGAGTGAAACATTCGAATATTGAAACGCTCATTTACGGTTAAGCTTTTTCGCGCTGCGCCGTAAGTATGCACTGGTCCGCTGATTCTTCGTTAAAGCTCGTTCAATCTCTGGAGCGCAGCTTCCAGAAAAGTTAGAGCTTTTAGGCTGTTGGTTTTTGTTCTAAATATTTGAATAGACGTCAAACGGGTTTTACTGGACTGCAGCAAGCGTTATACAGAAGTTGTTAGAATGTTGTAGTACGCCTATTTGGTACTTAAAATAAACTTCTGAAGACATGTAAGGTTAACACTAATTTCCTGAAGGAATTAACATTTAAAAGATAATGTTAAAACGACCTGCTAGTTAGACACGTATAAGCTACAATGAACCAATAGGTATTCTTAAATGTCCTGTGAAGGATGTAATGCTGAAATCTAAAAGAAAATTTAAAGAAGAAGTAGTAGAAAGAAATATGCGTAAAATCACATATAATTTAAATACTGCCGAAACTTCAAAGAATTTAATGACACTAAAATCTGAACTATTCTAAATAATTTATCTTCATTGCTATACAGATCTCAAGGAACTGCCTGCAGTTGATTAAAAGTGAACAAGTAATTCGTTCTTTGAAGAAAACAAGCCTGACATGACTGACCTAACAAATTATTAAAATACACGTCTACTACACAAACAATGGCAATGTTCCTATCCGGAAGCTGTCAACAGTTGCTCTGTTATTTAAACAGTAACATCTGATTAACTCTTCAATGTACGCACAACCTCCAAGGCTCTCGGCTTAGATGAAGTTAAATGGCATTTATTTTGCCTTTTGACACCTGCCCTCGGGCTGTTCCCATGCGACAGCAAAGGTTACGAACTGGAACATCTCGCGAAGGTCCACGCTCTCGTCCCTGAGCTAGATAGTTCAATCCTTGCGGCAGTTTTTGTGCACTTCGATTGCATCGCATTATTCTAGCAACATCAACACCGACGTCACCAACGATTGACCACGTCGATTGGCGGAACAAGACCAAGAATTTCAAACTTTTTCGTACAAAGCAAACAACTCATTTACAGGATATTTATTCTAGGATTGCGTGGTAAAACGCGTGGCAAATAACGAAATATAATAGTGGCGTTAGTTAGAGCGTACGCCGCGCATCTTTTTGTCCGCCATGATCAGGCTGGCAAAGTTGTCCAGCTGCTTCACGCGCAGCTTGCTCCAGATGAGGAAGTTCTTCATGCCCAGTATCTGGGCGGCGTGGAGGGCGGCCGCCTCCGGGTACAGGACGGTCGCACAGCCCAGCCCGGACGGCAGGTTCAGGCTCGACCACACGTCCTGCTCGACATTTTCCGGCTTGACCGGCGGGCAGTTGATGACGGGATAGTTGGTGTTGCCGGACAGTACCGGGCCGAGCCCGTTCGACCGGCCCGCCACCGTGATGAACACCAGCTCGCTCAGCACGCTCTCGTACTCGCTCACCATGTGCAGCGTCGTCTGCGTGCCCTTGTGCGCGGACGTCACGCGCAGCTCCGCGTTCAGCCCGAGCGCGGCACAGTGCTTGGCGATCTTCTCGCAGTGCTCCTTGTCCGAGGCGGACCCCATCAGTATGACCACCAGGTGGCTGGCCGGTGCATCCATCTTGTCCAGCTCGTCGCTGACCCAGGTAAAGTTGCGCTTGACCACGTCGAGATCGGCGGCCGTCACGTTCGCCAGATTGCGGTACACCTGCTTGTCCACCATCATGCGCTTGTCGCCCGCCGGCCAGAGGCGCCACGAGTCGGAATCGATCACGTCCGCCACCAGCAGCTGCCCGTCCGCGTCGACGCCGAACTCAATCTTCATGTCGATCAGCGCACAGTTGCGGGTGGCCCAGGCCCGCTCCAGCACCTCGAACACGAGCGCGGTCGTCTGGCGCATAATGTCCACCTCGTCCTGGCCTGCGCAAAGGAGTAGCAGTAGTGCGTTAGTGCCTTCATTTGCACGTGTGTCGCTCCCCCCCCCCCCCGCACCCTCGGACCACTTACCGATCGTCACACCGTTCACCTTGAAGCCGGCGCACACAATCTGCTCCTCGCTCCACTGCGGATCGTCGTTCGCGTCGTCCTTGAAGAACGTCTCGACCTTGGCCGGCGCAAAGCGGTAGCCCTCCTTCACGCCCGGGTTGCGCTTCAGGTACGAACCGGTCGCGACCCGGCGCGTCACCCACTCGATCGGCACCATGTCGCACTTGCGCGCGAGGAACGCGTTGTCGGAGATCATGCGCACGAACGCGGTCTTCAGACCGGCCCGGTTCAGCAGCGTGAACACTTTCGCGTTCGTTTGATTGGAGATCTTCGCCTTGCCCTCGAGATCGTGGGCCCGCACACCGTTGTGGGCGGTGATGCGATCCTTGTTCAGCAGGATCGAGTGGCCCGGCATGCTCGGCACATCGTACACCTGCTTCGTCTTGCCCTCGATCAGCAGCTTGCCGGTCTTGATGCCTCCAACTGTGTGGTTGGTGGGAGCACATTTGGTGTGATTGCGTGTGATTGATGCGACGACAAAGAAGCGACAGAAAGAATTAGCACAAACCAATCTAAATGAATTAGACGAGGGCCAAAGCAAACAAAGAAGAAAATAACACAAGTTCTAACTTACCTTCCGTAACGGTGGCCATGTTTTACAGCAACTGTGTGTGTGTGTGTATACGAGAGAGAGAGAAAGAGAGCGTGTTAGAGATTCTTCCGCGCTGGCCTTGACGTTTGCTGGAGTGAACTTGTCTCGGGCACGATCAGACACCAAATACAGGGAGCGTACGACGATTCACCACACTAAATACCGCCGCCCGGGCCCAATGCCGGCCGAAAACCGGCACGGCACACACACACACACTGACGCGCAATGAAGCTGCTGCGTGAGAGCTCCCTGTTCCTGTTATCAACCCTCACCGCGTTAGAGGGCTCCGTGGTAGTGGTGGTAATCACGCGCATCATCTGCCTGTTAATGCGCGCCTGCCTGTGTATTGGTGGGCAACCGACGCGCGAGGGCTCCCAGGGGCGTGTTGGTGCGATAGTTTATTAGCACGCGGGCACTGTCAACACACACAGCGAGAGCGCGCGCCCCTGCTATTGTTGTGCCCTCACTAGCTGGCTGGATGCTGCTTCCTGGCAACTGGGCAACGTCGTCGCTGCGCCATCGCCACCAAAACAGCTCCAGGCATCCCTGGTTGCCTACGCCGATTGTATCAAAACAATTTGATTCTGGGGTCATCTGCTGGGGTGCCTGCCGGGATGAGCATAGCTCCGGGGTGGTTGGGAAAACAGCACCCGTTGCTTGGTGCATGGGGTATCATCGCACCATCATCGCACGTAAACGAACGGCACAATAAATTCTTGCGATGTTACTAACGTTGTCGCCCAAAGGGCGATCTCGAAGGTGCGACATGGCTGAGGGGCACTTGAGAGCCCGGAACGAAATTCTTGATTGACGAAAGTGTAGCTAATCTCTTCCTCGCTGCTGCTGCTGCCCCCTGCCCGGACACGCTGTCGCAGCTCCCGAAACCCCTTTACCCGGAGCACATGTGCAGTGCACGCGACCCGAGCGATTGGTTTCTTTTGATGCTGTTGTTGATGGTGGAGTGTTTGGGCATTAGTTTGGCGATAGATTGGGAGACGGTGGGATGGGATGGAATGATCTAGATTTTTTAAAAGGCAACAATCACACCTTTTTTATTGTCTCAACTACTTGTGATCTCATTAGTTAATCAAAAGCTAGCTGGCGATAGCTTGTAATCACGGACTAGTGCTACAGTTTCCACAACCGAAACCATGTTCAACGTTATTCAGAATTATTGGAGAGAACATTATTGAAATCCAATAGGTAGTAGGGCAATCATTCAGGAGGGAGTTCATCCTTTTGAGATTTGATTCCATGGCGGGCATTCCACGATTTTCCTTGATTATTTGCTCATTTTCCAAGGAAATTTGGATACTTCCTAATTTTTTGTTGCGATTCTTCCTATGTTTCATCGAGTGTTTCTCAGTTTTGTTTTAATCATTCGTTTCAATGGAGGTCCTGTTCAATGGAGGATAGGAACATCTTCCATGGCCAAGGTCCACCATTCAAATATAAATACTGGAGCCGGATTCTTTACTAGCTGCTGGACTCTCGAGTGGTAGAAGTCTTAGTATACACATATAGGTGTTGTAGAGATACTATAATCACTTCTGCCTACAATCCTTTGTCACTTGTGTATAATGTGTTCGTTGTAACTTCTAGTGCCACTAGAGAGAATACATTGTACTCCAAACTCATAAATTCACGTAGGGAACAGGACTAGAACAGACAATGCAACTGGATACAGTTTTAGAACTGACTTAATGCGTCTGTTAGGATATCTGTCCAGTTATACTGTAGAACTTTACATGCCTCGACGTAGTTAAAACAGAACCCCCTTGAGTTCACCTCTCAAGGCTGGAACCTCAATTACTATATCGTTGAGTGAATCATCAAGATTCTCCGTTTACGTCTCCCTTTGTTGATTATTATTTTTGAAGTTAACCAAACAGCACTACCTCCTTGTGCTGTTTTACCCTGTGTCCTAGTATACTAGCAAACCAGTGCTTGCAGTGATTATTCTGCGCCACAATATTTACAGTTGAGCTGGACTCTTTGATTGTTGACTGATGTTTTTTTTGTCTCTTCTCTTGTGCGCTGTACATTCTTGCCATACAGCCATCACAGCCTACTTACGCACTTCAAGGCAGCGCTAGCCTTGAAATGTAACGACCGTTCAGTGATTGCTGATCGGTAACAAACAGCATTGTTATGCCGATCGGTTCGAGCCGGCAGTGTAGCGCTGATAACGCACTGTGAAAGTGAAAATAATATTTTCATTACTGTAATCGATGCAGGAAACTGAGCGCACGAGGAACGCGCCGGAGGGGGGGCATGGAGTCGTCATTTTGGAAAAATATTTACTTGCGAGCGGGGCCCTTTTTTTGTTATGCCAAAAGGCAACCTATTAGGATGGTGTTTACTCGTGCCGTGGCGCTGACGTGATAGTCGGGCAAAATTTACCGAACACAAGAAGCAATGATGTTAGTGTTTGATAACAACTTAGAACAAAAACTTAAAATTATTAGGACCTTAAATCTTGAACGACCTTTTTTGTTACAAACCCCGGTAATAGATCGAAGCTTTCAAGTGACAGCTACGGTATCGAGATAGATCTGTGTGGTAGCAGGTTCTTCCCAGATGCAGCTCTACCCAAACAACCTCATTACCCTAACGCGTACTTCCATCTCCAATTTGTCAATCAAATTCCTCCGCGCTCCGTTCGAGATTTTGTTTCGTGCGAGTTCATCTAATCAGCTCCGGATTGAGGTCGCCCTGCCGTGTGTTTCAATCGTTCAACTTTGTGCGTACGTTAGCTAGCTTTTGGCCGGCTAGAGTTTGATTGTGCCCAGGACGGACGGAAAAAGCACCCACTTTCGGGCGCAGCGCACCGCTCAGCATGATGCCCGACCAAAGGTGCGGAGCAAATTCGGCGTTCTGTCCCCTGGGTCTCGTGGGGCATCACTACCACCATCATCACCGCTCAAGTGTGGCACGCAGCCCGATAAGATGCTGCGTAGCAAACCGCACACGTGCTTTTGCGAGTGTTGGTGCCAATGTTGCCCCGTACCCTGATTAAGGGTACGCGCGTGAAGGCAGGCGAGCTGTACAGAGGTGCGGTACAGCTCCCCTACCCCCACGTACGGACAGAGCGTGGAGCGTGCTGCACACCGACAAACCTTGCCTGGAGAGATCTCAGAGCGAAAAGGGGCAACGCACACGCAGACACAGAGACGAAGCTGCGCGAGCGCACCCGAGAGCGACATCTATCACCATCCTAAGCACAGAAACCGCCCGACGGTCCGGCTGCAAGCGTGCGCGCCCCAAGCTCCCTCTCTTTCCCTCTTTCCACCCTGCCCCCGCCCCTTCCTCCTCTTCTCCCCTCTAGCAGTGTGCTCCGTAAGTATTAAATATGAAATATGGGAACGCTCATAAATCAGTTACTATTCACGGTTGATCATAGCAGCGATCAGACGCCACGGAGCGTAGCTACAGCATCCTCAACGAGCGAGGGCCCTCACTAAACTCGGGAAGCCTCGACACTCTCCTCCCCCCCCACAATCTACTGTTTTTACGTGTATACATACACAGACACACACACATATACATATATCCCGAATCTTGGGGCCCTTCTCTCAAGTGGGCCACAGGTTCAGCGGAAAAGGGGGAGGCTTGCGCGGACCGATCTTCCGTGCGTGGCGGCATACTCCATCATTTCGGTCCCATTCGGCATCATTACACCGTTGGCAACGTGCGCGCTTAGCGAAAGTGATCGCTTCTTTCTCACTCTCTGCCTCTCTCTCTCTCTCTCTCTCTCTGTCTCTTGCGCGCGGGCGCACGCACGTACCGTCTCGCTGTGGCCAAATACACACCCGCAGCAGCATCACAGGACACAGGAGCTTCTCTGCAATCAAACGAACCAGCGCAAGCACCGGCGGCGTCCCCAGCACCGGTAATCCTGCCGTACACAGCACAACAACACAGGTGAGCGCAGGCGATGGTTTTTCGGATTGTTTGTTTGTTGGTGGCGAATGGGTGACAGCTAGGAGACGATGATCGGCCTTGGAGATGAGTGGAGATCAGGATTTGAGAGCATGTGTGTGTGTGTGTGTGTGTGTGTTGTTTCGGCATTGCTACCAGGGAAGCACCTGGACGCACGTGGGCCAGATCTGCGTGCCGCTCTCGGGGCCCACCCGGCAGTTAGCTTAGCGAGCCTAAAGTAAGGTTAGCTTGGTCGGGCTGCTTCGTTTTTAGTTTGTCGGTGCTAATTGGCACACCCGGGTGGAAGGGCTCGGGGAGTGTTAGAGTTAGAGACAAGTGAGCCAACGACGACGAGTTGCGGTATCCACGACAAGCGTACGGAAAGTGAATTTTTAAAGGCAATTGATGATGCAGCGCGTCCTAAAGGGCCTAGAGTGGCCTAAATAATGGTTTGGAAGTGTGGTGCAGTACCGTCCTCCACTCGTGTCGATCCCTCATACAGCAAGCTCTGCCATGGGTAAACAAATCAGTCAAAGATTGCTTAACCTATTGCCCCTTCGGTGCGGTGAAGCCGGACCTTGACCGACTGCAGAAAGTCAGTGTTCCGATTTCCACCGTGTCCGAGGATCTAATCAGCATAGGAATGAGGCTGAAACTCTGAACCCACAACCTGCTGAACTTCTTCCAGCAGAAAGCAGTTGAATCGCTCGACAAAAAAAAAAGCACAAAAACCAAAGCTGATCATCTGTCAACTAATCTAGATCCGGATTCTAATCACAACTGCGCGATGATGCGAATGGAATATTTTCGCTTGCGCAAAATAAAAGGGCTCCCCAAGAAGCCGCCTCCCCCCCTCTCTTTTTCCCTTCCACGCCAAGGGTTTTTCCCTTCCACACTAGCAACAGGCTCGCCTCATTCATCTTCATCAAAACAACTGCCCTCAGAGGCGCTGTTGAGGGGTTGTTGAGCCAGTGTTTACAGTTCCCGGCCGAACGTCACGCTGATGCGACCGCTTACGAGCGACGCAGCCGTTGCTAACACCGCGCTGATAACACTGCCGCAAGCCGCTCGCGCGAAAAACGTGTCTGGGGCCTGGTGATAGTGCTCGATCCTTGCCGCTCGGGCAGCCAGCCACACACACACACACACACTCGAGTAGGTCATCCGAACGGGGGCAACCTGCCCAGCAATAACAAAGCAGGTCGGCGCCGGAAGCAAAGGGGTAGCGACCGGCGGTCTATGCGTTCGACGCGCTGCTCGGTGGTGGACGTGATTGCTCTGTATTCCCTGTATCCACTCATAAAAAAAGCAACAAAAAAAGGTTCAATAAGTGAACATTATACACGCACAGTGAAAAGCAAACAAAAAACGCATCCGTGTGTGTGTGTGCGTTGGCTTAAAGTGCACATTTTAATCATTTTTTTTTTCTCTCTTCTTTCCTTCCGTGCTGCAGCGCAATGGATAGTAAGGACGAGACGCGGGCACAGTCCCAGCAGGCGGACGAGGGGCTCGAACCGACGACCGCCGCCCTGGACCAGCTCGCCCTGTCGCTGCCGCTCGGGAAGAAGCGGGCGGGCCGGGGCGCGGTAGCGAGCGGGCTGACGCACGAGTGCGGCGTGTTCGGCGCGATTGCGACGGGCGAATGGCCGACGCAGATTGACGTGGCGCAGGTCATCTGTCTCGGGCTGGTGGCGCTGCAGCACCGCGGCCAGGAGTCGGCCGGCATCGTCACGAGCGAGGGCCACTGCGCGAAGAACTTCAACGTGCACAAGGGCATGGGCATGATCAACAACATCTTCACCGACGACTCGATGAAGAAGCTGAAGGGCAACCTCGGCATCGGGCACACGCGCTACTCGACCTCGGCCGCGTCGGAGGAGGTCAACTGCCAGCCGTTCGTGGTGCACACGGCGCACGGTGCGCTCGCGGTGGCGCACAACGGCGAGCTGGTCAACTGCGAGAGCCTGCGCAAGGACGTGCTGGAGCGGGGCGTCGGCCTCTCCACGCACAGCGACTCGGAGCTGATCACGCAGGCGCTCTGCCTGAACCCGCCCGAGGGCGAGGTGGACGGGCCGGACTGGCCGGCGCGCATCAAGCACCTGATGCAGCTCGCGCCACTCTCCTACTCGCTGGTGATCATGCTCAAGGACAAGATTTACGGCGTGCGCGATCCGTACGGCAATCGGCCGCTCTGCATTGGCAAGATCGTGCCGCTCACGATCGGCGCCTATCGTAATGGTAAGTGCCAAGCATCCAACAAAATAAACGACCCTTAATTCGCCTATCGCTTCACAGAGAAGGTCGACAAGCTGCCCGCCGAGGGTTGGGTCATATCGAGCGAAAGCTGCGGCTTCCTGTCGATCGGCGCCCGGTACGTGCGGGAGGTGCAGCCGGGCGAGATCGTGGAGCTGACGCGCGACGGCATCAAGACGATCGACATCATCGACTGTCCGGAGAACCGGCGGCACGCGTTCTGCATCTTCGAGTACGTCTACTTTGCCCGTTCCGACTCGATCTTCGAGGGGCAGATGGTGTACTCGGTGCGGCTGCAGTGCGGCCGCCAGCTGGCCCGCGAGGCCGGCGTCGATGCGGACATCGTCAGCTCGGTGCCGGAGTCGGGTACGGCCGCGGCGCACGGTTTTGCTCGCGAGGTAAATTGCGCTTTTTGGCCGGCGGCGGAGGGAAACACAGTGACGGCTGCTAACGGTTTCTCCCCCCCCCACTTCCAGGCTAAGCTGAACTTTGCCGAGGTGCTGTGCAAGAACCGGTACGTTGGGCGCACCTTCATCCAGCCGTCGACGCGGCTCCGCCAGCTCGGGGTGGCGAAAAAGTTCGGCGCGCTGTCGGAGAACGTGGCGGGCAAGCGGCTCGTCCTGATCGACGACTCGATCGTGCGCGGCAACACGATCGGCCCGATCATCAAGCTGCTGCGGGATGCCGGCGCCCTGGAGGTGCACATCCGGATAGCCAGCCCGCCCCTGCTCTACCCGTGCTACATGGGCATCAACATTCCGACGCGCGAGGAGCTGATCGCGAACAAGCTGAACGCGGAGGAGCTGGCCAAGTACGTCGGTGCGGACAGCTTAGCGTACCTCAGCGTGGACGGGCTGAAGAAGGCGGTCCAGCTGAACATGGCGGTGAAGAAGCCGGAACAGGTCGGCCACTGTACCGCCTGCCTCACCGGCGACTACCCGGGCGGGCTGCCGGACGAGCTAGAGTGGTAGTAGTGGTAGATGCTTTTCCTTTTCTTTTCTATTTTTTTTTTTTTTTTTGTAAGCAGTTTATGTGTGTGTGTGTGTTTTTTTTTTGCTTCTGTTTCTATTTTGCACTTACAATGTAAGCACATAGTGACGTAATGTAATCGCACGATTTTGCGATGAGAAAAATAAATACGCGAGCGAGCGCGATTTGGCTGGACTTTATCAACACGAGCAATCTTGCGTCCCTTTGGGTGTTTGGTTTATACAATACAAAGTAAGGCGAACGCATCACGACTAAACATGGAGCCGGATTGTTTGTGATAGGCTTGTTTTTTGCTACAAATTGTATACAAAAACATGAAACATGGTTGCGCAAAGAGGTTCTTCATACGGACTTTTTTTCCTAACTTTCTTCGTTATTTATGGAACAGACAAGTACTGTTTACACGTAAAAGAACGGTAGGTGATTATTATTGCAGTGTAACGGGCAATTCAAAATTTAATTTAATCATCTTTGCCTCGCACAGTAGCGACACCTAGCGAGAATCAAAATGACTGGTTTGTGTCCATGATGAGCTAACCATGCATGGTGATGGGAAAAAAATAAGTTTTCGTCTGCATCAATTCCGGCTAGCTCCAAAGTTTTGTGGAATCAAGTCCGGAATAGGAAATGGCTCCGGAACCGACTCCAGCATCGGAATCGGCACCGGAATTGATTCTGAACACGGTATCGGAATCGAGTAGGTCCGATTCCGAGCTCCCGCCACTAGTTACGATGATACGGGTGTGTTAAAATAATTATTTAATCTTCTCTTTATCATTTTCTTAATTAATCCTATTCGGATAAATATTTATTTTCGAAATATTTCGGAAAATGCACTTTCATTGAAAACACTCAAACGTCCACTTCCTAATTAAACGATTGTGTACAAATATATTATAGGTGCTAGACTTATCATAGATGCAATACAGAAAAAACCAAAACCTCCTGCATAGTATCGTCTATTCTTGGTTTTCACGAACCTCAAACTTGCAGTTCCTTTCTGTAAGATGGTATTCAAATATAATGATGCAGTTTGCAGCCAACACTGTAACACGACGCCTACCATCCGGACTGACCAAACCAATGGGAGCAAATCGTTCGACGCGTCCGTCGGTGCTGCAGATAGCCTAGATAGCCTGGTCGCTTCCCTTACAACTAACACGCTACAATTATTCAGTTATCCATGAGTTATGTACATTTTCGCACGACTGTGGAGTGCGCACACTTTTTTCACCGAGCCACACAAAAGACAAGAAGCTTAGAGGTTGTACTCTAGCTCGTACCGAATGTACTGGTTCTTGGGATCGTTGGTGATGCGCGGGTAGCCGACGATCAGCGCGTCCTGGGCGCCGATGTACAGCGAGTTGTAGATCTTCCAGTAGACGTCGCGCACCTTGCGGGCGGGATGGAACAGGCCCTGCAGCGTGTACTGCAGTATCTTGATCGGGCCGAGCGCCACCCGCAGCCCCTCGACCGCGTCCATGAACGCCTGCACCAGATGGGGCGACGTCTCGAAGATGTTCGGCCAGACGTAGTTCAGCAGATGGATGAGCGCGTCCTCGCACCCGAACCCGTACACGCCGAGCGCCATGTGCTTGATCGCGGCGCAGGCCGTCTGCCGGTGGACGAGGTCGCGATCCATCAGCGCGTCCTCCAGCAGCGGGCAGACGGCGTAGATGTAGTCCTTGCCCATCTCGCCGATGTACTCGAACAGGAAGGAGAGCGACTTGAGCACGCCGTTCTGCACGTTCAGCTCCGGCACGCGGTACTCGTTCATGAGCGCGGGCAGCACGGTGAACGGGCGGCACGTTTCCGCCACGATCGCGATGGCGACCGTGGTGCAGACGCGGTTCTGGCGCTCCTGCACCTTCAGGTTGTTGAGCAGCGTCGCCAGCACGTCGTGCGGCCCGATCGCCTTCGCGATGTACCCGAACGTGTTGACCGTCGCGCGCCGGATCGCCTTCTTGTGGGCCTTCAGCAGCTCGAGCAGCTCGAAGCAGATGCGCATCCACTCGCGCGCGGACACGTACTCGGGGCCGCGGTCCGCGATGCGCCCGACCAGATCGATGCAGTTCTCCTGCACCTTCTCGTGCCGGTTCTTCAGGATGGGCGTCAGCCGCGGCAGCAGATCCTTGATCGGGGGCGTCATCTTCGTCATGCCGATCACGTTCACGATCGCCTTCAGCGCGCCCAGTATCGAGCCGAGCACCTCCGGGTACTCCTCGCCGAGGTACTCGTACAGCACCACGCCGAGATGGCCCATCAGCTTCTCCTCCTGGCACGTCTTCATCACGACGGCGATGCGCGAGATCAGGTCGGCCGCCTGCTGCCGCACCTTGGCCGACTTGTTGTTCAGGCGCCACAGGATGGTGCCGCAGATCTGCGGCAGGTACGGCTTGACGCGCTTGCTCAGCTGGTTCACGATCGTGCCGAACCCGTTCAGCATCACCACGTCCTCGGTCGTCTGCTCCTGGAACGCGTACAGTATGCCGTCGATCAGCTGCTCCTCCAGGCGCGAGTCGATGTCGGCCGCGCCCAGGTTCGCCATGATCTTCTCGATCGTCTCCATCACCATCTTGCGGTACTGCTCGTTCTCGTCCTTGAGGTCGTCGACCACGCGGTTCACGATCTCGGACGCGCCGACCTTGTTCGCGATCTCGACCGTCGTGTCGACCAGCTGCCGGTAGTTGCGCCGGTCGAGCGCCATCCGGTGGTTCCAGAAGTGCTTGAAGAAGTGCGGCAGGATCTCCTCCTTGATGTACTGCGCCTCCACGCCGTCCGTCGCGCAGCACTGCTTCACCACCTTCAGCACGATCTTCTTCATCTCCTCGTCCGGCGACTGGAACTCGCGGATCAGGATCAGCATCACCTCGCGCGTGTAGTAGTTCGCGTACTCGGCGTCCATCAGCGGGATCAGGTAGCCGATGGCCTTCAGGAACGCGGCCAGCCCCTTGCCGCGGTGCGTCCGGATGCCCTTCCACAGCGGCTTCAGCACCGAGTCGAACGACTCGATGCCGTACGGCGTGGCCGCCTCGGCCAGCGCCGCCAGCGCCAGGGCCGTGATCGTGCGCACCTTCTGCTGCTCGTCCACCAGCCCGTGCTCGATGATCTCGACCAGCGACTTGAGGTGGGGCAGGATGGCGCAGCCCATCAGGATCGCGATCTGCTGCACGATCTTGATGCCGGTGTGGCGCGCCTGCCACGACTTCTTGCTCTTGCACACCGCCTTCAGGAAGGGCAGCAGCGACGGGATGCCCAGCGCGGACGCGACGACGGCGAACGCGCGCGCGGTCGTGTTGCGCACGTACTCGTCGATGTTGTCAATGTCCGGGCGCATCGTCGAGATCATCGTGGCCAGCCCGGCCGCCTTCGCCAGGTTCGAGATGATCTCACGCCCCTCCACGCGCGCATAGTAGTCCTCGTCGATCAGCAGCGGCTCGATCACGACCAGTATCTTGTGCACGTACGGTCGCACCAGATCGTCCAGCTTGTACAGGATGCGGTCGATCACCTTCACCAGCAGATGGCGCTCCTGGTCCTCGAGCGTGGGGCTCATCAGCAGCGGCAGGATCTGGTTGAACAGCGGGCCCGCGCCGAACTCGCGCGACTTGTCGGTGATCTGGCGCAGGGCCGCCTTGCGCATCGGCGGCGTGCCGTTCTTGATCTTCAGCAGCAGCTTCATGATCTTGCGCTCCTTCTGCTCCTCCGGGCTGAGGGCGTCCTCGTCCACCTCCACCAGCAGCTTGTCGAAGTACTGCGCGTCCTCCGGCTTCATGAACGGCAGGTTGCCCTTGGGCTGGTTGTCCACGAACTTGGCCGATTTGTCCTCGGTCTGGATGAAGAAGGCGGCCGGTGTGCCGGCGATCGGCGTCGGCGTAGCGGTCAGCTTGCGGGCCGGCGTCCGGATCGGGATGTAGCCGGCCGGCGGGGGCAGAATCTTGTACCCGGGCGGGAACATCACGTCCAGCTCCTCGTCGGTGAACGGCCGGTTGCGCTCGTCGATCTCCTTCTCCCACCGGTACGCTTGCAGCTGCTCGGGCGTCATGGACGCGAGATGGCCCGGCGTCGGCGTTGCCATCGCCATCGCCTTGTGCCCGATGGGCGTCGTGCCGCCGGGCGTGAGCAGCGGGGTCGCGTGACCCGGCGTCGTCGTGCCGTGCGGTGTCGGCGTCATCGCAATCGACGGCGTCATTGCCGACGGGGTGGCATTCGAGGGGGTTTCATCCCAGCGCGACCGTCGCTTGGAGGCGGGCGTCGTGCCCTCGAGCAGTACGCCGTCGCCCGACACGCGATCGGCCCGGGGAGTTTCGGCCCACGAGTGGCCCGGCGTTTCGCGCTCGGTTTTCGGCGTCTCGTCCCAGCGATTGCGCCTGGTCGACTTTTCGGCGGGCGTTTCCCGACCGGGCGTGGTCGCCGCACCGGACACGTGGGCCGGTGTTGCGTCCCAGATGCGCACGTTCGGTGTGGCGCCGGGCGTCTCGCTGCCCTTGTGTCCGGGCGTTTCGTCCCACCGGTGGTCGGCTGGTGTTTTCTGCGGAAGAAACGAACGTGTCACGGAACGGTGCGTGCAAATGGTAGCGCGTTCGGCTGCACTGCTTACCTCGGCATCCCACGATGGGGTCGCTGGCACGGCGAGCTTCTTCGGCGCTACAAACTGCTCGTCGACTGCTTGATCCCAGCGGCCACGCTTCTTCGCCTCGACCGGTGCCGGTTTCGCGGCCTGCGCGGTCGAATTGATTTTCAGCGAGCCATCCTTCGCCTTTTCCTGGATTTTCTTACGAAGCTGTTGGACGAAAGACGGGGTACAAATGTAAAACCACCTTGCTTTCGGAGGGAACCGCGGCTTCGACGAGCAACTTACCTCTGCTTCCTCGCCCTTCAGCATCTGTTCGCGCATAATCTCCGTGTACGATCGCGAGCCCACATCCGGCGTTTTGCCTCCTGCAATAAATGTTGGCAACAAAACAAGGTGTAGTGATTTACTTTCAGTAGGTTTTCATAATCGAAACGTACGTACGACTTTCGGCATTAGTCAAATGCTTCTAACACCGCATGACGGCAGTCTTTCAACCGTTTCTAAACCCCTTTCAAACAAACCATCTCTAGGAAAAGGAAAACATTCAGTCTGTGAACCAGATTGTTTCCCCTGCCTCGTTTCCAGGCCTTCTACGTGCTTCTACTTGCTTCTTCTATCCTACGACCCACATACGTACCATCTGCAAACGGATCGACACGCTCCGGTGAAATGACCAGCCGTCTTCGCTTTTGTCTGTATTCATCCTCCTTCTCCGCCACCGTCGGTTTACGTCGCTCGGCAAACGGATCGTGGTCCTCGCCCTGGGAACGAAACAAAGCACATTAGCGACAAAGAAGCGCTGGCAGACGAACCATCGGACGACCATGCTTACCTGGCCCATCTCGTTGAGCAGTGCCGCCGGTGCCGTGTAACCCATGGGTCGGTTGTTCCGCCCGATGGGCAAGCCCTCGTCCTCCTCATCGTCGATGTCGTCGTTTGGCGCGATCGATGTGACGTATCCCTCGTATTTGCTGTTGGTATCACCGCCATCGTAAAGATCAATGTCGAAGTACCCTCTGTCGGCCAAACCTACCCCCTTATCCTTTGCCGCTTCGGCGTTCAGCTCCTTCTTCTTGGCCTGCAAGTCCCGGATGTGAGACTCGATGTCTGCAACGAAACAAAGACGATGAGCTTACTGTATCGACTGTGCCACTGCGGGGCCATGGTGGGCTTTTCACACTGCTGGCGCACCGACTCGCCAAACATATGCGTCTCGGAGCGGGTGGCGAAATCACCCCACAATGTGAACCGTGCTTGCGGTGTGCCGCACCAAACTGGCCTTCTGCTGATTGGTCTACTTACCCTCGTGAGTACGTGCTATGTTTTCCATCACTTTAGAAATTAATTAACTTACAGAAAGGTGTACTTTTCTCTGTTTGGTCTTATTCTACAATTATTATTCTATTCGCAAATGCAGAAGCTTGTATTGACGTTTTGCTTACGACTCCGGTACCAGCAGGCTGCATCATTGCCCGCTTGCATGACAACAACAGTGACACATGCTTTATGGGAAGCCGACGGGGCGCTGTGGTAGCTTCGGTCTACATGGCTTCGGTGCTATAAAATGTGGTAAAATCACAGCACCATTGAGCGAGAATGTCTGAGAACGTCGCTCTCGTGCTGTTTTACTGTAAAAGTAATTTAAACATCGTTTATAGGCGAAAGGCCATGAGAGTGACAAAATGCTGACAAATTTTTCAAAACGTAAGCTTTTGTCACTTTTTTGAGCTTTTGTCAAAGTTTGTAACCTGGAGCAGCTAAGAAATAAAGTTGACAAAAGTTGACAAAAAATGACAAAATTTGACGTTCCCGACGTTCCCCCCTTGTTCATTCCAACTTCTAATTCCTTCCCTACCCGCAAATTTCTGTTAACCTTTAAGTTGGCAACCGGATACCCGGGTATTTTTTTCTACTTTAAACTGCCATAACTTTTGATTCATTGCTTTTATTGACCTGAAATTTTACGTAGCCTCCCAACTTTTAATTTCTGATTTTTTGGCGCATAAGTTGTAATTTTAAACAGCCTGTAAGTATTTTATTTTGATTTTTTTTAACTTTACCACGTAAGTTGGCAACCAGCATACCCGGGTATTCCATACATTTTGTATGGAGAATGACGTTTCTCTTCTTCCTCTTTTCGTATTGTGCTTATTTTCGAGTCAAATTCAAGCGATTCCAAATTTCAATTTGACCGTTATTTTTATAATAAAATGAAAAAACTTAATGAATAAATGAAATAGAAGAGAATATATGGTCGGCATTACTTGCTTACAGCATTAAAATATAGAAAGCATAGTTTACCTATGAAAATCGTTAATTTTTTGCATTAAAACGTGTGGAATACCCGGGTATGCCGGTTGCCAACTTACGTGTGTAAATCTGGTTGCCAACTCTACGGTTAAATGCCTTCTAATCGCCTTGTAATCGCCGGCGAATTGAAGGCGATCAGCAGTGCATTTAGGAGTAATGAAATGCCTTTGAAATATGTTAATGAAAAACTTCGATTTGAATTTGAAATTTGATATTGCAACTGTCAAAAGAAAACCTTACAAGCGTCTTCAGTACTGCACTGTTGTAGTGTTCTCAGATATGAGCGTGAGATTCGATAGCACGATTTACGTGTAATGATGTTTTGCGTTAAGCCCTGACCTATTTCACTTTGATGAAAATGGTCCGCATTATTCAGTTGTTAAATAACAACCCGTTTAAATGTGTTAATATATCAAACGCATTTCAATAGCTCTTATAAAAGGACAAATTAGAGAAAAACATATTTCATCCTAAAAAAGAAGATTGCCCAAGTAGCACAATCCTGTTAAGAAACCGTTAAAAGTATGCCTAAAGGTATTACTTTTAGCTTTCCATACAGCAGTAATTCTAGGGCTTAAAACACTGCGTAACGCTTTCCTTGCTTCGTCAATGTTTCGTTAAATCTTAAAATTTAACCGGTATTTTTAACGAAAAAGATCAAAATTAACGAAAAAATCGACAGAGATGTCTATATTTTTCTTTCTCTTTCGTTAGGGACATGCAAGGTCTTCGTTAAGCTCAATGTGCTTATATTTTCGTGAAATAAATTAATAAATAAAACACTTATTCGTTTATTGAATAACACAATTTCACTTGGTAACCGCATTACACAATTTTCTTTCATTACGCGGATTTCGTCAATCTTCATCGTGGAGGTCAGCTGCTGCCGTGTACGGAAAACATGATGTCCAAACGCTATCCGAATCGAAAATGCTGCGAAATATAAAACTTATGTAGCTCATGTGAAGAGAATGGTAATATCGTTACATTGACCTGTTGTAAAAGCACGATGATACACAAATTAAACAATAGCTGATAGAAATTGTCGCAGACGCTTGGTTTTGTTGCCATCTACACACAAGCTATACACACGAAGCTTGACGAACTTTTTGACATAAGAAATGGAGGCGCCATGTACGTGACCATGTACAGTATGTCTCAAAAATTATCGTCATCAAGAGCATATTATTTTGCCCAAGAAAATAAATATTTTTATGAAGATTTTTCTCATTTGCCAATATTGCATACCCTTTATCAAACTCTTCACATGTATTATTTAAAAACTATGAAATTTTTTTTTATTCTTAAATTCTTTTTTTATTATAACCGCAGATTGAAATAGAGGAATAAAAGAAAACACATAGTTTTCGTACAGTTAAACAAAACAAATATTTTGGTGTGAAAATAAATACGCATTATTATATAAATAATAATGAAAAATGATTTTTCGAATATTGAATAAATTGGAAATGGTGTAGATAAAATTTGAAAAACACTGTGTGTTATATTGACCAGAATAAAAAAAAACGAGGATAACGGAATACGTCGTTATGCTGTAACGCTGGCAAATGTCATATTCTCTTAAGAAACTCTATTTGATTTTTAACGGCTTTAAAAAACTGTTAATAATCAAATAGAGTTTCTTAAGGCTACTTGGGTGAACATAGTGAAATTAAAAAACAATTTTCGAAAGGTATCAATTTTATCTTGCTACTCAATAAATTTAGTTTAAACGAATAATAGCAAGAAACTGTTGATATGAATTGAAATAAACACAAAAAAGAGAAAAGTTCTCATTAAAATCAGGATTTGAACACACACTTTCTTGGTTAGGAACTGAAAGCATTATCACTGCTTTATTTGTCAGTGCAGTACAGAGGGCATAAGAAAACTCTCAAAGTGAAATAAAACTCTACTGTGTGGCTATATAACCAACAGATGGCGCCAGCAGCTTTTTTTTATATTTTTATAACGCATCAGTCATTTGCCGTCTGTACGAAGTATTTTTATGTTCATTTGAGTGTGAGAGCTTCAGCCGTTTAGAACCCATTTGATGTTTTTTTTTTTTGCAAAACCATAAACGATGTTTAAATTACTTTTACAGTAAAACAGCACGAGAGCGACGTTCTCAGACATTCTCGCTCAATGGTGCTGTGATTTTGCCACATTTTATAGCACCGAAGCCATGTAGACCAAGGTGGATTAAAAATATCAGGTGGTGGATTAGGGCCTTTGGGGGGGTCGCCATAGTTGAGGGACTTTACGTCATTTTAGAACCGTTGACCATTGGTTTCCGCACACAAAGCTTAGCAAATATAACAGATTTCTTTGTTATTATGTGCATTTTAGTGTGTCTATTGATTTTATCGAAAAAACGTAATATATTAACAAAAGATTTGATCATTTGTTTATGCACGAAATTTAAAACCATGCTAGCATGAGTTCTAATCTCAAGTAAATTGCGGCCATGCGGCTCGTAGATAATGAGGAATTAATGTAAAAATTGAACAAAAAAAATGATTTCTTATTTTTTATCATCAAAAATGTCGAAAACACAAAGGTGATGTCGAAAAATGGGGTAGATAAATTATATGAACAAATTTAATTAATGTAAACAAAGTTTGAATCCTGGGGACCTTACGTCAAGTGACGAATTGTCAAAATGCACCAGAGTCCACCACCTGATATTTTTAAATCCACCTTGATGTAGACCGAAGCTACCACAGCGCCCTGTCGGCTTCCCATAAAGCATGTGTCACTGTTGTTGTCATGCAAGCGGGCAATGATGCAGCCTGCTGGTACCGGAGTCGTAAGCAAAACGTCAATACAAGCTTCTGCATTTGCGAATAGAATAATAATTGTAGAATAAAACCAAACAGTGAAAAGTTCACCTTTCTGTAAGTTAATTAATTTCTAAAGTGATGGAAAACATAGCACGTACTCACGAGGGTAAGTAGACCAATCAGCAGAAGGCCAGTTTGGTGCGGCACACCGCCAGCACGGTTCACATTGTGGGGTGATTTCGCCACCCGCCCCGAGACGCATATGTTTGGCGAGTCGGTGCGCCAGCAGTGTGAAAAGCCCACCATGGCCCCGCAGTGGCACAGTCGATACAGTAAGCTCATCGTCTTTGTTTCGTTGCAGACATCGAGTCTCACATCCGGGACTTGCAGGCCAAGAAGAAGGAGCTGAACGCCGAAGCGGCAAAGGATAAGGGGGTAGGTTTGGCCGACAGAGGGTACTTCGACATTGATCTTTACGATGGCGGTGATACCAACAGCAAATACGAGGGATACGTCACATCGATCGCGCCAAACGACGACATCGACGATGAGGAGGACGAGGGCTTGCCCATCGGGCGGAACAACCGACCCATGGGTTACACGGCACCGGCGGCACTGCTCAACGAGATGGGCCAGGTAAGCATGGTCGTCCGATGGTTCGTCTGCCAGCGCTTCTTTGTCGCTAATGTGCTTTGTTTCGTTCCCAGGGCGAGGACCACGATCCGTTTGCCGAGCGACGTAAACCGACGGTGGCGGAGAAGGAGGATGAATACAGACAAAAGCGAAGACGGCTGGTCATTTCACCGGAGCGTGTCGATCCGTTTGCAGATGGTACGTATGTGGGTCGTAGGATAGAAGAAGCAAGTAGAAGCACGTAGAAGGCCTGGAAACGAGGCAGGGGAAACAATCTGGTTCACAGACTGAATGTTTTCCTTTTCCTAGAGATGGTTTGTTTGAAAGGGGTTTAGAAACGGTTGAAAGACTGCCGTCATGCGGTGTTAGAAGCATTTGACTAATGCCGAAAGTCGTACGTACGTTTCGATTATGAAAACCTACTGAAAGTAAATCACTACACCTTGTTTTGTTGCCAACATTTATTGCAGGAGGCAAAACGCCGGATGTGGGCTCGCGATCGTACACGGAGATTATGCGCGAACAGATGCTGAAGGGCGAGGAAGCAGAGGTAAGTTGCTCGTCGAAGCCGCGGTTCCCTCCGAAAGCAAGGTGGTTTTACATTTGTACCCCGTCTTTCGTCCAACAGCTTCGTAAGAAAATCCAGGAAAAGGCGAAGGATGGCTCGCTGAAAATCAATTCGACCGCGCAGGCCGCGAAACCGGCACCGGTCGAGGCGAAGAAGCGTGGCCGCTGGGATCAAGCAGTCGACGAGCAGTTTGTAGCGCCGAAGAAGCTCGCCGTGCCAGCGACCCCATCGTGGGATGCCGAGGTAAGCAGTGCAGCCGAACGCGCTACCATTTGCACGCACCGTTCCGTGACACGTTCGTTTCTTCCGCAGAAAACACCAGCCGACCACCGGTGGGACGAAACGCCCGGACACAAGGGCAGCGAGACGCCCGGCGCCACACCGAACGTGCGCATCTGGGACGCAACACCGGCCCACGTGTCCGGTGCGGCGACCACGCCCGGTCGGGAAACGCCCGCCGAAAAGTCGACCAGGCGCAATCGCTGGGACGAGACGCCGAAAACCGAGCGCGAAACGCCGGGCCACTCGTGGGCCGAAACTCCCCGGGCCGATCGCGTGTCGGGCGACGGCGTACTGCTCGAGGGCACGACGCCCGCCTCCAAGCGACGGTCGCGCTGGGATGAAACCCCCTCGAATGCCACCCCGTCGGCAATGACGCCGTCGATTGCGATGACGCCGACACCGCACGGCACGACGACGCCGGGTCACGCGACCCCGCTGCTCACGCCCGGCGGCACGACGCCCATCGGGCACAAGGCGATGGCGATGGCAACGCCGACGCCGGGCCATCTCGCGTCCATGACGCCCGAGCAGCTGCAAGCGTACCGGTGGGAGAAGGAGATCGACGAGCGCAACCGGCCGTTCACCGACGAGGAGCTGGACGTGATGTTCCCGCCCGGGTACAAGATTCTGCCCCCGCCGGCCGGCTACATCCCGATCCGGACGCCGGCCCGCAAGCTGACCGCTACGCCGACGCCGATCGCCGGCACACCGGCCGCCTTCTTCATCCAGACCGAGGACAAATCGGCCAAGTTCGTGGACAACCAGCCCAAGGGCAACCTGCCGTTCATGAAGCCGGAGGACGCGCAGTACTTCGACAAGCTGCTGGTGGAGGTGGACGAGGACGCCCTCAGCCCGGAGGAGCAGAAGGAGCGCAAGATCATGAAGCTGCTGCTGAAGATCAAGAACGGCACGCCGCCGATGCGCAAGGCGGCCCTGCGCCAGATCACCGACAAGTCGCGCGAGTTCGGCGCGGGCCCGCTGTTCAACCAGATCCTGCCGCTGCTGATGAGCCCCACGCTCGAGGACCAGGAGCGCCATCTGCTGGTGAAGGTGATCGACCGCATCCTGTACAAGCTGGACGATCTGGTGCGACCGTACGTGCACAAGATACTGGTCGTGATCGAGCCGCTGCTGATCGACGAGGACTACTATGCGCGCGTGGAGGGGCGTGAGATCATCTCGAACCTGGCGAAGGCGGCCGGGCTGGCCACGATGATCTCGACGATGCGCCCGGACATTGACAACATCGACGAGTACGTGCGCAACACGACCGCGCGCGCGTTCGCCGTCGTCGCGTCCGCGCTGGGCATCCCGTCGCTGCTGCCCTTCCTGAAGGCGGTGTGCAAGAGCAAGAAGTCGTGGCAGGCGCGCCACACCGGCATCAAGATCGTGCAGCAGATCGCGATCCTGATGGGCTGCGCCATCCTGCCCCACCTCAAGTCGCTGGTCGAGATCATCGAGCACGGGCTGGTGGACGAGCAGCAGAAGGTGCGCACGATCACGGCCCTGGCGCTGGCGGCGCTGGCCGAGGCGGCCACGCCGTACGGCATCGAGTCGTTCGACTCGGTGCTGAAGCCGCTGTGGAAGGGCATCCGGACGCACCGCGGCAAGGGGCTGGCCGCGTTCCTGAAGGCCATCGGCTACCTGATCCCGCTGATGGACGCCGAGTACGCGAACTACTACACGCGCGAGGTGATGCTGATCCTGATCCGCGAGTTCCAGTCGCCGGACGAGGAGATGAAGAAGATCGTGCTGAAGGTGGTGAAGCAGTGCTGCGCGACGGACGGCGTGGAGGCGCAGTACATCAAGGAGGAGATCCTGCCGCACTTCTTCAAGCACTTCTGGAACCACCGGATGGCGCTCGACCGGCGCAACTACCGGCAGCTGGTCGACACGACGGTCGAGATCGCGAACAAGGTCGGCGCGTCCGAGATCGTGAACCGCGTGGTCGACGACCTCAAGGACGAGAACGAGCAGTACCGCAAGATGGTGATGGAGACGATCGAGAAGATCATGGCGAACCTGGGCGCGGCCGACATCGACTCGCGCCTGGAGGAGCAGCTGATCGACGGCATACTGTACGCGTTCCAGGAGCAGACGACCGAGGACGTGGTGATGCTGAACGGGTTCGGCACGATCGTGAACCAGCTGAGCAAGCGCGTCAAGCCGTACCTGCCGCAGATCTGCGGCACCATCCTGTGGCGGCTGAACAACAAGTCGGCCAAGGTGCGGCAGCAGGCGGCCGACCTGATCTCGCGCATCGCCGTCGTGATGAAGACGTGCCAGGAGGAGAAGCTGATGGGCCATCTCGGCGTGGTGCTGTACGAGTACCTCGGCGAGGAGTACCCGGAGGTGCTCGGCTCGATACTGGGCGCGCTGAAGGCGATCGTGAACGTGATCGGCATGACGAAGATGACGCCCCCGATCAAGGATCTGCTGCCGCGGCTGACGCCCATCCTGAAGAACCGGCACGAGAAGGTGCAGGAGAACTGCATCGATCTGGTCGGGCGCATCGCGGACCGCGGCCCCGAGTACGTGTCCGCGCGCGAGTGGATGCGCATCTGCTTCGAGCTGCTCGAGCTGCTGAAGGCCCACAAGAAGGCGATCCGGCGCGCGACGGTCAACACGTTCGGGTACATCGCGAAGGCGATCGGGCCGCACGACGTGCTGGCGACGCTGCTCAACAACCTGAAGGTGCAGGAGCGCCAGAACCGCGTCTGCACCACGGTCGCCATCGCGATCGTGGCGGAAACGTGCCGCCCGTTCACCGTGCTGCCCGCGCTCATGAACGAGTACCGCGTGCCGGAGCTGAACGTGCAGAACGGCGTGCTCAAGTCGCTCTCCTTCCTGTTCGAGTACATCGGCGAGATGGGCAAGGACTACATCTACGCCGTCTGCCCGCTGCTGGAGGACGCGCTGATGGATCGCGACCTCGTCCACCGGCAGACGGCCTGCGCCGCGATCAAGCACATGGCGCTCGGCGTGTACGGGTTCGGGTGCGAGGACGCGCTCATCCATCTGCTGAACTACGTCTGGCCGAACATCTTCGAGACGTCGCCCCATCTGGTGCAGGCGTTCATGGACGCGGTCGAGGGGCTGCGGGTGGCGCTCGGCCCGATCAAGATACTGCAGTACACGCTGCAGGGCCTGTTCCATCCCGCCCGCAAGGTGCGCGACGTCTACTGGAAGATCTACAACTCGCTGTACATCGGCGCCCAGGACGCGCTGATCGTCGGCTACCCGCGCATCACCAACGATCCCAAGAACCAGTACATTCGGTACGAGCTAGAGTACAACCTCTAAGCTTCTGGTCTTTTGTGTGGCTCGGTGAAAAAAGTGTGCGCACTCCACAGTCGTGCGAAAATGTACATAACTCATGGATAACTGAATAATTGTAGCGTGTTAGTTGTAAGGGAAGCGACCAGGCTATCTAGGCTATCTGCAGCACCGACGGACGCGTCGAACGATTTGCTCTCATTGGTTTGGTCAGTCCGGATGGTAGGCGTCGTGTTACAGTGTTGGCTGAACAGGGACAAGTGAACGAAAAGGACTCTGGTTCCTAAGAATAGACGAAATTGTGTAGGAAGAAGGTAAAGAGTTATGATTTTACTTTAGCCCATCTATGATAAGTATTGCTCCGATAGTGTGCACCACAAAGGCAAATAAATATTTTTAGCAACAATCACAACCTTGAAAGCGTTCGAAAGTCAATTCAAAATTGAAAAAAACGCTCTGACAAATGTTTCGAAAGATTATTAAAATACAAGTAAAGAACGAACGCTTCACTTGAACCTTGCAGGCAGGACCGCTGAAGGAGGTAACTTTATTTACAATAATCCTATCTTTCCAACCCCAGCTGATGGACGTAGCGACTCACAGTGTTTTATAAATTAAATATCCTAATCTCTCCAATGCCTTCCCAACACAGCTAAACCAAGCAAACCAATCAGGCACCATCCTCCAAGCTCCAATCCAAGCATGCGGGCACATTTAAAACAAAATTCGGCGAGGGTTAACAGTATCGGCAGGCAGACGTTGGTCGATCCAGCGCACTAACCGGACAGCGGGTTCGCGTTATCCTGGAAGTCGACTTCCGGCTGGAAGCCACCCTCCTTGTCCACGATGTACTTGATTGTCATGAGCCGCCCGTCCGGCAGCCAGACCGAGTACCGGCCCGTTACCTGGATGGGAAAGAGCAGAAGGACACACAACACTGTAGGCGCTGCGAATGCTTGGCGAATGTCGCTTTTACCGAATCGTACCTTGCCCGCCGTATCGCCCGCCTCATTTTTGTCGAAGAAAAGCTGCTTCTCCGGGTCCTTCACTTCGTACTTGTACTCGTACTACAACAGGGTAAAAAAAAAAAAAACAAAAAGAACCGGGTGTGTGAGTGTTATCAAAATTGGGAACTCTGTATGCACTTTCAGGGTGGGATGAATAATGCACCAAGCAATTCTTCAAAATTCTCGCCATTTAAAGCACACAACGAGCAACGACATCTCTTGGCAGCTCACCACCAGCAACACCACTGTGGCACGTGCTACTTACTGCTTCATACTTTTCGGCCTGCGGTGCTGCCTCCAGGCAAACGGCACAAACACTCAGCACCACGCCCACCAACACTAGCACCTTCAGGGACATGATAGGGATGGATCGTTCGGTTGACGGTTGATCGGTAGACGGGAAACGGTGGACGGCGTGCGACAGACACTCTGGTGATCGGACAGTCGGGCGAGATCAGAAGATCACACTACTTATCACACGCGGTGGGACGCTCATTCGGGTTGAAGATGTTCCGCAAAGGCCCGGTTCGGATGGCTCTGCTGCACTGGATGCTACCGACCGTGCTGCGGCCGATATTTATAGGACGTTTCCAGCGCAAACACTATCCTTCCCAAAACGGCTCGAGCAGAGGGAAGGACGTTTCGTGCCGATGGGGCCCCATCGGTGTGGAATCTGCCAAACCTATTTTCCAACCGAAGGGTTGGTCCCAACGGCACGACAACGGCATCGCACGAACGGCATCGGGGGGGGGGAGTACTTTTGCGTGGTCCGCTGCTTCTGTCTGGCAAGAGGCCCTTTGACATTTCATCTGCCTGATCGAATCGGCCGGGCTGATCTTCTCGCTGGCCGGGTTGTGTGGATGGATCGTGTCGTTTCAATTAAACCAAGAACGGGGCAAGATCTCGTGCCTAAACATCACCATCAACATCGCGACAGTGGCTCGTGACGATTTGGGGACGCTACTTGGTGGGAGAAGATGTCTACTGAATTGTTTCGTAAAAGTGGGCACTTAATAAGTGGTGTTCGCAAATGATTCGGAAGTGAACATTTGAATAGATTTCATGTCACATACTAAGGTCAGAATCGGTTTGTTTTAGAGATATCAGATCAGATCAGATAGGTGTTATAGAGTACAGAGAAATTTAAAAAAAGGAGACATCAAAATTGCTTATTGGTTTGTCATGAATGTCTAAAAGGAAAAAGATGTCCAAACTAGCGATCACGAAGTATGTTTTTTGGTATTTCAATAATGTTTTACAATGTGATATTTGTGTCGGTTTATGATATCTGTACAAGAAGATATCTAAGCTTAGAATGACTTGAAAATTGAATACCAACTATTTCCACGTAATTTAGAAACTAGACAAAATACATAAAATTGTCTGAAATACGCGTAAAAGTCGCAAGCGAAATCATTGCAGAATGCAGATACTCAATATCCTATTGAGCAATTAGGATAAAGTTTAACATAATTGAATGAAATGGTATTTCAAATGTATACTGCTGATGTACCCGCAACCTTTTGCGCAAATGACTGTATCCTTAGTCAGATATTTATTGTTGCCACTGTACTTCACAACAGACATATTAGGCCACAGAAGACACAGTGGATCCTCCTCGCCTCTATGCGGCTCGGCCCAGCCAATGTGTCCCGAATAACAACCGATTCAATCAATCGCTTCACTCTAATCCATCGCGATAATGTCTCACTTTTGGGCCCGTTGGGCCGCCTCCCGCACAGGTAGCTAATCTGCTCCGAATCTCTGCATTTCCATTTCCATGCCATAGCGAGATTACAAATGTCACCCGAAAGGTGCGATCGGAATGGAACACGGCACGGTTCGCTCCACCAAGCCGCACCACTGCCCTAAATAGAAATGAAGTCCGCGGCGATGTCGCACACGCTTGACGCTGGGCCCGCTGCTGCAAACCTTACCTTGACGGCGAGCGCAAAGCAATGCAGCGAATGAATGTGCAAGCGCGCTGCAGCGAGAAGGCGCCACTGTGACATGCATGTTGCAGGAATGCATCTTCTTGGAGCCGTGTGCTCTAGTACCTTACCCTTCGACAGTGTATGTGTCTGTGTGTGTGTGAGAGAGGTACTGGGATGTCTAAATGCCGGGTCGATCACGATGATGGTTGGATGCACCTTGTTCACTGCTTATCCCCCTCATCTTGCGGGTGGCATGTTTTGCATTCGCTCTTTCTTAACGGTAGACATCCACCGAGGTCGCACAGAATAAGATTGTCCTCGAGTTTTTGGAGCTGGAATTACTTCCATGGGAAGAACAGCACTGGGAGTTTTTTTTCCAGTAACGCCTTGTACGGAGGATTGGTGTTACTTGCGTGTTACTCTGCATTTACATAGAACACATATATTTATCATTTTAGGTAATTGGTAATAACGAAGATGCATCTAGGATGTATTATATTTCGTGTATTTTTGCTATTGAAGCTATACTTTGCCCGTAGATTATAATGCCTACATGGAATTAGTTGTCTTCTATGGTTGCGTCAATCGTCTGTACTGTTGTTTTGAATGTTCAAACCTCAGTAACATCAGGATTTTAGTGTATCTGGACTAATGCATCGTGAATTAACGGAAGTTCTGATTTCCATTTTCTGGCAATAGAAGCTTAAAAGCCTCAAATCAAATCCAAGCTAGAGTATTTTGAAACGTAATTTGAAAGTAGTATCAGTCAGTCGTTACTCGTGGCTGTGGTCGGCACCAGCTTCTTAACAGTTCCTGCTACCCCTGATGCAGTCACACGAATTCTAAGTCGAATTTGTTTGCTAGCAAACATCCTCTGGCATTTTACTGGACTAGCATGGGAAACCCGTGCAACCGAAGCACTTCAAAACTGCACAAGCTTTTGCATCCTCTATTCGAATGATTACGGAGAATTCAATGCGTATTGTCACATTACGTGACATAGCTCACATTTTGTAGGAAGTCCTTCAGGAGTTCAGGAGTTTTTGTAGCCCATAGTAGATATAATTCCCCTGATCAATCCATCTCCGGACATTGCAGTAGCTCTTGTGCTTGTACATAGGACTCCAGGCCAAATACTACAATTTTTCCAACTCTACCCATGTGAAAGCTTCCACGGCTTTAATCATATTGGTTCATGATATACGTATTTCTACGTATTTAAGTGATCCTATCAATGATGTATGTGTCATCGGATGATCCATAGATTTGGAGAGAAGAATATGTTCTGCAAACTGTTCCTCACTCCAAGAAGTTTGTACTTTTGGAGCGGGTTTAAGTATAGAAGAGCCTCAGAAAGCTATGGTTGAGGTCAATCTGTACGAGGATTCCACAAGCCAACAACCAGTAGAACAGCATGAGCTCCAATATTGTAAAAATTAAACTAATTTTGAGTTTAGTTTTAGTCTAATATGGAGTTTCAAGCGGAACAATTCTAGCGATCCACAAGGTTTCAAATCCAATGAATTAAAAATATGAACTTCAGTCTTGATTTCTATTAAGAGACAACAAAGATACATTAACTAGCAAATAACATCTTTCGAGACCGGAGGTTCCACAGGAAGAACGTTCACGAGTTGGTTCACATAAAAATCAAAATTCAATTTGTTTTACAAAAGTAGCGATTGTGATTCGACAACTGTTTAGTTTTTAGCAGCTTTCTGTGGGCTACGGCCTTTGCCAACAGATTGAAAGGGATGTTATTGTAGGTACAGCAATCATTAGGTGACATTAGCGTTGGCCAGGCGGGTTGTTCAACAAACTTTGAATTGTGATGAAAAATAATGGTTTGCGCAAACAGCCACTAACGCTTGCTGACAATCGAACAGAAACAGACGGATATAAAAATGTTTGCAATCAACAGCGTGTATCTAGCGACATTCGCGACGGTCTTAAACACATCAATCAAAGGAAAAGGTAATAGCATTAAATTACAATCAATAATACATCCACAGGTTTACGACAGCAATAAAGTCCCACAGTACAATAAACACTTTATTATGCTAAAATGCTCAAACATGCTGTACTATCTCCCCGGACAGTTTGACCAGGAAAGGAAAGGCTCTATGACTTAATGAGGCCAAGCTGTATGAGATATGAGCTTGAGGGCTCCACAAGGTAGCAACCAGTATAACAGAATGTGCTTCAATACTGTAACAATTTAACATTATAGAACTTATACATTGTGAATATATCTCTCTCTTCTCCTAGGTTGATATTACGTCCTATCGGACAACGCTGGTCACAAAGAAAGCAATGTTTTTGTTGTTTTGAGAAACTCTGGTACCTATTACACTCTGGCAGGGGTACACAAAAAAAGGTCAAATGGCACGTAATAGAAGCAACTGGATCGCCGCTTTGTAATGCTCTGCACTTCCGTGCACGCGGCTTCCCACACACGCTGCGCGACAGCCCTTTGCGAGGTTAGCCGAGTGGCAAAGTTCAGCGCATGGTACCGAAGCGCGGAGATTGTAGCGCCGCCTGTGCCGTTCGCTAGAATCCCTCGCCGGATTTAGAAGCACCCGAGCAGCAAACATCAGCAGAACAGCACAACAACAGTAACAGCAAACAAGCGACACGCAACCGACTGTACATCCGGTGGCGGAGTCTGCTGCCGCGGTAAATTGTTTCTAGGCACTATCATCCGGAAGCTCTTAATGGCGGCCCTTAAGCTTTGCGCAAAATGTTCAAATTTCCAACAACTTGAAATGTTGCACAATTTCAAAGGCATAAGCCATAAGTTCGAGTGCTGTCCACTTGGAGTAGATGGAGAAGCATAGACGCGGAAGCGTTTTCAAACTGGAGCAATGCAATGTCCCCATCCAACCCAACCCACTCTGCTGGCCAGCCGCTTTCAATGACTCTTTTGGTGGGAAATTCATGTGGGGCATGTCTCATCTTCTCCCTCTACTGCCCGACAGCGGTTAGAAGAGTCAGCCAGACGCTCCCTCCAAACGTCCGAAAGGGGACAAACAAACAAAAAAGCTGCCTCCCATAGCCGACGGTGGGCCACTGAGCCAGTGTCAGTCAGGCATCCAGTCTCCACAGGGCGGCCTCGCCCTCCCCTGGTCCGAGCAAAACAGAGAAAGCAAAACGATTCGTCCAAAAACTTTTCCACCAACCCCCTCCTACCCCCGAAAAACCTACGTGCGTGTGTGTGTGTGTGTGCGTACAGCGAGCGTTCGTGTGTGGCGCGCACGGTTCCACGATTTCCACGCAGCAGAGTGCCGTGCCAGTGCGATTCGTAGGTTCGCCGCACAAGCACGTGCTCGTGGGTGCGTGTGCTGCTCGGGCTCGGCTAAGGCTGTACGCGCGCGCGCGCGCGCTCGCACACACATCTATTTCACGAGATCTTCTCTATTCCACGAGCGTCACGTTCTCGGCGGTAGTTGGGCTGTTTTTTTTTGTTTTTGTGTGCAGATGCGCCCCCAAATGCTTCTGGAGGGGTGACGGTCCCCCTGGCATCTCATCTGGCGGGACAGCAAAGAGACAAATCGTGCAGTGCAGGTGAGTTTGGTGCAAAAAAGAGATGAGGAGGGAGATACGGGGGAAATGGAAAAAAGGCCGATTTTCCTTTTCACGCCCGTCGGACCCCAGCCAGTGTGTGTGTGTGTGTCTTTTTTCGGTTTGTGAATTCACCGTGGATGCCATTTGCGCGCTGCTGCACGCTTTGTTTTGTTTACGGTGAACGGTGCGCTGTTTGTGGGGGGTGAGAGGGTGTGCCGGCAGGGAGAAAAAAAGGGAGGTCAGGTGTGGTCAGGTGTGTGTATGTGTTGCTGGGCACTGGTGTTACGCTGCACGGTGAAATACGGGTTAATGTGTATGTGTGTTCGTTTGCGTGATCTCTGCGTGAGCCCGCTGGTTTTCCGTCAAAAGCGCGGTTCGGGGCACGGTATGGTCTAACGAACTGATTGCTTAAATGCGAAAAAAAACAGCAACAACGAAAAAGTGGAGATGATGAGCCTTCGCATCACATTCCATTTGCATGCAGCTAAAACGTTAGCGTGAGTGATTTTTTTTTGTGTGCGTCTGTGTGTTTGGTTGGACCTGAACAGTTGGGTGCAATTTTTGTGTTTTTTTTTTGGTGCTGACGTCGACCGATCGATGTTTGCGGGAAATGCTGTAAGTCCTAAACACTGGGAAGATTGGAGAGCCTGCAACCACAACTTCACGCTGCCGCTCGATCAAACGCCTCCCGGACGACTCAAAGCATCGATCAACTTATTCCTGGAAGATGTACTTCAAACATTTGCCTCGGTGTGTCTTAAGTCGAATATCTTGGATCTGATATTAAAGATATTGGTCCTATTGGCTAGGCAAATGAGAGAACGATTTCCTAACTCTGTCTCAATAGACATTCTTGGGATTCAATATGCAGCAAGTATGTTACCTTAGACATCGGATCGTATCCCTCTATATACTCAGTCTAATGTTTCTAGGACCTGCTTAGACGATGTCAAATTTCTTCCCAAAAACACGCTTGTGTTTATGTAATGTTTCATTTCTACATTAGATTAGGAACAGTGGAACCATCTTGTCCAGAACGATAAAATGATCGCTACCACTCCAAGTTCTACTGAATACACTTGATGGTTCTTCCTCTTAGTTGGTACAATAATCTCTGTCGGCCTAGGCCTACTTAAGCCCTTTGGTACGGCAGGGCTAATATTACCTTTTTACATCTTGAGAATGATTCATTGGGGTTTAAAACACTTGAAATCTTCATTTTGCTCTCCGCAGAGCAATCTGTAGAAATTAGACCGAGAATCTTTCTGGATGGTAATTGAGAGCGTCAAGCTGTGTGACCTACCAACATTTATGTCATGGGTTCTAGTGCCGTATGGTCTAAAACTCCCCAATAGCAGGACTAACTCCCCCGATGACAAGGAGTTCAGCAAATAAAATCACACAAGCCCATTAGTGCCTAAGAGCTACAACGAAGAATAATTGTTGCGCTAATCAAGGAACATGCTAAGATACTTGTTATTTTTGCTTGTCATAGGATGGACCAGTCTCGTGGTACAGTCGTCAACTTGAAAGATTTAACAACATGCCCGTCATGGGTTCACACCCCAAATGGAAACGTGTTACGTATTGGAGGACTGACTATGTTGCTATGGTAATCAAAAGTAACTAAAAGCCAAGCCCATTAGTGGTACGTGCAGGCCTTGACCGACAACGGTAGATGTGCCAAGGAAGAAGAAAAAGAAGAAGAAGAAGTAAAAGAAGGATCCATGTTCAGTACATTTTCTAAGAATTGTAATTCGTGTTATGCCCGCTGATACATTATAATTGATTTGTTCCGATTTCAACCGATTTCATTGGTGAGTTAAACAAAAATGTTGGTTGTGCCAATAGTGTCTCATGTTCGAGTTTCAAGCGGAACAATTCTAGCGATCCACAAGGTTTCAAATCCAATCCAATAAAAATGTAAACTTCAGCCTTGGTTTCTATTAAGAGACAACAGAGATAAATCAACTAGCAAATTACATCTTTCGAGACCGGAGGTTCCACAGGAAGAACGTTCACGAGTTGGTTCACATAAAAATCGAAATTCAATTTGTTTTACAAATGTAGCGATTGTGATTCGACAACTGTTTAGTTTTTAGCAGCATTCTGTGGGCTACGGCCTTCACCAACAGATTGAAAGGGATGTTATTTTACGTACAGCAATCATTAGGTGACATTAGCGTTGGCCAGGCGGGTTGTTCAACACACTTGGAATTGTGATGGAAAATAATGGATATAAAAATCTTTGCAATCAACAGCGTGTATCTAGCGACATTCGCGACGGTCTTAAACACATCAATCAAAGGAAAAGGTAATAGCATTAAATTACAATCAATAATACATCCACAGGTTTACGACAGCAATAAAGTCCCACAGTACAATAAACACTTTAGTTTTGCTAAAATGCTCAAACATGCTGTACTATCTCCCCGGACAGTTTGGCCAGGAAAGGAAAGGCTCTATGGCTTAAAGCTGAACGTCCGACGGTGTGTGTGTGTGTGTGTGTGTGTGTGTGTGTGTGTGTGTGTGTGTGTGTGTGTGTGTGTGTCTGTGTCCCTCGCTATAAACATAGCACTGCAATTGAAATACCTTAATAACGTACGCCGTCCATCGGTATGGGGGAGTGACGAAAAAAAAAAGAAAGGTGTCAACGTGAAGTGCAAACGAAAGCAGAACTAGAAATCTGGCACCTGCAGACGAAAGGCTGTGCCCGGCCTGTTGCGCGGACTACACCGTGATCCGTCCTGCTCCTTTCTGTTGTGTGACGAGCTTGTGCCTAACGGCCGCAGGCCGAGAGACTTCCAGTAGAAAGTGCCAATTGTTTGGCGTGTGTTTGCGTGTGGAATAAAGTGGACAATGCATTAAAAAAAGGAGGACAGACCGACGAAAGCTGCTGAGCTGGGTACACTAATGTTATTTTGGTTGGGAACAAGATGGCTCCACGCCGCCACGGTGGTTTGATTTGTGTTGTTTGTTGTGCTGTCGGCCTAGGTGAAGATCGTTCTAGGTTGTCAACTGCTGTGTGCTGAAACACATGAAGCACAACAAAAAAAGGTTGCTGGATTGAATTGTCGCAATGTCTTCTCTGCTGGTACACCTCGATGTAACACACGCAGCGCTAACTACGCCTCAGTGTGTACGCCAGGGTGAATGAACGACGGCGCAAGCGGGTTTTTTTTAGTTGTTGTAGTTGCTCGCACAGAAGCATGCTGATGACTGGCAGAGCTAATCTAGATAAGATCACGGGCACGTACACGCGGTGGCATAACTAAAGACCAAAAGACATTAAGCCGTCTGCTGCCGGGTGCTTCTGGAGGACGCTATTCCACGTGGACAGGTGCCAACGCAAACCCGCGGCTCGTGTGATGACGAAAACCATTGTTGCAATGTAACTTATGTGCGTGTGTGATATCATGTGATATTATGTTTCCCGCTCCCTTCGCAATGTCCAACTCCCAGGCAACACTTTCCCTCTCGGGCGATCGGGGAAGTATCGCCATTCTACGGCGGCGGCATCACGTCACGTCATGCCGCCAAAATGCCTCCTCAATAAAGCTGAAAGTGAAACTCCCTGCGGCCGGGAGGGTGTAAAATAATCAAATCAAAGCCCCCCTTTCCCCACACGCAAAGTAGACCACGAGAAGTAGACGCGGAAAGAGCCGGGGGAGGGTTGAGAAAAGCGATTCCATTTTCGGACATTTTTTCGGAAAGCGCCCCAAAAATTACCTATTAGATGGCCTCCGGAACGGGGAGCGGAGGGAGTCCGGGAGTCGCTGGTCGTTGCATAAACATACTCTTGCACGCCAACCCCGGATGGCGCCGGGTAGGGCAGTGGTAGGAGTGGTGAATAACGGCATCGAAGCAAAACCAATTAAATTGCTCGCGCCGTGCATACACACATCGTGCATATAAAACATAGCGGACCCGAGTGAGAGAAAGAGAGAGAGAGAGAATTTGCTTTTTAAGCGGTTAGGTTAGGCGAAACTAACGATGAAATAATGAACAATTTAGTAATGCCTCACTATTTCCTTAATCGCCGTCGGTCGGAAGGTTTTTTTTTTGTTTTGCTCAAATTCGTTCGTTGGTTGTTTGTAGCAAATTGACTGTTTTCCTGAACTTTGAGATGCCGTTTAGGCTCCCAATACTGCTTGGAATGTCTGGCGATGGGTCACGTACGTCTCCCTAACATTGTGCCGATCGCGACATTGCTTTTTTCCAGGTGCTGATACGGACAATTGACAAATTTGCCCAGCACAGCAATATACAACTACCAACCACTACCATCACCACCACACGCCGCCAATCTCCGACGGTATGAACATGAGGAAGTTCATGACGACTACCAAAACGCCAGCAGCGGTAGCAACAGTTGCGGGTTCGTCGCCATCACCACCGGCAGCGTTCGTCTGCGAGACCATGCCGCTGCAGGGAGCCGTCCGCAATGGCAGTCCAGCGTCCAGCGAGCGCACCGAGGACCCCGCCACATCTGGACCACCTCCAACTCCTACGCCAACTTCAACCGCCACTGGCCAGCCGGGTGCGCCGGTGGACGAAACGCTGGTCACCACACAAGGCGCGGCAAACGCGAAAGGTTCCTCCTCGCTCGGCCGTGGCGCCCCGTCGACGGTGGGCGACACAGCGTCCACCTCCACATCCTCCTCGACCGGGGTGGTGAAGATGTGCGGCTATTTGAAGAAGAAAAGAAACGTGAGTAGTACGCGCGGTTGTCGCGAATGCCCGAAACAGGCCAACTTACATCCCCAATCTGTACGCTTGCGGTTGCTAGAAAATGGGCGGCTGGCGCAAGCTGTTCTTCATACTGCAGAACCAGCTGCTGCTGTCGTACTCGTCCCGGGACGACTACGAGAAGAAGCTCGCCCCGTTCAAGGACATCATCAACCTGGTGCCGGGCACGATCATCATCCCAACCACTGGGCCGCGCTTCACCATCGAAACGAACTCGAAGCTAATGTACACATTCGTAAGTAGCCTGGAGGTGTTAGCAGTGTGCTAGTGTAGTAGATCTGCTGAGTGGCCCCGTGCTGTGTCTGAACCCCCTTTTCAGCGCTGCGACGATCACCGGAGCTGCTCCGAATGGATAATGGCCCTGCTGGACAGCCTCACCGTGGCAAACGGCGGCCACGGTACGGACCGTAACTTCAGGTAAGCGAGAGCCCCTCCAAAAACCATTGCCACAGAGACCTGCAAACACCTGCTTTCCCTTTTTTTTTTGTGCTGCATATTCGCAGCTTACATAATGGTTTCCACCGGTCCACGCTGCCGATGACGTCCTACTCATTGCCGGCCCTAAGCTGCCAGCCATTCGCCGGGCCGGTTGGCCGGCTGGGCGGACCGACGCTGGCGCTCAAGAAGCGGGCCCCTGAGCCACCGATGGTGCGGTCTGGGCCACCGAAGCCACCGCGCAGCTTCCCGGAGCCGGAGCTGCACGAATCGAACGACGAAGATGATCTCAACAACAACCACGTGCTGGGCGGGAGCCTCACCGGACTGGACGGCCCGTCCAAGTCAAGAGCGGCCAGTGCGCAGATAGCCAGCAGAGGTGGAGATGAGGGCGATAGTGGGTAAGAAACAGCTGCGTATATGTGTGCGCCTTCCATTACTTTACAGGACCCGCAATGCCAGAGACTTCTTCAGAGGATCATTCAGGAATTTCAGAATTCATTGCTGGATGATCGAATTCCAGATTAATGAAGTCCTATATTACTGTGCCGAATGGTACTTAATGTCATAGACCCTGCGCACAAGAACTCGTCGAAACATTGCGAGGGGAGTTTGTGTGACTAAAAATAATGGAACAGCTCGAAAGCCTCTCGTACGAGCAGTGACCTACTTCAGGTTCAGGCGCCGTATCGTGTAGCGTGCTATGTTTTTGCTTCTGCTCCCTGTCGATGCGGACAAACTACGTCTCGCTATCGGCAACACCACCCCGATTCCAGCGGCATCAATCCAGGAAGCAACGATTCCGACAGCTCCACGGTTTGCCATGTTTCGTGTTTCTTCAGTAAACAATCTGCCCGACAAAACATAAACATAAACCGTGATGGAGATGCTCTTTTATAAATAGAAAAACGCAGCACAGGCTGCAAACCCCTCTGGAAGGAGCTGGTTGCACACGGGAGGAACCGCGCGACATATGCCCTTTTGAAAACACACACACAGCCACACCACTTCTGTTTTGTTTCTTTGCGCGTGTTTACAGTGCTTCCCCCTTTTTAGCGCCTTTTTGTAAATTCTCCCGCTCTCTGCCCCTAAGTGCGTCCTCTAACTCCATCCAAATTGCCATCCAAAGTCTAGCAAAGCGCGCAGAGCCTTCGGGCGGACGGGGTTTGGATCTTTACACCCAGAGCCCGGGACGTGTCGCATGCGGCACTTCTTCAAGGGCATCTCCCCGCCCCTCTCCATGACTATGAAAAGGTTCAGTTTGATGACCGACGAGTGCATCGGAGCACACAGAGAGCCTGAGCAGCGTCGGGGGGAAAAAGCAAACAGACCGTGACGAGGCATTAAAAGCCAACGAATGCGTTTTTTTTTTTTTATAATCGATCGATACAGACACACGAGATATTGTGCAGACGACGCGTAAAGTTGCCCCAATGTCTGGGGCTGGGGTCGAGATTAGACGCCCGCTTGCATCACCTCGTTACACGGCGCGAGCATCGCGCTGTTGGGCTGCGGCGTTACTCAACCCAAAGCCAATCACTCAATCAGAACCTAACGGCTACGAAACTGCGGACCAGCTGACCTTGGCGCAATAGTGGCTCTTACACAAATAAAAAAAACTGGCGGAAGTCGACGAAACGACTGCTGCTGCGGTTTCGTTACTTCTATACCGCCTTGCTAATGATGCACACACATTCTAATCGTTTCGTTAACTCGTTCGGCTAACGATTTCCATAAATCGGGCCCCGGCGATTTTCCCCGCCGCTTCCGGTTGCATAAACTCGCCTTAGCCACTTCACATCGCAAGATAGTCGAAACGACCAGACACAAGGGAGGCGAACATTATCTTTTAACCGTTCCAGTCCATCCAGACACTTAGGAAATCCCTAGATGCGCCACTCGACATCCGTGCACGCCGTCTTTCTCTCTCTCTCTCTCTCTCTCTCTCTCTCTCTCTCTTTCTCTCTCTCTCTCTCTCTCGAGTACTTTGGTTTCTTCCCGCCTCAAAGAAAGTCGTGCGAGACTGTTGTGCAGCTACAGTGGTAGAAATTGCTCTAGGTGTACCTCCTTTTTTTGAGAAATGTACAACATCCGTTGTCTAATAGTCGGCTTTTGATGGTTTATCATCCGTGTAAAACACCTATTAGACAGCATTTAGTTTGTGTTAAGGAGAAATTGGACGCTATTAATCATAAATTAACAGTTAAATAGTTTCAAAATGCAATTCAAATATTTTACAAAATTTTCATTGCCAATTATCGTAACGTACGGTTTTACTTTTACAGGACGAACCTAAGCGTCCGTGCCGCGAAGCTTCCCATCCATCCATCGTTAACGAGTATAGTGCAAATCTTAAGACAATTACTGCCACCGCCATCCGTTGCTGACGCTTTTTTACTGGCCAAATAAAACCTTCCGTTCCAGCAACAACAACAACAAAGCAGCAACACGTATCGTTTTCGTACCTTTTCAAACAAATTCCTCCAAATGCTTCGAAATGTGTTTTTTTTTTAAGTGGAGAGATTAATACATGGACATAGTTTAAGTCTAATAGTTAGCTCTGTTTACGGGCGATTTCGATTATAATTAACTGACTTTTCCTACAAAACACTGAATTTACTTGATTCGGGGAACACTTTTTTTAATTCCCCTTGCAATTGATTCCATGCAATCTTATTGTTTTGTCGCGTCTACTTCCACACATATGATTCGAGGTAAACAGATACATAATTAAAGCAAATGTTGGGCTGTTTAGTTTTGGCCCCAACTTATTGAACAATTTGATGTTGAAGGCAACGGATATTGTAAGTGGCTCAAAAAAAAAGGTCACCCCCATTGCAAGCGCCATCACTGTAGGCTGGAGTCTGACAATCCTGAACGCTCTCGTCGTCTACTGTTTCGATCTATGACTTAAAAATGCATGCAGCAAACGCAACCTTACACCCCTCTCGCTGTTTACTTCCGGAGCGAGCTGGAGGGCAACCGGCAGGGCCATGTTGGGGAATAGAACAAATAAAAGAAGAGCGTGGGGTGGGCATGCTATATTTATCCATCCCTCACAATCTGTTGTCTCTCCGTGTTGTTCTCGCTCGTTGATCAAACACACGGCGCGTCCCATGCATCCCCCGCCAGCCGGTCGGGGTCTGCTGCCGGCGAATCGAGCGCTCCCGCCGCCGAGACGAAGGGTGCCGATCGCTTCGAGGGTGTCGATGAGGAGGGCGTTGTGGCACCGGCCGCCCCCAGACGACCCCGGCCCGAAGGGAGGGAGGAAGGGCTGGAACGTGTCGCTCGGCCGAGGCAGCAGATCTTTCGACTGCACCAGGACGTTTGGAGCCAAGCTCACCGCCAGTCGATGGACGTGTGTCGCATCAACAGCATGTTCAGCGAGCGGCAGCCGGCACTGACCCTGGACGGTACGGCCAGTAGTGCCAGCTCGGCTGGAGTAAGGTAAGGTCCCGCGTACCGTATTGGGGTAGAGTGGGGTGTAAAAAAGAAACCACTTGGACCGGCTATTTGCAGCTTCCCCCCAGCCGTCGCCTGCGAGGCGCATCTGTACGAGGATGTCGGTGGGCCGTGCCCGGCGCTGGAGCCGGAACCCATCTATGCCGTGGTGGACGTGCGGGCGAAGCGATCCCGGCGGCTTGCCCGCACTCTGCACCCGACGACCGCCACGCCGGCCGGAAGCGAACGTACCGACGGTGGCGGTGGCGGCACTCGGAAGGTGTCCGTCTCGCTGCCCCAGATATCGGACGGCGTCGAGCTGGCCACCGGCACCGAGCGGCGACCGGTGACGGCCCGCAGCTGCAGCAACTACGACGACTACGAGGACGTCAACTATCTGTTCGTCTCGGGCCATCAGCGGCGGCCGGCGGCCGGCACCGAGACGGACAGCGTGGGAACGGACGGGTCGCGGGAGCAGCTGGCCGCGCGCCCCGAATCCTACGGCGAGGAGCACATCTACGAGCCGGTAAGTGACAACGCACCCCCGAAAAGAGAGGGAAATAACTGAGCGGCTCCTGTTCCTTACACGTTCGCCACAGATACTAGTCGCCGAACGGATACCGACCGTCCCGACGAGCGGATCCTCCTCGTCCCTGCCTGCCCCTGCCACCGACCAGCAGCAGCACCATCACCGCAGCCTCTGGCGGCACCTGAAGCGCATGCATCTGCAAGGCTCCTGGCGCCGGCTGACGCACCGACACGCCTCCGGCAGCCCCAAGCCGGACCTGGGCGGCCGCTCGACGACCGCGACCGCACTGGAGGGGCTGGGCCGCCGGCTCGACAGCCACCGGCGGTCGATCAAGAAGCGCATCAAGAATCTGTGCGAACGCATCGATCCCGTCGGCACGAGCGCGTCCGCGACCAGCCATCGCCAGCCGGAGGGAGGCGACGAAGCCGACGCCACCTCCGCCGCCGCCACTGAGCAAATCGCCGAATCGTCCAGCGGGGTCGGGTCGAGGAAGTCCGTATCGCTGGACAGCTTTCTGCTAGCGACCGGCCAACAGCAAGCGTCCGTGCCCAGGTGTTAGCGCACTCGGAGGATGTCACGTGGCGCCACGGCATTGACGCCAAACGTCTCCGCACGGCTCGTCGCGGGCCACAGGCAGCTGTATTTTAACGCAAAGCGAGATGGGGTGCGGGGTGCGGCAAGGAGGAGAGCATCTTAGGAGGTTAGGATTTTAACTTAGGATGAGCCTTTACGGCTACGCGCTCGTCTGCAACGAGACAAGCGAAACACATTGTGCTATTTTAGTGTTTTTTTTTTAACAACTGACAACAAAACTCTCTATAAAAAAAGAACAGTGTGTACTTCTTCTTTCCGTGCCTTTCTGGCTTTTCTTAATAGTGATGGGAAAAATGAAGTCTTTGTCGGAATCGATTGCAGCATCGGAATCGGCTGCGTCATTAATTCCGAGTACGGAGGTCCGATTACGAGCTCCCACCACTATTTCTTAACTCGTGCAACACCATTTGCTTTGTTTTTGTCTCTCTCTGTGTGTTTTTTTCCTCTTTTTTCGCTTTATTGCTTTTCTTGTTCAGTTTACAACCTTCTTCCACTTAAGATTCTTCCATCTTGTTTTTCCTCTCCTCTTGTATATATATCTATACACAGCTTCCTTCTGCTAGCACACGTCCGTGTGTGGGTGTTTGTGATTCTTTTGCTTCTGTTTCTGTTGCTTGAGTGTACTTTACGGTCACGTGTCCTTTTCTTGCCTTTTTCTAGTTTGATTTTATCAATAATGTTCATTTGCCTATACCATACACACACACGCGCGCGCGCGCGCACACACACACACACGCACCCTAAACCAAGCGCGGGTGGTGTGCGGCGGGGGTGTGCGAGGAACAGATAAAAATTAAATTAAAAATAAAACAACAGTCGCCCCCTTCTTCTTCCGCTTCTTCTTTTGCTCGCCGAACGTGCGAGCGAGGTGGCTGGAAGCCGGTAAAAAGGCATACGAGACGCAGTGGCCCTGGGATCCTCTCTTCGTGCTCCGCATGCTCCTAACGCTCTATAAATTGTCATTATGCATAATAATACCTTTCTTCGTTTATTTATATATTTACACAACACCTGTTACTGCTTTCTTTGCCTGCTAGTAACCCCCCCTGTCTCCTCTTCTCTTCTCTCCCCATCCCCCTAAACCTTTCCTGTTTGTGTGCCGCCTTTGGGGGGTTTGGAGCCTGCGCGCCCCGTGATACCGTTGAAGAGAGGTTTCTTGTATCATTTTTAAATAAAAAATAATAATAATAAACCACAAACGCAAAACGTCTAAAGAAGCAAACATTATCACGCGCACAGAGTGAAGTCGTTTTATCGCTCACTTCCATCTGCTTTCGTTTTTTTGTTTTTTGTTTTTTGATAACCCTCAAAAACACCGTTTGCCTTTTTAAAATCGCTTGCGCCGTTATTTTTTTTAACCGTTTCTTATAATTATATTTGTTTGTTAAGTAAAGCAGGCTGCTAATGTGTGATTCTATTTGTTAAGTATTGTGTACCTCCTGTTTTGTGTGAGCGAGTGTGAAAACCCACCCAAAACAACCCACCACCACCCACGAAAGGCCACCACCACCACTACCCCCACCCAAGACGCATTTCATATGCCGGACCGTGCATAAACAACGTTTTGATCAGAAGTAACAAAACAAAACCGTACACGATTCACTATCGATAATGCCGGAATGTTACACACTGGAAGAGAAAGAAAGAAGATGAAAAGGAGAAGAAAGAAGAAAAAAAACAACAACTGACAAACAGATCCCGGCGGCACGACACATTGCAGGCCGCGCTACGGTCCGCAACGTGTCTGGTGTGCCAGAGAGCCTTCCCCCACGGTAATCCCCATACGTGTGCGTACATTAAGTAAAGGTAAGTATGTGTGCGCATTCCTGTTGTGCCTTTGTCCCTTTGTTGTTGTGAACAGTGCAAAAAAAAACAACAACAACAGCATCGAAGACAGATCCGCAGCGTAAGGATGGTACAATTAAGAAAAAGACAAACATCCCAAAACACCATCTTAGACCAAAATCAAAACAAAACGTACGTGCCATGGTGCAAACAAATAAGTGTGCTGATCATTGGTGGTGTGCACAAAAAAAAAAGCAACAGTCCAGAGGTTTAGCAAATTGATGCAATAAATAAATAGCCGCATTGCGTGTATCAAATACGCAAACAATCGTTGAGGGAGAGAGAGAGATATAGAGTAAGCGCAAACGAAACCCCATCGACTTTGCTAGACAATCGTTAGACAATCCAGCTTAGTGTTTTACACGGGTTTTCAGGAGTTTTCATGGCTGTGGGACACTTTATTGAATCCTTCTTACGTGAAATGAACTGAATGTAATGGGAATTGGACTCCATAGCACCCTTGTTGCACAAATCCAGTTGGAAGGAATTTCCAAGGAGCTCGTCCATCAAGGGTGCCATAAATTCCAATGTCCGTCATTTGAAGTTCACTTGCCATTGGAAAAAGTCAAGGAAATGTCTCGCAACTGTGAGAACCCCTGGAAACCCCTGTATGCAAACATCCTAACGGTGTGCTAAACGTGTCCTTTACTTAATAAAAAAGCTGCGTGCTGTTTTTTTCCGTAGTGTCGCTAGACAGGTGCTCATCATGCGAGACGAAGGGAATGGGGACGAGAGATCGGGGCTGTGGTTGTGGGGGGGGGGGGGGGGGGGGTGTTAGGTAGTAGTAGGTAGTTGTATAAAACAGAAACGAAACTACACTAAACCTACAGCAACGGGGTGTGTGTTTTTTTTTGTACGGTTCTCGCCTCACGCAACCTTAACCACGCGCCTTTTGCTTGCGTTTCTACCTTCCGTTGAATTGTTTGTCCTTTTGCTTGCGCCCTACTAGACACAGTACACCTACATTAGTTATTGACATTCGTTTTTGCCACCTGCCACCTGTTTTGCTTCGTTTAGCGGGCCGTTTGTGTATAGTTTCCTTTTTACGGTCCTTTTTCGCTTCACTCCCGTTAGAATTTGGTCAGACTTTTCGGATAACGTTTTAAGTTTGTTTTTTTTGTTGTTGTTGAGTGTATAGTGTATATATTAATATGTGTGCGCAATGTAACTATTTTTATCTAGAATTTGCTATGCGTTTGTGTGTGTGTGTTTGCATTGTTTTATCTAATGACTTCCGATTGGCTAAATAGTCCCCGTCGTCTCCTTCCACTCCACTGCGGGCGCACATCCATATTTGTTCCTATCTACATAAAATGGCTACCACACAACCGGCCGGGTTTGACAAACGTGCCTTGCACGCTTTCCCTTTGTGCATCCCCCATTCCCCCAGTTACACACATGCGCGGCCACAAAAGTACGTGGAGTGGCAGTCTCACATTATTAAAGCAAGTGTACCGAATGTCGCGCACCGTGTCAGAGCGCGAGTAAAAACAAAACGAAAAAAAAAAAACGTGTATTCTTCGCTCCCTTTCGAGCTCCATCCTCCGCCCCCTCATCGTTAGGAGGCGTTACATTTTTCCCCAGATTCACAAACAAAAAGTGGTTCTAATGCCCCCCCCTCCTCCCCTCATTTCCCCCATTCGCTACTTCCGTGTCGGAAACAGCTTTGCGGAAGACTACAGACACACAAACGCAACTAAAAGCGGCTCTTTCTACTCTTTCCCTCTTTGTTTTTGTCGCTCCGCTTACCGTTTCAACCAGCAAACTTAACCCCGCTCTTCCTCAAGCTCGGGAGAAAGCAAAACCATAACCTAACATATATCAGAGTCAATAAATATTGGTCAAAGATTCCTGCAGCCGTTTGGTGTCGGAGGGACGCTCTCGCGCGCAGCTTCCGGGTGTCTAGAGACAACCCGGCTGCCCACGCTAAGCTGCCCCTTTTCGAGTGTATTCCCCTTCCCCTTTCCCCCTATTTCGCATACGGTACCGCGTGCGAGTGTTGATGTGTTGTGTGTGTGTGTGTTGTGTTTATGGGTGTGTAAAAAGCCTTAAGTTAAGTTAGCCCTAAGAACTGTAGACTTTAAAAACCTAAGTAACGGAAGTACTATGTCAAATGGGTGTCCGTCGGTGGGAACCGTCGTACGCCTGTGCTGTTGCTGCTGCTGTCCCCTTGCCGTGATGATGTGGACCACCATCGTCGTCGCTGGTGCCGGCGTCTTCGCTGGCCGGGCCGCGGCATGTCGTCGTCCAGTTGCTGAGCGTTAACGTTCCCGCCCGTCCGCGCGCTGTCGGTGTCCTTGCTGCAGCTGTTGACGTTGCTGTTGTTGCTACTGCTGCTGCTGCTGCTGCTGCCACTGCTATTGCTGCTTCTTCGACTTGGCAAACCGCTTCCCGAAAGAAAACAGCTTCCGGGGGCGCTTCTTAACGTCCTCGTCGAACAGGGACGAGTCCGTCGAGCCGGCATCGTCGAGCTGGGGCAGGGTGCCGCCGGCGCCGAGGCCGATGCCGCCGCCGCCGCCTCCACCGCCGGCAGCGACTGGGTCTCCGAGGGCCACCGGCGCAGGCTTCTGGCTGCCGCCTCCGTTTCGCCGAGCAGGCTGGTATAGATCCGGCCCGTGCTGTTGATGCTGCTGCTGCTGTTGCTGTGGAACTTTACCGTCGACGAACCGCTGCTGGAGCTGGTGCTGCACATGCTGCTGGTGGTAGGGGCCGGCACTGCCAGCGACAACAACGAGGCCGCCGCCGCCGGCGCCCGGAGCGAACGACGCGGGCGTCGAGACTGTTGAAGCTGACGGTGGAATAGGTACCGTTGGGGATTCCAGGGCGACCAGGTCCGTGCTATCAGCTCGGGCCATTTGAAAGAGGCTGCGTCGTGGAAAAGGAAAAGTGAGTGAAGAGAATCAATTAATTAGAATCGGTGAGCATGATAACGCTTTTTTTAAACATATTTATAGAAATTATTCATACAATGAGTAACATAGCTGTGGTAGCACGTTTGACAATATCTAAAAAAGAAAAGAGCCTTAAGGGAGCCTCTACAACTATTTTACTCACTGTACGCAAGCATGTCAATCCTAAAGTTCTGTTTCTAAAGCTGTTTTTACATTTTTTTTTTTTCATCTAAACATATGTCCATTTTGCTCCATTCAAAGGACCACCACATTTACAAAATCAAAGTGAGGTTAATATGCCTAATGATATAAAAACGAAGCAACCAAATGTAGCAGTGGACATCGGTAGAGCATGTGTGTTTGACTGCTTCCCATACGTTTGAATGTTTTCTGCAGTGCTGCAATGTCATACAAACATCAAAATCCAAGTCAGCGTCACGGACTCAATTGTGATAATCAGAGGTGTTGGTGTGTCCTATACATGATTGGTAACATTTTAGCAACCAACACGTGGTCAGTCCCTTTGTCGTGACATTTTTTTTTACTGTGATCAGGTTTGCAAAATTTCACTGACATAATCATTCCAACAAATTCCGACTGAAACAAAATAATGTCAGCGTCACGAGCTCTACTGTGATGATCAGAGGTGAGACTCAAACAGTTCTTGCGACCATCACATGATTGGTGACATTTTGTGCAACCAACTGGTTGGTCAGTCACTTGGTCGCGACATTTTCTGTCGGTGATCATCACGATAGTCATGTGGTGCTTGCCAGACCAGGTGAGTGACCAAGAGTTGAGTGCTAAACATAATGCCATCAAGCATGTGTTTGATCCATCAACTATTTGAGCTTCACCTTTGATCATCGCAGTTGTGTACGTGAGCTGACATGAACTTCGTCAGTGTTGGTGACTGAAACAGCGACATTTGGCAGGCAAAAAAATTATTATGCTTACGACGGCACTAAGCTCAGCTTGTCAGTCAGAGTATCGGGTTTGACTTAAGCACTCGCACGTCGTGTTCGGTATGTCATGACGCACATTCATTGAGTATCAGCAATGAACATCAAGCTACCACGGATATGTTCATTGTTACGGGTGGTGATTGTCACGTGATTCTCATGACATTTTGTAACACTGGTTTTCTGTAATTTATTTTCGTTTGAATTTTAACTGAATTCTAAACAGATGTAAAATTGCTGACGTTGGTTTTATGTTATGAAGAAGTTGTGCTATAGCAAACATATTTACAAATTTATGCCTCATAACTTGATTCATTTTCGTCGTTCAGATTCTCTGATAAATGCTTTAATATTAAATCAGAAACATGAAGAGGTAGTCCTTTTTTGTCCTCTCATTGTTAATAAATATTGAGCAGTGTCTAAACCGTTATTAAAAAGAGATAATACAATTTGTGACAATTATTCAAAATGCCGACAAGATTGCAACCAACCATGGGAAACTGTCAATAAATAATACACATAATCTTTTTTTTTTTTGGAAAAAATTAGAAAGGGCTGGCTCTATTGTACGCATTACTCAAACCTAGTCTATCTATAACAGCAAGAACGAAACAATAAAATATTAGCTGAAAGCAACAAAACAGCAAAACATCAAAAGCGACATTTACACGGGAAATGAACGAATCTGGAAACCCAAAAACAACAACGGAACTCTGCTCTGTCCAAAGGAGTTCTAGGGTGGGGAGTTTGAGGATTGTGTGTGTGTGTCTGCATTTTGCGATCCTAATTTGCTCTCGATCTTTGTACAGCGAATGGCCAGAACATCACACGTGTTTCACATTGAAACGGTCAAAAGTAAAACAACGAAAGCGATAATAAAGTTAAACTCTAGCGCATGACGGAAGTACAGCGAAGGAACAGGACCGCAACGCTTTCGCAGTGAGCTATGGGACGGAATGTATGGAATGATAGGCAACGCAAGCAGTTAGAGCCGTTCGACGTTCGAAAACAGCTAGCAAAAGGAAGGAAAATTAAAATTTACAAACACACACACACACACACAAAACAAAACATTTGAAAACGGAACGAGTAAAAACGAATTATGCTTATGGATATGGGGTGTGTAGTAAAGAAACTCACGCCACATTTGCCTGCTTGGTTTGGGGGGTTGGGCGGTAAGAACAACAATTCTAACTATTCTGCAAAGTCGCCCCCGAACCTCTAACACCCCTCTAACGCGGTGAGAGAGGGGCGGGGAGAGTTGAAGAGGAGCGGTGTTTTCGAGTTTTACGGCTTTTTTTTTCGCTTCTTAATGAGCAAAACTAAATTATCCATCCGAATGCTATTGTGCTTTCCGTTTGCAAAGCTTTTTTTTTTTTGGCCGGCTCTGCACTTCCCCCGCCCTCACTACAGCACACTGAGCAGGGAGTCGTTTATATCACTTTTGCTACTATTCGTACTGCTACTCTTATCCTGAAGCTTTTGCTGTCTGAAAGAGAGTTCAAACAAACGGCGTCCCCCGCCAAACGGTGAGCGCAACACATCTCGTAGCGAAATATTTGTATATCACTCGTGCATGAAAGAAGGGGAGAAAATGAATAAATGTGTGGGTTTTTTGTGTGTTTCAATCTTCGTACTTGGAATTACCCAAAAAAAAAAACGCGTGTTAGATTTTCTTTTTAAGAACAAGAAATGCTTGGACAACGTTTTAACTTTACGATCATCGACCAATGTGTTGAGGCTCTATGTTGGGGCTATGATGCTGGTGTTGGGTGTTGGGGGGCACGAGAGACTCGCGCGCGGAAAACTTACCTCTGCGAGGAGAGTGTTTTGCGGGGCGGAGGCATCGGCGCCTTGCCGACCGTGCTCGGCACGACCTGGGGCAGCTTGGCCGGAGCCTTCTTCCCCCGTGGCAGCACCGTTCGGTCCAGCGTGACCGACGATGACGACGACACCTGGCAGTCGCCATCGCCGAGCAAACTTTGTGCACTGTGGGCCCACATAAAAACACACACACACACGTATACAGAGAATTGAAGAAAAAAAATGCAGCAAACAACGAGAGATCGTGCAAGTAAACAAAAAGTCCGTGGTGCAGATACATCGAAAGTTGCCACAAGAAAACGAACGATTAGTGTGCACGATGATATGTTGAAGAACACGCGATGAGCACAACGACGACCGAGCAGTAATTATGTACACAACGGATAATGCATTCACACGTACATGAAAGTAAAGAAAAAATAAATAAATAAATTTCAAAACAAAGAACGTACACAAACATAAAGGAAACGATACAGTAGGAATAAAATAGGGAAGGGAAGAGGGGAACTATAGGGGGAGGGGGGGGCATGCATACGGCAGGGGAGCATCCTTACCTGTCACCGACGGACTGTTCGCGGGAGATGGAGGTAAAGCCGGCGCCACCGGTCGACGAGGCCGCCCCATACAGTGAAGACGAGGACGGCAGGGCCGGATAGAGGCCGACCGGTGGGACGGAGTAGTTCGACAGGCTCGGGTAGCTGCCACCGCCGCCGCCGCCGCCACCGATGCTGCTGGACGTGTTGGGAAGGTTGGTGCTGGCGCTGTTGGTGGTCGCGGTGCTGCCGTACCCGGTCGGTGTGCCGGCCACCGACACCCCGAACCCGGCGGCCGTACTCGGCGTGACGATGCCGGTGTTGAGCGTGTTGAGCGCGCTCATCTGCAGGTTGGTGGCGGACGGGCAGCTGCCAAGGAAGAACGTCACCGTGTCGCGTTCACGGTCACCTTCATCGCTGGCGGACGAGTCGTCCCGGCCACCGCGGCAATTGCTCTCCAGATATCCTGTGGTACAGCCAGGCGGTGCCAAACGGTTGCAAGTTACCAAGACACAATGAACGAGAAACAGAGGAGGTATGGCGGGGGCATGTGGGGGAGCGGGTTTGAGGTGGACGGTAGAGAGAAAGAGAAAACAAAATACAGAATGAAATTAAACACAAATGAAAACAAATGCGTACTATGTAAGGACGGGAGAAGAGAGCAATGGTGGAGTGAGGGGTAACACGGCCAAGTGAATAGAGAGATAGGGCGGTGAGGGAAGGGGCGGGAGGGGCTAGAGGTGCTAGAGGTTCGAGCTTTGCTGGCCGCCCTACAATGCACCGACTTCAAGGCACACTGAAGCAAACTACTCGGGTCCGCGTCCGATTTTTGTCTGTCGATCAGTTGGCGCATGGTTAATGAGCGACTTTCTCCCCCTTGTGGTTTAGTTCCTTTTTGTTAGGATATGGCTTTTGGTTTATCGCTTTCGATCGCTGTACGTGATTCACATTTCGTCACAAAGGTGCTATACTATTATTTCATTCTAGTTGCGTGTTGTTAATAATCGTTCGGTGGAGTTTTACGTTTGACAAGTATGACTTTTACGTTTTTCATTAGTTGTGAGAAAGAGTCGGAAAATAATCCTTTTCTTTACATTATTTTAACTTGTTTTCATTTAACTTTTTACTTATTTTAACATTGACCTTTTTGCAAAGATTAAAAAAAGCGTTACGGTTGATGCAAAACTCATTCTAACTGTTTGACCTTTTTAGTTAAATTGACTGATAATCTAAAACACGTATATTAAAGCCATTTTTTTTGTAGAACTAAGTGTATGAAGGGAAGCATTGAATAGGTGTAATGAATGTGGAAAAGGAAAAACATTATACTTCGGGACCGATTCCAAAGCAAAAGCAATATCAGTTTAATTCAAACACTGCTGGAGGATTGCATAGAAGCGTAAAAAGTATGTAGAGAAAAGTGCATGTGTTTTTGGCTTTTGTTTGTTGACAATCCTCTCTTTGTGACCCCCATACATGTTGTTCCCCCCCTACCATTCCCGAGCTTCTTTTAGAACTCTTTAAACATTGTATCCGTTATGGTCAAAGCATCGTCATTTATAATAGAATACTTTTTGTAATCACAGGATCGTCATATGATCACGATAAGAATTGATCCCATGTCCGGCCTTATGCAAGGACTAGCCTATTGCCTCACGACTACACCTGCGTCTGCAGAACGCTTCGCAAGAGAAGCAATTTAAACTGCAAACTATCACATAAAGAGACTTCCTTGCTGAGTGGAATCATAAAATCGTAAGTGTTACTCCCAAATGTAGAATGTTATTAATTCCGTTTATATTAATGCAGAGTCGCATTAACGGTGTTTTAAAGCAGGCATTTCAATTACAAATAGCCATACAATTCGTAATTAACATTACAGCAAGATATACACCGCTAAAAAAAAGAAACAATCGCTGATGTCCAAACAAATTCCACTCAGCTGAACAGCGCGCAGCCGGCCGAATCGTACGGCTACCATATAAATATAAATGTGTGATTAGGAATACAGTATGTGCATATTGATTTTTCTTAATCACCAAAGCAGACAGCAGCTTAAAATGTTAAAGCATGAGTAGGAAGGCATCTAAGAAAAAAACATAAACACACACACACACTCAATCGATCACACTCAGCGTGTTGTCACACATTCCCGTGACAGACACTGCTGGCGAGTACTCGATCGGTGATTTACTATGCAAATGGTTCGTTTATTTACATTTGCTTTAAGCTTTCCTGTACATGTACACTCTGCCGTGCAATTACGTTCGCGTTGGTACTTTGCGATCCGCACGTTTTCAACTATCTTGTCTCAACCGAGCGGGAATGATACTGTTCGTCTCGCGTATGACTCTACAGATTGTGTTGCATTTTTACAGCATACTCGCGTCATTTACGCGTAAAACCAGACCATTAGGTTCAATATTCAAAATAATCAAACCGGGAACTTTTTCTTACCGGCAGGCCATATCTCCATATGCCAGAATGAAACATACATCTGCCCAAAACGGGTGCAAACAGAGGTGGTGAGCAACCGTGATGTCATCGGTCGTCAACGTGTTAATTGTCGGTACATGATCTGACAAGAGGCGAGTCGTTTGCGGTGTTTCGGGGACACGTGAAGAGAAAGACACAGGCGCTGGAGACAGTTAACGGAAGTAGTGATGTGAAGCCAATCAGCCCGCGTGCTACACAAACTGCGCGACGTGTTATCAATCGTTTCTTACAGTGACGCATCGTTACGATTAGTTTCGTTTACCGTTTGCCTAAAGTTATACTACAACACCGCACATAAAAGGGCTTAGTAAACGCACTGGGGGCTTTATCTTAACGGGGGACGTACGTACTACGCTGGCACTATGTCCAGAGGGGGCTTTATTAGTAAATCAAGCTATTAACAGAAGCGCACACGCACACAAACACCTTGGCAAGCAAGTTTGAGCAGATATTAAGAAGCAAAAAATGTACAGCAAAACAGGCAGCAGGTAGCATACCAAAGCAGCAATGCAGGCGTTTAGTAAGATAAAATAAGTAAACAGTAGCTGCGACAAAGCACACCGGTTTGGTTAGTATGTCTTATTGATTTACAGAACACCTTGGCAAGCAAAAATGTTACACCACACGCCCGCACACATTCGCATCTTTGTACATGTGTGGGTGCGTGTGTGTGTGTGTATTTTTTACTTTACTTGTTTCTGCAGGAAAGGGGAGGACTGTGCAAAAAGAAAGAAGCGACCAGAAGAGACAGATAGTTAGTTCGTACTACAATTCGAAATCTTACCTCTGAGCTCTTTGCGGAATCTGGCAACGTCTTTGGCTTTTAGGCATACCTTCCCCCAAAAAACTGTAACGCTGCATTGGTGTCTATGTGTGTGTGTTTGTATGTGTATGTGGGTGTGTACGTGTGGTTCGTATTTAGAGTATGTGTGATTAAACAAAAAAAAACAAAAAAACAAACGCGAACAGAACGAATATTCCCCAGCATCGCACGCATCGGCGAAGACTCCATGAGATATGCGCGCCGCAGTTTAGCGAACCGTTAGCAAGCTTTCTGTAGCGTGTTGGTGTGAGTGTGTGAGTGGGCGTGTATGTTAAAATAATTTCAAAATAAGTAGATCGAATTGGCAAATGGTTCTTGTCTTTTTAGCGTAGAACGGATTGGACAACTGTCATACGCCTACTTCTGACAGCGTCACTCTGTAGGACAACTGACATTGATTTAAAATTTACATTTGCTAACATTTACACTTACACCCACACATACAAATACAAATTAGTAATCGAATTCAAACAAAACTCCTGAGTGTATGCATAGTTGCACCATTTCTTTGTGTGCAAAAACCTGCAACGGACAGTATGAAGCGCATTCATCGTCACATCCCAAAATAAAAGCAACAACATCAAAAACACACAGCCAACCACATATACACACATACACACATCCACAACACTCGAGAATTGAAGCTGAGACTAGAGGGCAATTATTAAAAAAATCAAAGTTTAACGGAAGAAGATTGGGCGAAAACATATAAGAGAAACAACAACAACAGCGAAACGATTAATAAACAAACATTCGCCTTACTTCGGTTTGCCTGTTTGTTTTATTATTTTTATATAACTTTGCTTACTTTACTGCCTTTGAGCCTTTGATTTTTCTAACCGCAAAGTCGAGAGCAGTTGGTTACTAGGCGGACAGGAAAAATAGAACAGAAATGGTACAGAAACAGAACATAGAAAAAAAAAAAAACAAAAAACAAAAAAACACACGCGTATCGTTAAGCGAGTTGTCATAAACATGTAACTAGAGATGTTAAACGATCAGCTCCTGTTTTAGATGTAGTGGTTTTAGTCCGGTTTTTGCTTGTTCAAACTATTCGACTATTTTGTCATCACTGGACCCAGCACTGCGTGGTCCAACGATGCATTTTCTGTTCTTTAGTGTTGGCTCTCTCTATCTCTGATACTTACGAACGGGCATAGTAATATAACTATTTAAATCATAGATCTAGCTTTTGCTCTTTTGCTTTACTTTTTTTTCTATAGATTATTATGAAAGATGAAAGGAATTCAAAGGAAAATTGAAGAAATATAAGCATAAGGATAGGATGGGAAGCGCTGGAGTAAAAAGAGCTGCGAACAATCATGACCAGAAGAAGGCACTTTGCTTAGCGTTTCGAAACACCAGCTCACGTTGTTGATTGTTGGGCAACGGTTTAAGCAAAAAAAATGCACTTGATGGAATCAGGGTAAACAAATAAATTATTGCAAATACGATATAGGTTTTGCTCTTCTTAAACGATAGCTTCAAAGAAAAGTACAAACAATACAGTAGGAAAGAATCATTCGAGCATCTTTACGATGCTACGGAGCACTTATTATTATTTAAAAAAATCAATTATGAAAAGCACTCCACTAGTTATATAGCAAGGGGGAGGGAGAAAACTATACAATATCTAAGTAGCCTGAGCATAGGACGGTTAACGATCGAGATGTCGTTAAAATAAGTTTCACAGTACAATAAAAAGTACGTACAGCGTCAGCTAAGCAAACACATAACATCGAAATCAAGCGAAGCCAAAGAAAATCAACAAGATGACATTCATACAGAAAGGAATTAAAATGAGAAAAGAAAACGTAATACTGTGTCGCTAGCACGATAGTATTACGCCATTTCTCCACCACTTTCGTAAGCTGGTTTCGTACAATTCGCATACAAGTTAAGAACATTAAAAAAAAAAACATAAAAATTGGAAGAAAATGTAATTTAGACAGAAAGGGCAAATTTAAAAAGAAACATACAGCGCACAAAACATTCGCTTGATTGATGAAATAAAAACGGATAATTAAGTAACAGCAGCAGGCACGGACACGTGAAAACAAACTCGAATAATTCACTTCAGTGACGAGAAAACAAAAGGGAAGAAGCAAAGGGGAAAGGATGGGACTGGGGAGGAGAGGAGTATAAATTAATGACTCTTGATGATGTTCTTTACACTCCCTGCTCTCACTGCTCGTTTGCTCATTTCGCATCGGTATTTCATCTTCAGCTGCCCGGCGCCACTTTCCCCGCCGCCTAACCGTCATTGTACAGAAAACAAACAAAAAATCACAGAGCCACAGAGGTCTGTGTATTACAGGTGTCGCCTTTTTTTTTGCACTCCTGCGCGAACCTACAATTCTGAGTGTGCGTTCGACACGGCACAATCTGTATTAGCGCTTATTACAAAAACAAATTACACACAACATGTAAGCATTAGAAACTCGAAGTTGAATTCCAATTTAACATATAACTTAAATGATATACGTGTAGTTGGTACGCGCGGCTGCAACTTAATCGCGGATAGTACATAAATACTCACAAACTAATTATATATCCTTACTGTAGGTAATTGTTTTACCACCTCTGCTGGGGAACGTAAAACAGCGACATTATGGCATAGCAATAAACAAAACAGAAAACTAAGCTGCACTGCATCGTATGTAATGCGATCAAACTAGCCAAAATTGGCGTACCATATCACGCAGCTGTTTGTTTTTTTTTTTTTCTTTTGCGAACATCCCAAAAGTGAAGCAAAAACAAAAAGACGGGAAGGCTTTTTCCACTTGGACAGGCTACAATTAAACGCAACAAAAATGAACTCTAGCAAAAATGGATTACAATTAAAAAAAAAAAACAAGAAACATTAACATACGAAAACAATTCGCTAGCTGCTGTTGCTGCTGCTGCTGCAATCGAACGGCCATTGTAAAATGAGGTAATGCTAACACTCCTGCGTTGAAACAAAACGGACATAGGAATACACACACAGAGTAGTCACTTTGCGGGAGCTGGAGGGGGGGATGGGTGCCGCCATACACGCGTCCAGCCGCTACCATAGTCACCCGTCGGGTGCCCGTCAACCCATCGGCGGAGTCGCTGGTCGTTGACATTGGTGAGGGTTTGAGTGAGGTGGTTGGGAGATGTAGGGGGAGGTGGATGGAGTTGGGTAGAAGAGGGTGTGTAGTGGCCCGGGGTCGGTTGGTTTTGTTACTCCGACGAGAACATTGAAAAATTGTCAAAGCTGATCGGCTTACCTTGCACGGAATCATCGTCCAGATCGTCCTGGCTACTCGACAGTCGCGCTGCCCGGTCGGAGTTGTGCGTGTTTATTTTATTACCGGGTTGGTGGTTGGTAGTTTTTGTGATGTTAAAAGAGAGAGAGAGAGAGAGAGAGAGAAAGAAAGAAGAACAAAGAGGGATAAAAAAACGGATGAGAAGGAATTATTAGAATGCAGTAAATGGAGGACACACTCAGTTAAATGCCGCTTGGTTTGAAAAGTGTGACAAATGAAATATCAACCACAGCACAACACAACACACGGAGTGGAGCAGAACCGGCAGAAGGACAACAAATTTGGTCATACACATGACAGCAGCCGTCGGGTGCTTACATCGGTACGTTTTGCCGGCGACGCCGTTGCGATTGTAGAGCAGATTCTCCAGGTGCGCGATGCCGCTGTTGTTGACGATGCCGAACCCGAGCATCGTTTCGATCTGCTTCCACCGGTGCATCCGCTCCTGCAGATCGTTCGTCACGTCGTTGAGCGCGTTGCGCGCCTCGACGATGCTCCGGTCGACGTCGTCGATGCTTTTGCCGTGCGTCGACACGAACGCACCGACCAGGCTGGAGCGCTTCTTGCGCAGCTTCTCGCACGCTTCCCGCGCCTGCTCGAGCTGCTTCTCCGCCATGATGCGCTTGCGGATGTGGTGCTTGTTCTCCAGCTCGTACGTCAGCTGCAGCCAGCTCTGCAGCCCCTGCGGCGGCGTCCAGCAGTGGTCGTGGATCTCCACCTCCGCCCGGTTCAGCTCGGACCGCAGCACCTCGATCTCCTGCTTCAGCTGCTGCAGCTCCAGGTCGGAGCTGGAGGAGGACAGGGTCGGCGCCTCGCGGAGGCGCCGCTCGAGATCCATCTTTTCCTTGCCCACGTTCTCCTGCTCGATCCGGGCCTGTTCCAGCTCCTACGGGCAAGGCACAAGGTGGAAAATGCGTTACAAACTGGTGGTGGACTTGCGAGGCGCGACTGGTGTTCGCCATCCTACCTTCTGCATCTCTTTCAGGGCGACTTCCGCCTTCAGCAAACCCTCCACATCCTTCGCCATGCGGCGGATGTGTATTTTGGCGCTCTTGTTCTGATGATACGCATACCAGCTGCCGATGATGGCCGTCAGAAGGAGCGTGACGAGCAGCAGATCTTTCCACCGGGTTCCAGTTTCTAAGCGAAAAGAGAGAGAGAGAGAGAAAGAGAGAAAGCATGTTACATTCTACGTCGGTTATAATAGATCCATTGCTACATACCACGCGGTGGCCCGAACAGGACGGCATCCATCGCTTTGAGCGCTATCTTCTGCTTGTGGATCGGATCCTTTATCCCGAGCACGTTGCTGACGTAGTGCATGTTGTTCACGGCCAGCCGGGGCAGCACCTTCCCGGTCACCTTGTGCAGCCGGAACAGGGGCACGTACTGGGGCAGCTGGACGCTCTGCGCCAGCCACTCGGTCGTCTGATCCACCGTCCAGTTGTGCACCTCCGATCGGAGCCACGCTTCCCACAGCTCCTTCACCGAGATGTGCATGTCGTCGTTGAAGTGGAACGCCTTGTGGCGCTTCTCGTAGCCCGAGTCGTACTTCAGTTCTTCCCTCAGAAACTGCAAAAGCAAGCAAAGCCGCAGTGCAGCCATTAATAATCACAATTGTGCCGAGCGTGCGGTAACGAGGGGACTTACGTCGTCAGATTCGGAAAGATCGATGTCACCGTTATCATCGTCATCGAGCTGCTGATGCAACGAACGGATCGCTTCCATCCCGAGCTGGTCGTGGTGCGCCAGACAGTCGATGTCGTCGATCGTGCAGGCACTGCCGGCATCGCCGGCCATCGCCCCGCTCCCGTACGTGCCTGAAATGAGAAATAGGAAATCTTAGGACTCAAGTCAGTCATATTGTTTCTCTCTTTCGGTTTTGCATGGTGGGCACAACTGTTCGTCGGCTGGTCGCTGGTCGGTCATGGTCATGGCGGCGACTGCAGCATGGCGCGATGTGTGGAGATGGCGTGGCGATCGGGGCAACGGGTAAGGACAACGTAAAGAACGCGACAGCAGGAATCGTCGCAGCGACAGCCGCCTGAACACACGAACGGGGGCAAGCTGGTCGTCCCGCCCCGTGGGAGGGATGGTGGGGGATGGACCAGCAACAGGCACAAACGGGAACATCAAATTTACTTATTTGATTTACGAAGGCAAGCGTCAAACAAAGTAGCTAGGTGTGAGATACTGATGAGATGGGGGTAGAAATATGAGACGTAAAAACAAGCATTCACACACACACACACACACACACACAAGCACGCGCGTATGGGTTCAAGTGAGATTGGTACGTTATCAGTGACAATTGGTGCGATCAACATATTGGCTAGGAATCGGGTCCACCATTGGATTTTGTTTAGCTGATTACATGATTTTTTTTTTCCTTTTTTCTTAACTTGACTAAAGAAGGTTGCATGTCGAACATGGCGAGTTATACACTAGTGGTGGGAGCTTGCAATCAGACCTACGCGATTTCGATTCCGTGTTCGGAATCAATTCCGGAACCGATTCCGGAGGAAATCGCAATTTGCCCCGGTGACGTAATCAGGATTAATTCCAGAAATGGAATTAGCTTCGGAATGAGAATCAGTTTCAGAAGCGATTTCAGTCCGGAAATCTCCATGAGAATTGATCGTATACAAGTAATTTTGATTCTTTGCGGCTATCAATACGTAGTATCATTTGACCCAAACGCCTTTTCTTTCGGACATGCCGAAACCGACTCCGTTTCGAAGCCGATTCCGATTCAGATTTCGGAATTGATTCCGATTCTGGAACCAACTCTGGAGCCGATTCCAGAAACTGATTCCGGACCTACTATCCGAAATCGATTCCAGTAAACTTCGGCGCTAGCCGGAATCGATTCCGACAAAAACTCCATTTTTTCCATCACTATTCTACGCATGCCACCATAAAATCTTACTTCACAGAAGTATGAAATATCTCCTTTACATAATTACTACCCTCTCAGCTGCTTTAAAAAAAAAACAACTAATGCCGTTCAAATAGAATCGGTTGGCACAGAAGGAGGATAGAGCAATGAAAACAAAAAAAAACGGCATGCTTATTAAAAAAAACTGACTACCTTCAATTAATTTCAATTGTTTTTAATTTAGCCTTATCGATCGAAGGCCCTGACCCTCGGGCCGCAGTCCGCCTGTCAATACAACCTATCTTCCGCTTCGTGATCTAATTGGTTTGCATTGCGGTCGGTTCATCAAGAAGGACACATTTTGCAAAACTTTGATAAGCGAAAATTCGTAGAGCAAACATTTTATGCTCTATACAACAACGTCAAACAGCCACAGTCCCTTGCAAACCCTTTGCGAAAGTTTGTTGGATGTAAGCTTCATTTGTACGTATGCCCCTTCTCTCTCATCAGTGCTCACACGAAGAGCTCGCGCGCGAAAACCGGTGTAATGTTAGATAGCCGTAGCAAAGCGTAAAGATGAAACGATCCGCAGCCAGGTGAAACGTTTATAATCCCTTCGCTGCACACACACACACACACACACACACATTGTGCCCCAGAGCTAGAGCAACGTGGTCATTCGATACCACGCTTGCAAGAGCCAGGTGCGACACCGCGCAACCGTGTGTAACCGCCCGCGATAAGACAAATCCAGCGGCGCTCGCTCTCATCAAATAATGCCATCCTGTTTGGCTGCCTTTAGTTTACACCTTGGCAAACATTGGCTAATTAAAGTGTCCCAGTGCTCATAGGAGTTTGTACTACGACACACACACAGACGCACAAATGCACGCCTGCTTGTCCAGATAACGCGCAGCCCAGTAGCTTTGTTGGGCAAATTTGTAAGTTTATCCTGCTTTACACCCTGGAAGCTAGAGGCAATGAAACACGAAGGTAAATATTAACGTTTTCTTACGGCGACTGATCTTTTCCCGCTCGCTGTTTGCGTTCCGCTCGCTTCCCTCGGAGCAGGGCAGGTAACGCCTTTTCCCCTTCCCTCTCATCCAGCGGTCCAGCTATTTTCCAACAATTTTGTGTCCCACACCACCACCAATTTCTATCAAACAAGCAATGCCGGGGGGGGGGGTCAGCGTGGCAGCGCCCCTAATGAGATAGCCACCATTGCCATCGGCCTAATGGGAGTTCTAGCCGTCTGGCGGGACCCTAATTCAATTCCCTTAATGTGCAAAAATAGATTAATGTCATAAAGCCCGGCAAAACGATTAGTTGCGCGACGGCAGCGGCGGTGGCAGTAGCAAGTGTTCTTTTTGAAATGCTACATACATGCATAACACACACACACACGCAAGCGAACCAAAGCATTGATTTAACAAAAAGCGCATTCGGGGGTTGGGAGGGCAAGTAGGGCGAAGAAAGGCGTTTGGCGTGGAGGTGAATTGATGAAATGCTTCTTGCTTGCAAACGGCTGGCAGGGGAATCTGGCCTCGCACGAACTATGCACATATTATGCAATCGTTTTTTTTTTTTCGATACATTAATTTCATTCGGCGCTAATTAGTACCATTGCAACTATGTTTAACTGTGTGCAGGTAGAAAAATACCAAACAAAATGTGCATCTATTGGCAATCCGTTAATAATCGTGCTCGTTTTTTTTTTTTTTTTGCTGTTTTACGCCCACTCGCTTCTTGTCATAGTTTTAATTTAAATGTGCCTTTTAATTTGAATCTCGTACCAGCGGTGAGGTTAGATGTTAGCGCAAATCATTGGCAACTTATTGCTGCCAAAACGATACCTCCTCCTCGGTTTGTGCTGGAGGACAACGTGCAACACCAAGCAACACCACAAGCACGCTCTCTCTCTCTCTCTATTGCTCGTCCGTGTTGCTATCGTTGCGACAGTACTGCAAATAATGAGGCGCTGCATTACAGCAAATTAAGCCTCCATTTAAGACCTTTCAAACCTTCCCGTGCTCATTTGAATAGAGCAAACAACAACAAAAATGCTTCCACTGCTTGTGTTGGCGAACTTTGTCGTTCGCCGACGATCGCGTAAGGTTGGCTTGCGCAAAAAAATATAATTTACGCTATTAAAATATGAATCCAGGGCTGAAAAGAAGGGACGTAAAACATAGAATTATGCAAAACAAACAAAAAAATTGTTATCAGAGTCGGCCTTTCAACGCCTTCCGTTCTGCCGGCCGGGGGCGCCTCGCGGTAACCCCATTTGTTGTTGGATGAATAGCTAGTAAAAGTAGAGAGGAAGCAGCGCGCAATGGCAGGGCAATGGCTGTTTCCGCGACTGTTCTGAAATCAAATACAAAAACACTTGGGAACGATGGGAGGGAAGGGTGGGAAAGCTTAATGGAGCCCTTCCCCTGTCTGTTAAACAAAAAAAAAAATAAAACAACAAGAACGAACAACAAAATGACAACAGACAGGTGGGGGAAAATGGGTGATAAAAAAAGGCAAAAACTAGTGGGGGGGAGGAATGGGGGACGGGGAAAAGGCGCACGGGGTCGTTACAGTACCGATACATACCGAATTCGTGATGAACTGCCTGGGACATCGCTTGGCTCAGCACGGTGTAGGAGTTGCGCGTTTCGAGTGGCCGGGGTGGCGCCGAGGTGGCCGCCAGCGAGGAGGGCGGCTGCCGGGATAGAGACCGATCTTGCGACGCGGACGTTGCCGCCGCTGCCGGTGCCGCCTGCTGATGGTAATGGACCGGCTGTTGCGGCGCTGGCCCATCCGGATGCTGGGCGGCACCGGTGCCGGGTGCTGGTTGATGGTAGGCGGCGGAGGACGGCACCGCCGGTTGATGGAGTTTGACTGATTGGGGCTGCTGGTGAGGATGGTGTTGTTGGTGTTGGTGAATGGGTGCCTTCGCCGGGGCTTCCGGGGCGCCCCGCTCCACATCGGCGAGGCCGCCGAGCGGTAGGAGCAGCAGCGAACAGCAGCAGGCGAAGGCATTAAGGTTCCGCGTGAAGTATCGCATCTCGAGCTGCTGCAACAACAAAAAAACAAAAGTGGGGAAAATCAATACAATATAGTTTTTTTTTGACAGATTCTGTATGGTTCTACGCTGGTCGGGAGTGTAAATGTCTTTTTTGTATTTTGCTCAAACTAACTTGATGAACACTCTCCCTTGATCCCTGAGCTTACTAATTAGCCACAGTTCGGCAAAAAAAACGAATACTACCCTACAGGACCTCTTACCCTTTTCTAACTTAACACACCATTTCCCCCCTACCGAACAACACTTTCGACAGCACTTTCGATTCCACTGCAAAGCCGCGGACGACAATGTTCTGACCGATCGGGCGGTGTGATCCCGTGATGCCGTCCGTCCGTCCGTTTGTGCACAACCTTTTCCAGCAGTGTTATTGGTGCTGGTGCGCCGCTTGGCTAGCGTTTCCCCCTTGCACTGTGGTCTGCACTTGTTCACTTGTTTCTTCTTCTTCTCATTCTCTCTCTCTCTCTCTCTCTCTCTCTACCCTTAATTGCCCTACACACGATCGAGGGCCGTGTGTCGAGGGCACTATTCTCTACTCACATGTCGGTGTGTAGCGCAGATTATGATGTAGCATTAGAGATTCCTCTCCATCAGAGCTAACCGATCACAACTGGCTGGTGGTGGTGGTGGTGGTGGCGGGCAGCTGATGCGAACGGGCGCAAGTGCAAGTGCACAGCAGGAGGCTCTCGCGGGGGCTCTCGCAGCAATACGCATCGAGTAAACGGTGCGCACAGTGAAGGTCGCCGATCGCTTCTGACTCGGTGACACGGGTTTCCGACGAAGGGGATGGGTGGGGGGCGATAAGTTGTAGATCGAGTGTATGCGCACGTTTGTATGTGTGTGTCTGTGTCAGTGCACTTTACAGCCAGCTGCAAGGGTCCCCCGAAACAAGCTCGCGCAACCTTCCAGAGCGCTGCTACCTAAAAACGGGCTGCTGCTGCCACTTCCTACAACGATCCGCGTTGGTGTGTGTGTGTGTGTGTGTACGTGTATATTGTTTCCACACGCTTATTGTATGACAAATTCGGTACTGTCTGAGATGTTCGACGACGTGTCCCTCTTTTTTCTTTACTTTTCCTGCGCACGATCGTCTTCCAACTGTTCGGGGCGCGAAGATGTCGATGGTGGTGGTGGGCGTACTACAGCAACTTCACTACGCAAAACTGCACACGAATGAGTATGTGTGTGTGTATGTGTATGTAGGAGAGAGAGAGAGAGAGAGAGAGAGAGAGAGAGATGGGAAGAGATAAAATGTTAAAATAATGATCAAATTTGGCAAAAACGTTCGAGAAAAAACCACACCACCGTGAGAGCGGACGGCAAAGGAGGACAAACCTCTTCCGATAGAGGGATCACGGCACACTGCGTGCGCGCGTGTGTGTATGTGTGGGAAGCAATGTTGTGCCGTGTTGTGATTGCACCTTTTTTGCAATATCAGATCAGACACATTCAGCACGGAACCAGCACAACAATTGAAACAAAAAAAAACCCTCCCAGAACCAGGGCAACCGCCTGCCGGGGGGGTTGATACGATGACCGGGAGGGTGGCGAAAAAAAAACGCGAACGAAAGAAAACTCGATAGACACACACGCAAACGCACCGATGATACTGGGCAGCCGAAAAATGTTGCGCGAATTGATTACTCACGACTTTACCCGTCTTCCGCTCTGCTTTTCTATTTCGCACATACACACACACACACATATATATATAGAGACTCTCTTTCTCTTTCTTTCGTTTGCAATGTTTTTTTTGGCTTGCTGCAGCCTCTATTTGGCGATGGTGGTCGTGTTGTTGTTGCTGCTGCTTCTGCTGCCTCTATTGCTCGAGTGAACTGTCAAAACTGTCAAACGCGACACACACACACACACACACACACAATCACGGAATAGATGAATGGCTGACGAAGTTGGGGCTTGGGAAACGCGGAACGCGCGCGTTCTAAAATGGACTGCAAAAACAAGGCAAAAGCAACATCAAAACCAAACCACCTTCACACCGCCACCGCAGCGAATGGAATGGAAAACAAAGCGCCTACTGCTCGTGCTCTCTTTCTCTCTCTCACGCGCGCGCGCTCACTCGGTGTCGGATGATAAATAGCAAAGGCTGACGCGTGTTGTCATCGGACACAATAGCACACACAACCGACACATACGGACACGTACCGTAGTAAGGGGAAGCACCGTGCAACTGGATCGTACAACACAACACACGTTCTAATGTTCGTTTTCGCTCGTTCGCCGCTTGCTTTGATCGTCGCACAGCACAAATCCATACACGCACACACCTGTACTGTTTCGCTGTACTGCTCACTCTGTTTGCGGCTGCATGTATCGTCGCTTCCCTTCCGGTCAGCCAGCGTTGATATGTTTGTTGTGTAGAGGCGCTGTGCCGTTCTTTGCAAGCAACTCGCACTAAGGTGCACACACATACACACTGCCACACATTACCTCCGCGGGCTGTTAAGTACAAACACACACGCTCCCGCACCTGCTAGATTTTTTCCCCTGTTGCAATGATAATGCAAGACAAAGCGAGCGAGAGCAAAAACCGGACGGAAGGAGCTAGACAGGATGTTTCCCAATGGTCGGCGACGGTTTAGCACCACTGCTTGACGGCGAATTGTAGACCCACGATAAAAATACACAACTACACACACATACACAAACACTGACACATCGCAAACGCCGATGGACAACTGGGTGAAAAATGAACGACAATTTTCCCACGTCGCGCACCCGTCCCGTCCTCTTTCCTTCCCTCACACCCCGTGGTAAGAATAAAAAAAACACACTCCACTCACCTGAAGTATGTCGTCCCTACTGCCCTTGCAGAGGACCGTTTCGTTCTCGCTCTTCTGCACCGCGGGTGCGCCGTAACTAAAGTGAGGCGGAGATGGCGCGCGGCTCCGAACCCGGAACCGAAAAACACAAATTGGTCTGCCCTGCGTGTCGGAGGACGGTGGCGAAAACAAAACAAAACCGCATCCGCCTGGGGGCACCGAAATTTCCGAAATTTCCGACCGACACACGCGCGTGGGGGGAGAGGGGGGGGGGCTTTTGCTTGCGTGTGTGTGTGTATGTGTACGTGTGGCTGTGCTTATGCACGGTGCAAACGGGAAATTTTATGCCAAGGTGGGGAGGAATATATGGATTCAAGGTTATGCAAGTTGTCTTGTGCCCCGTGCTGGCTGTGTGGCGTGGAAGGAAAAAGAAAAGAGCTAACCATCGCAATAGAGAAAGAGAGATAGAGAAGCCCAGAGTGTGAGACAGAACGAGCAAATACACACACACACACACACATGCACGCAAACAATTGCGACTAGGCTTTTCCGACAGATTCTGACAGTTCGGAACGATCAGCTGTCACGTTCCCCTTGGCGGGCAGGGGTGGCAAAGCATGTGTAGTTTTAATATTGTAATGCTAGAATACTTTTTTTTCACCAATTGGAAATGATAGTTACTATGTCTTTTAATGGACATATTTCAGTTGGCATGTTGCGATTCTTTGTAACAAATATGTTTTAACCATTTTCTCTCCAACGCCAGGCTGCATATAATTGAAAACCACCAACCGAGCTAAGTTCACTCTATGCGTTTTCTTTTTATTTCATTTGTTTACCCTTAACAAAGCCTGATGCTACTACGGGGGGCGGTCACCTTAATAACTTAGCGCACCTATAACGTAATAATAAATCATCGTAAAAAGAAAACTGTCCAGTCCAGACACAGTTTGCTGCAACACGGCTTCTTCGCAAGAATGGGCCCTGTCCGGCGCCCGCCAGCGTTCAGTTCATCGTACTCACTACCGGGTAGATCTCGGCCGTCAGCCCAACCACTAAAGCCAACTTTGGTGAAACCATCGTTTTCGGCGCTACCTTTACCGTATCATCATCGGGCATAATCTGCAAATTGGGAAAGGGTATTAAGCCACGGACGGTTTTGGGGCGAATGCCAGTGATGATGGGGGAAAAGCGTCACGATAGAGATGAAGGTACCTTATCAACTACATGCTTGGACACCAATCCATCTGCGCCAACGTGCAACACCGAAAATCCGTCGTACCAGCTGGAAGAGGAAACAAAAAACAGAAAGGGTTACAATTCAAGCCTTCAACATGCCGCCAGCAACGCGTTTGTGTCGAGGTAATGTAATGATCGTGTTTCCGTTCAATCAAGCACTAAATTCCGTTCGGTAGTGTGCTCGTTTTTATGTTATTTATAATTGAATTGTACATTCATTAGAAATCGATCGAGAGGGATCTACTGTCCATCGATCAGTAAAATAAACAGAAACATAAATATAAACATAACCATAACAAAATATAGAAACATCCTATTTACAAGACATATGACTCTAGACAGCCAAAGTCTATAGAAGAGAGCATAAGCCTCTGGATATGCTGTTTCAAACAAGTGTTTGAACAACATAGGAGCATACATCCCCTCTCGTCAAATAGAAGAAGAAGAAACATAAACATAAATTTCAATCGTTGCTGGTTCCTAGACACGATGTACGGGTATTAGGGCTGTAAGATCTCACAAGGAGCTAAGAAAATCTAGGAAAAATCACTATAACATATTCTTTTTTTAAGCAAACTCCAAATACGGTAGTTGAAATTCGCACAAGAAATGATTAAAATCAATAAGTGTAATAAATAAAGCAAAGCACGCATGTCTCGTCCCTGGATGATGCAATCGTCCGATTGAATTAATGAATCTCGGTAATGCAATACGAATCGAATTTTGAAATACTAATTTAATATTGACTTTATGTTATGTTTATGAAAATATCATGTACATGACCTCTTCTATTTAGACAATAGAACATGCAAGCATTACAACAGGAAATAATGTTAAAAATCCATTTCCAAATTTCCAATCGGAACTGATTTGAATTGTGAGTTTCCGAATCTTTTTCAACTATTGCCAAAGTCTGTTGATGCATCGCTTGATAATGTTACCTAACTTAAACAGCATAAATTGTGCCCGTTTTTGCGAGTAAAGAAAATCAAACTCCCATACAAAATGCTGGACCAACACAGTTAAGCAGTTACTTAGAGATGGTGAGCAAAACGAAGCACACTGGTACTTACGCTTCCTGCCCGTCGAATATTTCCTTCAGCTTCCACAGCTTGTACTTCCAGAACTGCAGCATCACGCGCAGCGCACTGATGCCCCGGATGCGCCATCGCACCTTCACGGTATTATCTTCCGGATGTTTGGTGATTTTCAGCACCTCGAACGTAACGTACGCAAACTTGAGATGGCCCACGGTGCGCAGCAGTGCGATTTGCTTCACGTAATGATACAGTCCTCTGGAGAAAAAAAAAATGGGGTCAAAAAGGATAAATATCTCGTATCGCCGCCGGTAGCGGGCGAGCTAGCGCCTGCTTTTACGTACTCTGTCCTGGTGCCTCGGATGTTGTTTTCAAAGATAAGGTTCGGGCTGTAGATGGAGTAGTCGAGCGGTTGCACGAACAGCTTAGGCAGCGTCTGCGACAGCACGTGGTACACCCGGTGCAGCTGTTCTTCCGTCGGTTGATCGGCTTTCGGCGGATTTCCCTGCAAAATGTTGGGAGTAGTAGTTGACGGGGGTTTCGGTTAAAAGAACAAAACCAACACTGCACATTTTCAATCGATCTTACCGCTGGCGATGAAGTGCCCTCGCTGCAATACCGAACCTCGATCCGTTCGTCCCGCTCACCGTACGATGTCGACGGGTGGTGGTGATGATGGTGGTCGTGGTGTGGGTGGCAATCATTTTGCTCGCGTAATGCTTTCCTGTGGTTCCGGCTAGCCTCAAATGCATCGATCGCAAATGCGTACGCTGGCTGTGTACCAGCCAGTGCTAAGCATCGGTTCTGCCCGGGAGAAAAGCAAGCGAATAATACAATCATATATTATGCAATATACAGCTGACAGACCGATAGGACGGTCGAATCCTCCTCCTGCGTGCAGTAGGATGCAGGCTTAGTGTGCATTAGGAGTAGGATGTCGCGTACACGTGTGTGTATGTGTGTGTCTCCACTTACATTAGCGGCAGCGGCGGTCGCACCGGCTATGCGGACCCGGTGCAGCTCGTCGCACCGCTTCGCACTGCGGGCCGAGAAAATTCCGCCCATCAGCGGACGGCCCTTCCGCGACAAGTTCCGCAGACAGTTGGCCATGGTGTTTTTGCAGGTCGCGGTTTTACGAGCGCCCCCTCCCGGATCGAACGATTTTTCCCCCGGAGCTTTTACTTTTCCTCACACACTGATCGAGTTCTCGCACAGTTCGCGACAGCAGACACGCACACGCTGGGAGCGGCTGCTGCTATCCGCATGCCCTCCCGTTTTTATTCTTCGAAGCAATGTTTTTCCTGCTACCCCTTTCCGTTCGAGACCGAAAGCTATTACATTGTCCGAGACAGGCGCACACACACCGGAAAAATCGGAGAGTACGAGCGAGCGAAAACACACGCGGTTGTGTAATGGAAGGGTGCTGTGGTGCTACGTTGGGGGAGGGAGGGAGCGGGCGACGGTCGACATTTCGCCGCTGTCACATCGTGCGCCTCTTGACGGGTGTTTGTTTACGTTTCGGTTGGTTCGGGTGCCCGGCGAACAAAGCAGGGAGCATTTCTGAACCGGTTTGATAAGGCCCGTGTCTGTGCTCCATCGGATGCGATTTTATCCAAGGTGTATGGATATTAGGAGGTGAAGTGCTTCAGAGCAAATTGACATTTCACGACTTGACATAACAATACTGGCTCCGGTATAAAAATCGGAAAGGGCTGGAGGGGGGTATAGAAAATTGTATGCGATTTGACATAACAATACTCAATTATGGCGCCCGGCAAACGCGCTAATAATTCACCTCCTCAATAAATACACCTTGATTTTATCGGAAGGCCTGTCAAAATTTTATATGGGCTTTGACAGATAACGTCGGACGTGCGATTTCGTCGTACGACGGAATCAAAATTTTTTGATTTTGTCGGACGCCGCATCCGATTTTATCTGTCAAACTAAATGTGTGGTGTTTTGTAGGAACAATCTCAACTTAATTTTTCATAATCGTTATATTATTAAAATCATCCAATTAATCGCAATATTATCTTATAATCTGATGTCGAAAGACTTCAATTATAAAATGCAAACTATAATTGATCGTTTGTCATAAACTTCCAATTAGAAATTTTCTCAGCTCCATCGTTATTTGCATGCAGAGGAGATTTCTCTCACCGAAAATGCTGTCAGTCGCTGTCAAAGCATGCTGTCAGTTATTTTCTCAGCTGCTTTCTCGGTGTATGTAGAAACGCTCAGTAGTTCCACCATGATTTGTTGGTATTGTCCGATTGGATGTCAATACAAATAAACCAAAAAATCGGGAAAACGGTCAAAAAATCGTGGGAACCTACCAAAAAAATTATGGGAACCAACCAAAAATTAATGGGAACCTATAAATCGTGGGAAACTCTGTAACACCCACGTATCTGACCAACACCGACCATTCATATAGATTTTTGCTCGGAAAGTTAGAAGCCTATATAGGTCATAATTAGATGAAACTTGTCGAAACACATTGCAAGAAAAGGACAGCTATATAATGATGAGTTGTAATACGCCATCTATTGATCAAACCAATGAAGCTGTGGTGCTTTCATTTTTGTTCTATGGATATTCGATTTTCCAGTCGTTTAAGCTTAATCTGTGGCGCTTGGGACCAGCACTGAAGCAAGTGAGATTTGAGTAATGGGCGATAGTCGACCACCAAACGACTGGAAAATCAAATATCCAGAGAAAAAAATGTAAGCTCCATAGCTCCACAGGTTAGCAAAATATTAATATAGTTAAAAAATACGTATGAATCTGTCCAATGTACACGAATTCGCGTATGTTGTTGTTTGTATAGTTTAAAGATGCTTTGGCTCCAACGGAGTTCTTTTGCCTCTAGAATTCGTGTATATCGGTCTCTCGTACTGCGGATAATTGCTGTACATTTTTTATTTCAATTATTACCGTCCAAATAGACATAGAGCGACAACGTCGCGCGCGACGAAAAATAGCTCAAAATTTCACTCGGTGTAGATCAAAGTAACATACATATTTGACTCAGTCAACCAACTTGTTTTTTATTTGAAAACACACAAAAATAAGTTAAAATGTGTTCAAATCTATTTTTTTGCGTTTGGCATTTATCTGGCTTGTAAAAAAAACTAGATAATTTGATTATTTAGGATGAAGCAAAATTGTCGCGTGCGACGAGTAGCTCTGTTTGCAAAATTGAGCTACTGTTTGTCGCGCGCGACGTTGTCGCAAAATGTTTGCAAAATGTTGCTTGGGAATAATAAAAGGCGTAACCGTATTAATACACGATGCGCAATCTCAGATTGCGCATATATTCGTTTTATCAAAACATATGTCATTTCGCGTAGCCAACCCTGAGCTATAAACGTCATTTCCATACAATTTCAGATTGCGCCAAGATTGCGCATAAATTTTCAAGATTATATGTCCGAGATATATAAATATTTTTTGACAGATAAATATATCAAACCGATCCGTTTGACAGATAAATTTATGCGCAATCTGAGATTGCGCATCGTCTATTGCTACGGTAACGCTTCTCCATTGTGACGTAAAAGGCTGATCTTCATTTCCACAGGGAAGAAGAAGAGATCCTGCATGATCGCGTACGTCGAAGGGTTCATCGAACAGAAGCGAGAACACCAATCGGGCTTTGTTACAAACAGACGCCTTGTCCCTCTTCAACGGCGAAACGAAATTTGAGAGGGGAGGTGAAAAAAAAATTAAAAAAAAAACAACAAAACATCCAGTTCCATTCTCCCGACGCATTGATACAAGAGCAGGATGTTTCCACGATAAAAAAAAAACTATAGTCTCACCATTTTGATTAAATGGATTTAACTAGGGCTCTCCAAACTACGGCTCGCGGGGCGCTTGCGGTCCCTACCCATTCTAAAGGTAGCGTCTAAATGACCCTCAACTACGTTGATTGTGAAGCAATGCGACCCGCGAACTGAAAAGTTTGGTGACCCCTGGTTTAAACAATTGGCACACCATGTTTTCTTATTTTTGTACAAGTTAATGTTTGAACGAGGAGGAAAACAATAGTTAAAACGAAAAATTAGACATTGCATGACGATTGTAACGCAAGCATCAATAGATAATATGAGTTCAACAGCAACGACAAACATGTACCGACGTGTTTTTGAAGCACCGTCGCCCCCAAAACAATGCCACTCAACAACAGAAAGACGAAATCTGACCGAGTCTCATTTAGACAAAACAGTACAAACTCCTATTGCGTGCCCGAAAAAAAAAACTGTGATGAATCCGAAAATGTGAAAACATGCTCTTACAGTTGAGTTTATAAAATGACAGAAAGAAATAAAATAAAAATAAGTATCAATAATGCTCCTTTTTTTGCTCGTAATTCGCGTATATTTCTTTCGGGAAATCATGCAAAGAATTACACCACACATTGTCGTTTCCTTACTTGCTATTGAATTTTTATTCATATTTTGATTTTTTTAAGCAATAAGCATTGATGGAAGCAGATAAGCGTAAAGGGTAATGTAGCAAGCAAGCAAGCAAAACGGCCGCACTGCCGTATTTATTAAATACAAAAAAAAAATGGCAATGAGAAATTTGTAAAACAAATGTAAATATTAAGGAACCATGATCAGATCACATATGGTGGCTTATTACCAATCTCTGGCAATGTATTCAAGGACCTCCTCTTCCTGCTTCCTGATAAGTTTTAAGGCCTCTTGGCGAGTTGTAAATTTGTACCGCTTCATGAAAATACGTATAATCCATTCCATCAGCAGAGTGGAGGTAAAAAATTCAGTGTACTGCAATATTGAGACGTAAGTGAGGTTATAGTTTTGTAATGTTTTTTTTTTTTTTTTTTTCAAAGCAGCACCATTACCTTTCCATTCAGTTCAATTGGCACAAATTCATTTTCCAGTACTTGCATCATGGTCATCTTCTGATCCTCATTAAACAAGTGAGCAACCTCTGTATAGTAGACCAGCTCCTTATTCGCCATCCACTGCTCTTCTAGTTCATCTTTGTGCTTCAGAAATATTTCGTGCAGCTCCTGCCTGTAATCGGCAAATGTGGCTAAGATTTCCGATTCAGGCATGTCGGTGCAATTGCTGCAAACGAGTAAAAGCAATGTAGAAAACTGATCGATCAACAATTTAGATATATTCAGTACTTACAGCACTTTAGGTTTTTCTTCTTCCTTTTCATCTTGATCGTTGTTTGTGACTTTCTTAGCCTTGTGGCTTTTTGTTTTGCTCGGCCCTCCCAAGTCTTCCTGCTTCCGTTTGTCTGCCATTTTCTGCCATGCCATTTTACACGCCTGCTCGTCCGGGCTTTCCGTGAAAAAACCTCGCGCCAGCGGTTTACTGCTCCGTGCTCGTAATACCCGTGTAGAAGTAGTAGGAGCATACACACTGTCCGTACTACTAATAGGATCGAGCGAAAGGGTTGAGCCTTGAGTTTTCTTAGCCTTGTGCCTTTTCGTTTTGCTCGGCCCTCCCAAGTCTTCCTGCTTCTGTATGTCTGCCGTTTTCCGAAGATGTGTAGCCTGCTCGTCCGGGCTTTCCGTGAAAAAACCTTGCTTCTGCCCATTCTCACTGTCCGTACTACTAACAGCATCGAGCGAAAGGGTTGAGCCGCTTGGTGAGTTTTGGCGTGTTGGAGATTTACCGAGAATTTTCGTTGTGTAAATGTCGGGTGCGGATGAAGGACCGGGTTGGGAGCTATCGGCTGACGGTTTGTAGGTTCTTTTGATAAGGGCTGGATGGGCGGGCGGAGCCTCGGGCACGTGCTCTTTAACTGGCTTCGGATCGTTTCCTTCTACTCCGGTAGCGTCTTTCGGAGCGCCTGATTCATGAGCCGCGATCTGCGCCTTCATTCTTTTGTTCTCATCTAACAGTTTGTCAATAAACTCGTCGCGACGCTTAATCATCTCCACAAAAGTACGCCCTTGATCTCTAATTTCAACAAAAAAGCAGGATTGGTGTAAATTTCTCAGCTCCTCTTGAAACAAAATGTTCAATCTGTTGCGATAAGAACCATCCCGGATGTTAACCCTCATTTCCAGGTAGGGACGCTCGACACATTTCAAGTAATAATCCTTATCCTTTTCGTACGCCGGATCAAGGTTTTCACCAATCAAAGCCAAATTTTGGTCAAATATTTCAAGAAGCTTCGGGTAGACGAACGAATGCCATATTTCGCTCGAGAGAAACTTGTTTCGCTCCGCAAATCCAAACCCCACCCGGGAGCCGCTATACGGTGGATCTTCCACCGGCTTCACGACGAAATTCACCAAAACGTACCTGTCGCCAAACTGGGATAAACGAATTCGCCAAACACCGGGCACAAAATGTTATACAGGCGTAATTTTTCAGAAATTGAGCATAATAAATAAATTAAATACCTTTAGCTTCTCCACCAATTGCGAAACAGCCATTTTTGATGCGATTGACACCCAAGCGTTCAGACGATCATTTGAGTTCTTTCTAAAGTATCATCTTCTTCTTACTCCGTAGCGTACAGTGGGATTTTGTATGTCGTATATAGTTGATGGTTTAAAGTCATATTTAAAATTTATACCGTTTCCTTAACGCTTTCGACCACTCTTAACGCGTAACGATTGTTTAATGTGAATGTTGTGGTATTATTGTAATGACATATTTATGGCTTTATGCCAGAAACCCAAGGAACATATTAGATACAGGTCTATGTAACCCTTAACCGGCGTTCGACCATCCATAAAGAAAGACATCCAACTCAAACAAACGTATGTGATGTACAGTAGATCATCGATTATCCGGGCAGCATGGGACTGGATCAAGGTGTATGTATTTAGAAGAATGATTTTTATCGCTTCTGTTCTGACATCTGTTAATCCCTGTACACCAGTTTCTATTTACAAACAACACCTACCTAACTATCACTGCAAATGTTCACCATGATTGAATTGCTGTCAAATGTATGCGTACGGTTAAATCGCCCACCGATTAATCCACCCCCGGATAATCGACATTCTACTGTATATGGAGGTGCACCGTAAGGCTGCGCTCTGGCACCAATCGAACACGACAACCGACTCGAACAAACCCATATAATCATATGGAGGTGCACTGTCAGACACAAACAAACAAACAAGACAAACATGTCAAATCCCATACATTTTTCCAAAGTGGGTTTATTATACAGGTGGGCTTATCCCGAACAATTTGACAGTCGTGCTGTAGAAAAATGAAAACGAAATGACAGGAGGGGATTCGATCATTTGTTGATGTATGCGTGAGAATTCCAATGGCTGTTTTGGTTGATGTGTCGTAGTGTGCGTGAAAAACTACGTATCACAATCGAATCCCCTCCTGTCATTCGTTCGTCCAATATGGCCTTCCCGCCAAACCTATAAGCCCACCTAGTCCCTATACCCACTTTGCATTTTTCATGTTCGATGTCGTGTTCGATTGGTGCTAGAGCGCCGGGTAAGGCGGCACTCTAGCAGCAATCGAACACGACATCCGACACGAACAAACCCACACAATCATATGGAGGTGCACTGTGACCGTAGCAATAGACGATGCGCAATCTCAGATTGCGCATATATCTATCTGTCAAACGGGTCGGTTTGATATATTTATCTGTCAAAAAATATATATATATCTCGGACATATAATCTTGAAAATTTATGCGCAATCTTGGCGCAATCTGAAAATGTATGGAAATGACGTTTATAGCTCAGGGTTGGCTACGCGAAATGACTTATGTTTTGATAAAACGAATATATGCGCAATCTGAGATTGCGCATCGTGTATTAATACGGTGAGACACAAACAAACAAACAAGACAAACATCGAGTCGAACATGTCAGTTGATTCTGTCTGTGATGTGCGATACCCACCTGTGCTGTGAGTACCTTGGCTGTCAAACGCTTCACAGCTACAGTAGATAGACTTCAATTCGGGACATTTTCAAGTTTGTTTACGTAGTTTGCCTCTTGTTCGTCTTAAAATTGCGACCAGAATATTTAAAATTGCTATCAATAATATTTGCAATGCTTCGCAATTAATTATAACATCAAATATACAGGTTTGAAACATATTAAACTATTGCGTGTACACATGTGTGTGCACTGTATGTGTTTTGGCATGGATGTTTATTTACATTTTTCAATTTTAACTTTTTATGATTTTTATGTTATTATTGATGTGAATAAGTAGTAAATTATTTGTTGAATCTTCCCCCTGCAGAAGGATATTCATTTAAACTATGAAAATGCTTCATTTTCGAGATGAAAAGATAGGCGTATTGCAGTGCATCATGACAGGTCTATAAGACATCGAACAGCTGATAGTGCACCTATCGAACAGAGTCGTGTTTGTTTGTCTCGTTCGATTGGTCCCAGAGCGCCGCCTAAGACAGTTCAAACAAACAAGGCAAACATCATCTCGACCAAGGTGGATTAAAAATATCAGGTGGTGGATTAGGGCCTTTGGGGGGTCGCCATAGTTGAGGGACTTTACGTCATTTTAGAACCGTTGACCATTGGTTTCCACACACAAAGCTTAGCAAATATAACAGATTTCTTTGTTATTATGTGCATTTTAGTGTGTCTATTGATTTTATCGAAAAAACGTAATATATTAACTGTAAACTATGTAAATGTTACCTTAGTTTTATATACGTCTCAGAATCATACGTCAACCATTAAGAACCTTGATTCTGCTGTCACACTGACAATTGTCGAAACGCAACGAAGAAGAACAATAAAGATGGACAGATCGAGTTGAACATTCGAGCAAGAAACAACTTCAGCCTTCCGTTATTATCTTCAGTAATTTTATCACCTTTTACATAACAAAAGATTTGATGATTTGTTTATGCACGAAATTTAAAATCATGTTAGCATGAGTTCTAATCTCAAGTAAATTGTCCATGCGGCTCGTAGATAATGAGGAATTAATGTAAAAATTGAAAAAAAATAATGATTTCTTAATTTTTATCATCAAAAATGTCGAAAACACAAAGAATTCTAGAATAAATTCACAGAATAACACAAAATAACACACTTTAATGTATGTTTCAATGTTAAATAAGAACTCACAAAGTCCAAAATATATTTTTAAAGAATATTAATTCGAAAAAATGGGGTAGATAAATTATATGAACAAATTTAATTAATGTAAACAAAGTTTGAATCCTGGGGACCTTATGTCAAGTGACGAATTGTCAAAATGCACTAGAGTCCAAGGCTTATGGATATTAGGAGGTGAAGTGCTTCAGAGCAAATTAACATTTCACGACTTGACATAACAATACTGGGGCTCCGGTATAAAAATCGGGAAGGGCTGAAGGGGGGTATAGAAAATTGTATGCGATTTGACATAACAATACTCAATGATGGCGCCCGGCAAACGCGCTAATAATTTACCTCCTCAATAAATACACCTTGCTAGAGTCCACCACCTGATATTTTTAAATCCACCTTGATCTCGACCCGTCATATTTCATACATTTGTCACGTTCAATGTTTTGTTTGATTGGTGCCAGAGGGTCTAGTGAGGGAATGGTCAGAGACTCGCCGCAAGTTTTGTCGATTTTTTTTGAATGATATTTGGTAATAACAGCATCTACGATGATGCCACAACACCGTATGCGAGTTTCATCGTGCGTAGACGTGCTCAGTACAGCAGTAGCTCAATTAAACGAAACTGACATGAACTCTGAATGCGCATTTGAACATGTAAATTTAAGAGGAATTAGAACTAACAAAAATGTGATAAATACGCTTTCAATCCAACACATTCAGATTATAGTTTCTTAAATCGGGCATAAAACCACATTGTTTGGTGATATTCCAAGTACAGCAATTATTTATTATTGACACAGGAAATAAGCATCTAGAATCCTGTTCTATTACCGTCCAAATAGACATAGAGCGACAACGTCGCTCGCGACGAAAAATAGCTCAAAATTTCACTCGGTGTAGATTAAAGTAGCTCATTTGACTCAGTCAACCAACTTGTTTTTTATTTGAAAACACACAAAAATAGGTTAAAATGTGTTCAAATCTATTTTTTTGCGTTTGGCATTAATCTGGCTTGTAAAAAACTAGATACAATGGAGCACCGTTTATCCGGGTACCTTTTATCCGGCTTTCCGTTTATCCGTGCTGTTGAGAAATGACAGTTCAATACAAAAGTGACATTGCGTTATGAGGAGGGTATTTGAAAAAGCGGTTATAAGAGCACATTGTCATCACAAAAAACGCTATAATTCATGGCAAATTTTTAAAAATTCTCTTTCGAAAAACATGAAATTAATAAACACTGGGTTATTTTTATCAAAAAATAAGAAAAAAATCCAAAAAATAACCAGGAATTGGAGATAAAATATATCATTTGACTCATTATCCGTGTTTTTCGCTTATCCGGGCGAGGTCAAGTCCCGAGAAGCTCGGATAAACGGCGCTCCACTGTAATTCGATTATTTAGGATGAAGCAAAATTGTCGCGCGCGACGAGTAGCTCTGTTTGCAAAATTGAGCTACTTTTTTTCGCGCGCGACGTTGTCGCTCTATGTCTATTTGGACGGTTATGAAAAACCTGATGACACTAGAATACCAAAGTGCCACAAATCCATTAAACGACCTCTAAACGGGTTTTAAACGACTCAAGCACTCAACCTAAACGGAATATAAAAAGACATCGTTTAGCAGACGGCAAATGACTCATGCATACTAAAAATAGCAAAAAGCTGGTGGCGCCATCTGTTTGTGGGATACCCAACCAGTGGGAGCTTCCTCGCTTGGAGAAGAGCTTTCTCATTCCCTCTGTTTTGTTGTATAAATTGGCATTGAATTTATGGATCGATACTATTGTTTAAATACTAAACTCCAATGTAAACAACCATCACTGAAACAAGTGAGATTTGAATAATGGTCGTTGGTGTCGATACCCACGTATCTGACCACACGACCATTCATATAGATTTTTGCACAGAAAGATAGAAGGCTATATATTTTTCATTTTTTATGGATATTCAATTTTCCAGTCGTTTAAGCCTAATCTGTGGGGTTTGGGCGGTATATTCGTTCAAATTTCTAATACAATAGGAGTGCCGCCGCTAATTGTAGCGCAACCTCTCTCAGAGTGTCAGAGATCCATTTTATCTGTAAAAAAAAATCCAGTTCACACCTGTATGCGCCCTCGCGAAGACTTCCAAAAACGACCGCTGTCATATAAAAAGATTCGGCAAACTCCATTTACAGAGCAGCACTGAAAAAACATGTTTTTAACCCCCTTTTGACGATTTGGCTTGCGAACTGCCATCCGGCGAGAGGATTGCTTCGCTGCGACGTCCACTTTTGCTCGACGGGAGGCGCAGAGCAAAACAAAACATTCATTCTGACGTTCCATTTAGCCCGTTTTCACCTTGTACAGCAGATCGGACCAATCGAAGGCTACCGTCTAGGATGTGCTGGAAATAGTTAAAGTCAAAGGAGAAATATTCACCATTCAAAACAATTTTCCAAGCCAACGGGACCCATTCTCGGGAAGAATTTCGTACAGAAAAGTGGCGAGTGTGCATGTGGTGTGCGCTTCTGTACGGTGCTGCTATAGCGAGAAAGGGACGGACAGATAGCGAGTGAGCCAGTTTGTGTACTTCACATCCAACATGGCCGTCATTCAAGTGCTATAAACATACACACACACACAGCTCAAGCCCTCTTGCAACAAGTCACAGGAACAATTGCGCTTTCCCTTTGAATCGGTGGAAATCGAATAACATTTTCCCACTGCCATACGACTGCCTTAAAGTTGATGGTGCAAGGAATCCGCGTCTTATCCTGGTAGTGATTATAAGTGGTAGTGTGTTTGTGTGCATCCTATGAGGAACTTTCGAACAGCCCGCGAGTACCAGCAATCACTTTAATGGCTTTTCCATCCACCGCTAACCAGGGTAAGGGCGCGTTTGTTTTGCCGCCACACAGCAAAAAGGTTCGCTCGGCGTACCATCTCACCCAGCCGCTCTTCCACTACTTTGTTTCCAGACGTGACGAAAAAAATTCTGGAAGACATCCAGATGAAAAAGCAGCTCCTGCAGAAAGGAGTCAACTCACATTCGCCCGGCTTCGGTAACCTGTACAACTCGTCACTCGGCTTCGGCAGCCTCTACACGCCTTCGCCTCTGTTTCAGCTACCAAAGGTAGAGCCTGGATGGAGGGATACTTCCCAAACGATGACACCCTGTGCCTGACGTTCTCCTTTCTCCCTCTCAGCATACACCTGCAACTGCCACCGGCCAGCCGAACGACAGCAACCAGAGCATCTCGAAGGGCGTGTGGAGCCAGGCGATCAACCAGTCGTTTGGCTTTTTCGTCCCGCAGGACTCGCTGTTCGGGAACAACATCCTGCCGGTGCTGCCACGGTACGACAATCCGTCGATCCATTACGCTAGCACGCCGAAATTTTGAGGGTAAATCCACCATCCAATCACACACCCACCCACACACACACACACACACACAGACACACAGACACAACCAGTCGGCCATCAGAGTCTACGATGGCGTGCATTAAGCTGAAGCAGCTCGAGCAGTTCCTGCAGACGGTGGACGACTTTAGCGAGCCGAAGGTGCGGCTCGAACAGTACACCACGCCGTCGCACATCGCTAGCCAGGCGCTGTACGCGATACAGACCCGGCACGGCGACCTGGACGGCCGGACGGTGCTCGATCTGGGCTGCGGACCGGGGATGCTATCGATCGGGGCCGCCCTGCTCGGTGCCGACCTGGTCGTGGGGGTGGAAATCGATCCGGACGCTATCGAGGTATGGGACAACCAAGCAAGCTTTTATACGGCTTTGTGTGCGTGCGTTACATCTAATGACCATGCTATGGTTATTTCCTTGGGCAGGTGTTCCGGAGCAACTGCGACGAGTTCGAGCTGGAAAACGTGCAGTGTGTGCAGGCGGACGTGCTACGGCTGCCGGAGATCTTTGCCGACCGGCAGCGGCCATTCGATACGGTGCTGCTGAATCCACCATTTGGGACGAAGCAGAACAGTGGCGCCGACATGGCCTTTCTCAAGGTCGCCATCACGCTGGCCCGCGGCGCCGTCTATTCGCTGCATAAGTCTGCCACCAGGTAACGGGTTTTCGTGTAACACAATTAGCCACCCGGACCATATGGAATAATGGGTTTCGCTTCGGTCCACAGGGAGCACGTCAAAAAGAAGGCACTGGAGTGGAAGGTGCGCCCGAGCCTGATTGCCGAGCTGCGGTACAATCTACCCCAGACGTACAAATTTCACAAACGCACGAGCGTGGACGTGGCCGTCGATCTGTGGCGGTTCGAGTGTGGCGATGCGGCCTAGCAAGGCCGCCAACGGTTGAACGGCATTAGCAGGATTTGAGATATTGTTATCTAAGTGTGTAATAGACAGCTAAAAGACGGGTCTGTGTAAAAATGGCAGGGTGCAAGAACAAAACTAGTGTGAAAACACATTTGCTAGATAATTTTGAGAATGTTGTAGAGAATTGCGCACCACAGGGGTACAGGGTGGTGGAGTGCTTACACCGCTATCGGGGGGGGGGGGGAACTTTTGCGACAATTAATAGCGATTCAAGTAGTAGTATGTAAACAATTCAATCTCGGCCTCCTCGGACCTTTTACTCAGAACGTACCCTAGAAATAGAGCGCACTCCATGTTGCGACGATAAATCCCTTTTCCTCTTAGACAACGCTTAAAAAAAGACCATGGTAGCTTGAAATATTAAACCTCAATGAAAGCCTTTCTGCACTAACACTAACTCAGCAAAGCAATGGAACTTTTACAAATCATGTTATAGTTTTGTAAAGTCGTTAGGCCATGAAAAAGACGTTTGAATAATGATAGTCAAATTGCAGCGATATTAACAGCAAGTTTTGACGTACGATGCGTAATAAATTGCGCTGCGTGTACATAAGGACGAGACGGTAAGGAGAGCAGCAGCAGCACACGCTTGCAAGAGATCAAACTTGGTTGGTTTAAGATGCGTTTTTTGTTTGTTTCTGCTTGATTTATGTACGCAATTGTGCCTGGATTTCAAGAAAGGTTCTTATCCGTTTGTACAAATAACAATTGCCGACGGCTTACGGTGCGCGTAGAACGACGCGCAGGGCCCGTCAGGTGGTCACTGTAAGGAAATGTAGCTTTGCTCGGACAGGTTGTAGTTCATAATAAGAGTTCAGGGAGAATAAAAAATATCAATTTCACAGCCGTTGATAGAGCACGTGCGTGTTAATTCTGTTCCGTTGATAGTTAGAAAGTATCACTTTATTTCGACTGTAAATTAAATCCGGAGACCTGTTCAGATCTTCTCTTCGATTAAACTGATTTTGTATCTATTTACATGGTTTTCCAGGAGTTCTCATAGCTGTGGGACACTTTATTGATTCTTTCTTCCGTGAAATGAACTGAATGTAATGGGAATTGGACTCTATAGCTCCTTTGTTGGATAAATCCAATAGGAATTTCCAAGGAACCTGTCCAAATAGGTTGCCATAGAGTCCAATATGATGTTCACTTCGCGTAAGAAAGAGTCAAGGAAGTGTCCCACAACTATGAGAACCCCTGGAAAACCCTGTATGCATATCAGAGTAGTTTGAGGATTATTTAAAAACTATGTATTCTTTAAAATTTAATTTTAATTTAAAAACTATGTATTCTTATTTGTTTACTTCTTTGTCCATTATTCTTAACATCAGGAAGAAAGCTGGTGCAAATAGTAGATGAATAGCATTGAGGATGTTTTTTTTTTAATAAAATTTCTTTCCAGCAATATTCATTTGATTGTGTTATGAAAATTGGACCACAGGAAATTGTACGAAATCAATGTTTCCAGGCAGAGTTTCATCAACAGTTTTTATTCAAATAAAACAGCTGCATCTGTTTACAGTAGCGTTGGGGATGAGTTTTGCCCCTTTTTTTTAATGTATGGCTCTCGTCCCGTCTGGACGTGAAACATTCGAAATTGAAGTACAATATAAGATAAAAATAAACACACATAAAGCGATAATTAAACTTAGCCCATTGAACGCCACGTAGCCCAATTGTTTGATGACAGTAATATTTAACGTATAATTTGGTTATGAAAAGCACTAAAGTTGTGCCGATTACAATGGTTGTCTGTGCTATAACTATAACAAAAAAAAACTCTCTTCGAGGGAAACATTATATCGTGTGTGCAAAAAAAAAAGGAAAACGGTTTCTTCGACGATCGCGGGAAACTCGGTGGAATTAAGCAAGGCAGTCCGTCCGGCATGCCCTAGATGAGGGCGAAGCAGTTGATGAAAATTGAAAAGGAAATAGTAGTTAACCTGCTGCTGTTAACGTCACGCCAACAAAGAAAATGGGGAAAGATTTTTCTTGATTTTGTTTATCGTTTGAAGAAAATATCTTCGCCGTGAACCAACGCTGTGAAGACACGCACGACTGTATACGACGCGACACGGCGGTACAGACACACCCCTTAGGTTAAGCTTACTAGCAACACATCGTGTACGCAACATACTACCCGGGGGGGAGGGGGGGGGGGGGGGAGGAAGTGGATAAACGTCATTGTTGTGGCATGCGCACCCCTGTTCTCTGCGTGAAAATTCAACCAGCCCATTTTCACGCTTCGCGCGCTCCCATCGGCGTGAAAGATCATCCGCCCCCGCCTTTATGCCCGTATGCTGTACTATTTGTGTGTGTGTGTGTGTGTGTGTGTGTGTGTGTTTGTTTTTTAAATATTATTATTTTATTACCATCATCTTCTTCTAAACAAACTTAAACAAAATGGTATCATGAAGCCAAGACACACGCGTTTAACGGGGTGATTTCGATATGCACCGAGTTAGCCGTTTTACGAAAATAAACGTGTTGCTTGGGTGTTGTATTTTTACGCTGTTTCTCGATGCCGACCTGCTTTTTTTTTGTCTGTTCCTGCTGTATTAGGCTGCTTCGTCCATAATTATATTATCTGCCGCACGCGTTTGCTTATGAGGAACCGTGGTTTTGCACGATGGTGGCGCTGGGCAGACTGTCGCCGATCGCTGACACGCCAGAATGTCCCATCGCTCTGGTTCTCTGGTTTACCCTTCATTCAGTCCAGCGGCCTCGCACACCCTGTTTCCCTTATTCCTTGCTATCCGTATAGTTCGTACCGATTCTTTGTTCGAGCGCGCGAGAGCGTTTTGCTTGTTTGTGTAGCTTCATTTGCTTTGTTAGAGATTTGCAATTCATTACATGACTTTCTTTTGTGTTTTATCTTGTGTAGGTGTGTAACATTGTCCCCGATTGTTTCAACAACAACGCAGCAAACTTGCTGGGAGTATCGCGTACAAGTACCACTTCCCTCCTTCGTGGCCAATACGAAAATAGGAACAAAATTTAAAAAAAAAATGGGGGAAAAAACGAAAAGAAACAATAGAAGCTAAACATATTAAATAAAACAAAACAAAAATAAACAAAATCATTCGCGTGCGCGTAATTGTAGAAATTGTCAAAACAAACAAACAAAAAAATGCTTAGAACTTGCGGGAGACTCTCTTTATCTATCCTCTTCTCATACAGTGTCCGGTGTGTCCGGTGTGTGGTCGTGATGTTTTAGTGGTCGAATTTCCTTCAGTCTTATCAAAACTAACTCTCCGCAGCCAACATTGCTCTGCCAACACACTAACATTCCTTCATCCTTTTCTTCTTCTTCGCGCCCACTCAAATTTTGCCTTTTGTGGCGTACCACGCCACGGTTTTCCTCCCTTCCCGCAAACGCCAATTTTTTAACCAGTTTTACCTTCAAACTCCCGCCACAATTTCAAAACTATTACTAGCCTTTTTCCTAGTTCGTTTTCCTCTCCCCTCCTCTTTCTTGAATTATTTCCGGCACACACCACACTACTCGCCGCTGGACAAAGAATTTTGAATTCTTCTTTTATGCGCGCGCGCGCATGTTTGCTTGCGCACTACTGTTCATCACTTCTACCGGAGACACAGGCGCTGCTTCCGGTTTTAATCCTTGTTTTTTTTTTGTTTTTCATTTTGAGAAATGATCCCATTTCGTCTCCCTCCAGTTTCTGCCTGCCTATATGCGGGTTATCTCTCAATTATATATGGTTTTTACACAATGGGCTTTGTAACACAATGCGTACGCTGTGTGCGCGCGCGGTATATGATCTACGGTATATTTAGTAACAGCTCGAAAGTACATATTCCCACCCTTTCCCACTGCCCCTTTCGTTTGCTGTTGTTCCTGCAGCTGCGTTTTCTTCTCTTCGCGCCCTACATCATACATTTGGCAGCTACTTCCTACCTGCCTTTTACCTTTCTAGCATACTCCGCCTCTGTCTGCCAGTGGCCGTGCGTGTCCTGTGTAATTCGCTCGGTGTGTTATTTGTGTGTGTGTGTGTGGGTGTTGATCGCGCGCGCTTTTGTTGCACACGCGCGCACCCTTACTACTTATATACACATGTGCTAATGTACATAGCGATTACAACCTGCTCCTTACCCTCGCTTTTCCTAACCCTTCTCTCTTTATCCCTTTCCTCTCCGCCTCCTTCTCTCTCTCCTTTCCCTCGCTTCAAACCTTTCCCGTCCAAATCCTTCGCTCCTAATTCAAACTTCTTACTATGTGCGTCAAAAAATCGTCACCCGCGCGAACGAACTCCTTCCCCCTCCCATTCACTCCCCACCCCACCAGAAACAGTTTCTTTTAAAGGTTCTGCCACTGGGTGGCAAATATTGTCTGCTGCGCCTCGTTTCGCCGCGTGATCTCCTCGTGCAGCCCGTGCGTCAGCCAGATCATGTACAGCTTGTGGTAGCGCTCCTTGCACAGCCGCAGCGGGTTGCCCCGGCGCAGCCCCTGGTCCGTCTCGCCGTACTCGTCCAGGTACGGGGCGGGGATGAAGCAGCCCTTGTTGATGCCGAGCAGCAGTATCTCCGCGTCGCGGATGCGCAGAAAGATGCCGATGCCGGCGCCACACTCGGCGGTGTGGTAGGTGCACGAGCCGACCGGGCTCTTGTCCAGCTCCTTCTGGCAGCAGAACGACTGCGAGCAGAGTATCTCGCCGCACACCAGGCACATGGTCGGGTTGCGCGAATCGTCCCGGATGTTGTTCGGGCAGGTGAACAGCGACACGCTGTTGATCAGATCGCTGTAGTCGTCCGGCAGGTCGATCAGCTGGCGGACGGGCAGGGCCGGCTGGAACAGCGACTTCGGCTCGCCGAGCAGCTGGGCCTGGCGGGCGTACCGCATCCGCTCGATCTGGTCCGCGTTGCAGCGGGCGAGCCGCTCGACCAGCTCGTACGTGGGCTCGCCGGTGCGCAGGTAGGCGAGCGGGTCGACCGGCAGATCGAGATACTTCATCATCGGCTGGTAGTCCAGCTCCGGCACGTCCGTGCACTGGGGCAGCTCGATGTCGGTGACGCCGTGGAACAGCAGGCAGCAGCACCGCAGCAGCGTGTGGCTCTGCAGCTGGATGTCCCGCACCAGCTGCCGGCTGATGCGCCGCTGCTCGGCCAGCGTGCCGCGCAGCACGACCGGTTCCGGTGGCGAGCTTCCATCCTGCTTCTTCTTTTTCTCCTCCGCCAGGTGCTGGTCGTCGTCGCCGTCGTCTGCGCCGGCCGATCCCGACTTTGGTTGGTGAATGTTGTACCGCTGGAACAGGGTCAGCAGATTGCGCTCGGCATCGGTGAGCGGCCCCTTGCCCGAATCCTCCTTCTGCTTGGCATAGCTGCACTCTCCTCCCTCGTCGGCCCCGTCCGCCATCGGCGTGTCCTGCGCCGTCTCCATGCCGGTCACGGACGTGATGATGGTGCGGAGCATGTTCACCACGAAGATGGCCTGCACGATCGAGTGGTCGAGCGTGTCGCCCTTCGGCATGCGCTCGGTGCGCACGAAGCTGTACAGCACGCTGCGCGTGGTGAACAGGCACGTGTTGAGCAGCCCGAACAGGTCCCACTCGAAGAAGGACGGCGACGGCTTCAGCCCGAACAGCGTCTCGTACACGTCCACCAGAAACAGCAGCATGTAGTAGTGCGCGGTCATCGACTTGACCAGCGGGCCCATCGCGCTCGCCGCCCGCACCAGCCCGGTCAGGCAGGTGGAGTAGCGGATCGACAGCTCGCTGCCGAGCGGGCGCTGCATCACCCGCAGCTGCATCTCGATCGACTTGATCGTGTAGGAGAGCGTCAGCCACGGGGCGAGATACTCGGCGAACCGCTTCGCCTTGTACGGCACGGTGGTGAAGCTGCGCACGTTCTTCGCGAAGTTGAGCAGCGAGTACTTGATCGGGCGATCGAACAGCCGGCTTATCTCGGGCGGATCGTGCGTCGTGCCGTAGTAGCGCAGCCGCACCCCGTGCAGCGGCTCCACGTCCCGCAGCACCAGCGTGTTCAGGTGGATCGGCGGGTTCATCACCCAGCGGACGTCCTCGTCCGAGTCCATCTCCTCGTCGGTCGAGGTCAGCGACGCCTGGTTCGAGTGGTACTGGTCCAGCAGCACGTCGTCCTCGTTTTCGTACACTGGCAGCTCCACCCCGCCCATCATCATCACACGACTTCCATCGCGGAGCAGGCGGTGCTGTGACGGCTCCGGCTGCTGTTGGCCACCGACGGCACCAGCACTACCGGCAGCAGCAGCACCACCACTTGTGGTGGGCATCTCTTCCTCAAGGCTCATCGGCTGCTGTTCCGCCTCCCGGAAGCGCTTGATCAGCACATCCTGCTGCGTGGCGCGGATCGCACGCTCCTTGAGCGTGCCGCCGCCGGACGAGCCACGCGGCGGTATGGGATGCTCCACGCGGTGCGCCGTGTTTGCCACCATGTCCTGCATGAACGCGTACCACAGCGGGAAGGTGAACTCGTTCGGCTGCGTTATCGGCGGATCGGGCAGCGAGTCGGGGCCGCCGGCCTCCCGCACCGACGCGTTCGTGCGCGCCTTCGCGCTGCTCGTGATCGTTTCGTGCGGCGGCACCAGCGGCAGCAGACAGTTGCTCAGGAAGCGGCACAGCGGGCACAGGAACTCGTTCTTCTCGATGTCGAACAGGATCGGGGCCCGGTTCCGGTACGGGCGCCGGTTCTCCTTGATCACCTCGTTGTTGTAGTACTTGTCGAAGCAGGTCGTGTGCATCACGTGCCCGCAGGTGGTCAGGTGCGGCGACGGGTGCGTCTTCGTCTCGATCAGCTGCAGCTGGCCCCGCTCGTCCGTCTGCTGGTAGCGGGACAGCACGCTCGACCGCTGCACGAACGCGGCGTACGCCATGTTGACCGAGTGGTACGTGCCGAGGACGGACTTTTCCGAGCAGAGGATGCACGAGTGGCGCAGGGCGGCCGTGTCGGCCGGCTTGACCGGCGTACGGTTCGGGCCGAGCGCGACCAGGTGCACGCTCGTCGTCTGCCAGTCCATGTCGGCGCTCTGCTCCGGCTCCGTCTGGCCCAGCTCGGACGAATCGTCGCTCTCGGTGCTGAACATGTCCGGGTTGGTGGTCATGAACGTTTGCTGCGCCTGCTTCATCTGCGCCATCAGCTGGGCCCGGCGCAACGCCGCCAGCTTCGCCCGCTGCTCCTTCTCGAGGCGGTCCAGGTCGGCCATCGCCAGCCCGCTGCCGCTCGACTCGCCCCGATCGATCTCGCTCTGGATCGAGCTGATGCGCTTCGCCTCCATCGCTTTGTAGCGCTGAATTACCCAGCGCAGCAGATCCCGCAGCGATTCCACCTGCGAAAAAAAAAAGAAAACCATGCACACACGGCGCAAGCACCAAAAACACATCGGTAAGTATTGATTTAACAGAGGGGACCGCGCTTTATGCTGATTCAATGCGAACCACACAAACATTATTACAGTTGATGCAAATGCTTAACATTCTCTCTCGCGGCGATGTTTTCATTATCCATTTACTGTTTTTTTTAATTATATTCACTAATTGTTATTGCAGTGTTACACTTCTGAAAACGGTCCGGGTAACCAATTGAAGGGAAATTTTGAGAATTATTGAAATCATTCCCTTCCAAGGGAAAACATTCAGGATATCGTTTATGGACAACTAATCGATAGCATCAGACGTTTTCAGATAAAGTAAAGTGATAGTAAATTGACATTAAATTGCTAAATTTAGACCAGCAGCAATCAAAAGAAATACGGCCGTACCGGATCGCATTTTTGTTAATAAATCAATATAAAACAACTATCAAACAAAGTGTATAATGTCACATAATTTTGAAGAGATGGATTTTTTTCTCATGATTTTAATTAAACTAAATGCATATTCTTTTCCACCCGGGTGCTCGTAGAGAGAGGTATAAGAGAGACGCCTGTAAATCTAGTGTTAGTGGATTTTTCAGGGATTCTCATAGTTGTGAGACACTCCCTTGACTCTTTCCTACGGGGAGGTGAACTTCATATGTTGGAAAATGGAATGGTACCCTGGTTGAACAGGGTATTTTGAAATTCCTATTAGATTTGCCCAACAAGGGTGCTATTGAGTCTAATCCCCATTAGATTAAGTTCATTTCACGGTAGAAAGAGTCAAAGAAGTGTCCCACAGCGATGAGAACTCGTGGAAAACCCTGTAAACACAAAATATAGCTTCGAGATTGTGCCAAACTTCCCGACTCGAATGGAGTGCGAGAATAATTATCGTATGCTTGCTGTTTTACTGTCCGAAAAGTGACATGCGTTTCTATGGGATTTGTATGACTACAAAGGAAACGATTCACAGCGTGCGCGTCCCTCAATCTCGATGTTTGTTTACCCGCCGCTTACAAGCTTACAGAATCGCCTGTTTGTTTACAAACACTGCAAATAGGACAGAATAGCACACCGCTTTCCTCTTATTGCAAACGGCCCCCCTCCGCCTAACACGATCCAAATTCTATTGAGCCACGTCAATGTCATGCACTAGCCACTAAATCACCCTTGCTTACCCTTGGATGGTTGCAAAGCTCCTCCAGCATCGGCAGCAGCCCGATCGTTTGGCTTCGGTCGTAGAAAGTCATGTACGGGTAGTGGCCCGATTCCTCTTCCTGTAGAGCATATCCGATCAGATGCAGGACCTAAAAGTAAGAAGTGCATTCGTTAGCTGCAAGGCATACCAGTTCGCTTTTAGCAGGCATGGTCGAGGATGGTTTCAGTTCAGCAATGATTGTTTTGTTTTAGCTGGACGCGCTATCATGAGTGCACCACCACCACCAAGGCATTCATTAACACTCGTCTCGTCGCGGATCAAAGAGCGTACACTTACTGCACGTGATTATCAATTCAATGCCAATGATTAAGATTTATATGGTCGCGCAGCAGCAACATCGCAAACACGTACATCATCTGTCCCCTTTGTTAGAAATGGTAAAAAACCCATTCCCCAGGACAAAGTTTCATCAAAGCTCTCTGTCGAGTCGAAGTGACAGAATCGTTTTTGGCATGAAGAAAGAAAATCTATACAAGTACAGCCTGTTTCAAAAAGATGAGTTCAAAATGATTTTTAAAATGTGTTAAGGGTTCAAAAGATAAACGATTCTTAAATTATTACTTGGTATAAACCTTTGACATTTGATGGAAAAAAGGATCTAAAATCAAAATTAGTTAACTTAGCAACGTAATAGATGTTATAGTGCAAATTCAAATACAGCCTTTTCGTTCTTTTTAGTATCAGTTTTCAGTAAATTAAAACCAGCTGAATCGCCCATTGTACATGATATAACGAAGAGGGGAAAAATCTGTGGAAAATGTGTTTTTAAACAAAAATACGTACACGTTGCAACTGTCCTTCGGTGAATGATACTGATCGCAAATCGAGCGCTCGGGTCATCACGACATGCATCACCTTCAGCATAACGTCACACTGCAGCAGAGTGGGTATTGTGCTGGAAAGCAAAGAAACAAGTAAACGACATAATGACCGTTAACATAACGCTGCATCAAAACACACGCGTCTGGCCAACCAGCAATGCGCGGGGAGACGTACCTGAAAATTTGTGTAAGCTTTGGTAGGGTGGGCGGAGGACAGCAGACCAGCTCGTTCTTCTCCTTCTTCTGCAAACGCTGGCGCTCCTCCGACCGGGACTTGTCCTCCTTGCTGTAGTGGTAGAAGTACAGATTGTACCAGCTGTTGTACTCCGGCTTGAGGATGTAGACGCCCCGCTTTTCCGAACTGTTCGGTTTCTCGAACACGGCCACTTCGTCGATCACCGACTCGAACATGATCTCGCTGCAGCTGTCCTCGTTCAGCGCCCGGCTCAGCTCGGAGTGCGAGTGCGGCTTGATGCAGAGCTGCTGCACGATCTCCTTCTTGATGCGGTCGCTCTCGGTGACGTCGCCGACGCCCGGCACGTACCGCTCGCCGATGATCACGATCAGCAGCTCGAGAAACTCCTCCACCAGTATGCCGGCCTGCCGCATGTGGTCCTCGTCGCTGCCGGACCCGGCATCGACGGCCCGCTGCCGCTCCGGCACGTCCTGCTCCAGCCACCCGAGCAGCTTGTACTTGTTCAGCACGTGTATGATGAACTCGTTCGCCTCGATCAGGGACGCGCCCATCTGCAGGATGACGATGTCCCGGTCCAGCATCTCGTACCGGCACTTGACGTTGCGGTAGAAGAACAGCTGGTTGATCAGGGCGTACCCGTTCCGGCGCCACATGCCCGCCTGCACCTGCGACATCATCGTGCGGGCGCACAGTACTGGCTCGATGATCTGCTCCGGCGTCGGCCGGTCCGGCAGGTTCTGCGACACCTTGTCGAAGGTGAAGTCGTGCCGCTCGAACACGGTGTACAGCCCAGCGAGGAAGCGGGTCAGCGGCAGATGCACCGAGACCGGGCGCGTCAGCACGTCGTACGTCAGGCAGGAGGCGCTGTGGTTGGCCGCCTCGCACACCACCGTTTCCGACTCGAGCGCGATGAACTTGGTTTCGGTCAGCGCCGTGATGACCATGCGCAGCACCTTCAGCAGCACCATGCGGTCGGTCGCGCACCACTCCAGCACGAGCGTGATCAGGTGGGACAGCTTCAGGTGCAGCGTGAACGCGGTCTCCCACTCCTGCTCGTACTCGAGGTGCTGGCCGACCTGGCGCGTCGCCGCGTCCATGCCCTGCATGTACTTCAGCAGCCGGATCAGCTGCTGCATGCCGTGCAGGAAGCCGACCCGCAGCTCCGGCGTCCACTTTTCCGGCTTGAAGCTGAGCAGATACTTCAGGTCGATCAGGATGTAGGCGGCCCGCTTGAACGAGTTCATCGTCGACGTGTTCTTGATGAACACCAGCTGCCGGTTCTTCACGTACTTGTCGATCGTCTCGGAGAAGTAGGTGTGCATCAGCTTGAAGAAGGCGGACTCGTTCTCGATCAGGTAGTGCGCGATCGTGGGCACGGTGAACAGCTGCACGCTCAGCGACACGATCGAGAACGAGTGGTAGTGGTCGTCCCGGATGAAGTCCTGCATCAGCGACGTGTACAGCTTGGTGAAGGTCGTCGCCAGCAGCTTCTTGTTCTCGTACTCCATCAGCATGCCCGAGATGAGCAGGCGGTGCCAGCAGGCGCGGGCCGACTTCCACAGGTTGTGATCGTTGCTGAGGATGAACTTCAGATTGTACGTCACCTGCGGCTTGCTGATCGTCTCGGCGAACACGCTCCGGAAGGTGGAATTTTTGGTCAAGAACTCCTGAAGCCTGTATGGTGGAGGGGACCGGTGAGATGGAACCGAAAAGAGACATTATTTTCTCGGCGATTGCGAGGGAAATTCAAGCAAACCGTGCGTACCATACGAGCAGCTGCATTGCCAGATGCTGGCAGGCGACCTCGTTCCGATGCATCACCGTCACCTTCAGCGGCATCGCACGGGTAGTCAGGGTGGAGCGCATCGCCTTGTTCTCGATGTCCTCCTTTAGCTTCTTGCACACCTCGAACGAGGCACACTTGACGACGGCACGCCCCTCCCGGTCAATACTGGTCACGTACTCGATTGCGGTTTTGTGTTCGCATTTAACGATCGAAGTTAGCGTCTGGATAACCTGCACACCGGTGGTAAGAAATAGTGAGAGAGAGAGTGAGGATGGGTTTTAAAACGATTAAACGACTCAGCAGCACTTACCTGCTCGAATGTGTGCGTTTCGTCGTTGTACAGAATCGTGCAGTGCGTGTTTTCGTCATCCTCCAGCTCGGGACAGTTCCCGGTGCCGTGCATCTGCAGCATCTGCATGCTGTAGTTCAGTATGGCACGGAACACGATCTCGCAGCGCATCTTTCGTTCCTCTGGCAGCGGTGCCTGCTGCTGCTGGCTCGCCTGCGTCTGATCGGTAATGCACTGCCGATGCGGTTGATGGTCGAGGTGGCAGGTTTATTGTGTGGTGGCATATGTGCGACGTGTGCATTTGCATTGAGTGGAAGTAAAGGATCGGATGTATTGGTATTTGCTGTTGTTGTAATCTATGCTTTTGAATTTAGTTCCCCTTCCCACTTGGTTTTTTTTTCTATTGCTGTCCAAGCGTCATTCCCATCGCTCAAGAATCAAATGACAATTCGACAGCAGGAAGTAGTTTCCTGCTCCTTCCTTTCTCTAGCCCTCCCTTCGCATCCCCACCCGGAGAGGTTATCATCGGCTGGAAACGCATACTCACAACAGCATGTTCCTCGCAGAATGGGTACTTCTTCCAAGCTTCCTCGTCGCCGCAGTCGCAGCATCCGCCTCCACCGGAAGTAGCCATTTTGTATTTGTGGTTGCGATGTTCTGACTTTTTGAAGCACGTCGAGCACAGCACGCACGTCGGATCCATACCTGCGAGAAAAAGAAGGCAAGTAGTTTGCAGATTTCTGGCCGGCAAGATAATGAAGAAGACGGAACGACCCGACAACAAAGGGAACAGTTTTAGGCTACGATCTACAAATGCAGTGCTTTTCCTCTTTATTATTTCTGAACGATCAAAACATCAAATCGAACCCCTTCCTTAATGGATGATGCAGACAGATTGCACTTGCGAGCATCAAATGCGTGTTACAGGGTTTTCCAGGAGTTCTCCTAGCTGTGGGACACTTTATTGACTCCTTCTTAAATGAAATGAACTTAATGTAAAGGGGAATAGGACTCTGTAGCACCCTTGTTGGACAGATCCAATACGAATTTCAAGGAAGCCTGTCCAAAAACGGAGCCATTGTGTTCAATTTTCATCATATGAAGTTCACTTCCCATAAGAAAGAGTCAAGGAAGTGACCCACAACCATGAGAACCCCTGGAAACCCCTGTAAGACTGTGAAAGAAAAACATTAGCAGTCGCGCATCTACACTACAGATTTTGTGCCAATCTTTGAAGTCGTTCCGGCAGAACCGTGAAACGGACTTGCACACATTATTCGTACCACATTCCAGTTCCATCTATTTCCACTTGCTCCGCACGCTGTTTGTTTTTTCACCTGCCATGGGTAGGCGTTCGCACACAGTCCTTTTCATATTTAGTCTGTCTACGCTATTGGGGGGAGGCAAAAGATGAAAGTGACTGCACAGTTGCATAAAAATAGCATCGCATCAAAGAAAGTGGTCTGTGTGCTTGTGGTGTAAAAACAAGAATAGACAAGTGCTCGACGATACAGCGGAAGTGGTAAGTGTGATAAAACAAAAGTGCGAGAGCAGCAAACACAGACACAGGAAGCTAGAAAATACCGCAATATGCGTGAAATTTTCGCTCCGAGAATTCATACTATCTGCAGCTGTGGAATATTTTGCTACTCTAAGGAGCGTTTTGAGCATTTTACATAAACATTAAAACACATAATTAAGGATATATTGAGAGGCACCCTTTGTAAAGCAATAAAACCATCCCGAATGCGTAAGGCGCGATGCCCACGCGGCCAAAAGCAATACTCACTGCATTCCCGGCAGCTGTACGTCGGCTCGCCAATCTTGAAGACGCGCCCGCACACCGACGACACGGTATCGGCCTGTCGGATCTGTTCCAGATAGTTGTCCGGGTTCGGGCCGCAGATGAACAGCTCCATCACGGCGATGGTGGCCGCCCGTGCCATCGTATCGCTGTATACGTAGTTGCCGGACAGAAAGCCATTGTTGCCGCCCTGCGCGTCCGGATCGGGCACGTTCTGCTGCTCCTGCTGCTGCTGCTCCTGCTGCTGCTGATCGGGCAGTTGCGGCTGGTCCGCTCCCACCGGAAGTATGAAGGTACCAGCGATGTTTCGCAAATGCTGCACTATCACTTCCGGCGTCAGTCCCCCGGTTTGATACATCTCCTCCCACTCGTTAATAACGTTCATTCTATTTTGTGGCGCTTTCAAACGGTCCTGCAAAAAAAAACGGGCGAAAAAGAAGTCGCATTAGAGAATTCACTTCAAGTAGGCGAGAGATTTGGGTAGGAATAATTTTGCAGATAGGGGAAGTCAGAGGTCTGAGTCATCTGAGGCGTGTTGGGTTGCGGCTGTGGCGGCGATGGCGCTGCTGGCCTGCAGTGACACGTTTAGACGATGAAAAGGAAAGTGAAAACTATTGCACATTTCAATTTTTCTCCGCTGCTTCGGTGGTGCCCACTTACACACGCACACACTGGCAAGTCTCGTTATTACGGTGAAATGCACGATAATGGTGGATGGCGTAAAAAGGCAACCGAGTGAAGAAAAGTTATGATTTACCATTCGAAAAAAAAGACCTAGCACCACAGCCCCCATCCCGCTGCCCATCTTCCCCTTATGCTGATTCACACACGCAGGCGATGCTTTCGTCGGAATTTTCAATCGACGCACAAATAAAATCACTAGTCGTCGGGATGGGGGGGGGGAGGTCTGCAAGGGCAAGGCAAAAAGGGTTTTGTGCACGTTCGGATCAGAGGAACGTTCGAACCGTGGGGCCGGGGGTTGAGGTTTCATTCGCGACGGTACAAGGCGTTTATTGGAGAAGAGATTGCGCGCCTCCCTATAATGTAATTTTTCTAAGCTTTTGCTCACCACGGAGCTGCTGGCTGAGCTCACAAAGGATTTGTCCGTACAGCACAAACACGTACACATACACACACACACACGGGCGCACACAAAGGCACACAGGCGCGGACGCACACGCACAAACTCTCGGGGACGTTTCCCGAAATCGTTCCGCTTGTCTCTTTGGGGTTGTCGCGTTTTGTCTCCTCCGTTTCCTCGTAGATAGATGATTCAGGGAAAACCTACCATCAAAATGGACGACAAACGCACACACACGCACACAAACGGAACGGGGGGCTGAGAGAGGGTAGGAAGGCAGTAAGCAATAGAAGAACACCAAGAAAGGCAGGAGCAGCACCGATCAAAGCAACACAGCAGCAAAAAGGCAGAGAAAATGGAACACTCACACGGAACGGGAGTCGCGGGGCGAAGAAGGGAGCGGGGGTGGGTAGGGAATGAAAAACCTTCAGACAGGAGAAGGGAGGGGTACGGGTTGAAGGTTTTTTCCCCCTTTTTTGTCTTTGTTGCTCCGTGTGTCCACACGGAGCAGATAGGAAGCGACAGAACATGATCGTGCCTGCACAAACAGGATTCGCACGCGCGAGCCGTACCCGATCACGTCACTGGGATGGGGGGGGGGGGGGGGAGGGCCCTAGTTGGCTTACCTATTTTCAAGAAACTCACAAGACACTATTTGAAACAACACAATTTCGATGAATTTTCACAAGCAAAGTGTCTAGCTCCTCACACTACGACGTTTGGGAAAAGATTGATGCGAAAACGTCATTACGGTACATTGCTACGGATGAAGGCTGTCAGTTTGCGGGCCCCGCTCAAGGTTTATATATCCCCCACGGACTGTCAACGTACTATCAACATTGTGATGCAAACAATAATAATATCGATTTTGCACAACGATTATTCAATAATTTTGCTATTTGCTTTCTGTTGAGCTTTGTTTTTCATAGGTTAGACATAAATATATTCAAGTTCATTTTAAATGACACAGTTTAAAAACTAGACTGGTTTAATTATCGAGGAAAACCGAAACAATCGTAAAGGCCCTTGGCAGTGCCCATACAATGCGATTTTATCGTGCATTGCTGTCACGCTGTTTCGGTTCATATTGCGATTGTTTGAATGATGTTAGTTGTTTAACCATTCTACAAAATTAATTTCGTGTTGTTCTTAGGCCGAAATACATGGACCGGAATTTCGCGGCCGCAGAATTCCGCTTGCTGTCATATCCATATACAAAGTGTCAACGGCTTCTTTCCCGAACTGTCATGGCCATAAATTTTTCAGCAAGCTCAAGGATAACCGTATTAATACAGGCGTCCTCCAAGTTACGACCTCCTCGAGTTACGACGATTCGCAGATACGACGATTTTGATTTTGACAGTTAAAAGTTGTCATTGACAAGAAATTGATGTATTTTTTTGAATTTCTAGGCTAATAACCGTTTTACACACATTTCCAAAGATTCCACAACTACTCTATCTTGAATATCTATATTGTGTACGTCTTTTAAAATATAATTATTACATTGTCGAACATTATTTTAAATAAAATACACGATGTCATAGATTCCAACTCTTCAACTTCGGTTATAAACTTTATTTTCATAGATATTCGACATACGACTTTTTCGACTTACGCCTTGCTTTGCGACATTTTTTCGGTCCCAAATACAGTCGTATCTCGGGGGACACCTGTACACGATGCGCAATCTCAGATTGCGCATATATTCGTTTTATCAAAACATATGTCATTTCGCGTAGCCAACCCTGAGCTATAAACGTCATTTCCATACATTTTCAGATTGCGACAAGATTGCGCATAAATTTTCAAGATTATATGTCCGAGATATATACATATTTTTTGACAGATAAATATATCAAACCGATCCGTTTGACAGATAAATATATGCGCAATCTGAGATTGCGCATCGTCTATTGCTACGGTAATGTATTTAAAAGGTTGATTTTTATCGCTTTTGCTGGGCGACATTGTGGGGGACATCTGTCATTCTCTGCATACAAATTTCATTACCCCGCACCAGCCCTTACCGATTTTTATACCGGAGCCCACGGAAGAGAAATGTCAAGTCGAGAAATGTCATTTTGCTCCGAACAACTTCACCTTGTCATTTATAACACCTTGAGCAAGCTGCATTTCGCGCAAGGATAATGTATTTAGAAGGTTGATTTTTACCGCTTTTGCTGGGCGACATTGTGGGGGACATCTGTCACTCTCTGCATACAAATTTCATTACCCCGCACCAGCCCTCCCCGATTTTTATACCGGAGCCCCCGGTAGAGATCCCAAATAGCCAGCTCGTACTTTATAGCTGATTTAGGGCTGTTTAACGAAAAATCGTTCCGATGTCGTACTTTGTGGCTGATTAAGAGATAGACGGTACTTTGCGGAACTATGGAGCTTTTTAACAGGCACATGGTACTCTTTGGAACTTTGCGGCTGATTAACACTATGTGTAGGGTTCATGATGGAACTTTAAGGCTTGTTAAGGACGAGTACCGAGCTTGGTGGAACTTCATAGCTTTTTAATGCATGACATCGGTACGAGGTGGCTCTTGTCAAAGTGTCAAAGACTGACGCCGGCAATCATCTCATTGCTGCTGTACAAGTTAGATTCGTTAATTGAAGAATGAATATTGAGTGAAGTGATTGTGAATTATCAGTAAATTGTGTAAATTTGTGTGTAATTCATCAATACAAAAGATTTAAAAATATACATATGTGTTTAAACGAAACAAATCTTGTTGTTTATTTCATCGATGACGCTTGCTTGAAAATAAAACACAAAGAAAAATAATCCCTGGCATCGTGGCATAAGGAAGCTGCTTAGGCGCTGTTTGAAAGACCCACATAGAACTTTGATGCTGTTTATCTACTGCAAAAGGCGAATTCAAGCAGCGATCTTTAGCGTGCCAAAATGAGCTTCTTAAGCAATTCTGGCTATTTGGGATGTGTCAAGTCGTGAAATGTCATTTTGCTCTGAACAACTTCACCTTGTCATTTATAACACCTTGATTTCGCGGCCGCGGAATTCCACCTGCTGTCAAATCCATATACAGTGGAACGTCGATTATCCGGGCAGCTCGGGACCGGGCAGTTGCCGGTTAATCGATTTGCACAGATAATGGTCCAAGAAATGTCAAATTCATATAAAAATTTAAAAAATCCACTAGTTTTATGATTAATTCACCTTGAATCAATCAATAAATCGTTAGTAGAATATTGTTTTAATCAATAACTATAGGTTTAACCACTGTTCATGAACAAAAATAAATTTCGAAAACACCACTAGACTCTACAGAGCTGCACAAAAAACTGGTTGAACACTTGACTATCGCAGCAAATGTTCTCTGTACGTTTGAACAGCTGTCACATTTATGCGCACGGTAAAGCCGTCCGCCGGTTAATCCGCCCCCGGATAATCGACGTTCTACTGTACATAGTGTCAACGGCAACTTTCCCGAACTGTCATATCCATACATTTTTCAACAAGCGGAATTCCGCGGCCGCGAAATTCCGGTCCGTGTATTTTCGGCCTTTCATAACCTACATTGAGAGATAAAAGCGGATGCGACGATCCGACGGAATCGTACGACGAAATCGCACTTTCGAGCGTTTCTACCTACACCAAGAAAACATCTGAGAGCGTTTCTACATACACCGAGACTGCAGCTGAGAGATGGCTGTGAGAGAATTGACAACCGGTTTCTCACGCTGGTGTGTGTAGAAGCTCTGAAAAGCGCCGAGATGAGACTTTTAAAATAATGTTGAAAAAATCCATTTTAATCGCTAAAATGAAATCAAAAAAGTTTCTTTTACTTTTTAATAATATTTCTACGATTATTAGACGGCAAAAATGCTAACTATAATTGATCGATCGCTATAAACTGCCAATTCAATTTTTTCTCAGTTCCATCGTTCTTTGCATGCCGAGGAGAATTCTCTCACCGAAAATGCTGTCAGTCGCTGTCAAAGCATACTGTCAGTTATTTTCTCAGCTGCATTCTCGGTGCATGTAGAAACGCTCTGAGAGCGTTTTTTTACTTCATTTTAGCGATTTAAATGAATTTTATCAACATCATTTTAAAAGTCTCATCTCGGCGCTTTTCAGAGCTTCTACAAACACCGGCGTGAGAAACCGATTGTCAATTCTCTCACAGCCATCTCTCAACTGCTCTGAGAGCGTTTCTACATACACCGAGAGAGTAGCTGAGACAATAAGTGACAGCATACTTTGACAGCAACTGACAGCATTTTCGGTGAGAGAAATCTCCTCGGCATTGAAAGAACTTGCAATGAATTTGCAGTTTATGCTGAACGATCAACTACCCAAGTGCCAAAAATCCACTAAACGACCACTAAACGGCTTCTAAACGACTCAAGTTCTCTACCTAAACGAAATATAGAAAGACTTCGTTTAGCAGACGGCAAACGACTCATGCATTCTAAAAATAGCAAAAAAGCTGGTGGCGCTCTCTGTTGGTGGGATATCCCAACCACCCAAGTAGCACAATCCTGTTAAGAAACCGTTAAAAGTATGCCTAAAAGTATTACTTTTAGCTTTCCATACAGCAGTAATTCCAGGGCTTAAAACACTGCGTAACGCTTTCCTGGCTTCGTCAATGTTTCGTTAAAAATTAAAATTTAGCCGGTATTTTCAACGAAAAAGATCAAAATTAACGAAAATATCGACAGGGATGGCTGTATTGCTGTTACTCTTTCTATGCGAATTTTCTAGATCTTCGTTAAGTTACAACAATGGGTGTTATTACAGGGTTTCGAATCATATAAGGGAATAGTTCAATCACTTAGGAGAATGTTGCAAATCGGTAGGGGAATATTGCATGCAAGCTGTGGATGTTTGCAATCACTTAGGGGAATTTTGCAATCGATTAAGGGAATGTTGCAAGCGTACTGTGGAGCTGTCATCAGACTGTGGGTGCCGGTGTAAAAAGCTCCGAATTGATACTGATGCTGTTTTTTTTAAACATCGTTTGGAGTTGTTTTCGTGTGGGATTCTGCTGTACGCATGATAAACTAAATAAATCCTGCTGCGGAGTCATAATTAAACATGATAAGTTAGTAAGATTGTCGAAAATATTTTAAGGTATTTACAGCGGCACCCACAGTCTGATGACAGCTCCACAGTACGTTTGCAACATTCCCCTAATCGATTGCAAAACTCCCCTAAGGGCGGTGGCAACGCTTTTTCGCATGCGATTTTATCGGACGGCCTGTCAAATTTTTATATGGGATTTGACGGATAACTTCGGACGACGAAATCGCACGTCCGACGTTATCTGTCAAATCCCATATAAATCTCATCCGATAAAATCGCATCCGATCCGAGCGCCACAGATTAAGCTTAAACGACTGGAAAATTGAATATCCATAGAAAAAAGAATGAAAGCTCCACAGCTTCATTGGTTTGATCAATAGATGGCGTATTACAACTCATCATTAAATTGCTATCCTTTTCTTGCAATGTGTTTCGACAAGTTTCATCTTATCATGACCTATATAGTCTTCTAACTTTCTATGCAAAAATCTATATATCGTGTGGTCAGATACGTGGGTATCAACACCAACGACCATTACTCAAATCTCACTTGCTTCAGTACTGGTGGTTTCGGTTGGAGTTTAGTATTTAAACAATCGTATCGCCGTTCTAGTTCTAGCGATGCATAACTTCAATGCGAAACCATACAACAGTACAGAGGAAATGAGAAAGCTCTCCTCCAAGCGATGAAGCTCAACTGGTTGGGGTATCCCACCAACAGAGAGCGCCACCAGCTTTTTCGCTATTTTTAGAATGCATGAGTCGTTTGCCGTCTGCTAAACGAAGTCTTTCTATATTCCGTTTAGGTAGAGAACTTGAGTCGTTTAGAAGCCGTTTAGTGGTCGTTTAGTGGATTTGTGGCACTTGGGGCCAATTCAATTTTTCTCAGCTCCATCGTTATTTGCATGCCGAGGAGAATTCTCTCACCGAAAATGCTGTCAGTCGCTGTCAAAGCATGCTGTCAGTTATTTTCTCAGCTGCATTCTCGGTGTGTGTAGAAATGCTCATAGAGGGAGGAAGCGTGCTCATTTTGTTGCTAGAGCCCACGTGCCAACCCAAATAGCCCGAATTGCTTAAGCAGCTCATTTTGGCACGCTAAAGATCGCTGCTCTAATCCGCCTTTTGCAGTAAATAAACAGCATCAAAATTCCAGGCGGTCCTTATAAATAGCGCCTAAGCAGCTTCCTTAAGCTACGGTGCTGGGGATTATTTTTCTTTGTGTTTTATTTTCAAGCAAGCGTCATCGATGAAATAAACAACAGGATTTGTTTTGCTTGTGTACATGTGTATATTTTTAAACCCTTAATATTCATAAATTACACGAAACGTATCACAATTTACTGTACAATCACAATCACTTCCTTCAAAATCCCTTCTTCAAAGAACTAATCTAACTTGTACAGCAGCAATGAGATGATTGGCGGCGTCTGTCTTTGACACTTTGACAAGACCCACCTCGTACCGATGTCATGCATTAAAAAGCTATGAAGTTCCACCAAGCTCGGTACTCGTCCTTAACAAGCCTTAAAGTTCCATCATGAACCCTACACATAGTGTTAATCAGCCGCAAAGTTCCAAAGAGTACCATGTGCCTGTTAAATAGCTCCATAGTTCCGCAAAGTGCCGTCTATCTCTTAATCACCCACAAAGTACGACATTGGAACGATTTTTCGTTAAACAGCCCTAAATCAGCTATAAAGTACGAGCTGGCTATTTGGGAAGTATATTCGAAGAATGTCTTGATTATTGCCGACAAAAATGTCGTGACCAAGTGAGTGACCAAAAGCTGGGTGCTAAACTAAATGTCAACAAGCATGTGATTGATTCTCCAACTGTTTGAGTATCGTCACTGATCATCTCAGTTGTGTACGTGATCTGATTTGAGCTTCGTTTCAGTCAGAAGTGTTGATGACTGAAACAGAGGCATTTGGCAGCACTGTTCACAGTCAGAAAAAAATCATGATGATGCTTGCGCCGGCATTAAGCTAAGCTTGTCCGTCAGAGTATCGCGTTGGACTCAAGAATTCGCGTTCGGCATGTCATGCAGCACTTTTATTGAGAATCAGCAATGAGCATCAAGCTACCACGGATATGTTCGTTGTTTTCGTTGGTGAAAATCTCGTGATACTATGACATTTTGCAGCACTGGTCGTGTCTGAACATCACGGATGAACGGACAACCGGATAAAAGATACGCTAAGATAAACAGCGTTCCACTGTAGTAGCAAATTTTCCCGTTTAATTACGTTCAATTAAGACAAACAAAATATTCCAATTTCATCGAGAATTTCCATACGTCCCAAGGTTCATATATACATAAGGTGAAGTTATTCAAAACAAATTGATAATTAGGCACTGGTCTAATCTTGTTGCGTGCAACATTGTTGCTGGCAAAATGTATGGATTTTGACAGCTAGCGCAACTTTGTTGCCGGCCAATATCAAACCAATTTGATTTTTGTCTGGCAACATTTTGTATTTACCTTGGTCATTGTAATCGGGTGTATGAAATGACACAGCAGCTGTGTGATTTTTGTTGACATCCGCTAAATTTGGATTTTAAGCATTTATAATACATTTTTTGGTGTATATTTTATTTCTCAAAACTTTATTCAACAAGTGAATGATAAAAAATAAACTCTGAGCTGTTAATTGGTTAATTTTTGACGCTAAACAATGTCAAAGTGAAATGTTGCCAGCAACATTCATAGACCACCTCAGCGATATGTTTCCGAGCAACAATGTTGCGCGCAACAACATTAGACCGCTGGCTTAGGGACTTGGCATATACTTGGAGCTCTGGAATAAAAATAGGAGAGAACTTATAGGGGGTATAGAACATTTTATGAGTTGCGTCACCGTAGCAATAGACGATGCGCAATCTCAGATTGCGCATATATTTATCTGTCAAACGGGTCGGTTTGATATATTTATCTGTCAAAAAATATATATATATCTCGGACATATAATCTTGAAAATTTATGCGCAATCTTGGCGCAATCTGAAAATGTATGGAAATGACGTTTATAGCTCAGGGTTGGCTACGTGAAATGACTTATGTTTTGATAAAACGAATATATGCGCAATCTGAGATTGCGCATCGTGTATTAATACGGTCATAGCAATTCCCAATCATGGAGATCATTCAAACGCAACAATACTGCACCATCTTAATACTTGCACCTTGTACCATATTAGCAAACCCACCTGATTCTATATACCTTGCACGTCCACTGTCAAACGTTGACGTTTTGCGTGTGTATTTTTCTGCATTATTCTTTCGCCAGCTTATGTAAAAACGAACCCCGAGCGGGTCTGCGTGTGGTGCGATATCTTAGTTCCAGAGGTTTTTCGGTGCTTCAAGTACGCAAAAGATCGTTCCGATTCCGAATTCGCAAGCCCCCTTTCTGGCCCGGTCGGCTGGTGGTGCGGGAATGCAAAGTGATTAACGCGCATTTCTCCCCATTTTTTTCGTTTCTCCCTTTCGGCACAACTCCTCCTTCCGGACTTCCATCAAAGCAGCGCACGGGACGTAGGCAGGAGTAAACGAAAGGACTTCGACCAACCACCTCAGCTTTTTTTTCTTCTTCACCGGACCAACAACACCCAACAAGCTCAACGATGCTGGCCGTTCGTCCGCTGCTGACGAAGGCGCTGTTGCTCCCATCAACCAACGGTGCCGCCCAGGTGCTCCGATCGAAGGCGACCCTGCCGGTGGTGGAGAAGGACAAGCCGGAGAAGCTGCCGTACTCGCCGTTCGGCACGAAGCAATCGAACTGGGCGGACTGGACGGTCGCCCGGCTGGACGACGTGCTGAACTGGGGCCGCAAGGGCTCGATCTGGCCGCTCACGTTTGGGCTGGCCTGCTGCGCGGTCGAGATGATGCACATCGCCGCCCCGCGCTACGACATGGATCGGTTCGGCGTCGTGTTCCGGGCGTCACCGCGCCAGGCGGACGTCATCATTGTGGCCGGCACGCTGACGAACAAGATGGCACCGGCCCTGCGCAAGGTGTACGACCAGATGCCGGAACCGCGCTGGGTCATCTCGATGGGTAGCTGCGCGAACGGGGGCGGCTACTACCACTACTCCTACTCGGTGGTGCGCGGCTGCGACCGGATCATCCCGGTCGACATCTACGTGCCCGGCTGCCCGCCCACCGCCGAGGCGCTGCTGTACGGCGTGCTGCAGTTGCAGAAGAAGGTCAAGCGCATGAAGACGCTGCAGATGTGGTACCGCAAATAGATAGTGTGCCTCTTTCCCGTTTCGTCCTGTTCTTCTCTGTTTGCTATTTTTCCGGCGGTTTCTCGAGAGAAATAAAATTGTAGATCCGTAATATAAAAAAAAAAAACGAAAAATGATATTGATTTGTCCACCGGCAATGTATTGCGCTGCAGCCTTTTTCAGGTGGATCAGCGGAGCCAAATAGATTTTAAATATAATCGAGTGAGTGAGTGAGTGAGTGGGAGATCATGAAATCAAACACAGCTGATACATAATACTAGAAGCGCTCTGGGTTTGGATTATTTCCCTTTTGCGCACTAACTCTGAGTGTTGATGATGAGGATGGCCTCGATATGGATCTATTACCAGGATAATAGAATATGCAAAAATATAACGGAAAGTAATTTCATCAAATAAGTCAATTATTAAAAAAAAATTCGTAGGGTCAGTTTTGATTGAGCATTTTCTACCATCCACCAGTTATTCTTTCTCATCCAATTAGTATGAGAAAGTTCACGAATCAACGGACTGTTGACTTTCGTTCGTTTGCGGCTGTACAAGGTACGAGAAATCCATCGCAGCACACATTGGCAAAACAAACTCGGGCGAGCGTGAGTGTGAAACGTCAAACGGCGCCAGCAGGTGACTAGTGATGGGTAAATTTAAAACAAATCCGTGACTCCGCCAAAATCGGAAGCGATTCCGAATGGTTGGTGCACCACTTCAAACTCGGAACCTTCCGGAACCAGCCGAAGACGCTAGTCGGCAGCTGGAGCTGTCAGGAGCCGACCGGAACCGTTGTAATAGTCGGAAGAATTCTGAATCGTTTTAAATCGCCGGTATAAACGAAAAATTCAAATACAAAATTAGGAGTTGATGAGTTAAAAACACGCCTTCATCATTTACTGCACCAAAGATCTTTTTTTTTAACAATACAGGTAGTCCCCGAGTTATACGGCACTTTTTATACGCAGATTCGAAGATATGCGGTTTTATAAATTTGACAGTTCTGTATGTGGTGTTTGGCAGCCCTGCACTTTAATCAGTGACGTGCAGGTTCAGACAGCTCCGACAACGTCAATCTGTCAAAGCGACAAACCGCATGAAGGTGAAATAAACGGGCATTAGACAGAAGACAACCAAACGGTGTGGTCATCATTTCTATATCACAAGCTATTTCGGCGTTTGATACAAAATGGTGGAATCTGCAGAAATTCGCTTTGTGGATGTCGTAAAGCCCTTTACAGGCGATGGTGATATCGTCGGTTGGCTGGATCGCTTTGATAGGGCTGCAGAATTGCGCAAAGTGAAAAATGTTGCAGAACTGTTGCCGCTGTTTTTAGATGGCGGAGCAGCCCTGGTGTACGATCGCTTGAGCGATGAGAAGAAGAAAGATTCAGAGGCAATAAAGGTGGCGCTCAGAAAAGCCTTTGGTCCGGATCCGGCTGAATCTTACGCATCGTTCATTGGCGCACAGTGGGCTGGCGAACCACCCGAACAGTATCATCAAAAGTTATGCCGTTTAATGAAAGACGCAGGCATCAAAGGCGACGAGGTGTTACGTGCACAATACTGCCACGGGTTGCCCTTGTCGGTCAGAAGCGCGCTGCATGCGATGACAGAAAATTTGACCGACACCGAGAAGCTTCTAGATGCGACGCGATCTCTTCTCCGCGAGTACGGGAAGCGGCAAGCAGATGAAAGAGTGCGCGTGAACGACAACATGGCGGCAGCAGCTATTGTTAACCGGCGGTATACAGGGCAACAACAAGGAGAAACAATGCAGGTATGCCCGCGATGCGGGGGACAGCATTCGGCAAAAAAGTGTAAAACTCCAAAGCAACCACCTCTATGCTGGACGTGTGGGCAGGTAGGGCATTTTCGGCGTAATTGCCCTGCGGGAAACGGACAAGGGAGTTCTACGGCGCCAGCGGATCTCCCACGACATGCTTAGAGGCGCTGCCTATTGTTCGAGTTGTCGTAAACGGTGTACAGGCGCGGGCCCTTATCGACACTGGCTGTGGAAAATCGATCATCTCGCCCCGGTTCTCCACATCTACGGCGTTTGGACCGCTCGCAACGATAGTAACAATTAATGGAGACAGGGTTTCTTGCCAAGGTTATGAACGTGTACTGGTCGAATGTTCTGGAATGTCAGCCCGCATCGAGTGTCTTGTTTTGGACAAGCTGGTCGATGGCGTTGATGTAGTGCTTGGAATGGACGCGATAGAATTGTTCGGTGGCGTAATGATTACGAGCACCGAAATTTTTCTGGGAACCACTACTGCGATCCGGAGACAAAGTTGTGCGCTAACCTCGAAGCCATCGTGTGGTGCAGCATGTGGAGCGGTGCCAACAGCAGTGACAATAGACGATAGAGATTTTGAGGCGAGCTTTGACGGGAAGGAGTGGACTGCACGGTGGAAATGGAAAAAAGACCCTGCGGTGCTGAGAAACACTACCGCTAGTTACGGCAGCGTTGATGATCCTGTAAAGAAAGATCGGTTCGATGAAGAGGTTCAAACATGGATTGAGAATGGTTGGCTGCGACCATGGAAGTCACAGGTATACGGTAGGCTGCCACTCATGGCGGTAGAACAACCGAATAAGAACAAGATTAGACCGGTTCTTGACTATCGTGAGCTTAACAGCTTTGTTCAATCGAACCCTGGATTGGATGCTCCTGCTTGCGATGAAACGATTCGAAGGTGGCGGAGAATGAAGGGACCCTTAAAGTTGGTGGACCTGCGATCTGCCTATCTTCAGGTACGGATCGATCCTAGCCTCTGGGACTTTCAACAGGTATGTTTCAAAAACCGATCTTATTGCTTAACACGCTTGGGCTTTGGGTTGAGTAGCGCACCAAAAATCATGAGTAAAATAGTTGAATACGTACTATCTCAAAATGATAAAATCAGACGAGGTACTGGTAGCTACATTGACGATATTATTGTGGATGAAAGTGTGGTCTCAGCAGGCGAAGTTGTCAACCACCTGAAGCGATATGGGCTAGAAGCGAAGCCACCAGTACATTTGCATGGAGGGCGAGTTCTTGGGCTAGAACTTAGCGAGAACGAAAGGCAAGTGTTGTTTCGTCGAGGGAATGATCTGCCGACTTTCCCTGATCACGAGTTGACGAGGAGGGAATTTTTCTCTGTGTGTGGACGCCTGGTGGGACACTACCCAGTGGCTAATTGGTTGCGCATCGCGTGCAGCTACTCGAAAAGGCATTGTCAGGGGCAGCGATGGGATGATGGTGTTGGAGAAAAGGCAATGATGATCCTCCGGGAAATATTAGAAAGAGTGCAACGCGATGATCCGGTTAGAGGTTGTTGGATGGTGCCACCAGATGCTGCGGAAGGCATTGTTTGGTGTGACGCTAGCTCTGTAGCATACGGTGTAGTCTTGGAAATTGGTGGCGAGATAGTAGAAGACGCAGCGTGGTTGCGAAAAGAAGCAGATGCTGGCCATATTAACATTGCGGAGCTAGACGCGGTGATGAGAGGAATCAACCTTGCACTGAAATGGGGCTTGAGTAAGCTGAAAGTGATGTGTGATTCGGCTACTGTGGTTAGCTGGCTTCGATCGGCCTGTGATTTGGGACCAAGAGCCAAGGTTTCTGGTGCTTCAGAGATGTTGATCAGAAGACGTTTGGGCACAATACGAGAACTCATGAACGAATATGCACTGGAGTTGAACGTGATTTTTGTTCAGTCTGAAAAGAACAAAGCAGATGCCTTGACGCGAGTGAAAAAATCATGGCTCACTAAACCGATCACACGTGAGTTACACGTGGCGTGCGCAGCAAACGTGAAGAGGTTGCATGAACAGCATCATTTTGGCGTAGATCGTTCACTCTATCTGGCAAGACTGGTAGATCCAACAATAAATAGAAATGAAATATCGCAGTGCGTACGCGAATGCATACAGTGTCAATCTATCGACCCAGCACCGACCACACACGAGCAAGGTGATCTCGAAGTAAAAAGAATATGGCAACGATTAGCTGTAGACGTAACTCACTTTGAATCAAGTAAATATCTTACAATAGTAGATTGTGGACCAGGACGATTTGCGATATGGCGCGAGATAAAAACAGAGAGTGGCTCAGAAATAAGTCAGGTGTTGGAAGGAGTATTTCGTGAAAGAGGACCTCCTGATGAATTGCTAATGGATAACGGATTGGCATTCCGCTCTAGCTATGTCGAACTGCTGTGTAGGAACTGGAATGTAGTGAGGCGATATAGAGCAGCTTATCGCCCATCCGGTAATGGTATTGTCGAACGTAACCATCGAACAATTAAAAGAATAGCTGCCAGAAGTGCCACGTCACCTCTCCAGGCCGTGTTTTGGTACAATCTGGCGTCGGATTGTAGTCGAGAGGAATCTCCAGCAGATGCCATCTTCCGTTACAAATGGAGACATCCTTCGGCAAAACCTCGAGAGCCTTCAGAAAAAGGCATCGAGGAATGCCCCTTCAAGCCAGGAGATTCAGTATTCGTTAAGCCACCCCAAGTAACCTGTACAACCAAATGGAAGCCTGGTACAGTGACTGGTGTCATATCAAGAAACACTGTAGAGGTGGAAGGCACGCCGAGACATGTGCTCGACATTCGAAGAGCTCCGAGTACATACGGGGGAAGAGATTTTTTGACAACCTCACACATTGCTTTACCATCATCTGCAGCTGAGGACGAGATAGATCTCTTTCTTGATGCGAGGTCAAACCCGAATGATTCTATAGACGCTTATGTCGAAGTTGATGAGGAGCAAGAGGAAACAAGCGTTGAGCAATATGCTGAAATTCCTGCCCAGTTTGATGAGCAACCCATAGAAATGAATGAAGGTCGACCGGCGCGGAACCGACGGCCGCCACAGGCACTGGCAGATTTTGTTGTAGACATTAAGTGATGAGAACATCATGGGGGCGTGTGGTGTTTGGCAGCCCTGCACTTTAATCAGTGACGTGCAGGTTCAGACAGCTCCGACAACGTCAATCTGTCAAAGCGACAAACCGCATGAAGGTGAAATAAACGGGCATTAGACAGAAGACAACCAAACGGTGTGGTCATCATTTCTATATCACACTGTAAGCAAATTGTACTGATTTGACATATCAATTGTCAAATGCCAAATAATTTCCCTTTTGATCGAATGTTAAAAACCATTTCAACAGGTTCAAATTTGTTATATTCAGTCAAAATCATATCAAATATTTAATTTAGTGGCTTAAACCGTCTCTTACTTGCAAAATTAAACGAAAATTAGTGATATTTTGGCTGGAAACCACGAGATTCGAAATACGCGGAAATTCGAGATACGCGGTATTTTAAGGCCGTTTTCGGTCCCCATCAATCGTGTATCTCGGGGACCGCCTGTACATGGTTGAATACTTTTTCTTACAGGGTTTCACACTTTATCGCAAGCCCGCGGGACCCCTTCCCGAATCTTATAAGGGATTATAAGTGTAAACATTTTCTTCGGCCGTATGTCCTCGCCGTGGATCAGTGTGTTCGAGAAATGTGCCGCAGATTCAGCATTACATCCGATGAATTCAGGTATCATCAACGTTTTCAAGCATCATGCCAATTGTTTAAGAACTGTAAATACTTTTTTAACGGTTCCAGTCGGTTCCGACGGCTCCGGGTGGAATCATCGAATCGAATTTTATTTAACCGGAATCGGAGCCGGTGTAGCAATGCTCGGAAGCGATTCCGTGCTGTGGGTACGATTCCGATTAGTGATGGGAAAAGTTGGCAAAAATCCGGAGTCGACTCCGATCCGACTCCGATAAATTCGGAATCGACTCCGGAAGGTAGGTCCGCGCTGCAATATCCGGAGTCGTTCGGAGTCGTACGGAGTCGCCCGGAGTCGCCGGAGTCGGAGTCGTTCGGAGTCGTTCGGAGTCGTCCGGAGTCGTCCGGAGTCGCCTGGAGTCGCCTGGAGTCGTCCGGAGTCGTTCGGAGTCGTTTGGAGTCGTTCGGAGTCATTCGGAGCCGTCCGGAGTCGCCCGGAGTCGCCCGGAGCCGGAGTCGTTCGGAGTGGTTCGGAGTCGTTCGGAGTCGTCCGGCGTCGTCCGGAGTCGTTCGGAGTCGGAGTCGTTCGGAGTCGTTCGGAGTCGTTCGGAGTCGTCGACTCCGGACGACTCCGAACGACTCCGACTCCGGGCGGATCTAGTGGTTCCATTTTGCCGGAGTCGGAACCGAACTAACAATAGTCGGAGTCGGATCGGAGCCGTGGGTGCGCTCCATACAGCACATCACTAATTCCGATAACCCATCACTACTGACGTCCAGCTTGACAACTGGCAAAGTTTACATTTTCAAAACACAAAACGGCGCTCATTCTTCAGTTGCATTATGGCCTCATAATTGTTGTAATGTATTGTTTTTGGAAGAAAAAAAGGTCCGTCCGTCGTTTTGCTCAGTTGGTGTTTAAGTGTGTAGGTGTGTGTATGTGTGTGTTCGCATAGTAAAGGGCAATGGACGACGATATGGCCAAAATGAACGATTCGCTGGCGGATCTGGAGAACCGATCGGACGTGCTGAACCAGACCAGCTACTCGCTGGCGGACGCCTCCTTCACCCGGGACGACTCGTACGAGCTGAACCTGCGCCGGAACGGTGACTGCGACGGGTTCGACGCCAGCACCGGCGAGAGCTGGATCTACCCGGTGGACGTGCCGGTGCGCCAGTACCAGTACGCGATCACGGAGGCGGCCCTGTTTAAGAACACGCTGGTCGTGCTGCCGACCGGGCTGGGCAAAACGTTCATCGCCGCGGTCGTCATGTACAACCTGTACCGGTGGTACCCGACCGGTAAGGTCATCTTTATGGCGCCGACCCGGCCGCTCGTCGCCCAGCAGATTGAGGCGTGCGCGCGGGTTGTCGGCATCCCCAGGGCGGACACGGCCGAGGTGACGGGCAGGCAGCCGCGCTCGAAGCGGGCCACCTTGTGGCGATCGAGGCGCGTCTTCTTCGCCACCCCGCAGGTCGTGCTGGCCGACTTGCAGGGCACGGACCCGGGGGGAGGAAGTGGAGAAGGAGGAGGTCCGCTGTTTCCCGCCAACCAGGTGCGGCTGGTGGTGATCGACGAGGCGCACAAGGCGAAGGGCCGGTACGCCTACACGGACGTGATCCGGCTGCTGGCCGAGACGAACCCCTGCTTCCGGGTGCTCGCGCTCTCGGCAACCCCGGGCCGCACGCTCGAGGACGTAGCGGAGGTGCTGAAGAATCTGCTCATCTCGCACATCGAGGTGCGGTACGACTGCTCGCCGGACCTGCAGCCGTACGTGTTCCGGCGGGACGTGCGCACGATCGTGATACCGCTCGGGCCGACGATCGCGCGCCTCCGCAAGGAGCTGCTGCGGCTCGTCGACCCGTACCTGCAGCGGCTGCTCGAGGCGAACGTGTTCGCCCGCTACCCGAACCGCCTCACGCACGGGCTGCTAGTGATGGAGCTGAAGCGGTACCGGAGCGGGGCGATGCACCAGCGCCACCCGAGCCACGCCACCATCGTGTCGGACTTTTACGCCTGCATCGGCATGTACCACGCGATCGAGCTGCTCGTCAAGCACGGCATACGGGCGCTGCTGAACTATCTGCTCGGTAGCGGCGGCGGTAGCAACGGCCCGAACGCGCAGGAGAAATACTTCATCGCCAAGGACCGGCAGATCAAGCAGTTTCTGGACCGGCTGAAGGACCAGTTCCCGCAGCACGTGCAACGGGGGCAGGAGTCGCCGGCCGCCCTGCTGAACGAATCGGGCGCGCTGACCGGGAACGATGATGTCGACTACGGCCACCCCAAGTACCGGATACTGGAGAAGCACCTGAAGGGATTTTTCCGCGAGCATCCGGACTCGCGGGCGATCGTGTTCTGCGAGTTTCGCGACTCGGTTGCGATGATCAAGCGGCTGCTGAGCGACAATCAACCGGCCATACGAGCGAACTGCATTGTTGGTATGGCATCTGCTATGTAGGCGATTTTTGTTTACCTTTCAACCCGATGCAAACGCCATCTATCAAACTGTCCGCTATCAATATCCTAAGTGCTTTCCGTAAAGGAATTGTACCACATTGTGAAGATAGTACTGCTGCGGTCGGCTATGTCGTTAGTGATAGGTAATCCGGCGCGGTGTCATAGATCAACTCCGATTTCGGTGCGGAAAATACGACTCCGACTCCAGATTATGATTATGATCTGATTCGACTCCGGATCAGTCCGGATAAGTCCGGATCAGTTCGGATCAATCCGGATGAGTCCAGATCAGTCCGGGTGAGTCCGGATGAGTCCGGATGGCTCTGAATTAGTGATAGGGAAAATTAAGTTTTCGTCCGAATCGATTCCGGCTAGCTCTGAAATTTTCTGGAATCGATTCCGAAATCGGCTCCAGGATCGGAATTGGGTCAGGAATCAGAATCGGCCTCGAAATCAGAGTCGGTTTCGGCATCTGCAAAATAATAGGCATTTGGGTCCAACGCTACGTATTGATAGCCGCAAAGAATCAAAATTTACCTGTAAACGCTCCATTCTCATGGAGATTCCCGGGCTGATTTCGCTTCTGAAACTTCTTATTTCAATGCAAGAACTGATTCTCAATCCGGAGCTAATTCCAATTCTGAAGTCAATTCTGATACCGTTACCGGAGCAAATTGCGATTCCGGAGCCGAATCTGATTACGGAGCCGATTCCGATCCGTTCACACACCGCCCACACAAAAAATGGTATTTTCCCATCATTACGCCAAGGCAATTTTGTGTAAAAGCAGCGTGTAAATACCTATGTTTCTGTGATATTTGATGTATTCAAATCTGCAACAGAAAGTTTTAGAAATTGTTCCTAATTTCATACAAATTAGTTGCATTAATTTTTATCTGTTTCAGGTATCTATTTCGGTCACAGTTGAAAACAGAAAGGAACTTTAAAAAAACCCCTAATTATTGTTTTTATGACTACAACGATTATACATGCTTGTTGTTTGGACTGATTACACTTTTGCGCACTCTGATCTGATCCTTTGAATTGATGAATCTTTACAATTAGTTTTATAACATGAATGATCAACTTTGAATCTTGCAAGGATGATACAATTATTGTTTGCATTGTTTGATATCATTAACCAATTATTTTCCATTTTTAATATTTGGCCTTTCGCCTCAAAAGTTGGCTGACCCGTGCACTACTGTATTGCCTAGAATTAAATTGGGTTTTTCCTTTTTTTTCGGCAGGCCAGGGCAGCGCGAACGGTGTGCGCGTACCGCAGCAGGAGCAGATCGACGTCATACGGCAGTTTCGGGCCGGCACGATCAACACGCTGATCGCGACCTGCGTCGCCGAGGAGGGCATCGACGTGGGCGAGGTCGACCTGATCGTGTGCTTTGACATCGCGAAAAATCCGACCCGGTTCGTGCAGCGGGTCGGCCGCACCGGGCGGCAGCGCGTCGGCCGGGTGCTGATGCTGGTGACCGAGGGCGAGGAGCACGAAACGCTCAAGCAGGTGCTCGCCTCGAAGGACCGGACCAACCAGCAGCTAGCCCGCAGCAAGGAGATTTTGCGCGTGCTGTACCGCAGCTCGCCCCGGCTCGTACCGCACGGGCTGGAGCCGAAGTGCATGAAGGTGAACATGGCGGTGCTGCCCGAGCGCGACGACCGGTGCGGCCCGCACGATTCCGATTCGTCCGACGGGGAAGGTTCGCTGGTGGGCGCCGGTGCGGGCAGGAACCGCAGGAAGAGCAAATGGCTGGGCGAGGCGGCCGCAACACCGGAGGCACCGTCGGCGAAGCGCAGCAAGGCTAGCCCGTCGGGTCACTACTCGGTGCGGCACTACTTTCAACCGCGCGGCCCGGACGCGAGCGGTGAGCTGGATGCGAGCGAGCGGGACATTTTTTCCGTCGCCTCACCGCACGAGCAACGGTCGCGGGAGGAGGGCCAGAGCACCCCGCTAGCGCACGGCGGTCGGAAGCAGACAGGCAGGCAGCAAACGATGCCGGCCCTCGTGCAGCGTTCGGTGCAACACTACAAGCAGCTGAGCCGGCAGAAGTTTCTGTGCCGCCAGGAGCTGCTCAGCGTGCCGGCGGCGCAGACCACGGTGCTGTCCAGTCCACCCGTACCGGTGCAGAGGGACGATCCACTCGAGCTGCCCGACCTGATACCCCACGAACGGTGCCGGCCGGAGGACAATCTAACCGCTGACGAAGGTTTCGACAAATCCATCTCGAACCTGTTCGAGACGACCGCGTCGGAGGTCTGTCTGGAGCCTGCTGCTGCTACACATCCCAGCAAGCGGAAGGTGGCCCCGGTGAACGCCGTAAAGAAACCGCTCAACCCCTCGACGGTCAAGAAGGGCAGACGGTCGGGGGTCGCTCCGCTGGATCCGTGCAATAGCCCGCTGCTGCTGGCGTTCAACCGCTCGGTGCAGAAGAAGAAAAACTCGGACACGCTCGTAACGCCCGACAAAATCGCGACCACCGACGGTGACGCCGCGGGCGCTCTCGCAGCGGAAGCGGAACGAGAGCGTATGAGACGGAAGATGGTGCTGGAGTACTTTAAGCTGCACGATTTGAGCGACATCTTTGACGACGGCGAAAGCGGGACGGACCCGCCCGTTTGTACCGTGGAGGAGGACCGAACGGCTGCGAAAGGAACGTCCATTAATAGGAGGCTGTTTGGGGAGCTTGCAGCTGACTCGCCTGTGGCGAATGTTGGGCCCGAGCAAAACCGGACGAGTGAAGACCATTCCCCCGAGCCGCAGCTAAATACGTCGGACACAACGGTGCGGCCGCTTGCACCGCAAACCCCCGAACTGCGCGGATTGGAACGAGGCAGCAAATGCATTGACCTCGGTTCCGCCGATCTAGTCTTTCAGGATGATAGCGATAACGAGAGCGAATGGATGTTTAGCAGTCCCGTCCCGTCCAGGCCACCGCGGAGCGGTACCAAACATCCGGCGGGCGTTAGCGGCACCACCGATCGGGTAGGAAACCTTCGGCGAGCAACACCCAACCCGCCAAGCGTTAGCAAACGGAGGGAAGGTAGCGAAACGGTAGCGTTAGCTACAGGCGATCTGCGCTGTGATCCGCCGGACTTGAACGAGAGTTTCATCGGTAGAAAGGTGCGGCGATCCAACCAGAACCGGATCGATTCGAGCGCGGAAAGCGTGGAGGACGTAACGGTCGTCGGGAAACAGTCGGACACAAGCTTCGAAGAAACTCCGGTAGGAAAAGGTGAAGGTGGAGTAGAATTCATCAGCCATTCTAATATGTTGTTGTTGTTGTTCATCATCTTCTTCAGGTACGCCCGTCTGCCGCGAGCAAGCGAACGAAACGAAAAAAGGCAGCGCGCGCCTTCTTCCAAACCCAGGCCGTCGACTCGGACGAAGACGACGGCGCTGAAGACGACAAGGGCCACGAGGACGAAGGTTCGCTGGCAAGCTTCGTCACGTCGTCCGACGACGAGCAGCCGAGTGCGGTCGATATGCGCGCAGTTTACCTGCAGTCCGTGCGGAGTCCGGCCGCGCGCCACGGTGCCTTCAAAATGCCTGCCGACGGTTATCGGCGGGCGGGAAGCGGCCGGCAACCGCCGGGCACGTACCTGGACACAACGGATGCGCACAGCATTGGCAGCGGGGAGGACGATTGCTACCAAGAGATGGAGGAATGCTCCCAGGCGCTCTGTTCCTTTATCGACGACGATGACACCATCCAGTCGCAGACGATGGAACTGTGCGAGCTGGAGCGGGCGGAAAAGCGGATCGAGCAGGAGCGCCGACGAAACAGACGAGCCCGGCAACAGGCGGGCCCTTCTGCTGCGGCAGGGCGGAAGAAACGCCAGCGGGTGATTACGATTGACAGCTCGGACTCGGATTGACTCCGCCGACTGCAGACGCCAGCAGCCTTTCGGCTGTATTGTAAACCATTAAAAAACAAGTAAATTATACTGTATGGCATTGGGTGCTGTGGAAAGCACATTAGGATTTGTTTTCTTAATTAATCAAATTTTAATATATTTATAAAATAACGATATTTATTAATGACCGCTAATGGGTTAAAAGCATGCATTTCGTTATCGTGTCAGAGTAAAACATCATACTCTTTCACAAAATAGCCCAGTACAAATAGGATTTTCATCAGCTTTACACTGTGCACTTAAGTATGCTTAAGAGTAGACATTGGGTGTGTACAATCTTATGCCAAATAAGTCAACATCCATGATGTGTTTGTTAATTTGGTCTGATTGTTTAAGCACGATGTCTTAAATACCATGACAAAGTAAGTTAATGTTACACGGTTCAAGACGACAACGACGAAGTCTCACGCAATGCGTCCAATTGTTGTACAATATACTCATCCGAAGTACAAATTAATGTTTTTTGTTATATGTTATGTATAGCTTTAAACTATAGGTATGAAATTTGTTACCAGTAAACTCCAACTAGAATTAATGGCAAAAGCCTAGGCTAAGCATACGTAATTGGTGAAAAAAAACGGAACATATTGGTAACAAAACGGGAAATAGAATTTGACAAACTCTAGAATATAAATGTCTCCTTAAAGCGAATACAATTTGGCTGGCTGGGATTATGTAAGATTTTGTTTTGTTTTCAATGGCAGTTCACAAAAATGTAGATCAAGGGATGCCAGATTTTCCCCGTGGTTCCCTTGGATACTCCAAAGCAGTGATGTGCTCTTTGAAGCGCAATCACGGCTCACTAGTTCCGCCCGAAGTCGTCCAGAGTCGTGCGGAGTCGCCCGGAGTCACCCGTAGTCGTTCGGCGTTGTTCGGAGTCATGAAGTCATCAGGAGTCACCCGGAATCGTTCAGAATCGTCCGAATTCGTCCGGAGTCGTTGGGAGTTGTCGGGAGACGTTCGGAGTCGTCCGGAGTCTGCTAGAGTCGTCCCGAGTCCGTTGGAGTCGACCGGAGTCGGAGTCATTCGGAGTCGTCTAGAGTAGATCGTAGTCAACAGACCCTCTCCCGTGCAATGTGCTTGTGATCAGGCATTTCATTACGATGTGTATTTTGTCTTTCACTTTGCGCGTGCATTTCATATATAGGTCTTTGTATCGCAGGCTGACTCTGACGACTCCAAATGACTTCGAACGACTCCGGACGACTCCGGACGACTCCCGATGACTCCGTCTCCCAACGACTCCGACGACTCCGAACGACTCTGGACGACTCCGGATGACTCCGACCCCCAACGACTCCGGTCGACTTCGAACGACCCCGGGCGACCCCGGGCTATTCCGGATAATGCTTGGCGGACCTACCTTCTGGAGTCGATTCCGAAATTAAGTCGGATCAGAGTCAACTCGGGATGTTTGCCAACTAAACCCATCACTACTCCAAAGCAACACGTTGATTGAATTTTCCACAATATAAATATCCCTTTAGGCTGCAGGTCCTTACAGGAATGATTTACCTAACAGGTTATTTCGCTGTATATATCGTTATTGACACTAAACATTACCTTTTATTATTTGTTAAAATTATTGTAAATCAACTGTACTTACTGCAGCCATAACATGTCCATCCGTTCTCCGTTCCAATCACGTTTGGAGGCCTTTTCTTTACGGATGTTTGAAGCAATACTCCGGTGTGACACGATCGGAAGTCTGTGTTTACTAAAAGGATTCATTTATTCAGTCTCTGACTTGTTGTTAGGGCTACTACACATCCATCCTACCTTTCGCTTAACAGTAGCTAATGTTTAAAAAAAATGCACTCTCTTTGCAAGAGATCCGCAACTAAAGTCTACCCTTCTGTACGTTCTGGACGTTGCCGCACAACATCTTACACTAAACTTACACGCGAGTGTGCGGAGGGGGACAGTTCTGTTCCAAAACGAACATGTTTTTTTTTTTGTCAAATAATTTCTGTACAGCAGTTTGGGTTTGGGCTGTAGGTGTGAAACGAAATGGCAAGATTCTGCAACAAATCGACTGGTTGTAAATTACTAAAAAAAAAGAACAATAATGAAATGCATAATCTAAACTAAAACTGTACACTTTGCTACATTTGACTTGAACAACGGTGGCTGGTTTATCCTTCCGATGCGCAGTTACAGTTGAATCTCCTACTCCCTAACCCTAACCACGCATGCTCGCATGCATCTTAGATCGCAAGTAAAATCCTGCGCGTGTAGTAGACGCGTCATCACCCCCAGTCTCCGTTGACGCACGCGTCCACACGTCCCCCTTTTTCCGCTCGTCAGTACATCGACAATCACGAGCATCTAATTTTACGATAAATAAGCACTAAACAAAACGGTACGCTTACAGCTACGAAGTAAGTCGAGATTTTAAACACCTATTCACACACACACACACACACAGTGGGTAAACCCTTTGCGGGGCAACCGAGGATCGTACAAACTAGTTAAAGCTTTTCACAAACAGGACCGACGGTTGCCGACCTTCTCCTTTCTCCTCGGTATATACAACAGGCATGGCTTCAGATGCGCGTGATCATGGACATCGGGACGGTGCGCAGGCTGCGGTGGACGCGCACCGGCACGTACCCCCCGCTCGAGACGGTGCCGCCCGCGTACGGTGACCGCTGCCCGTGCTCGCTCGCCCCGACCGGCCCGGCCGGCTCGGGGCCGGGCGCCCGCACCAGCCCGACCCCGTGCTCGGCCAGCACGCCCGCACACGGCCGGTAGGTGTAGCACACCTTCTGGGCGGCTTTCGGCTTCGGCTTGTCCACCGTCCGGCTGCGATACGGGCTGGCGGCACCGCTGAGGCTGCGCGACGAGCTGCGGCGTCGATCGGCGTCCTTGTAGCGGCCCTCGCGCCGAACCGTCGGCCCGCCCGCATCCCCCAGCGCACGGTGCTCGAGACGCCGGCTGGCGCCCCCGCCCCCGCCTAGCATGCTGCAGTCATCCAGGGGACCGCTGGGGTGCGGTTTGCCGCCGCCCTTCAGCAGCATCAGATCAGCCGCGGCACTGTAGCAGCCCGGCTGGGCGGGGCCCTTCTTCCCGCCCGGCCCCAGCTCGGTGTCGGAGGGCTGGCGGGACCAGAGCCACACGCCGACGCTTCCACCCCCGAGCAAGGTGAGCGCCAGCCGGAGCACCGTCGGCAGGAGGGAAAAGTGGGGCTGCACACGGTGGACGCAGCCGTCGCCGGGCTCGCCGCCCGCCGGGCACGGTTCCAGCTCGTGGTCGACGCGCTCCAGCATCATGCAGACGGTGGCGGACAGGGCGGGCAGCAGGTAGCAGACGGCAAACAGGAGCACGCGGCCGAAGACGCGCCCGAGATGGGGCGCCCGCTGGTTCCAGCAGTGGCGCAGCCGGGCGAGGGCGGCCAGCGCGCAGCTGACCAGGGCGGTGCCGAGCAGCAGCAGCAGCAGGACGGGCAGCTCGGTGAAGCCGCGCGCGTTGCAGAACCCGGTCAGCTCGAAGCGCTGGATGTGGCCGCGCAGCAGGGCACCGATCGGGGCCGCAAACGGGACGACCCACGCGAGCACGTGAAACAGGCCGGACTTGCGCTCGAGCGCCTCGCACGACCACTGCTTGGCGGTGCTCAGGTACCAGCAGAGGCCGAAGATGAGCCACCAGGTGCTGGCGCTCAGCAGCAGATAGTGCTTGAGGATGTAGTACGCCAGACACTGGGAGGTGATGGTGCAGTCGGAGCGCAGGTGGGTGGCGGTCGCCGCCGACGGGTGGTGGCCCGGCGCGTCCAGCAGCATCAGCTCGACGGCCGCCTCCAGGCGGCGCGGGCTGTGCAGGATGGTGCGCTCGAGGTAGCACAGGCCGAGCAGGTTGTAGCAGAGCGTCATGAACAGGATCGGCCGGTCCGGGTACTCCAGCTTGGACGCCTTCGCCCAGAACGAGACGAGCGAGGTGAGCGTGAAGATGAAGCAGACGGCGGACAGGACGAGCGTCCACAGCTCGACCAGCTCCTTCTGCCGCTGGCTGTACAGGGCGTCGATCGTGGGGCCGCACCGCGGCACACACCGGTCGTACTCGAGGCTGTAGTTGGCGGGACAGGGACTGCGGGGCGCTGGGCCGCCCGCACCGTCCACCGGGAGGGGACCATTCGGCAGCAGCAGCGAGTTGATCCGATCGGTCCAGCTTGCACCGTCCACCAAGCGCTGCCCACCGGCGGTGGCTGTCGAAGAGCCAGCTCCAACACCACCACTACCACCACCACCACCGATCACCGTGTGAGCGACTCCTCCAGCACCGGCAGGGACGGTGGCGGCGGCTGCGGCGGCGGCGGCGGCCACTGCCGCGTGCTGCTGCAGCAGCGAGGTAAGGTTCGAGATCGACCATCCCTTCACGACCGACTCGACACTGTCGTGGGTGGTGGTGGGTGATGGTGTACCAGCAGTACCACCGGTCGTCGCCACCGGTAGATGATAGGTCGGGCCGGAGGGACCTGCACGCTGCTTGATGCTGCCCGTTGCGTCCGATGGCACCTGTGTCGATGATAGGGACCGAGTCGTGGGGGGGGTGAGTATATAGAGCAGTCGAGAAGAGCGATCGAGTAACGTACCTGCATGCACAGCTCGTGCTTCTCGGGCTGTGGTAAGGCGCGGCAGTCCAGATACGCCGGCCAGAGCTTGCTGTGGGCCGGATCGCTGAAGCAGTCTTTGCGCACCTGCTCGCACAGCGAGCGGCACGGATGCACCGGCCGTGGGGCCGTTGGCGAGCAGAGCGGGAAGAGCGAGGAGCAGAACAGGAACAGGGCCTGCTTCGAGCAGCCGGAATCGATTACCGGCCTCAGGGAGGTGATCTGTCGAGTACAACAAGTAACGATGGAACACTATTACATGGAAGAAAACGCAAATGCGAAGGCCTCGGCAGGGTTCGGGAAGGCGAGAGATAACTTCAGAATTTTTGCAAAATGTCTGCGTATGTTTTGCTTCATGAATTAGTACCCATAGATCCTACTCAACTCTTCTTTACTGCTGCAGATCCTTATCAGATCTACAGCTAGAATTGGTGTCAGTTGTATGGATCTTGACAAATACGGTATCAGATGACACATAACTCTGGCACTGGATTACTTCCTGAGACATTAAAATCGATTTCAATTCTTGAGTAGTGTTTAGAACGAATAAATTTGATTAAAATATGGTAAGAAAGGAACAATTGGTTGAATAACGCTGATGTAAAAACGCTACGTATGATCCGATTTACAGAGGCGAGCAAGCCCCATCTCCAAATGGATGCCGCGAGCGAGGAGAGCTGCATGCGAGTGAGTTGCCAGAACTTAGCATCCAATAGGACGCTATGAAGTTGCAAAGTGGCAAACGGTAGCCGCAACGTAGAATTTGTAGCATACATAAAGATCTTAAGCCCGAGAGTGATACTTCATAGTTTAGGCTAGTTCAAAGGGTGCAGGCTGCGTAGCATGGCAGTATAATAATATAAGCCCACAAATCTCCAAATGGTTGCTTCAAGGAGAGTATACTTTTAAGTGAAGAAGTATAGTACATACGCTCGTAATTGCTCGTTTAACTGCGCCAGCTTCAGGATTAGTCCTACTGCCGTGTATCTCGCTGCTTAAAACGCATTTAAGAATTGAACCCAATTTGACTTAAACAAACGGTAGCTGATGACAAGCACCAAGCAGAGATAGATGCCCTAAGCAGTAATAGGTAAATGTCTATGCCGCCAGTTTAAATCAAATCTTCCAGAGAAACCATACTTGCTGTATTGAGGGGATGAACTCCTTTCTTAGAGCATCACATTATATCTTGAGCCCTTAATGGTACTCCGTTTTGCATTCAAAGTTCACATCTGCCTATTTGGTTGCTGGAAATTATGACTTGAAGGTTCTTTTCATCGTGCTACTGTACTTCAGTAAAAACAATAGTAAAAGTTGCTAGTTGCAAAGCCTGCTGCTAGCTACAGCAAAAAAGATGACTTCTTTGATTCAGATCTGTTGCGATATGAGCTATGCAGTCTTGGTCTGAAAATCTGAATGTATGATGTGATCAGTCAAGCATTCCATCCTGCATTAGGTTCAGAGCGAACTTCTCTTTCAATTGTGCTCTTGGAGAACGCACAAGCAGGAACAAACAATGCTAACTATGGAGATCACGTTACCGTCCATCGCAGCACATATTTTCATTATTATGAACCAAATACCATAGCTCAAACCAATAAAAAAAAAACAATACAAAGTACAGAATAGATGGAGTTGAAGAAGTGCGGCAATGTCTCAATTCTCGCATAAGCGCGGGCACTCATTTCGGACCCAACGGGCCCGGGCGTCTGTACCTATTGTCAACGTTAGTCGAAATGATTAGCGTCATCAGTTGCCGGGACTCGCGCACACCGAATGTCCGAAGCCCCGAAGGTGGAAGGGAGTTTGCATGAGAGGACAACAAAAACGGACTCGATCTACCAGGCCGACGACGTGCACAAGAATGTAGTTTGCGGATAGCTGGGAGGGAACGGAGTGGGGCGCAATTTTTCCTTCCCTTTGCTTAATGTGCGCTTAGCGAAGTGGATGGAAGGAATGATGTATTATAATAATGCTATTACACCCTCTTTCTCTCTCGCTCGCTTTCTCCCATCCTCCCTTCCTGCAGCTTCTCATCACACACACACACACGCGCGCGGATCATAACCCTTCAGGTTCGTCAGCGTACTGGCTGGCGGGCTGGCAGCTCCACGTAGCAAACCACAATGCTTTTTAATGCTCTGGTCTCGCCCGCCGACGGACGGACGGACAGCAAAATGGAAAATGGAATGGAACCAGACGCAAACGCCGATACCGCGGCGATGGTACGGGGTGTAATGTGGATGTGGGAAGTGGGCAACGTCGAAGCCGCACGCCACCCGTTCTGCTGACGATGACGATGATGATGCCCTCCCGTGTGCTGTGCTGCGCGGCACACGGTTTGTGGCGGCACCGTTCTTTCATCTTGGTGGTTTCCATTCCACCGCCATGGCGGGGTTGGCTTCCTTTTGCGGGCCGAGGAGCACCTCTTTGCCAGCACTGCTCGCCGACGGAGCGTCGTCGCCGTCGTCGTGAGGGTATAGAATTTTAAACACTGATGCCCGATGGTTATAATCTCAGAATTTAAGCGAGTGGGAACGATGAGATGTAGCCCTCTCCGACCGGTCAGGAAACCTGTCACGTTTTGGGTGGGTCGATTGGGGCTCCATGGTTTGGGGGAACCTGAATGGCAAAACAAAAAGTGACTCCAGACATTAAAGTTCGGTCTCCATCGGTGCTTATCGCAGAAAAGGCTTTTTGACTAAGCTTCCCGATTAGGCACCGAGAGTCGTTTATAGTTTTTGCGTCTCAAAAAAAAAAAAAATGCTGTCTCCCAAATCAAATCTGCCCGCTCGCGAGGTCCTCCGCAGGTCTGCAGCAGTTCAATGTTCATGGATCACTCACAGAGATCTGAGGACTTTGTCTCGCTTTGCAGCCTACATTTCTAATACACTCGACCAAGCAGTAGGATCTTCGTAGGACCTCCTCGCAAGCCCAACAACTCATCTTCAGGTTCGTTCAGGCTTCTTCAGGCTTTCTCGACTCCGTCCGACACTGTGCCCAGGCATTGCCTTTCATTACTCCGAAGGTATTCAAAAACGCACTCCCTCCCTCCTCCTTCCCTTTTACCACTGACTGGCAAAAACTCTCAATGTGCTGAAGTTCTTCGAAGAGTGCCAAGAGTTTCCCCCTGCGGGCCTCGATCGCCCGCAATTTTCCACTGCGGCGGCGAGCCTAGGCTGCGCCGGTGTCAATTTGTTCCGCCCTACCCTCGAGCACAGCGTGCAACACTCTTCTCTCTGGTCTCCGACCACTCTCTCCCTCCCTCCTTCCCTCCCCCCGCAATACAATCCCTTCGCCTGGAAAGGCGTCCACATCGCCCCCAGTCGCCGTCGTCGTCATGGCTCATGCCTCCCCCTTTAGATGTCTGATCGCGGTGTAATGATGATGAGATGATGGTCTATTAAGTTCAATTATTATAACACCAACCGGCGGCTTCGAGATCGGTTCTGCAACCGGTTTCTCCTCTGCCGGGGCCCAAGATCACTGCCCCTTCTGACCCTAGATCCCCTTGCGCATCCGCAACGCGTGTTTTGCGGGCCCCTTTGGCACGGCGAGGCCAGGCGCGCCTGCTCTGCTTCGCCTCCTCGACCATTTTGCTTTATCGTTGTGCCTTTTTTTCCCGTGCTCTTCTGTTGTTGCTCCGTCCCACTAACCTCTCCGATCTTGGAACCGATCGTTTCGTCCGTGGCATGGGGCCCGCGAGGGAAAAGATGAAAGAGATAAAATAATGATCTTACATCGCTTCCACCCATTTGATGCTTTTTTCACTGCCTTCTTTTATTTTGATCTTCTCGCGAGGGTTTTTTTTTGTTGTGTTGTTGTATCTGTTGCCGTTTGTTGTTGCTTTCTTGCGGTTGCCGGACCAAGGGATGGCGTGCAGTGGTGGGGACAGAAGAAGCAAAAAAAAAAATACCAAAGAGATTTCTGCCTTTTGCTCCATTGCCCCATTCTTGCTTCACGATCCGATTTTTTGTTTCTTCTTCAGAGCATCGGCAACTCCCTCAGCCTACTTGTCCCCAAAGTCTCTCTCTCTCTCTCTCTTGCGCAAGTCAATCCTTGCGGTCCTGTTCAAAGGCCCTTTCTTTTCGATTGCTTTCGATGAGGTTGGAGATCGCTTTTGTGTGTGTGTGAGTGTTTGGCTTTTTCAACTCTTTTAATCAATAGTTCCTCTTCCTCGTGCTCTGCCTGAGCTCTGACTAAGTCTACCCCACCAGGCACGCCAGCCCTTATCGCGCTTCTTGCTAACCCTGATACTCTCCCCCCCCCCCCCTCCCGCCAACCCTTCCCACATTTGAATCCACTCGCCAGGGTTCATTAAATTCCGATCAGTCGAGTCTTACCAGCCGCAGTCTTGAGCCGATTAAGGAAAAACCACATCCACCACAGCTTCCACAAGGGATAAGGCACTTTCGGCGGGTTAGTCGACGGGAGAAAAGCCGCATACGCAAACAATTAATACAATGGGTGCGCGAGACCTTTTTTGTTGTGGTTGCTCTGGAGCGCTCGGGGGAGTGCGGCAGTTAAGATTAGTGCCGGATACGCTTTGTGGAGTCGGGTTGTTCGGGTTTTTGCTTGAGCATTTTGGGGTTTGTCAGAAAATCTCGGTACCTCGGCATGTTGATCGATTTCCATCATCAATTACTGAACAGGGCGTTCGGACTCTGATGGTTTAAGAAGGTTACAGAATGGCAATCAACTTGGCTGTCTTGTGCACTAAAATGCCAAAAGATTGAGCTTTCGTCAGAGAAAGAACCTCAGAATGCAGAGTTCTGAGTTATTCTTGTGCTTGAGATCGTCATCAGGTCGCGTTGATATCTGGAGCTCGATTGGAGCTAGAGTCTGGAATTATTTACGTACTCGGGATATGTAACAAGATCATTGCATTCGTCATGATGTCACAACATTGACATTTGAGAAGCAATATTCTCGAGATACCCGTCACTTGGCAAAGAAGTCATCCTATGAGATATCCTTAGATGCATCAGGCAGGCAAACAGTTTCCCAAAGTATCCTTCCTTAATATATCTAATCTTCAATTAGGTGCTCTTCTTCGTCTGATCGAGGGTGAGAATTCCCAGTTATGTTGGATGATGCACTATATTGAGATGTGTCAATAGGCATTCAGAACCTTGTTAACGCACTCCATCTACCGTAGACATTCCAGCTAGACATTCTGGAGTTTACAGTAACGGCAAAGAACTTTAATGTACATAATATATTTATCAACACATCCCAAACATATTCGCTAGGATTAAAAAATAATCAAACTTCATCCAAGTGGTGGTGTGTCATAAACTCACCATACCGAATTAAAAATCTGTACAAGCGCTTACAAACGCTCAAAACGCGACGCGCCGCGAAGACTCTCGCCGTAAGAACGTCCGGTCGCGGGACGTCAGTAGTGTGCGTTGTCTGGCCGTCCCTCGAGCCACAGCATAACCACTCACACGCACGTGCAGTAATCTTATCAGCAGGAGTATGCTTTTCCATTAGCACGCTGGCTGGGCCGCTGGCGGTTTCTCTCATCTTTCTCAATACCTGTTTCCGCCCCGGCGATCCCGTCCATATCGTAGCGCAGACAAAAAATAAAAATAAAAACGATTCTCTGCCGCGAGAGTACGTTCCACTTAACATACCTCGCCAGCGGTAGCGACGCTAACAGGGGGTAGCGGTCGTCCAGACGCACTGAACGCTCGAGGACGACCACGACAACTCACGTCAAGCGCTCTATCTGGCCAATTAACTAACCGCACCAGGCTCAAAGAAACAAATGAGCATTATTAAATAAATCCAACAAAATAAAAAAGCGGTTGAATGTGTCCAACCGGTGGGCTGTGAATCAGTTAGTCACTGATATTACGCTTCACGCACCGCAGACGCTGTCAGTTAGAGAGTTGAGGAGTGAACCCCGAAACGGTTTGATGGCTTTCGTACTATCTCACCACGCGCCTGCATGCCCCCCAAAAAGCTGTTCCAAGCATTAGTGCGTTGGGGATATGCAGCAGTGAAGCCAAATACAGACCAGTGCGAGTGCGAGAAACGGCACTCCGTCCGGTTGTGCGGGTGGAGCTAAAGTTCTCCAGCGGCTGCAAGGCACAACAGAGACTGAAAGCAGAAAGCGAGAAGCGATCGCGGGCGCGCACCATTTCGACACACACACACACACACATACACAAATTAATTCGATCGTGAATCGATGCGCGCATCTCGAAGTGCCGGGTGCTGCTGCTTGTTGCTTGCCGCCTCTTCAGATTCACGCACCGCCGTGGTGCTGGCGGCGGCACTAACGCTCGCCTCGCTGCCCGCCATACATGTGTGTGGGGCCGGCAGCACTTCGCTTATCTGACGCACATCGCCGCCGGAACCTCGAAAAGCACTCTCTCTAATCTAACCGGTCCCGGGCTAGCGCCGCTGCCGCCACCGTGCCACCCTTTTGTTGGGACGAACAGTTGGGGATGCTGCTCGGCCATCCAGTTTGGGAGTTCCGCTCCATTTGAGGTTTAGGTTTGTTTTTTTTTGGTTGGTTTTGCTGAAAAAGTGTCTTTTTTGGTGCGATTTGAGGAAGACAACCTCGGGAAGTAGCCTCGGGGGGCGGTGCAGCTGCTGGAGCAGCACGCTTGGTATTTATAAGCTAGCTTGAGATAAAATGCTTGAAAGACACATTTTGTGCATTCAAATTTTTGAAATAGTCGGTCTGGGGGAGGTACTGAATGTCTTCCAGACAAGATCCCTTGAATCCAATGTCTCAACAGCCCAGCAGGTCCTAAGATATTAGAATGGATCCAAAGACAGAGTTAGAATTAAGCCAGAATTGCTCACGGCTGTCCAATGGAATCTCTTTTGAACATATCCATCATCTCCTAACATCTTTTAACATCTAAACTATAGTCCCAGAATGTCCGAGAGTTCTAAGATGCTTCCAATTTCCAATTTTCAACAAAATTCTTTCACAATTCCGAACTTGTGAGAATCTCCCGAACAGAACTGTGTCGTTTGATCTTTCACTTCGTTTTCCCTGCTGAGCACGGAAATAAGATCGCCCCCCCCCTCCCCCCTCTCTCCTTGCCCATAAGCCGCTCTAAAACACACATATGGAAAATGCCGCACACTCCAAAGGAAAACCGCGCTGTTTATTTGTCTATCATTCGCGCTCCTCTTTCAGTTTTTCTCTCACTCGCTGTCTTCTTCCACCTTCCCCTTCCCCCATTGGTTGAGTGTGGATGTTCTTAGCCCTTTGAGGAGGGCTTTTTTTCTCTTCATCTCGTAAACACAAACAAATCCTCATGCACATCGAAACAGCACCCCCCCCAATGCCCAGGCCGGAGTCTGCCGTTGACTGTAATTTTCGGGACGCTCGAATGACAAAAAGCGTCCTCCACCTTCCCGGGGGGGGGGGGGGGGGGATGTCCGAAAGGATGTCGGATAATTAGTCGGCAGAGTACGCCGAAAATCGTTGGTACGAAAATTAAATCGCTTGAAATGTTGCAAAATACCGGCGTACGATGTCTGACGCTGATGTCTGTTCGGGAGAACTGTGCGGATGTGCAGGATTGACGAGCCGGACGATTGTGCGCGGTCACCGATCGTGCTTTGATGTTGCCGACGCTCCGCTCCTGTCCCCATCGGTCGAGTTATCTTTTGCAATGGGGTAGTGAAATGGGGTTCGCCGTCTGCCCGTCTGTCCCAAGTGCGCACAGGCTTTTAAATGCTGTTCTGATGAAGGGCAGGCAAGCAATAAAAATGCACGTACACGCGACGTCCGAGGTGCGCGCAGGAGAGCAAGAGCTGTGTGGCGAGTGAGGCAGTTTCCGATTTTTCCAAACCGATCGCTGCATCGCGTACCAGACGGACGCAGGCAGATGGATTCGGCTGGATGGGGGAAAAGTAAAACGCCGTCCGTCGAAATGGTCGAAAGGAAAAGGGTTATTAGCAGCAGGATTGCGCGCTGCCGTCGAAATTGGTGGACAACATTTTAAGGGCTCGTGGAGGCCGCACAATGCATTAAACGCTGCATTGCGGTGGAATTCATTTAGTGTGCTGTGCGTTTGGTGTTTAGCGGAGGCTGGTTCTGCTTTATTTTTTGGCGATCGATTCGTACGCTTGCGTGAACTATTGACGCATGGCGAATGTCAACGGCGCTGTCAAAAATGGGAGCTACTATTGTACGATGCTACTACTCAGCGAACAATAATAAAACTGATCCATTTTGACAGATGCTCAAGATGAAAACATTTTCCCGAAACATGCGTCGTTCCAAAACAAAACCACTGCACACTGGCAAACTGGACCACGCAGAAGGGGTTTCGAAACAAAACCAAAACAAAAATTATAACAAAAACAAAAAAAAACCACATCATCCAGTCAGTCCATTGCTTGCAGCGCGCCCCGGCCGCATGGACCTCTGGCGGGGGCATTCGGCCAACCGCATCATCAAACCCCATTGTGCGGCGTACCGAACAGCAGAGCTGGAACAAAAACAAAAATTCCACCGAAAGGATAAAAACCGGGAAAGAAAAGGGGAGAACAACATTATCATTATTACCGCACTACCCAGGGTACTGCTACTGCATCATCTTCGACGTTCGCTCGGGCTGTCGTCGTTATAGCGTTGCCAGGCCCCTGGGGGGGGGGGGAGAAGTCAGAAGGTTTAACAGAGCTCCGGCCCGCGCCTCACAGTCACTTCTCCATTCTCCGCTACCCCGGTTTTGCGTACGGTTTTTGTACGATAATCTTCCATTCCCTTCTTTTATGCATCGCTTTTTCGCGGACCTTTTATTTTATTCTTCCCTCCTCCTGTCGGTGTGTGTGTTTGTGTGTGTCGTTATTCGCTCGAAGCTCAGCCTTCAGAGCACTTTGTAATGGAGCGAAACAAACCCCGAATCGTTCAAAAGCATCGCGCGCCGTTGGAGGCTGGGGCGAGCTGGTGCGCTACAAGAGAGATCGAGCGAGCGTCAGAAAGTGGTGGAAGCGCAAGCGAGGTAGAAATAACGCGTGGAGCGCACAAAAACACGAGCACCGAAGAAACGAGGATAGAGGGAGAAAAGTGTTCCCCCTCCCTCACCCCCCGCGGACGCCAGAAAATTAATCCCAAGCAACCAGGCGAACCATTAAAAGCAGTAGAAGGGAGGTGAGCAAAAGCCAGCATGGAATGTGAGGGGGAGGCAAGGGAGCAGGCACAAGGGTACGAGCTACGGTACGACAGTTCCCCGCAGGAGTGGACGCGGCACCGATGCATTAGGACAGGTGGACACGAAGTGAGCATGAGAAGCTGAGAACAAACCCGGCGAAGGAGTGCCGGCAGACTGGCGGCAGACCACAAGCGGACGACTATTAGTGCGATCGAATTACGGAACTGGAGCTGCAGATGCAGGTTGATGCCACCAACAGGGAAGGAAGGAGTGGATCAAAAATTTGCCAAAAGAAAAGGGGGTGGGGGGGGGGGAGGGGATAATTAAAAATATAAATCAAACACACCGCAGCCTTTCAATTGTGCTGGTCATGCGAGAAAAAGAGGGCTATGTCGAGCACTCCGCTCAGCTCAGCTCAGAGGGAGAGCTCTTTTATTTGCGTTCTTTTGGCGCAGTTGTGTCGCTCTGCTATTACCAGGACTTAAGATATTTGCAATCTTGGAGAGCTCAAGTACATTTGACCTGCAACGATGCGATGCGAGTCTGTCGTGATAATTAAGATCTCTGAGAGCTCACTTGAGGTCTCGATACCTCAATTGTGAGGTTTGTCGTTAGATATTAAAAGTAATTGAAAAAAAAACCCGAAAGATCTTCTAAAACGAACACTTCAAACCACATTTGACGTGCTACAAATAGGAGATGCCTGAGCGAGTATTGAGTGATGGGAGTTTTAGTGAGCTCAGGTGCATTCCCACACAGCTTTTACTGCCAGCTAATTCACACTCCCAAAAGAGAAACGCTAATTTTAACACTCCTTTCAACTCGATCACTCGATTTACGCAAGCAACCCGTCTAACATATCGTTCCAGATAACATTTCTCGTTATTAATTCACCCGTTTAGGGTACACTTCGATCCAGCAAATGCATCTTCGGTCCGTCCGCTCGGCCAGCGGACAAGATGGTTGCCGCCCATAGTGCGGATCGCGCAAAAAAAAAAAAAAAAAACACAACAAGAAGCGGCCGGAAAGTGGACGGGATCGCTCTTGAGCGGGTTTTTGTTGGATGGATGGTTACGCCTGGCAGAATGAAACGGACGGGATCGCTGATGTATGTTGGGAGGGGGGGGGGGGGGTTGAGTTGGGGGGAGAAGCAGTAAAAGGTAAGCAATTTGCGATCGTGGACGGAGAAGATTGTGGACGGTCGGAAAAGAGATGGTATAACGAAAGGTATGTGTGGCTGAGTGTCTGTGTGTGTGTGTGTGTGTGTGCACGCGCAAGAGTGTAGCAAGGGCTCCCAGCCGGGGAGCATCAAAAGATCAAAGAACGAAACCGACACTCTGGCACGTTTTTTGAGCCCCTATCGCCTTCCTTCTCACATTCTCGTCTGCCTGGCACTTCATCGTATGGGGGTTTTCTCTCCCCTTTTCTCTCTCTCTCTCTCTCTCTCTCTCTCTCTCTTTCTCCCCCTCTCTCTCTTTTAATTTATCCCTTTCCTTCTCGCGTTCGATTACACGATTTGCCACGGCTGCTCACTCTTCGGCCCGCCGGCCCGGAGGAAAGGAAGTCAAGCAAAGACGCTTTTTGCCGTCCCGCTTGCGGACGGGGCGGAATTTTTTCCCTTGATGTACTTTCCGCCCCATTCCGCACAGCGCATGGTCTGGTGGGCACGAGAAGGGGGAGAGGGGGGGGGGGGGAGGAGCAAAGGAAGGGACGTACTGTTCGCCAAAGGGGTTAAAAAGGTGATCGGCCGCGCCGATGTCTGTGTGCATACGTTAGATCCGTTCTCTCCGCTGGGCTCGGTTGTTCTAGCTGGCGTTACGGGCCACGACGGGTCCTCGTCTGCAAATATTTCCCTTTTTTGTTTTGTCACTCTTTCTCTCTCTCTCTCTCTCTCTCTCTCTCTCTTTCTCCTTTTTTTACCCCCGCATCCGCCCTTTCGCAAAATGCTGGCAAAGGTCCGGATTTTTGCACAACGATTCGCTTAAGTTACAAAACTCTCCACGCACGGAAGGGTTGGGGCAAGAGGGAAGCGGGTTAAAAAAGGGTTTATGGAAGCCCTTGCTTCGGTACCGTTCCCTTCCTTTTCCCTGCGCCCCACAACACTCTCCCCCCCCCATCCCATTCCAAGGTGTACTTGCGCGCAAATCCCTGAGCCCCCTCCGGGAAAGATATCGGCTGTGCTAGAAATAATTTTACAACCGTTCGCTTCAGCGAACATACACGGCCCGGCTTATGAATTCCCTTAAGAGGGTTTGAAATTGTGAGCGAGAGCGGGGTGTGTGCGTGTGCGAGGGATACAGAGAGGGAAAATGTGTGTGAGCGCGCGCGGGCACGAGGGAGATAGAGACAGAAGGAAAGAGGATTACGGGCCACGGGCCGCCTGTATCTCAATGTTGCTTTATTATGTTTACCTAAGCCTTCAAAATCTTTTTTACTACTATGATTTATGTATACCCTTTCAGTCGGGCGCGGTTACGTTAGTGTGCACCACACACACACACACACACGCACACAACACACGAAAAGCACTGAGCCGTGTTTACCAATAGGTGTTCGAGTTTCGGCACCGGTCGTCCAGTTTTTGTACTCTGTGCGCACTCGATGCTGAGCACTCGCGAGTACGCAAGCGGAGGAAGCCGCGCAGAGTGAAGCGATCGAAGTGAGAGAAAAATCAGTAATGAACGCTCTCTAATTACGGCGCTCGAATGGTACGATCATTAGCGTGACGACGATCGGCTCTCTACGCGCGCCGGATGCGGGGGGGGGGGGGGAGATATCATGTTCGAGACTAGGTAGGTAACAAAACAACACTTCTCCGGGAGCGCGCGCGCGCGCACGCTGATTTTCTTCCTTTCTAACCCTCCACGTTCGACTCTGGCGGTGAATTGGAATCCAATTGGAAACGTGGAGGGTGGAGGGAGGGGGAGAGTCTCTAGTCCCCCTCTCCACACGCCACACAACAAATGTGATAACAGAATTAGTAATGCCATTGTAAAGCACGGAGGAGGAAAAAATACAAACAAACGTGTGTGTAACGTGAGCAAACTAAAGTGGCGGCCCCGCAATCTGTGTGTGAGGTCTTGTTGAAGTGTTATTTTAATAAAGTAAAGAAGCAAAAACAAACTGACTAAATAGCAACGCAAAAAACTGATAAAATAAAAGTAGGTTTCTCTCTTTCCCCTTTCTCCGATGGGAGCGCGCAATATTTGATGTCACGGAATATCAATAATCAACCATCATCGACGGAACTACGTGTGCGCCCCGTGCAATTATACCGTCCTCTCAGCATCCTGGGGGCGGGTGCAAAAAAGGGTCCCCCCTCTAAAGGGAAAGGAGGGGGGCAGTTTGCTGAAGAATATGAAACAAACACAACATCAAAATGAGATAAAACACACGAACCGGCATGGGCTACAACAGTGTTGACGAGTGGCAAGACGAGCTGGGAAAAGGTATTGCATAAATATTCGCACATATGGTGATGGGTGACGGAGGGGGTGGGGAGGTCTGTCGCAGGTTGACCAGAGAAATCTATTGCCATTATTGTGTCACCCGCTCGGTCTGCCTCCCTTCCAAGCTACGGAGCAAAAACCTCGCATCGAACCCCTTGAGAGGGTGCGCTTTTGTCGGCATCATTTCCGTGCCGCCCTTTTTTTTTGTTGCTGTTTGCCATCGAGTGCGGGCACGGATTGCGGGCGAACAATCGGTGTCTGTGTATGTGCCTCTGTGTGTGTGTGTGTATGTGTGTGAGTATGTGAAGTGCCTACAAAATAAGAGGAAGAAACCAGAGTAGATAAAAAAAAGGTGGCTGTACGGGGTGCCGGTGTGTCGGTAATGGAATGAGCGTACCGACAAACAGATCCAAAGGGTGTGAAGATGCGGCATGCGAAACGAAGCACACACGCACTCACACACAGTAAAGATAAATTTGAAGAAGAAATCAATCGATGCGCAGAGTGCGGGCTTACAGAGGTGGGTGGACGAGGAGAGATGGGGAGGTTTGACTGAGAAATGGGGAGCAGAAGACGCAGCGCCAAATGATAAGATAGCATTCCCACCGGGCTCTGGACTCTGGTGCCTGGTAGAGCAACATGGTAGGCCGGTCTGATAGTGATGGAGAGGGAGTCGTTTCGGTGCAGCCGGTGCAGCAAACACCAGATTTAGAACCGATGCCCCGGAGTCGGAGTCGATTGCACATTATTAAAAGCCTCTCCTTTACCTCCTTCAACTCCGTACCCCGACGGATTGTTGGGGAAACAGAGGAGGGTTATGGGCCGAATATCAAACCGCTGCCGAAACACAACAACTTAAAGGTAGCGACGTTGTTAAAGTTAGTACCGGATATTTTTCTTAATGTTGTTGTAACTTTGTTTCTCTGTAGCGATTAGTGCAGCGGAAGTTAGTGCTGTAGTTTGATGTTTTCAGCGGCCCGAGACCTCTTTGAAGATGGTTGCATATGCGTGCAATATCAGTATACTTTGTTTGAGATATGACGGGGAACGCGACGCGACCTACGCCGCCATACAAAAAGGGTCGACATATTGCACGCAGATGCGCTGTTGGGCAGAAATAACTTCAAAGGTCTATGAAACACCGGAACTGCGACTATAAATGTACAGTACACGATCTGAGATGCGGATCTATTTTAACGCACTTCTGAGCTGTGCGGGAAAAATATTTAGCCGGATGCCGTTTGCGTAACATCTGACGACCTAACCCGTAAAGCCAACAATCATAATATTCTCTACCTCAAATAGCTTCGACGATCGTTTCCAATTGTTGTTGTCATTTGCGTAACATCTGACGACCTAACCCGTAAAATCAACAATCATAATATTCTGTACATCAAAAAGCCTCGACGATCGTTTCCAATTGTTGTTTCCAATGGATACAGAATAGATCCTTTGATCAGTTTTGTTATTGAATTTGAGCATTCTTGGGCCTACAATTATTGGAGAACGAAAACGATTGGAAATCGAACTCTCAAAACATCTCACAGACAACCTTAAGCAATAACTATAACATCACTGACTGTTGAATGTTAAATGATGCATAATGGCAATACGAACTACAAGGACGGAAATTGCACCGACCGGAGACGTTATGGGCAGGATGTCGGTGCAATAAAACTCTCCAGGCAGTAAAAGTAACCTCGAGCGTCCATTTTATAGCTCCGAGGATTATCACGCAGAATGCAAGGTACAGTTTGAAGGCGAACGCTGCAAAGATCAGGGACACTTGTGGTGTTGCTTATACCTCCCAGACAGGATTTAAATAAATGATCGCACATATCATTACTGTGACTGCGAGTTATATGATCCTGTCAGTGCCATGTGTGTGATCGTGTGTGGGTCGAAGAACACCCAAACACGCTAAAAGCTCCAGGGAAAGAATGATACCGCATTGCACGTACATAGGCTGTATGCTATATTGGCCTGTTACATTGGACGCCAGAGCTTGTCTCGGTTTTATGTCCAGCAAGGAGCGAGCACACAACCTTCGTCGAGGTGTGAAAATTAGCATCGCTATAACAACAACTCTTTGTACCTTCCTTTTGTCCGGTTGAATCTTATAGTCATAAAACAAACGAGATGGTCAAGATGCTGCTTTTTTTGTAATGTCAACCGGACCTAAATACACTAAAAGGCGTTATTTTTAGCTGTCTGTAGTGGAATAGCATACCAGTTCCATCGCTTCACAGACACTGTTGAATGTCTCTGCAGAAGTTTAACGCCATACAAGAGCTCTTCTTATAATCTCCTTGCCGGTCCACTCGCTTGCCTGCGTTCGACGACTGCGCATCGATCGCGCCGAGCTCCAATAAAAATAAAAAGGATTAAAACCCATCGGCGAGGGCGCATTAGGCCGCAGGCCGGTACCAAGGCAGGATAGCCAGCTATTAGTGCTAATTTTCTAAACATCCTCTCTGCAGCGGGGCTGGAAGTGTGGTGGCTCCGGCGGTGCCCAAGCCAAGATCAAAGCTCCAAGCGCCCCAAACCGACGCGGATCTTCAGGGCGGTGTGCAGCCAGCCGAGCCAGGATGTTTGCCGACGGTTCCGAGAGGTGCTAACCGAGAGGGTTCGTTCGGGTCTGGTGTACAAAACTCGGGGTCCCGCGAGCAAACAAAAGCCTGTCCCGGCAGCCTGGGCCCACCCCACTAGTCATCGGGTTTGCGTGAATCTTGGAGCGAAACTTGTGAAATTTCACAGTCTCATCGGCAGTTAAGCGGCTCAGGGTCTTTGCTGCGCTCTCCGTGGTGATCCTCTTAAAAGCCGCCACCGTGATGCGGCTTCTACCACCAACCGTCGTTCTGCCTGCTTTTCCGGCTTTCGCTTGGGCCCAGCCGTCAGACGGAGGTGAGAATGTGATCAATGGCGGCCGATCGGTAACGGTAGGTTCCCCACAGTACATCATACCGGCGTCCGCCGCGTGTCCGTGTGTCTTGGCACAAACCGTACATGCAAACAAAGCAGTACCCCGTCCTCGGGCTGGAGGATATATCTATATGTAAAATGGAATTTAATATCGTCGTTGGAACGTTTAATCGCAACCATAACATTAGGTTTATGATTTCTCGGCACAATAAACGGCGCGCGGCAATAAACAACGGCATTAACATCGGCTATATCAGTGGTCAAGAGAGCTCGGGCAAGGAGCGGAAAAGCAAACCTCCTGCCCTCGAGGAGCTCTGGAGAAGTAGATGAAAGACGAACAGTTGAAATTGACGATCTGCCTCCCACACACACACACACACACACACACACACACACACAAACGTACACTAGCGATTGATTCGATTCGGTGGGTGAAACGAGAGAGGTAGATTGTAAACCGTGATGAGCAAGGGTGGAAAAGTCGGACAGAACACCCGGCACGAAAAAAAGGTTTTTGTGTAGATTTGACCGGAACCAATGGATGGCGTATATTTGGGTCTAAGCGTGAACTCACCCACATACACACAGGCAAGAAGAAAGAGACAAGGAATGCAACTAGCCAGCAGAGGCCTGTAGAGTGCAGAAGCAAAAAAAAAGGGGTGAACGTGAGGAGAGAAAGAGAGAGAGAGACAGAGAGAGAGAGAGAGAGAGAGAGAGAGAGAGAGAGAGAGAGAGAGAGAGAGAGACAGAGAGAGACAGAGAGAGCTGAGGAGCGAAAGGCAAAAAATCATATCTCAGGTGCAGGTCTCGCCCGCGCACCTTCTTTGGGCCCGCGCAAACGGCTCTAACGAACTTTAATAATTTCGTTTGATGTTTTGCCGCCGACGCTGCTGCCACCGTCGCCCCGCCGGGGCACCGAAAACCGCAAACCGGTCCACGGGAGCGAAAGAGACAGAGATAGAGAGAGAGAGAGGGAGTGAGAAAGAAAGAAAGAAACACGGTGTAGAGGAACACAACCAGCCGATAAAGGAAGCCGCACTATTAACGCACAAAATCGGAAGGTGATGGCGGTAGCGCGCTGCGCGGCGCAGGAGATTTAGGAGAGCAATCGGAATCGGAATGCGGTGAGAGAGGTTGCTAGGGCTAGGGCGGAAGGTGCAAACAAACCAAAGCTACTCAAATACATCGGTACGCTGCCGGCGGTGTGCAGGTGTGGCAGGAGGGCTGGAAAGGGCCGGCCAGAAGGGGATAGCAAAAGCACACTCTGTCGCGAGTGTGTACGAGATCAGGGCGAGAGGGACGAGACGGGGTTTAGTCGGACGAAAAGATGAACGTGTGACAAAATGATTTTGGCCCGTTTTGTTTATGGCCGGGAGCAGCGGGTCCCGGTTTTGCAAAACAAGCGCCAAATGATGCCTTGCAGGGGGTAGTTAAGGCGAGAAAGAGTCGCCAGAATTGCCGCTACTGCAGTAGAAACTGTCCGGTGGTGGTATCGATACGCTCGTAAACCGATGAGTTCGCTCATCGTCATCCCCCTCATCATAAATGTCAAACATTCGCGTAGTAGCAGCTACCGTGATGTCGTAAACGTACGTCCCGAACGATCACACGGAGTTGGCGGGCGTACAAATGCAATGAACTGCCTTATTTTAATGCCGCAAAAACGTCCAACAGTACGACCTGTGTCGACCAGCCTGCTGGGCAATTAAAAAATCTATCGCACCCTGGAGCAGCGCCCCGTTAAACTCCGATAATTCTGGTGTGCCTGCATCTTTTATTTCCCACAGGAATTACATTACGACCATGACATTGAGGAATTCATCGCACCCTGGAGCAGCGCCCAGTTAAACTCCAATAATCCTGTCGTGCCTGCAACTTTTATTTCCCGCTAGAATTACATTACGACCAGTACCAGCCTGCCTGGCAATTGAAGAATTCATCGCAGGATCAGCGCCCAGTTAAACTCCAATAATACTGTCCATCCTGCAACTTTTATTTCGCACAGCGAAGGCAGCCCGCTGGCGCGGTAGAATGCAAATGGCATTAATGAGGGCAATAAAAATCCATAGGATGTCGCCGACGCTGCTCCGCTGCGACTCGACCGGGTGCATCATATGCATCCGAGAGGTAAAAAATAATTTAATTAGAGCCTTGAATCGGCGCGCGTGGCACTGCAATGATTGAGCCATCCAGGCCGCGATCCAGACGCCGGACGTGTCCCACGAACGCCCAATTGCAGTTGCCAAAGCGTTCCCCTTCCGTCTTACTTAATTATTGGACCCGTGCGTGGGGCACCCCGCCGAGGTTTTCCAATAAAAAAAAGCCGATCGCGCTTTCAACGTTTCAACGGATTTGCGCAGTTTCGCAAATCCCTCACCAAGAGAACACCACAGGGTTTTAGTGTATCGTGGTGCCTTTGGTCGTGTTTAATTGACTTCGATCAGGTCCATCGGTTGGCCCATCATAAACGAGAATAATTAAACAGCAGCATGGTGGGGGGGGGGGGGAGGAGGGGGGTAGGCGATGCTAACTGGGGTTGCATTAAAATTTTATGCTGCACCGTTAATTAGCGCTTGGAGTGAGGTTAAGCCGACTCGTTTTATTGATCCCGTGCGAGTTGGGACGCACTTTCATAGGCTGACGAAAGCAGATCCAGTATGCAGAATGGCACACAACATACTCGAACGATGTGGATAAACGGTCATAAATAGGGGATTTAGATGTTGAACAGGATTCAGCATGGTTGAATTGGTTTTGGACGAGAAAGATTAAAGATCATGGCCATGGCGGAACTACAATGGACATCATGTTTTATCAATTTATGTTAATATCCTTTTATCGTTTTATGGTATCCATTCATATCCGCAGGTCTGGGAAAGATAATTCGATTGTAAATGATCCTGGAAGTTTTGGGTTTATTTTTCTCCAGAAGGTACCAAAGTTCAACCCAATGCCCACTTATGCTCGACTTATTCATTGACTCATCATGTTAATTTGTATAGGATACTTCAAATTTCCGCCAGAACTCTAAAGTCGTTGCTCTATTATGGAAAATTATACCATTAGACATACTTGAATAAAAACAATCTTCCCAGTCCTAATCATAACAGACATCTGGACCTAACTAGAACTGGGGATATCAACTTCAATGGAGAAGAAGATCTTCTATATGAGCAAAATGGCCGGACCATCCCAACTGAACAATTAATAAAAAAGATAATCCATATGTATGGGATATTTCTTACATTGGAGATTTCCTCCACAACTATGTAGTCTTTGTGCTAATACGAAGTATTTTACCATTAGACGTAGTTAACCACAGTATAACCCATCCCCTGTCCAAAATCTGAACCTAATCCGAACTGATAATATCAACGTCTTTGGGATGTATGAGATATATCTCACATTGGAGATTTCCTCCTGAATCATTCCTGTTTGCGTTAATACGAATATTTGCACCAAATCACAACTCTAGACATCAATTTAAGATGAAGCAACTGCAAATCCATTTGATGATTGCTGGTATGGCACGCCAGTTTTTGGGGTTGATTGGTTGGTTGGCACGGTTGATTGTGAAGGCGTCCATAATCTTCCCAGGCCCCCGCGTGCCCCACCCTGTACCTGCACGGTAGCAGTACACTTACCAGTCGTTCTGCGTCGAGCCACGTCCGGACGGAGCCGGCTGCCGTCGAGTTGACACCGCCGCCAGGCACCGGCACACTGGACGACAGGTATTGCAGAGCCGTTTCCGGCGCAGACGCGATCGTCATATCGTACACCAGATTCTGACAGGCGCCGACCGCGATACGCTCGCAGCGTAACTCTTCGCCCGCCGCGAACGACACTGCCGTCATGATCGCCACGAGCAACACTTCCGGACGCATGGTGCCCGGTTCGCACCAAACACAGAAATTGCAAATGAGCGGTTAGATCTTCAGCACGCAGCCTTTTCCCGGCCACAACGTACACCTGTTTTTGTGTATTTTTATTTTGCAATTATTGTCACACTACGGAGCAGGGATCACCAAGAAGACATTTACACTAGGACGAGCGCGTCCCATTTAGACAGACGGATGCCGGACGCCTTCGCCCGGAGTGCCGGCATTTTGCGAACAAGTTTAACACACTCCCACGCCGCACATATTCGGACACCTCACTATAGTCAAACGCACATTATACACACACACACACTAACGGTTGCACGATAGAACCGATGAGTCCATCACCATCTGGGGTAAGTTTGTCGTTTGGCGCAATTGCCCGCGTACGTTGTTTACTGCTTTGTCGCGAGTCAAAGGCCAACCTATGTCTCAAGCCCAGGGCAAACGCGCAGGTGTCGGTATCGGCTCGCCGTGTGCGGAGAACCGAGTATGGGGAAAAAAGCGGCCTTCAAAGCTAGGCGGCAAAGACGCACCACCGTGGTCCGTACAGTGCGTTGCGCTACGGCTCTCTCGCTGGGACTGAATTGCGTCAGGCCGGCCGCAACCGTGTATATAGGAAAGAGCACAACAAACAACGCTTCGGCCGACGCTCGACCGTTCGGCCGCTCGGTTCGGGTTGCGTTCGGCCAAACGAACTGCGGGCGCATGCGGCATGCTAAGCGTACATGTTGGTCAAAAAGATGATCAACCTATTTTAGCTTGTTTTAATTTGTTCTATATTAACTTGTTGAGGTTTCATTTGCAGTATTTCGGAAAAAAATTTCCCATACTTCAATGATTAGAAAGAGTCGTGTTTCCTTTCCTTACTTTGTATTATATCTTTACTTGTTTGAAGCTACAAAGGTTTTTTTTACAAAAATAAAAAAAAAAAACAATTAACATGTTTTATAGCACACCTCATTGAACATTAATCACTCAAACAAACGGTGGGGCCGTATTACAGTCGTCAGGTCGCGCGACTTAACAACATGCCCATCGTGGGTTCAATCCTAGAAAGACCGTCTCCCTATATCAACGACTATCTATCCGGCTGCGTGGAACTAAATAAATCTCGAAAGCCTGTATAGGCCGGGCATGTTCGCGCAGAACGTTAGGCTAAATGGAAGAACCCAAAAAACCTTCTATAGTTCACACTATATATCAGAGAAGCGCCCGGAAAACATGATATGATATAAAGGACGATGATGCTTCGTTGCATGTTCGTTGCAATTACTATTTTGAAGATTTGGGGACAGCGCCTGCATACGCCCTCAGGAACAACGAAATCTAGGAAGCATGTATAAGCGTAAAACATGATCGCATAGGTCGTTACGTTGTTTATGAATAATAATGAGCATAGCTTTTCGGTGGTTATAATTTTTTTAACCAATTTCATTAACTCTTTCACATGGGTAGTGATGCTTTTGGCACGCTGGTGATAAAGTTGTCCCTTTAGATAATCCTGTTGGAACCCGATTGGAATCACTTGCGAAACAAAAAATAATAAGAAAGTGTGCGAATACTATTAAAGTCCCTGAAAACCCATGTAAACGAGCAGTTACGTTTTGATAAAAAAAAAAAAGATATTCCTTTGTATTGCATGTAAACTGTACATCCCATCTGTGTAAGAACTTTGCGATGTAAAGTGAAGCCTAATTACATTTAGCATCTACTGGTTGACTGTTCAGATTCACAGATTCAGATTCATTGCCGCAAGTGATGTTAGTGCAGATTGTGGACAATTGTAATTGTTGGAGTGAAAACCCCTGTAAAAAAAGCGAAACTTTTCTCCAAGCTAGCTAAAAAGCTTTCAGCGTAAAGCTCACCCGTTTGCTCCTGTCGGTATGCAATTGGTGGCGTAGTGCCTAAAGGTATGCAATGCGCACAGCACTGCAGTCGCGTCACACCGTCGTACACACCGTGAATGCATTTCTTTTCGCTCTTTTCAATTTTAAATGACGATGGGGCGTCTTTTAGTTAAACGTGTTGACAGTTTTCGTCGTAGGAATCGAAGTTTTGGGATGCAAACCACTGTTCCACATTGCCTCAGTTTGTTTTGGCGCTTGTGTGACAACAATGCCTGCACAGTGTCTTATCGGGTTCGATAAGATTACGGAATGATTGCGTACCAACAATAGCCAGCGGTAAGACGCTAACGGTTCCTCCGATTGTACTGTATTGAAGCTTTTTTGTTGTTGTTGCCGTTAAGGTTTAGTATGTAATTGCACTTTTGTTTTGTTGTATCGAGAGTGCATTTTGCAAGTAGAAGAGTTTCTTGTTATGCTGCGCATAGATCGAGCAATTGTAGAACGATGGACCAAACGTCACAGATAGGGCAACGTCACACTGCCATCCATTGCTCTCTTACGCATCATTCCTGGACTATCAGCAGCAGCAGCAAAAAAAAAACAAAACAAACAAACAAACAAGTCAATACACAAACAAACCCCTCTCTCTACGACTCCCTCCTCTCTACCCGGGAGCGCATCTTAAATCCCTTCTACGTGACTGCTCGCGAAAATGCTCCGCGCAAAGTCACGCCAAGGTAAATTGCGCCGACGCGGGGAAGCACCACGCAGCGGCGAGCGGAACCGTTGGAGAGGGGCGTTTTGATTTTTTTTTTTTTTTCAAAACGATCAAAGTACGAAAGTGGCGTGATCCGCGGGTAAAGTGTACTTGCACCGCGGTTTCATTCTCGAAACCACACACACTACATGGCCGCCGGTGACGCACACACAGTCACGGAGCCCGATGAATCAACGCTACGCTAGACGGTGTTTATTTTTTTGTTGTGTTATTTTTCTTGTTGTGAGCCCGCGTGCTCATCAACGCCCCCATAGTGTGTGTGTGTTTTTTTTTAATGGGATCCATCACGTTGGGGGTAGAGTCCTTGCTTAGGAGGATCCCGCAAGATCAAGGTCTAATTTACAGCCGATCGACCAATCGGAGGTCTTACGCGATTGCTCATTTCGCTTCTTTTCCGTTTATCTCGCACGGACAGGAGGCGAGTCGCTTATCAAAGTACAAAAGCGAACAGATTTCACACCAAAAACCCCATTGTATACCATCCTATACAGGGTTTTCCAGGAGTTCTCATAGCTGTGGGACATTTTATTGACTCTTTCTTACGCGAAATGAACCTAATGTAAAGGGGAATAGGACTCTGTAGCACCCTTGTTGGACAAATCCTATAGGAATTTCCAACGAGCCTGTCCAAAAAGGGTGCCATAGAGTTCAATTTCCAACGTATGAACTTCACTTTCAATGGGAAAGAGTCTAGGAAGTGTCCTACAACTATAAGAACCCCTGGAAAACCCTGTAAAGCTGTTTCTAGTGTTTAGCTTAGGCCAACGCCCCTTTGCCTACAGTTACAGTAAACTGGAAAGGGCCACTTTTAGCAATCCTTATCAACGCTCCTCGAGAAGGGGATGTGTGCGAGTGTGAGATGGAATTGTCTTCCCTTTTTTCTCTCTCTTTGCCACACACAGTTGCGCAACTGGGTCGCACCTCAATGCACCCCACACACTATCGCGCACAAATGCCAGCGCAGAACGCGCAGTAGCGCGGGTGACACCCCTTGAGGGAAATGTCGTCTTTTTGTTCTTTTTTTTAAAGAAAACCCTCTTTCGCAAGTTCTTCTACTGTTTGTTTTCAACGGCGAAATAACAAATTAGCTCAAGTAGGGCATCGGGCCCTTGCCATCGGCCTAAGGGGACATGTGTTGAGCCGATTGATTATTGTGTGGTTAATTAATTGTTTGTTTTTTTAATGTTTTTCCTACTTGCCCCTCCCCCCCCAGTTGCTTGTCGTTCGGGCGCAGTACGCAGTTAGCACTGGGGCGAGCGTGGCGAAATGTGACCCTGCATTAAAACAATGTATCGGGGGCAACAACATCGGCCGCAGTTTTGTAATCGAATCTGTTTTATTAACAAGACTTTTTTTTTATATAAACAAAAAAAAATAGAAACAGAAAAAAACAGTATACATGTAGTATATAAACACGCAATAAACCTACACACAAAAAAAAAAAAAAAATAGACGCCCGAACACACGGTCGCGGTATGCGCAGATAAAGCTTATTATCGAATTAGTTGTATAACCAGCCATGAAAGCCATGGTAGGGGAGGTGGGGGGAACGAAGGGGGTCCGCCCTAAACATCACGATCTGCGCGAACTTGCTGCGCGCATCCTCCGCACTATGGTATATCTACCATAAGCATATGCTCCTGCACAAACACTATCACACACACACGTCCTTCCCTATCTCTCTATAGCGACAACAGCGCATCTTGATCTTTCGCTAACATATCTCAGCATATCATCCTGGTTGGCACACATATTGGCCATTAAAAAAAAAAACGAAAACAAACAAATGCATTCCGTACGACAGAATGATGCCCCCCTACCGGAAGCCTCTCCTCTGTGTTGTCCCTCTAAAATCGCGCTATCACTCATCAACATCGGTGTGTGTTTGTGTGCTTTTGTGTGTGTGTGTGTGTGTGTGTGTGTGTGTGTGTGTGTGTGTTTGCGAACATCCTAATTCCCGTTTTGTCCCTCTTCCCACTTCCCCTTCCTCATTTTTTTTTGTTTCCCTCCCAGTCACTATAATTTCACCGAATCTCTCTTGCTCTCTTTCTCGCTCTAGTCTTGCTGCTGCAACGTTTTACTGCTCTTGGTCGTGGCGACCACATCGGACGTGGTGGTGCTGCTGCTGCTGCTGGGGGTAGAGCTGGTGGTGTTGGCTGGGGCGGCGGGGGTCGTCGTGGCGGGGTTGCTGGGTGCCGGCTCCCTGGGGCTGCCGGCCTCGACCGCCTGCCGCTTCTCGTTGATGAAGTTCAGGTACTGGGTGAGGCGCAGCACGGCGATGAGCGTCGCGACGTAGTCGCGCACGTCCTCCTTCCGCAGCGATTTCACCTGCGTCGAGACGGTGCGGTAGACGAGCCGGGCCACCTTGTTCGAGAGCCGCCCGACCGTCTGGACCGTGTGCAGGACCGGATCGTCCTTGGCGGAGATGGGCACTGAAGGAGGAAAAGAAAAAGCGCAATTAGTGATGAGTCGGAGAGGGGACGAAAAGAAAGCCCCCTTCCTGCCTTACCATTATCGTCCTCCGATTCCGTGTCCGACTTGGGGAAGTAGTAGTCGAGCAGGCGCTCGGCCAGCTGGGCGGTGGTGTCGACGCCGTTCACCGCCAGGCTGCCGTACTGCGTCGCCAGCACCTCGTTCGCCTTGCGCCAGGACAGATCCTTCAGCGAGGCGGCCCGCTGCTGCGAGGCGGACCGCAGCTCGCACACCTTCTCGATGTGCGGCTTGACCGACTCGATGACGCGGGTGCGCGCCTGCTGGTAGATGTCGGCCGGCTGCTCCTTGATGATCGGCGCGTTCACCTCCAGCTTGTCGATGCCCTTGACGAGCGTCTGGTCGACCAGCTGCAGCGGCCGGTCGAGCTTCTGGACGAGCGGGGCCGAGACGGTCACCGCCCGGCAGACGACGTCCTCCGCCGTGCCGAGGGCCCAGGTAAGCAGCGGGTTGTAATCTGCAAAGGGAGGGGACACAAGCAAATGTGGCGGTGAGATCGATTTGCTCCACTTCATCAAACGATGCAAAGGTCCATCAGGGCTGCCAGGCTCCGGTCAGTTTGCTGACGTCTTTGGGGGGGAGCACAGCGATAAGAGACGCGGGCGGCTCGCTGTGCCCGCTGATTGTTGAACCGTTTGCTTTCCGCTCGAAACAGGGGAATCTTTCGATCTCCCCACCCCCACCCCCCCCACCCCCGCCCCTGGCGCCTTATCAGCGCCCCGTGCGGGAGTCAAACGAGAGGCCAATAATGAGAGACCGCCAGCCCGGACCTGATAAGGTCAGCTCGCTGCGCACGTACATTCTGGGCGAGCGCCCTCGGGTTTCCGGTTTTGTTTCTTTTTTTTCATTGTGCCCTGTCGAGTGGGGGATTCTAGTGGGGACTGGATGGGGGGCAGGTAGTAAATTGGAGCTCTATTGCACCCTTAAGTGGCACCCTTTGGCCACGCAAAGCGTGGCTACTAGGAGCGCAACCACCGGTCACGTGTCACCGGGTGGTGGGAAGGGGACGGCGGGCGGCTAAGGGCAAATCACATGTACGATCTGCAATTTCGCAATCATAAACCAACCTCGTCGTCGCTTGTTGGGGTGCATGATGTTTTTTTTTTTTTTGTGCCCTTAGAAATGCGCATCTAATCTTAAACTGGAACAGCATGGGGCTGTAAGGCGACGCGTCACTGACTTCGGGAGGGAGCAGCAGCAACACAAAAGAGAAAGAAAAAGGCCCATAAATTGCTTCCAGCGCGTTCGAGTTGGTTCTCTTCCCTTCACTCCCCCCCGCCCCCCGCCCTCCCGCCTTTTGACGTTGTGCCTCATCATAATGGGATTAACATATTCGTTGCATTATGTGCGCTTCTGGAATGGGATGGGAGGGAAGGAGGAGGCATACTCACACACACACACACACACACACACACAACAAAAAACAAAAGCACAAGCTTCCATCTTTTTTTTTGTGCAAGAGCAAAACGCGCAGATAAGGCTGGGCGCAATCAGCACCACTTGCCTCTTGAGAGACAATGCTCCCCCCCTCCCCATCCCTCTCTCTCCCTCTCTCTCTCTCACACTCGATCGCTCGCTTCTTTTCCGACCGTTCTCTCCCCCCTTGTTGCAATTCATTCATCCGGCGCGCGGGACCGTTTTTATTCACCCTCGCCGCAATTTCAATGAAACTCATCCAAGAATGCATCGATACCATCAAGAGAGAGAAAGAGGGGGGGGAGAAAAAACGGGTTAAAAATAGGACGTTCAACAGAAGCCCCACAGAAAGGCAGGCTCCCTTACAATCGAAGGGGCAGGACGGTTATGCAGTCCGGAGTAACGGATTGATGCGGTAACGCTGCATTCCAGCACTCGAGAACGCTCCCGCACGGTACTGGGAGTGGTGGCCCGATAGCTAGACAGTCATCCAAACACCGTCACCATATGGTTTTGCGTGGACCGGTTTCTTTTTCTTCGATTGTCCCGATCGCGCGCATTTGGACTTTGGACCGGACGTGGACTTAGTTGTTATACGCCATACGTCACCACGCGGCCGGCGCAGACTGAGCAAAAAAGAAAAAAAAAAAAGGTGTAAAGGAGGAGAAGTAGCACGTGCTCTTCTCTTCCTTCCGTTCGCCATTTCTGCAAACAAAAAAAAAAAACGGCGCCATCGCAGCAGCCATCGTGCCGCGGCACAATTGCAATGGCGCGATTCTTTGGATGAGGGGGGGGCGGGGGGGGATCGGGACGTTCTGAGTTCACGTGCTAGCAAGAAGAAAAAGAAAAATGACGGCCGGCCGATCGCAAGTGAAATGACCCCCGAATGTCATATGAATTATCGATCGGTTGTTGGATACCTTCCCCCCCCCTCTCCTATTCCTCTCCCTCGTGGCGGCACCGCACGACGCTACCGGCTTACCTTTGACGCGCCCGTACACGTTCTGGGTCTGCTGCCAGGTCGCGTCCACGACCGGCAGCTTCAGCATCCGGTCGAGCGATTCGAGGTGCGGCAGCAGCGCACTGTTGTTCGGTGCCGTACTGTCGCTGTTGGTTGGAGCGGTAGTGTTGGTGGTGGCGCTGCCATTTTCCTGCACTTTCGACGACATGCTGCTGCTGCTTGTTCTCGTTCTAAAATTTGCACCGAAGGGTTGCACGCGCACTGCACAGAGCGAAACACACACACGTTACACACACGCACAGTAAAGTTACACCGACGAAAGTTCAAAGTTCGGTCCCGGTGGACGCGAAACCGATACGGAAGCGGGGACAACTAAAAAACACGTAACGCAAATGGTGAATCGGAGGTTGCTGCTGCTGCTGCTGCTGTGTTAGAGGGTTTGAGAGTAGAGCGACTGCAGCACACCGTACCGTATCGGATGATTGCGAGCGAAGAAATGAACGAGCCGAGCCGACCGAACCGTCGATCGGGTTCTGTTTTGTGCGTTGCGCGATGAGCGTGCTCGCGCGCGAGCGAGAGAGAGACACACACACGGGGCCGCAGCGGTTCCAGCAGCCGAAATGGCCACGGACGTCGGAGCGAGATGGCGGGCGGGCACACACACACACACACACAGAGCCGAGTTACCACTACACTGGGGAAAGGCACAAACACACACGCGCACGCACGCACAGAAGCGAACAGGTTGATGAGCCGCGCCTGTGTATGCGTATGCGTTGCACGTCGGCGAAAGGTTGATAGACGACGTCACACGCGGGGGCTTCGGGGCCTTATCGTGCGTGAAAGTGATGCGACACTACTACTAGCACCAAGCCAGAATCACAGAAACACGGCCAAAACGCTTAGAACACGCGCTCCTGACACTTCCAGCTCCTAACAGTCGCTTGCTCGTTAGCATACACGTCTACACCTTGCGATGGAACGTAACCGTGTCGGGTGAGCTTTTTATATGGGGCAGAGTTTTAAATCCCCCCTCCTTCCCAACACACACGCACACACATACCGACGGGCCTCTTATCAGCGCCTCTAACGGGAACGGGGCAGCAATACTGGCCCCTCGCCCGCCAGCCCTTCTCGCCGCTCCAAAAGGGGTGGCAGGGACAATCCCGGACCATATCGCCCGCCCAGCTTAGATAATTAGTGCTCGCTACCACCTCGCTCGCTTATCTCGATCCGCCCTGCCCTCCCCTGCCCCTTACCTCCTCCTCCGCCCCCTTCCCCCTAGACTGCCTCTTCAAAGACGAACTTCGGACATGGGGCAGTTTTGCAAAGGGACCACGACCACCATCATACCGACGATCGAGCGCGCGCGCGTGTGTGTGTGTGTGTGTGTGACTCCGCTTTCTCCCCACGGAACCTCCCAGCCAGCCTGACTTGACGACAAGTGGGGCCCGTTCTGCTACCATTCTGTCCTTCCCTCCTTCCCTCTCCTTCTCTCTCTCTCTCTCTCTCCCTCGCTCAACCTTCCCCTTGCATTCGTCTGCTGGTGGCGGGGATCCAGCCTTTGACCCCGGTGCGCCATTTTGCCGGTGCGCCATCATCGCACACCATGTCTGTGCGGCGTGTGACAGCGGGCACGGGGTCAAGCTAGCGTAGGCACGCGTGAAGCAGGGTTTCGTACAGTTACGGGGCCCGCCTGATGCTGTCGGGAGTCGAACGCTGGGTCCAACGCGATCGCGCATGATATTCCCGGTACACTTGGAGCAAGCGGCGGGGAGGCGAGGGGGGGGGGAGAAGCCTAATTAAAGGGGTCCCAGGGCTGTAGAACGTGTGTGCTTGCCCTCGGGGTAGCGTTGGCGGCAACAAACGTAGCAATTGAGCCAAACCGTCGAGCCGCTGGAGCAACGTGAGCCATGCGCGCCGGTCCGGGTTCGAAGGGTCACACACACACACACAGGCACACACGCCCAGTCGTTTGCTATGCTAAAGATTGCGTATGAGTAATCCGATTAATGATGCTAATTTCAAAGTCACCCGGCAGCAGTAAGTACTCGGCAGGAGAAACAAAACAAAACTTTTACTAAATAAATAAATGCGGTAAGAGTTCAGTGGGTTTGGGTGGGATTTTTTCTTTCTTTTGCAAAGTTCACTTTGGAGCTTCCCACTCCAGTTGCGCAAAGTGGCAAACGACCCGAAACTAACTGGTTGACAGGTGGAAAATAACAAAAACAACATGTAAATGAGCCAAATTAAAATAGCTACAAAAACTGCATTGCTCCGCTTTACGCTTTTGTTTTCGCTTTTACAGGGCTTCCGGAAATATCGGATAGAAAACACATGGTTGTTTCTTCGTTTACAATTACAAAACTGCTAATAATAAGTCATTCAAAGTGTCTGAATCGTAGTTTACAGGGTCATATGTACAGGGCAATCATATGATGGAATAGTTAGTTCAATCACTTGGCGGAAGGTTGCAAGGATACTGTGGATATTTGATGGAGATGGCTGTGGAGCATTGCAGTTGACTGTGGTAGCCGGTGCAAGAAACCCAAAACACTTTAGTTAATTTTACCAGTTCATCATGTTTACTTGTACCTCCACGGCAGGATTTATATAGCTTATCATGTTACCAAATTCTCCCAATCGGTTGACACACTCCAATAAAGGGTTCGATGTGTACTTGTAACATTGCGCTATAGACACGTAGTGCCGTCTAAACGTATTGAAAATTCGACCCGTGAACGAATTCTAAACCATTCAACAATAAAAGATTTTTCTATTTTGGTAATATTTGGTAATGCGATCGATGGTGGATCTGATGTCCCAACGATTCGCAAAACCCTGTATCGTGCACAAAGAAGGACGCCGATGGCGTCAACACAGCCCAATCACCTGGTGAAACTCATTTGTGGATGATGCAAAAAAGCGGCGTTCTTTCTCTCCCTGCGCGCCAGAATAAAGCTAATAATGAAGCGGCGTGACAAACTACGCCATGATGCGGCTGTAGTTGCAGGTACGGAAGGCTGGCTCTGGTAGGGTGTCATGTGGGACATCGGATGATGTGTGGGATGTGACTAATTCCGATGACGTCGAATGACCTGACACCACTCAGCCCGGTGCCTAACGAACGATCCTCTGCCTGAGTTGAAAGGGGGAAGTTAATCGTTCACTACGAAGCAGCGGCAGAGATCTAGATTAGCGTGCGAGCACCACCAACACCTATAGCCTGTGTTTCAGTCCGCTCGTAGCCTTGAGTTTTTGCTGAGGACTGTAATAATTGAACATGAGCACACTCAAGCTGCAAGCGACGCTGTACTGAGACCGCGGAGGCAACACAATAAAACCCAGTTGTACTTTGGAATCGGCTCTTGGTGCTGCTCCGAAAATCTCTCCCGAGATGCCCTTTGTACGTAAACAGTAAAGACGCGCCGAACGCATTTTGCTCTCCTATCTACCAGCAACATCTCGGCGAATGGGGGTCTTATTTCTTTCTCGCCGTTCTTTGTACGTTAATCATCTTTTTCCGCGCTCACGGTGACAATAATATCTCAAGCCGCGCCGCCATCTTCCCCTGCTTTTCTTTTTTTTTGTTTGCCCACACCACTGCCCGTAATCTTGCAAACGTATTTCAAGTGACATTCATACTGCACATGATAATAATAGCGTGTTGATACGGTGTTTGGCCCGTTTTGCTGCTGCTATCGGTGGTTGATTTATTCTTCTTTTTTTCCGAACAGCCGAGAGCACGCACCGACCGGGAGTGTGTTTACACGTTTCGCGCTGGTGTCGCGGCCACTGATTTGCCACAACGTGATGCATATGAAGGTGTCAATTGAAGGCAATTTAAATAAATTTGCTCATAAGCCGCCCTGCCCCGGGTGTGCGCTGCATCTTGGGCACGTTTTCGTGTGGGATCGCTTCTAAAACCGCCATGTACCTGGTGGACTGGGTAGCTGAAGAGGGGGGGGGGGGGGGGGGGGGCAAGATGAAACCAGAGCTGCTTCATGTAGAATGGAGAGATGTTCACGCCGATACTAACTGCCTTGTGTATGGTGAGAATCCAATGTGCTAGGCGTGGAAGCATTCCATACCGGAGTTTGGTACCATTTTTCTTTTCTGTTGTAGTTGGCCAAGTGCGGATCACGAAGGGGATTAGAGAGGTCATCACATGTAGACATACGCATACGCTCACAGCGAGAGGCAGCGCTACCCGAGCAGATGCTACACACCGATAGACGAGTCATCAGATCCGAGGCGGCACGCAGGCACCGAGGGAGTCGTCGTCGTCGTCGCCACGCGCGGACTTTGAACCCGAGTGAGCAACGTATGGTGCGCAGTTGCGTCAACCGATTTGTTTCCTTTGATTCCCGCACACCACATATTTGAAGGGGTATCGCGCACATTCGACGCCGATGAGACGGCACTGGAAGCCCCTGCTGTGTTCGTTCGTTCGTTCTCGATGGGGAAAAGTATCGAGCGGTTGTGTCCCCGATAGCGTTATCAGCGCACGATAACCAGCTGCGGTTACCGTCATCCATTCCTCGCGCGCATTGCTTAGCTTTGGCTTCGTTTGTCCGCTTCGATTGCGGTGGAGCCAGCGGTAAAGGCAACTGCTGTTTGTTGGAGGCTTAGAAAGTTTGTCCGGGGGTCCGAGAAGAGAGCCGTCCGAGAAAGACACGGCCATGTGGCGGATGTTTACACGCAAACGGCAAGAAGTTTACAGTGCAAAGCAAGATTACAACAGATGGAAGACATTTTCCACATTGTACAGGACAGAGGATGCTAACAGAGTCGATTTCTGATTTTAAAACTCGATGCAAATTGAGATGGTTATACTCGATTTCAACATAAAATGGTACAGTCACTCAATCGACGACTTGCATGATTTATTTCCGACTTGTTACGCTATGTTATAGCTTTTGTTCATGAGGTACTTTTTGCCAAGAACATTTAATGTTTAATGTTCTTCAAAACGTATCAGAAACACAATCACTAAAATAATATTTTGATTCTTTTTACATTTGGGTTGTCAATAAATGTAGACGTTTTTTTTTATTCGATTCAAATTGTAAGGCTCACTACGAAATGTGAGAAAATAAATACATTTCCAAGGAGATTTCGATATTTATTTCGAGTCGAGAAAATGAACTTCTGAAGTATACCTTTCTCGTAAGAATTCATGTGTTCGACATCGTAATGTCGTAAACTCTAAACCTGATGTCTAAGTTATCCAGTGATCTTAACATCGAGCCATAATCTCCAAAGAAAACATTTCCAATAAAAATGCATCATTCATCGAGTCCAGAATTGCAAATTGTATGAATTGTTGATCCAACTTTGAAATTGCCGTCTCTTTCACATACAAATAATTGCATCCTTCCTCCTCACCGCACAGGTACGATTGATGATTTGCAAGTTTTACCTGTCGACTACACAAAAAAAACAGGTTAAGCACACTCACGTACTACAACGCGAACGTTGTACGTTGTCCCCCACTGAAACGGTGTTATCGGTCTCGATTTTTTTTTGTTCGCCACCCACGCAGTCGCCCAGTGACATCGACTATGAGTCCGGTTGGCCAAAAATAAACCTTTAACCCTTGAGCCGTGTGACGGGATTCGGGAAACGTTATCCGTCCCCTTAAGCTCCCTCCGATACGGGCGACCCGTGCCGCAAACGTCAAATCGCCGCACGTTATCAGGAAAAACGGAAAAATGTAGAGCACCACGCTAACCCATCGACGCAACCGGTCACCCTCTGTTGTCATTATCGCTGCGCCGATGACGATACCGGGACGATGACAGGTCGCTTTCGAACCGCGCCTATCCAGACGTTTCCCGGCGGTCTTGGAAGAGGTGAAGAACTTTGCTCCAATCTCGCAAAAAGCCGTTGCGGAAGTGTGTACGAAGGGATGGAAAGATAGTCTCTGCTGGGTTTACGTAACGGTTGGAGTACGCTAGGTTCCGAGGAGGAAGTCAATCATAGATCAAATGTCATGTATCAAATGTCGTGTAGCATCTAAGTGCTAAGTCCAATCGTATATAACACAGCTTCTGTAAAGGTTGGACGTGATTCGATTCCCATCCGGAGCCGAAACATTATCAGTGATGAATGATGACAACTTCATTGACGAGTAAATTATTGTGATTAACGATCACGAGCATATCTGGGCTCGTATTTTAGCAGTGATTGAATTGTATCGATAAACTAATGTTTACTGTGCAAAAGCAATACACAGAAGCAAACTGTATGTGTGCTTTACGATGCACAGCATTTGAGCGTTTAATATTTATTAAACTGAAATGACGTCATTAAACCTCACGCCAACTAGCCCGAAGTTTTCAGCTTGATAACAATGTAAACTACCGCTAATTCGCCGCAAGTTAGGCGCATCTGATGTCTCATGAGACTGTCTGTAAGTCAACAATTTTCGAGTCTAGTACATATCATGCTAAATTCACAAGGTTTTTTTTTCTTTATTTTTATAGAGACTTTGAGCCAACTGGCCTCATTCGCCCATCAAAATTCGAAAGGTGCTTGAGCAGATGTATGAAAACTTGTACACTGTATGAAACTTTTATGGCGTATGGAACGCCTAACAGTATGCAATAAAAGCAACAGCACATGTTTCGCATCAAATTCAAATCACACCGTTGAAGCGTTACGGTGTAAAATCATTGCCGCGGTTTTTTTTAGTTTTTGTGCACATCTAAACAGCACATCAAAGCATCTTAAACCTATTGAAGAAGAAACTGTTCATCGCTTAACAGTTTAAGAACGGTCGCTCATGCAAAGGGAAAGGCATTATTACAAAACACCACTTCCACCCTACTTTCGTGAGAGGTTATTGAGAGAGGCCAATTAGCACAACAACAACAAAAAAAAGTGATTACCGGTGGCCCATTCTGTTTCGTCCGCGCAGTGCAAGTAACGTGCACGCAGCCAGGATGTTTTGGCTTTTTTGGTGCAGCCACGCACATGTCACTTTGTGATCGCGACGATCACGCCACAGCCGTTTGCGGAGTTACGCAGCGTCTGCAGCCCTCGTATCACGCAACACACACACAGACAAGAGCGAAACATAAAATATGTCCATAATGTAACACTCGGCGAGCCCTTCGGTTCGGCACTGTCCGTTGCCGGAAGTGCCTGAGGATCCCTAACCTCCCGCACACTCACAAGCTCAAAAACTAGAGATATGCACTTTGGAGCGCATCCAAAGAGCCGATCCGACTCCGGCTAACGTTAGTCCGATTTCGACTCCGGCAAAATCCGAACCACTAGTTACGCACGGAATCGGAGTCGCCCAGTGTCGTTTGTAGTCGTCTGAAGTCGTTCGGAGTCGTCTGTGATCGAACCGAGTCGCTTGGAGTCGTCCGGAGTCAGCCGAAGGCATTTGGAATCGACCCGAGTCGCTTGGAGTCGTCCGGAGTCGTCCGGAGTCAGTTGGAGTCGGAGTCGTCCGGACTCGTTTGGAGTCGGAGTCTTTCGTCATCGTCCAGATTCGATCGGAGTCGACCAGAAATGGAGTCGGTCGGAGCCAACAGGAGCTGTCCGGTGCAATGTGCTTGTTATCAGGCATTTAATTTCGTTGTGTTTTGCTGTCTTTCTTTTTGCGCGTGCACTTCGTATACCGGTCTTTGTTTCCAAGGCCGACTCTGGCTGACTCCGACTCCAACCAATTCCGGACGACTCTGGTCGACTCCGGACGACTCCGACTCTGAAAGTGTTCGAACGACTCCAGATAATGCCGAAATCCGTAGTCGGTTCCGACATTATCGGAGTCGCATCGGAGTCGAATCCGGGTTTTAGCCAACTTTACCCATCACTGTACACTGGCACACTTTTCTTGCGGGTGGTGTCTGGAGTCGCCCGCCACAGTAGGTCACAATAGTGTGCTGGTAGGACTGTACGCTGTGTGTGTGCACCTTTCCACCAAAAATGCAAAAAAGGGTTTTCCACTCAGGCGCTTACCCTTTTCACACCATCGCGCCACGCTCCGGAGCACGCGGCTCGCGGTCAGTTACGGAGCAGTGTTTTTGTGTGCGTTTTAGTTTTCGTCTGCTTCTTCTGCTTCTTTTTTTTTGGTGAATGCTCAAGGCAACCGTGTGTTGTGTGGTGCAGTGCGGCAGCGATCACCGTCAGTTCGGTACCTTACCTCGGTCAGAACGCAGTGGCAGCACAAGCAGGCGGCCCGGAGCCGAAGTGAAGTGGCGCTGTCCGTCAGCGCGATGCCCAAACAGCCGCGTCAGCTAGGAACCTGAGGTGACGGTGATCGCGCAGAACAAAACAGTCAACCGACAACAATCCACCAAAGGGAGCAAAAGCGCAACAAAGCTGCCTCCGTACGCCTCCACGGCCCGCTCCATCAACTACTGTTGAAATCCTAACGACCACTCCAGGCAGGGGGTTTCTGGCTGCCGTGTCTTCGAGGACGCCCTTCGCTTCCGGGATTGCAGACACTGTGACTTTTGTGCAAGTGTGCGTGTGCGTGTGTGTGTGTGTTTTATGCCAACGCAATTCCGAAAGATGGCAAGCTATCTGTGCGAATGAAATAAATCCTCCACCCGGTAATCCGGTCCTCTGGTCACTTCTGGTGCAGGTTCGTCGTCTCGCGCCGCGCAGCATCTCTGTGACCACGCGTAGGGGCAACAACAACAACAACAACAACAGCAAAAAGACACGGAGCGCATATTCTCGCAGAATTCCGCCATCTCCAGCACTCAGTGCGTGTGTGTGTGTGTGGTGAGCGCACTGCAATTAAGCAACTCTCCACAGCCTCCCCTTCCCCACGGTGGTGCTGCACACACCTGTGAGGAACGCGAGCACGCGCGAGAATGAGAATAAAGCGTCTCGATCCCTCGAGCGTACTTTGTGGCGTTTGCGCAGTTTTGCAGCCGTTTTTCCCGTCCCGACCGTCGACGGTAGTGGTGGATGCTGAGGTTGCTGCTGCTGCTGCTGCTGCTGTTGGTGCCCAAAGTGCTCGAGTCGGTTGCGATGTGTCGCGATAAGGTGGTCCTGACGTTGCCGCGTGCCATACTGCTGTGCCTTGCGATCCTGGCCGGCGGTTCGTCGCTTGGTGCGGGAGGTGTGTCGCCGGTGAACGATTCGTTGGCGGTAGCGAGCACCGGTTTGCGCGATGCACGGTTCCTGGCGTTCGGCGAGGGGCTGACCAGCGAGGAGTTTAGTCTGTACCCGGTGCAGTGGGGCGAGCGGGGAGCAGGAGAAAGCACGGCCCGGTACGACGATGGCAGTGAGCTGGTGCGGCTGGTCGAGGGCGGCTCGAATCTGAGCCCCGACCCGTACGAGTTGATTCGGTGGGAAAGTGACGCGAGCAGGTACGGGCAAGGTACAGGTGCATATCGGAAGCTGACCAGCGGTGACATTCCGGTGAGTTTTGTGAGAGCTTGTGGAGCAAGAGTTTCGGGGTGTTTTTTAAGCGCCCTGCAAGCACTGTGTGCGACAAAGCGACACCATAGAGCAGAGATGAATCATGTTGGCGGCCTGCCACCACCCCATCATTATGATACCATCCTGTCCGGATTGAACTTTGTCCGGCTGGAATCTCGCTTATCGAACGCAAACAGTCACCCTTAGGTCCTGCTGACGTCACCTCAACCACCGCATCCGAGGCTCGTCGCTGATCGCTCGATAAAGCAATTGGCCATGCCTTGGGAGGGAGGGGGGGGGGGACGCAGATAGTACCAGTCAATCCAGCTGTCTTTGTATGCGCTCGCGCGCGCCACGCGCATATTAGCATTGCCAAGCGAGAACGTGGCATTTGCTCTACCGCGACAAGCGATCTAACCTTATCATTCGACCATGTCTACAACACTCTCACCCGCCGTTTGCACCAGCTAAGCTAACCCTTTGTTTGGCTAAACATTCCAGCGCACACCGTTGGACAGCACTGTCTTCCAGCAGGACGGCGAGCTGGGCGTCACGACCAGCTACTACCCGACGGCGGCCGCCCTCCAGTCGCAAGGTAAGTCGGTCTAACGCTGCATTGGTTTTGGATTTTGTTTGCTGTTACGGTTCGGGGGTTTTTCAACATGGCATAATGGCCGGCCCAAGAAGCACAATAGATCAAATCGAACTCGCGGCACATAATACACATTATTAGCGTTGCAAAATGGAAGCCGTTGCACTTGAACGGGTTTGAAAGTGTTGAACGGGCGTTGTCGCATCATCGTGCCAAAGGGGTGGTGGTGGCGGCCCAAGCTCAACGGCTCGTGACGTCTGATCGCGATCGCGAGCCAATGTAGGTGACCGCCGTAGCAGCAACACCACAAGCAACATGTACCTTTAATTATCTGGCCTTTCACTGGAATTAGAACTGGGCTGAATCTGTTTTTTTTTCTTTCCTCAACCCCCCCTTTTCTTCGCTTTCCCTCACTGCACAAAGGTAAGGTGCGGATAGTCTGAGCTTCCGCGAGGCTCCCTGAGCGTCACGAGAGAGAGTCTTCAGTCGATCAGCTGATTCGCTCAAGGTTACTCTTTTGTCCGGGGTTGGCGGCAGATTTGCCAAGGTTTCAGCGTTAGAAATTTATAAAAGTTTTGTTTTTTCATTAGACTCAAGGATTAGACTCAAGGATAGTGATATGTGTCGAGCTGCAGCATTCGGCCAACTTTCGAATGCCACAAAGAGCATATCTTGATCTGTGGGTTCTGCGGGGTAAAACAAGCATGTTGAAGATATTGTCAGAAGTGTTTCGTAAATGATGTGTATAATATAATTATGTTTCATGTGCCTTGCGGTTTTAGCCTTGGCCTGCGCCATTTTACATAGAAGCCACACACTTTTTTGGCTTTTATTGATTGCTGTTCCCAAAGCAAGATAGCAAATGTCTCTGTATATACGAGATATGAATCCATATTGGTCGGTCATACGGTACTGACTGATTGTAACCGCATAGAACTCTCTATTTTCAAATGGGTCCAAAGATTCAGCCAAAACTGGTCTGATTTGCAAAGAGCAAAGAGCTTTTGATGATTGTAACTGGTCATGTGCAGATACATTAGGTTCTCCTGATTCCGAAGGTAGCGCCCTGGAACCACCTGTGGGTATCAGTGGAACTGGCCATGTACATGTTGCAGTTGTGTCCTGATGTGTCCAGATCCAGGTGTTGGGTCTTGGGGAGCTATGTAAAGGATGCTAGAGTATAAAATTGTATTCGTTAGAGTCAGACTTGTTTTTCATTGATTCACTTCCATCCTTCTCAAGCCTGTTTAGGGATAAGAGGTAAGATTTATCATCACCATCACTAATCGTAGCGTTTTCTTAGTTTTGGTTGTAAAACCTTGAAGATTCAACAAAATTATTAACATTTTTCCATTTGTTATTTAATGCCATGTGTTGAAAGTTTGGAAACTTATACTTTAGTATTCCTTTCTTTAGATATCTCGGTGGATAAGACTTTGCTTTGAATTTGAATTTGTGTTAAAGACATAACATTTCTGATGTAATGGGCATTTTCAAACAAAATGTTTTCTTCGATAGACCGTCATGATGTACAAATGTTCTATGCAATGAGTTTTCCACTGTTGTACTGGTCGTGGTTTCGCATCATACACACGCACTTATGTACCTCCTTTCTCTTTTCACCGTCTATCTATTCTCCCCCTCACATTACCCACACTACCCTCCGGTTGCACCGGCACCGCTGGCATGCCTTCAACGCGTCTCGGTAAGTGGTGTGCGAATGTCCTTCCGGTTTTTCCGGAGGTTCCCGAAACTGCCCTCTTCAAGAAGCATCTTTCCGTCTTCCTCTTCTCCACACTTTGGTAGGATAACGCACGACTCGCACCAATGCTCTAATGGCAACAACACGCGCACTGCACCGCACCACCATCGCGTGCAGACGAACCGGTAGTGATGACGGCAGCGCCGTCTTTGTCACGTGTTTCAGCATTCGTGCGCGGTATGCTGCAGCGCTTCGGCATCTACCAGTACATCGCGGCGTACCAGAGCAAGGGTGGTGGTAGCGAAAGTGGCAGTAGCAGTAGCACCACTTCCGGCCCTTCGTCGAACATCCAGCGCGGCACACCGCACCGCTTTCGGCCGCACTTTGTCAACACGGCCAAGGGTCTGCGCAACATACCGGCCCAGCTGAACGATGGCCAGCTGCAACTGGCCCCGGAAGAGGGGGTGACCGGCAGCGACGGTTCGCTAGTGTCCGGCGGCCAGCCCGGACTGCAGACTGGCGGAGGCGGAGCGGGCAGTACGACCGGCAGTACTAGCAAGGCTCCTGGAAGCTCCGCGGGCGGTGGTGGCACCGGCGGCACGATCAGCTCACTGTTCAACGCCTTCAAGCGCAAGGTCAAAGCCATCTACCCGGGCACGGTGTGGTGCGGGGACGGCAACCAGGCGAAGAGCGAGAACGACATCGGGTTCTTCTATCTGACCGACAGCTGCTGCCGGGCGCACGATCTCTGTCCCATCACCATCGCAGCCGGCGAGCAGTTCAATCGGCTAAAGAACAATGGCTACTTTACGCGGTAGGTATGGAGGGGAGGGCAGGAAATACGCCATTTGCAAATGTATCAAAACCCGGTGTCATTTGGTGCTGCCAATGCACTGACTCAGCTTTTCGGAATTTCGAGCAAATATCAATTGGAGAGGTTCTGCACATCTGCAGGCGGAGGATTGTTGAGCTGCTCTCTGATGGTGTCTAATTTTCCATTCTGAACTGCGGCATTCACCTTGGTCCTAATTAATTTCAAGATCATCCGCGTCAGATTCGTGTCGGAGAATGGTGCGCCTTTTTTTCTATACGGTGACTTATGTTCCAACGTTCCAAGGGTAATTAAAATGAACTCGTCCATCAGACCATCACAGTCAAGCCTATGAGGAGCCTATGAGTGGAAAATTCTTGATGTATATGTTGCTTTGGAGTTACGACTTCTTGGCCTTCTCTGTCTTTAGTATTGACATTGAGAAGATGTCATTTCCGCCTCAAGATATCCAAGAACTGTCCGAATTGAACTCTTTGCAATAGTTGTTGGACGTCTCTGAACGGATTGACAGAACCAGTGTAGTAAGCAGCATAGTAAGCAGCCCCAAAGCAAATTCCACTCCGTTTCATCAGAACTCGACGCACTTCAAACTCCCCCAACCGCAACGAATTGGAAATCGGGGCCGGATATTGGGCCACACCTGAACCGGGTATCAACCTGAACAACAATCGAAAGTATCTCCGACCCTCAGCAGTATCTCAACCCCGCCGCCGTCTATCTTTCCGTAGCGATTCCAATGCCAATCTAAACCCCAATGCCTCGGCATTGTGACACGGCAAGGGGAAATACAAGTTTTTTGTTGTTGTTGCGTTTGCTGAGTTGGAGCAATCAAATGTTCGATTTCTGTTGTGTGTTTTGCTGTGTTTTCTAATTGTTTCATCCCTCTGACTTCCATCGCCCCCCGGACAGATCTCATTGTGACTGTGATAAACAATTTTTCAACTGTCTGAAGAACGCCAACACGCTCGTTTCGCGCCAGATCGGCTACACGTACTTCAACCTGCTGAAACCGCAATGCTTCCGGCACGAGCATCCCAAGCTGAACTGCACCAAAAGGTACACCAAACCCCGCCACACCTAGTCTTAGTTACCCTGCATAACGCTCGCTTTTACCTTCTTCTTTTTCTTCTTTGCAGAAGCAAAGGCAAATGCATATCTTATGTCGTGGACGAGAAGCAGAGCAAGCGGTGGCAGTGGTTCGATAATCTCATCTTTTAACCAGACCAAACGCGCAGTGTGGTGCGTGCTCTTACCTTCAGGTGCAGGTGCGTCTCGCCCGAATTAAAGCCACCCTTTTGGAAGGGTTGGCATGTTACACGCACCATCAATCACCCCCCTCCCCACATACCCTCCGTCAGCAGATGGGTAGCGTTGTGTTGGGTGAAGGTGTGCTTTTAAATACAGGTAAGCCGTTCCAACGGATGGCGTGTCCATTTTGGCGCAACCACCGCGTATTACGTGGGGACGTGGGGATTTATACCGCGCCCAGCAGCTCCAGTCCACACTTACCACATCGGTTTTAAAAGCCGAACGGCACCCGTAACAGAGACCTTCACATTCTGCCTCCGGTCCTACGCCGGCACTGGAGTCGCGGATCGTGCAACCGTTAGAATCCTTATATTAGGAAGTAAACGAATCGTTTACTACTTCGGCACATCGCTTAGGCGCCCCCGCAGGAGTCTCCACCACTACACGCTAGGACACTACTGATAGTGATAGTGATAGTGACAGGAAGCTCCCCGTTTACTTAACCAAGTCGCCATACTGTAACGCTTGTAATACTAATGTACTTTAAAGGGTAAGATATCACGCGTCGTCTGTAGTATGTTTTAAGTTAAGGTTAGGTTTAGGTCACGCCTCATTAACGTTTGCTTAACTTTGCCCGTCCGAAAAAAAAGTTGTGCAATAAAAGCGAAACAGCTTCTGTTTGAAACTAACCAACAAACAAGCAAGCATTGTTTTCTTCTTTGGTAGATGAGCGCTGTTCAATAATTTGGTCGGTTCTTCAACATTGAGCTATTAAAAATGAGAACAGTCAGAATAGAGGCAATTCCTTCTGCAGCACACAATGCAACTCAGAGTCAGTTCTGTCTATTATTATTCGACACAAGATTAGCTATGGTCGATCAAGTCCTGCCAAAGCCTTTCATAGACTTATCTATGTGATTGGCAAAACCATAATGTCATGCGCAAGGGAGCTTCTTCCGTAAGAGAATAGACCCTACAACGAGCATGTTGCTAGGGCGTACGACTTGAAAACTGTACCACCGGCATCGTTTTATTAAATATGCTGTAAAAGGTACATACTTTCATTTCCAAGGGAGGACGTTATGCAAATTTTAACATTTTAATTTTCGATTCTTCTTTACACTGGTCCCACTGGTTTTCTTGCATTACCAACAGTCAGTTCTTTTATTCGGGTAACAGGTATTACAAAATGGGACAATTACAAATCAACGGGGAAACAATTAGTAATAAAAAAGGATTCCGTTTTAAATTATTAATAGAGGTATACAATATCTGGAGATATGCTCACAGGTGCTAGCCCAAACAAAGTGAATGGTCGCAAGTGAGTCGTACGTTACACGCTCGGTGTCGTGTTCCAACGGGAATCCAACTAGAAGCGGGTTCCTACGACAACCGGTGCAGCTAGCGAACGGAGACTCCACTTGCGGTGCCGGATGTTGAACGGATGGGACCGTCCGTTATCCAGACGACATCATGCAAACATCATGAGCATGATCATGTCAGGTGGATCATGTCAACGGGACCAGCAGGCGACGAGCAACCAACAGCACCAGAACATCGGAAACACACAATTAGTCTTAGTTTTGCTGCTGCAGAATAAAGAAGGGTTTATTTTAACATACTCGGGATCTTCCCAAATATAGTTCTTGATTTATAGAATTATTATTATAAAAAAATATTCCGAGCAAAACTTTAACGAGCAAACTAAATTACAATAAAGTTTACATAGAATTACATACAAATTTATAAAACAGGAAAACAAATAACTATATTCAAAAACACTAAGCTAATGCAGAAAAAGTAGTCAAACAATTCATTGCACAGTTCAGTGTAATAAAATATTGCATTAAACAACGAATTATAAAACACTACCACATAGAATGGCCCACCGTCATGCCACGGCGTGCGTAAAACCAGACATCGAAACACACCCGAGCCCCCCTGCCCATCGCGAACCAAACAACATCTAACAGCATGACGTAAAATGATAAACAAAATGCTTCATTTCCCCCACCCCATTGCTTCACGCGTCTGCCGGCACGGCTCGGGTGCGTATGTGTGCGTGTGTACAGAGCCAGCGAGTGGCGGTTAAGTGTGGTCGTGAGCGACGAACTAAATTACACGCTTCACGTCGCCCATGCTCCTCCCGGGCAACGCTGAAAACCGAACTTGACATTCAGCCGGGCAGTCGCGCCCGCATTTGCAATTGCACCGGCGCACAGGCAGGCAGCATTATAACGGTGAGGCAACATTAGAGCGTAGCCTCTGTGTGAGTGTTTTTGTTTTAATTTCCTTTCCATATCGTGCAATCGTTTCTTGATCGACAGGAACCGCTTCCGACAGCAACCATCAACACATAAATTCCGCCAATCAAACATGACGACCCTGCTGCAGAACGTGAACGAGGAGGTGTTCCGGACGTACGTCTTCTGGACGGCGGTGCTGGTGGTGAAGATGCTGGCCATGTCCGTGCTGACTGGCCGCCAGCGCTTCCGCAAGAAGGTAAGGGATTACAACCATGAAAGGGACACACACACATTCCAGAAGATCCGCCAAAAGGCGGCATTACGCAACGGGGAGCGGTTATTTTTTTGGTGCGGATGTATGCGCCAACATTCCGTTTTTTGCCGATTATTGATTAGGTGTAGTTCACATATCACGGTTCCCCTGAGAGTGTGTGTGTGTATTTGATAAAGCTACACCGCTTCGTGAGGTGTCCGGGGCTTGCGTGGCCGGATTTGCCGGTTGATAAGGAAAGGTGGATTAAATTGAAAAATAAGTCAAGAAAACCTTTTCTTACCCGAAAGGTTAAAGGCAATTGGTTGTCTTAAAATGTTGGATGCTCGTTTTAATTGACTCAATAGTTAATATGTTTACCACGAAACATAATGTAGCATGCTTGTGTAACATACACAGGAATAATTATTTAAAGCTACCTATAAGCTATTATTTAAGCTAATTAAAGACCAAGTTATTGAACCTACTGATACGATAAGATCAGTTATTTCAAAAAATAGCTAAACGTGTGAAGCGCCAATGCGAGTTCTACCCATAATGGGGTTCAGGTTGTTTTTTCACATTATCTATACTTCTATCTCTATACGCGAGGTTGATTAAAGACGGCAAGGGAAGCAAGCTAGCAATACAAATACGCGACATGACTTTCAAATTCATATGCGAATGTGTGCGCGGATGGAACCAACACATTAAAAGTATCACCCCTTCCGTCACCTGCACGCGTTTCGCATACGTACGGAGGAGTATTAGAAGCTGCGTGCTTGAACTGTTTACGATTCAGCATGACTTGCATAGATCGTAAACGGTGCCGATCTTCCCGCTGAAATTAAGCTGACCTTGAGCATCTTTTTTTTGGTCGCTTTAAACGTGTTTTACGACTTTCTAACCATTTTTTTTTCTCTCCGATTTCCTCCTCACTCTCCGCAAGGTGTTCGCCAATCCGGAAGACATCCAGCCCAGCAAGAAGGGCGCCCAGCCCAAGTTCGACGATCCGGACGTGGAGCGCGTGCGCCGGGCCCATCGTAACGATCTGGAGAACATTCTGCCGTTCTTTGCCATCGGGCTGCTGTACATGCTGACCAACCCGGAGCCGTTCATCGCGATCAACCTGTTCCGGGCGGTCGCCGTCGCCCGCATCGTGCACACGCTCGTGTACGCGGTGGTCGTGATTCCCCAGCCGGCCCGTGGCCTCTCGTGGGCCATCGCCTACTTTGCCACCGCGTACATGGCGGTCAAGACGGCCCTGTTCTTCCTGTAAGACCGTGTGGCACAAGCACAAAAAGCGCTACGAGGGCGTACCAGTAACGCGACGGGAGAAATAAATTGTGCTGCGATGGCTGCGCCTTTGGCGGGGGGCGGCAGATGAACGTTCCAGCCCGTCGCATCATGTTTTACAAACCGACTGTTTGTATACAATTCATTGAAAGGGAGAAGGTGTGGCACTTACATCCTTTAGCTGCTCGTCGCCGTTGCCTCCGGGTGCGCCTTGCGGATGTGCGCATTGATGAGGGTTTTGTAGCGGAAGGTTTTGTCGCAGAGCTGGCAGCTGAACACGATGCCGGTGTGCGTCAGCTCGTGCGACTTCCAGCCGTACCGGGTTTTGAAACGCTTCGGGCAATGCTGGCACGCGTACGGTTGCTCCGACGAGTGCGATCGTTCATGCGTCCTTAGCGACTCTCTGTCCAGAAAGGGGGGGGGGGGGCGGGGAGGGGGTTGTAGAGTAGGGTTAAAAAAACGTGCCAGAAGTCCAAACCCGCGGTCAAAAACCTACTTCGTCTTCCAGGGCAGGCCGCAGGTCGTGCATTTGTACTTTCTTTCGTCCTGGTGGGTGCGTATGTTGTGGAGCCACAGGCTGCTGTGGTGGTTGAACTTTTTGCAGCACGTTTTACACTCGTACTTCTTCTCCGTCGAATGATGAGAGCGCTAAAAGGTAACGGAAAAAGGGAATTGTACAATAATGACAGGATTCACCGACAATCGATCGAAAACGAACGCACCATGTGTGAACCGTAGGAAAAGTAGCTGGTGAACCCCTTGTCGCACTGCTCGCAGCGCTTGATGATGCGCTTCAGGTGTACCGAGTCGATGTGCCGCAGCAGATTGGACTTGTGTGTCATCCTAATGCTACAGTAGTCGCAGGCGTACGGTGCTTCCTTCGTGTGGACACGCCGGTGCCCGTTCAACTCCGCTACAAAGGCACCGCATATGTCGCAAAGCTTCTTGCTCGCATCCTCTGCCACGGTCTGCTTGCCTTCTTTGGCAGCAGCACGTAGGCTTGATACAGTTTCACTCTCTTCCAGCTGATTATGTTGTACCTTCGTTTCACCCACAATGGCGGTCTCGTTAGGAGGAGCCTGCGTTTCGTCATTTTCTGCAAGTGCTTCCGTAACGAGCTTCCGGAAGTAATCATCGGTCTTAGCGCAGAGCGCACGAAAGGCAACAAACTTATTCACCGTACTGTCGCACTCTTCGCACACCATATAGAGGTAAGGATGATCATTTAGATTCTGTAACGATCGAACAATCAACGGTAGGCTACAAAGCGGTTGGCAAAGGCCAAGACGTGCGGCGGCTGCTCACCCCTTACCTGAATACCGGTGAACAGTTCCATATCCTGCAGGGTAAGTGATTTATCGGTTAGTATCGACAGAGGAATCAATTTATCCTCATCCCGGCAGAGACAAAATCGGCAGACCGTTGAAAGCGAGTGTGTACGGGAATCCATTTGGACGCTACAGGAATGGTAATGTTTACATCTGCACGCACTGCCAATGTCATCGCTGTAAACAAACCGGGTCCGCGGTATTGGAGGAACGGTTGGCGGAACGCTTCAGAAAACGCTTCGCGTGATTCGTTCAAAATGACGGTTACGAGTGAAGCGCAACTGTCGTCCGCGGAGTCAGCAAGTGCTGGAAATGTTTAATTTGTGTATGCGTAATCCAGTATTCGCTGGTTTTGTGGTACCGTCGTCAACTCGCACGACTCAACAACATGCCCGTCATGGGTTCAAGCCTCAAATAGACCGACGACTTACAATCCGGCTGTGGGTTATCAATGAGTCACTGAATGCCACACCCAATAATGATACTGGCAGACCTTGGCGGACAGCGGTTGTTGTCCCAAAAAGAAGAAGTAGAAAAATCCAGTATTAATAAAATATAACCCCAAAAGACAAGTTAACACTTTCAGCTTCCCTACCAATAAAGGACCCCAAATCTCCAAGCCGTTGTCATTTAACATTTATTCTGGGCTTAAACATGTTGCGGCAACATTTCTTCAATAGCATTATTTGTTCAATGGCAATATTTCTATATTTTTTTTTATTTCAAAACTGTGCTCAAACATACTCGATTTGTCCATGTTTCTTTGTTGCACGACCCATGTTCGGACCCATTTACAAACTAATGACTAATGAACTAATTTGCTAACGACGTTGAGCTGGTTTGAGAACCTCTATAGTAATGAGAATTGAAACTGAATTCATTATTATTATTCCGAAATAAATA